>NC_069660.1:37579833-38197333 GCF_027244095.1 Hemicordylus capensis | reverse complement strand
TCTGTTCTTGCATCACTCTCCCTGAGACCCTTTGGTGTTGTGTTATTCCCCCCAGGTTCACAGTGAGTATCCATGATTACATTAATTTCCCCCACCACCACTCCAATTGTCCTGACTCCAACCCTGATCCTGATCCTGACCCTAACCCCAAATCTGACCCCTACTTTCGTAGGGGCCCAAAGGACCCCAAACTGACATTTGCAGGACTGGAAAAGGTCAGGTCAGATCCAACTCCAAATTTTAGGTCTGTGCACAGGCCTACAACTTCGCTTCTTCCAGAATTATGGTATTAGGTTTAATTAAATGGGTGCAGTTTATGAAGAGCTCACTAACCTACTGATGAGCCATAGGATCACAGTTCTGCTCTGTATTTCATTGGTTTACACTTCTATTAGAGCTTCTATTAGATATTGGTTTACACTTCTATTAGAGGTAGGCTACATGGAATGACATCAGTGCATCAAGTCTTGTCTATTCAACTAATATATGTATGTCACAAATATGTTTTTTATGGAATGTGTATACTGCTTTTTAACACAAGTGCTCTCAAAGTAGTTTATAAGGAAAAAGTTAAAACAAGTGCAACATAATAAACACCTAAACACTTTAAAAGAACATGTAAGAACAAATATAAAGCAGCAGCAGTTGAACAGTCATCTAAGAGCCGACCCGCCCAAAGGCACAGTGCAATAACACAGATATTACCTGTCGCATGAATGGGGCTTCTGTTTAGTTGTAGTAGCAGGCACCAGAAACAGAGAGTGGGGTTTTTTTGGGGTTTTTTTTAATGAGTATTATGAATATAAATACGACAAATATTTATATACCTCTTGTCAATAATAGTTTCCAAAGCGGTTTACATAGAGAAATAAACATAAATGAATAAATAAAATGGTTCCTTGTCCCCAAAGAGCTCACAATCTAAAAAAGAAACAAAAGAGAGACACCAGCAACAGCTACTGGAGGGATGCTGTGCTGGATAGGGCCAGTTGCTCTCCCCCTGCTAAATAAAGACAATCAACACTTTTAAAAGGTGCCTCTTTGCTCAGTTAGCAGGGGACCAATAGTATGTTATATGCCGTTCAAAAAATCGTAATAGGCATGAACTAAGTTGAGACTTGTACTCTCCCATTTCTGAAAAAGTTACGATCCAGGATTTGCCTTAATTCCATCTCTAATTCAACTAAACCCATGTTTAGGATTCAAGGAGAAACTAATCGGGAGGTGTATTCATTGGATCCAATGAGATACAATTCCCAGTGGCTGAACACTTACATACAGTTTTGTTTTGTTTTTCGTATACAAAAAATACCTTTATTCAAACAGGCTGAGAACTTTGTACCAGGCCAGAAAGGGCGAGACTGGTGAAGTATTATGCAATTTGCCTTCGGCGTTGCCGGTAATGTTTTGCTATTACATTTTTTTAAAGTGCCACAGGTCTGATGAGATGAGGAATGGGAGGTGCTGATGTCTTTTGAAAGGGCAGGAGCTTTGATCATGTTATTTCTTGCTCAGCCTCATCTCCGTTTATGATTAAACATAAAAACATAAGAAGAGCCCTGCTGGATCAGACCAGAGATCCATTTAGTCCAGCATCCTGTTTCCCACAGTGACCCACCAGATGCTTTCAGGAAACTCAGCAGCAAGGCATGAAGCCAAGAGACCTACCCTGTTGTATGTCCCCAGGAACTGGGATTCTGTGATTTACATGCAGCTTGGTCCATAGGAGAGCACTGTAGCTCTGTGGCAGAGCATCTGCTTTGCATGCAGACAGTCCCAGCTTCACTCCCTGGCATCTCCAGGTAGGGCTGGGAGAGACTCCTGCCAGAAACCTTGGGGAGCTGCTGTCAGTCACTATAGACACTATCGGCCAATTGTCTAATGAGGTATAAGGTAGCTGTTTCCACCCACTAACTCACCACTAATTATTTTATGCATCACAAATCAAAGTTGCCACCAAATTTTCACTTGCAGTGAAATTTCAAGATGAATTTGAAGACTAGTTATACCACACAGGAAAAGAGACTAAGCTGCAAATCAAAAAGTTCTGAAATCTAGCATCTGCCATGAACTTAATAGGTGGCCTTGACACAACAGGTGGCCTAGACACAACAGGTGTGCACCAGTAGTGGCTGATGCATGAGCTGTTGGTGGGGGGGGGGCAGCGAGAGGCACTCTCACTGCCAATTAATAAATTAGTAGGTACTTATCTCCACTACTGCCACACCTGAACACTGCTCCAAGCAGCAGCATACTGCCCAGCACCTCAGTGGGGGATTTCCACTCACCTGGCCACTGGCGGAGGATTAATTCTATGGAGCCCAGGTGAGTGGCAGAGGTGATGGGCAGCACGCTGCTGCTTGGAGCAGCATTCAGGTGTGGCAGTAGGGGAGGTAAGTACCTATTAATTTATACTTAAAAGATGCCTCTCAGTGGCCCTCTGGCAATGCCCACACTGGCCACTACTGCTCCCCACACAAGGCAGCTTTATTTCGTGGGATGGGACCATAGCTCCGTGGTAAAGCAGCTCCATGGTAAAGCACATGCCTTGAATGCAGAAGGTACCACATTCAATCCCTGGCACCTCCAGATAGTGCTGAGAAAAGACCACTGCCCAAAACTCTGGACAACAACTGCCATTGGTGCAGATAATATTGAGCTAGATGGACCAATGGGTTGACTCAGTTAAAAAGAAGCTCCCTATGTACTTAAGTGTACATGTGCAGTTTTCCTATGTACCAATGAAGATCCACATGAAACGTAGTCTTGCTGCAAAGTGTCTAGCATTGGCTGAGGCAGGAGTGCAGATATGTGTGGTCCACTAATAAATGAAATGAGTTTGGCCCAGGATACAGCTTGTGCTGGGATCTTCACACAGCCCAGTCTCATATACGTTGGGGAAATGGTGAGGTGGATTTCGCTTCATCATTCAAATGAAGCCCTTTGAAGGAGAACATTTTACACAGAGATTGAAATTAGCATGCTACAATTGAAATTAGTAACATACTAATGGGCCCGGGCGCAGAGCATCTGCACCTCTAGTTGGGCCCATCCATCCCACCCCCCGCATACCCGGCTTTCTGGCTGGCCGACCTGCCACTCCCCCCCCCCCACTGCCGTCCCCCTGGGCCAGGCTGTCTCACCCAGGCGGGCCGGCCAGGGCCAGGCTGTCCCACCACCGCCGCCTCCTCCCAGCTGGCGGGGTTTCACCTACTGGCCCTCTGCCTCCAACTCCTGGCCACCACCATTATTTCAATCTGCTTCAGTGCTGGAACTCTTGCTGATTCTAGAGCATCTGCATGCTAGTACTTGATTGCTCCCCTCATCCCCTGCCACAGCCCCCATTACCTCAGAGATCTCCCCACCCTCACCTGAGCTGCATTCCTGCTCCTCCAACATCCCGTTGCTTCCATCCCCCTCACCCCTCTTGGTCATGGCTCCAGCATTGCTGCCACCTATTGGCCAAGCTGTAGCCACAGAGACCTCCACACCCTCACCCGAGCCCTGCTCCTGCTCCTCCTCACAGGAGCAGCAGCAGTGGTTGACCGGGCCATTCCTTGCTGCTGCCACCACCATGGCTGCTCATTCCCCTGAGGCTGCTGACAGGCCTGGGCCCGTCCCTCAGAGATCTCCCCACCCTCACCTGAGCTGCACTCCTGCTCCTCCAACATCCCGTTGCTTCCATCCCCCTCACCCCTCTTGGTCATGGCTCCAGCATTGCTGCCACCTATTGGCCAAGCTGTAGCCACAGAGACCTCCACACCCTCACCCGAGCCCTGCTCCTGCTCCTCCTCACAGGAGCAGCAGCAGTGGTTGACCGGGCCATTCCTTGCTGCTGCCACCACCATGGCTGCTCATTCCCCTGAGGCTGCTGACAGGCCTGGGCCCGTCCCTTGCCTGCCTGCCTCCCTCCCTCTGACAATGGCCTCGGTAGCCCCAAACAGCAGCAGTGGTTGACTGGACCCTTCCTTACTGCCAGTGCTGTCATGGCCCGCTCATTCCCCTCAGGCTGCTGACAGAACATCTTCCAACCAGTAACAGTTGCATTCCAACTGACCTTAACCATCATAGGCTCCTCCTCCTTATCTGCATATGGAATCCTCATTGCCCAATCATCACAGTGCCACAGGCTCCTCCTCCCTATCTGCATATGGAATCCCCACTGCCCAATCACCATGGTGCTTCTGCTCTCACAGGCTCCTCCTCCCTGTCTGCATATGGAATCCCCACTGCCCAATCAGGTTCTTCTGCTTGCGAACTCTGTCAGCCAATTGCCTCCTTTCTACCACATCCCCACACATGGCCTGTCTTGGAGAATTAATAATATAGATGCCTCAAGAGTGTAGGGAGGCTGGCGGCAGCCCATGTGTCTGATGTCAGATGTGGGGGATGTGGTCTTCCTTCCAAACAGGGCCACGTGGCCCTGTTTGGAAGGGAGATCGGGCTGCGCTGCATTGGGCAGCGTGGGCTGGAGCAACTCTCCCTGGATTAAAGGCAGAGAGAGTCACTCTGGTCACTCTGCCATTGCAGCGCAGGCCAATTTCAGCTCCAAACGGGGCTGTGTGGCCCCATTTGGGACTGAAATAACACCCTCACATCTGATGTCAGATGCAAGGGGTATGTCTGGGGCCGCACTCACGGCCCCTGATTGGTGGCAGCCCGGGTTCTTTGAACCTCTTCATCCAATGGTGGCTCTGCCCCAATATGCTTGTATGGCACAAAATTATTTTCTCTTTTATATTGCGGAGTCAGATGCAAATATGAGTGACATGCATTGTTGTGCAGTGTGAAGAAACCATATACAAAATGGCATATTCTCTGTACGTTCATCAATACAATTCACATGAACATGCAGAGAGATGGGAGAGAGGAACAATGCCCCTCCCCCTCGTTCATGCATTCATTATAACATGTGAATATGCTAAAAGCAAGAACAGTCACGTTGGGTCCATGTCCGCTGAGGGAGGTTGTACTATCAACTCCAGTGAGACCGACCATGTGTTGGCCTTTGTCAGTGATGGCCACTGCAACATGATATTACAAAATAACATGAATGAAAAGGGCAGGCCTTTCCTTTCCTACCTTTCTTTGCTTGCTTCCTTTATTTACTACTTTTATTCCTTCATGACCTTACAGCATGCCTAAAGCCCCACTTACCAGTTACACACACTTCTGCCCAATTATAATTCTGCGTAGTCTTGTGCAAGGCAGCCCCTCTTCACTTTGGGGATCACTTTGGAGGCTCCACTTCAGCTGCAGTTTGAGGGGGCCCATTTTGCTTCAGTGGCTTGAAGATTCACTTTGGTGCCCCAGCCGCCACCATCAAACTACTTACCAGGACTGGTAGGGGTCAGGCCTTCCTCTTCCTTCCTTCCAAGCAGCTGCCTTCCATGGCTTGACTTTTACTACCCCTGAGTTAGTTGACTTGCCAAACATCCACTATCTCAGAGAATTATATTCTTCAAGGATTTAGTTTGCCTCTACAAATTTTGTTTGGTTGACTTATGGGTCAGGGTGTATTCAAAGTTTGCCATAAAAACAAATTTGCCAAAATGTTCACCATTTTTACCTCTTGGCACCTAGCAAAGACTGCCCCTTTTTGTTTTGTAGGTAACCTATTGGCTAGGGTGCATTCAAGGTTCACCATAATGGCATCTTTGGAACAATCTCACCTAACAATGAATGACTTCCCCTTAACGCCAAATCTGACCCCTGTGTAACCCCTGGACACCGGAAAAAGTCATTATCACCTGATCTCAAAAGGAAGGGACCTCTTCTTGACCTTGGCATTTTTGCCAAGTTATTGCACATTTATTTATTTATTTATTTATTTTATTTTATTTATTTATTTATTTCGGTTTCTATACCGCCCTTCCAGAAATGGCTCAGGGCGGTTTACACAGAGAAATAATTAAAAAATAAGATGCTTCCCTGTCCCCAAAGGGCTCACAATCTAAAAAGAAACGCAAGTCAGACACCAGCAACAGTCACTGGAGGTACTGTGCTGTGGGTGGATAGGGACAGTTACTCTCCCCCGCTAAAAGAGAATCACCACAATAAAAGGTGCCTCTTTGCCATGTTAGCAGAGGGAGCTTTTGACCTTTCAAGATAAGAAGTCCCATGTCAGCCAGTCATCACTGCCTATAAATATGGGCTAAATTGCCCTTTCCTACCAGCAAAGACAGAAAAGCAAGAAAGTGTGAAGATCAAGCAAGATAACAGGAGGAGGAGGAGAGCAAAACAGAATGGATGCTCCTTCAACAATAAATGCTTCTCTGTACCTCTCTGCCATGGTTGCCAAGGCTGGCCAATGTGGGGTACAGAATTACCCCAGAACAACAACATTTGCATTTTCATGACATCCAGTGAAGGCTAAAATGACTGTCTTCCCCCCGCCCCCTTTTCCCTTAGAGTTGTGGGAATGGCATGGGTGCTCCTGGGATTTGTAGTCTTTTCTGAGCTTGCAGCAATGGCCTTTCTCCTGGTCCTGTTGGTCCTGGTATGTAGTTGAAAGGTGGGAGGTGAAGCAAAGCTTTGAAGGATCAAAGACTTCAATCTGTTTGCTTTGCTTTGACCCCATTTCACACACACCCCAGACCTACTTCACACAGTCCCACTACCATAACAACAAACTAACAAACAACAACAACTTTATTTGTTAGCCACCCCATAACAAATTGTTCTATGGGCAGTTCTGGGAGGCTCACGAGTCACAACAGAGGATTAAAACATACAATAAAAACACAGAACACATTAAAACGTAATAGACAAAAAAGGTGAAAAGAAAATACAAAACACAATACAAAGCAGCTTAAAAAATTATTTTAAAATTAGTTAGAAATCAGATCAAATCTGAAAACTTGAATTTAAAAGGCCTGGGTGAACGAAAAGGTTCAGCCCAGGCCTAATTCCAATTCATTCTAGATTTCAGGTGTCTAGATCTTTGGCAGTTGCGGTAAAAATTTTATGAGTTAGGTGTGAAACATAACATAATGTTTGTGTAAATGTTTAGATGACAACTCACTACAGAATCCTATGGTGCTCTCCTGCACATAGAATGCCCATAGAAATTGCACATAGAAATGGACTCTGTTCTTCCCATTAGCCATAGTCACCAGTTATATTCAGTGCCTGCACTGTCTAGCCCTGTTCAGACATTACAGAAGGTAGGGAAGCAGTACGTGAGAAGTTCTGTCATACTTTGAAACCCCACCCCCTGCTTTCCACATATATAGTGTTGTCTGCAGAGGGATTCTTCCCATGATTAGAACATGGATCCCCCTGCAGCATTCCACATCAAAGGGAGGCTCTCTCATTGCTTCAGGCAAACACTGTAAGCATAGTGGGTGGGGGCAGGGTTTTAGCGCACATGACAGCAGAGGCTTTTAAGCACACTCTCAGGCCACATTTGCACATAGCGAGGGACTGGAGTTGGAGGGACCTCAGTTTCCTTACTGTTAAATCCGAACCCACCCAACTCCAGTCCTGTCCATAGCACGACCCGAGGTTGCGCTGACGAGACACCAGTTTGCACCTTCAGTTTGTAGTGGGTTTCACTGCTCCAAACAGAGGCTCCAGGGAGTCTCCTTTTCATATAAATGCAGCACTGGAGGCTGCATTTGGCTGGACTTGAGATGAGGGATGAAGCTCCTCCCTCTCTCCCTCCCTAATTGGCTTGCTTCCTTTCAAGCAAGAAGGAAGCCTGCACAGCCAGTTCGCCCGCCTCTCTGCAATCTTGCTGACTAGAGAGAGGTCACTCTCCTGAATGTCGAAATGCGGATGGGAGACTGGGGGTAGGGTGACATGGAACTGCAGGACCATTGGACCCACAGTTCCATGTTCCATGTGAATGCAGCCTCTGTCTTAATATAGCATCCCAACCTGTATTATTGATTTATTTGTACGTGTATATTCTGCTTTTCCTCCTAGGAGCCCAGAGCAGAAAACATGGTTATGTTTCTCCTCACAACCACCCTGTGAAGTAGGTTAGGCTGAGAGAGAAGTGACTGACCCAGAGGCACTCACCTAGTTTCATGCCTGAGTGGGAATTTCAACTTAAATTTTCCTGATCCTAGTCCAACACTCTAACCACGACACCATGCTGGCTCTGTGAACAGTGTACACACCTACAATTATCTCTATATAGTGGAGTGATTCAGATAATACTCTAACTCCCATCCCCAGCACACACAACAAGCACATTCATCCTTCCTCTTGTTGTGCTGGATCAGCTTTTAGTAACCGTGGGTTTATCCAAACTACCCCTCTCTCCACATGCTACAAATATTAGTTCAAGCTAGTATTTTCAATTTGTGTAGAAGGGCAGGGGTTTTTGTTGTTGTTACTAACAATGTGGTAAACTTACATTTTCATAGTTCAGAATTCAAAATAATACCATGTACAAGAAAACAGCAGCAGTAATAGTAATGCTACTACTACTACTACTACTAACAACAACAACAACTAGCTGTCCTGGGTGAGAGCATCTGCACCTCTAGTTCTCTCCCCTCCTTTCCCCCTCCCTCTCGGCTCTCCTCCTAGTCTCAGACCCCCCAGCCACCACTGTTTTCTCCCGCCGCCACCGTTTTCTCCCCCTGCCACTGCCATTTTCTCCACCCCCTGCCACCACTTTCTCCCCCCACCACTGCCACCATTTTCTTTTCCACCTCCACCAGCATGTCTGTCCGCCACCACTTTCCTCTGCCACCCTGGCAGCTCACTATCGAACTCTTACGAAAGCTGCCACACATGGAATTAGTGACAGGTACATCTTAGAGAATTCTCTCTCTCTCTCTTAGACTTATCCTCACCCTTCCAACTTCTTACAGCTATTCATTCAAATCATACATCCGAATTATGCAAATACCAGCCAGAATAATATTTGAGAGAGAGAGGCGGGCGGGGGGGGGGGGCTCTAATTGCAGTGCCAGAGTGTGCCAGTCTCCACATGAGACAACCATTACACTGCATATAACTCTAAGAAATTCTTTCAAATTTCCTGGAATACATAATCACTTCCTCTCTTAAGATATATAATTGTTCATGTGCCGCCAAGATCAGCAAATCAGTTATCCCGTGCTCCACCTCAGGAGATGCTTTTATTTTCCAATTTTAATACAGCTGACATTTTGCCAATATCAAAGCTGGACGAAGCTGTGCCTTATCATATTTGGAGAATTCCCATTGATTTTGAATTATCCCTAGTATTACACAAATGAACACCCCCACAATGCAATTACAGAAAGGCACCATTGCCATCAGGATTGGGGAAAGATGTGCATATCCACGGAGTGCGCACGTCCTTGTGTGTGCAGGGGGTCAGTGAATGAAGTATCAACCAAATCAACCATATAGTCAGTGGTCAATGCACATATAGTAATAAGTTTTCTGTCCATACCCTGCATTTGAGGGGGCCTGTACTCAAGTCAACTCTTTAAAAGAATGTGTATACAATCATTCACACAAAAACATGTACTTCTGCACACATACAACACAATGTCTAACTCAGGAGCAGAGGCATAGCAAGAGTGTTTAGCCACAAATATATTTGTTGCATTGGGTAGAGCAATGTTTTTATTCATAGTAATGTGAGCAACCCTTCACTGCACTTTATAATAGTCAAAGAAAAGTGAAGATGGTGTTCTTTGATGAAGCATCTTTTCCTGACGCACTTTCCAGCTCCACGGATATTACTGTCTGCTGTGGGTTTTTTTGGATCACATGACTCCTTTAAGAGATGTTCCTAGAAGAAACAAATCAGCTCTGTACCCTCTGGGTGAATCATGCAATTTGGAAATGACTTTGTTCACAAGATTTTCCATTCACTGCAGATGATGTGAGCATTTTTAAGAAAAGGGGAGAGAAACAAAATGGTGAGAGGGAAGGAGAGAGAGCTGTTCAATTTAGCCGTGGGTTTTAGTCTTCAGAATAGGTGGACTCAAGCAAAGTTTACCACTCTTCTAACAGCTCAAATCAGGGACTCTGGACACAGTGGCAGACAAAGGACACTGCAGGAGTTGCACCCTGGCAGCCAGAGGCTTGCCAAGCAGCAGTGTGTGCACACAGGGAAGGATGAGTGAATCTTGCTGATCTCCCGTGCCTTCAGAAATGCTCTGTAGTCTTCCAGAAATATGTCCCTGATGGTCACATAGCTCTCCAAAACATATTTCTGGAAGGTTCAGAACACTTCTAGAAGCAGGGGAGATCAGAAAACATTGCTCCACCCTCTCCAAGTATGTATGCTCTGCTGCTCAGAAAGCCTCTCACTACATGGACACTCCTGCTGGCCTGGTACGGACCTCTCTCCCTGCTCCAGTCTTTCCTGCCACATGGTCTTGGACAGGAAGGGGAAAGTAGTCTGGAAAGCAGCAGAGTGGAAGGTGTGGCCAAATCTAAAAAGACAGTAAGGACTTTCACAGAATCATCTGGGGGTTGTTTGGGAGAGGAAATAATTCCTACCCTGATTCCCACAGATGAGCAGAGCCTCTGTTTGTCTGGGTGGTGAGTGTTCAGAGCCAGTCAGGCAGCCGTGCACTCAGGTATGGGAAAATGGAGCTGGGTCCTCCAAGGATATCCCAGCATGAATTAAACACACAGTAGAGAAGCAGCCCTCAGTAGCAGCTCTCCTCTGACTTGTTGCTATAGCTGCAGAAACTATGATAAACATGACCAATTAAGCTTCCACAATCACTACCTCAGAGTAGTGTTAGAGCTTCCTTTGATATCTGCAAGAACCCTGCAGTGGGACCTTAAGGAGGCGGTAGCTGCACATCATATCAATCTAAAAACACAAAACTCCTTGCTTTTGCAATCTCAGGCAAGTAAAGATTCCTCAGGTCCTGGGAGTGCTGCTACATACAGCCAGTTGCCTGAGTTCTGATCTAAGCTAGAATTATCTCATATTCTTTTTCATCATTCTAACGTGCCATCTGAAGAAGGGATGACCCTACCTCCTGTTTTTGTCCCTTACTTTCCCTTACAGTACCTTGTAAGGAAGCGCAAAGTTCGGGCTAAAGTGGCTTCAGTGGACAATATGTCTCCCTTAGGAGGCCGGGGAGACCTGCTGGGCACACATATTCATGCTCCAAATTCCCAATGGAAGCTTCTCAGAGATGTCAGGCCTCTACTCACAGTTGCTACTTTCCCCCTCCACATGCTAGGGTCCTGCCCTTTATACCAAACGTTATAGCCTCAGACCTTTATACCAAAAGGTCTGAGGCTGGTACCAACCAAAATAATCTACAAGTTACACAAGAGTCTTCCTGGTGCCTAAAATCCAACAGCTGAAGAAAGAACATCTTACATTGCAGTTCCTGCCTTTGTTTAGCTTGGTTTCAGTGGTTCACTTTGTTGCTGTGACTCAATTTATATGTGAAAAAGAGCCAGTGATTTCCAAGAACAGTGGGAGTCCCATAACTGGCAACAAACCCAGTCTAAAGTGCCAGCTACTGCCAAGTCACTCTCTTTATAGCTTATTACACTCAGATACACATGGGTGGGCTAGACGGGGGCAGGCAGTAACCCCCCCCCCGTGTTTAATTCATGTGATATTTGTTATTATTATATAACTTTGTTTTGGGTTTCCAGCATTGTTGGCACTCAACTCACTAGCAGCAGTCCATGGATAAGCAAAGGAGTATTATTGGCTTGTCTGTGTGGTGTTTTTAAACTTGTCTTTCCTATAAAAGCTTTACTGTGTGTTTTTAAGCAGGGGTTGTTACAGATGGGACTGAACCAAATATCCATCAGCCCTACCTCTAGAGAACACTCTGGTTCCAACGTTGTGCAGTGCAGGGAAACTTCTTATTATGCTCAGCTGACTCTGAAGAAGGATGAGTTCATTTAAATTAAAACACACACACACAAAGCATGCAGGAAGTAAATGCAGTAATGTGGGAACAGGACCAGAGAATATACTAGGGATTTTGCACTTAGTGTGTGGCCCCCCACATATCCAGGCCTACATACCATATCCTGTTGACATACAGCCTCCTGGTGCTGTTCAATGATGCAGAGATGGAGATCATTTCTCTTTCTCATCCTACTGTGCGTTCAAGTGAGTGGAGTTTTCGCTGTGTGGACTTACTGCCACTCAAATGATAAGGACTCCTTGACAGTCCGAGACCGCAGATTTTGTTATTTTTGTGCTGAACTTTCAGATGGTCCCTTTGTTAAACACTTTTGCTGCTAGCAGTAGGCGCCAGACTCTGGTGGTGCAGCACCAAAGATTCAGAAACTGAGAGTGATTGACATTCTGTCAATTAGGGATGACTCCGGGGGAGTCATCCCTAATTGGCGAGGGTGGTGGTGGTGTGTGTCTGCGGACGTTTCCCGCCCTTCGGCCCGTTCGAGCCTTCCCCCTCCGGTGTGGTGGCCCTTTTGGAGGCCTCCATGCTTGCGAATTGGCCTCTGTGTGGCCTTGGGCTGCAAGGGAGGCCAGTGGGGGGAGGGGGAACCTCCATGGACCCCCCCAATGCCTCCAACAACTCCCCCAAAAGGGGTAAGTGACATAATTTGTTTTTTTAAAACAGGTCTGCAAACCAGTCCCTCAGAAGGTGTGAATTCTCATTCTATCATAGCAAATGAGATTTTTTTCAATTAAACAACTCTCATGACCCCACTTTCACTTTTTCACACTCTCAATTACTATGAATATGAGGAAGTAATCAATTTAGCACACTTCACCTTATGAAGACAAACCTCAGAAATTCACCAAAATTCACCCCTCTGCCCAATCACTCTGAAATAGGGACGGGTGGTAGCCTCCACCCATTAGGCACTATCTACCAGCCCACCCCACTCCTTTGGGGCAGATCCACTTTCTGCCCCCAATCTGCCCCAAAGACACCAAAATTTCAAATATTCCCAAAACATCAGCCCTCTGCCTAATCCCCCTGAAATTGGGGTGGTAGCCTCCACCCATTAGGCACTACCACCCCACCCCACTCTTTTGGGGCAGATCCACTTTCTGCCCCCAAACTGCCCCAAAGTCACTAAAACTTCAAAAATTCTAAAAAAATCAGCCCTTTGTCCAATCCCCCTGAAATTGGGGTGGGAGCCTCCACCCATTAGGCACTACCACCCCACCCCACTCTTTTGGGGCAGATCCACTTTCTGCCCCCAAACTGCCCCAAAGTCACTAAAACTTCAAAAATTCTCAAAAAATCAGCCCCTTGCCCAGTCCCCCTGAAATTGGGGTGGTAGCCTGCACCCATTAGGCACTACCACCCCACCCCACTCTTTTTGCCCAGATCCCATGCTTATGCCCCCAAACTGCCCCAAAGTCACTAAAACTTCAAAAAATCCCCCCAAATCAACCATGAACCGAATCACCTGAATTTTTCGGGCCCGAAATTCGGGTTATTTGGCTCGGGCCCGAAAAATATCGGGGGACATCGGGGGTGATTCAGTTTGGCCCCGAATCACCCAAAATTGCTCATTTCGGGCAAAGATCGTTCTGTGCTCAAAATTTTTTCACATCCCTAATTGAAACTCTTCCCATTTGACTGTTAGTTGTTTTCATGCGCTTGTGGTTAGCATATTAAGGATAGGTGTGTAATTTCAGTGAACATTATGAAAACCAGAAACAATAATCCTTTTTTACAGGAGGCATCTCAGGACCACAGCATGAACGATGAGCGTCTGGCATAGATATCACTGCCATGTAACACTCCATGTTACTGAGTGTACTCAGTTACAAAGCACCATTATTGTTCAATGCATTTGTGTCTGCAATGCACATGTTAAATGCACTTGCATATTGGGCAAACTTGAGCTCATGAAAATGTTCCCAAGCCATGTATGCACCAAAAAGTTTGTTCACTACATACTGCAAGGGTAAATGTGATATACATGTAATTTCTTACATGGAAATCAAACTGATATATTTTGCAAAACTTAATACATGAAGAAGCCATCAGCTCCAAGGACTTGCTCTCCCATCACTCAAGGCACCAACGTGTGTGTGTGTGTGTGTGTGTGTACGTTTGTATGCATGCAGAAGACTCTTGCGTACTTCATGCTTACGGCTTATGGTTAGTGTTGCGCATGACTGTCTGAGCTATGTGCCTGCTACCAGGAGTTCACTGTGGTCAAAACACACCCAGATGTTGTGTTCCTCCTTCTCTTTTGCTGACAGCCAAAGCTGACTCCTTGCACATGACTCTCTTCCCCCCGCCATTGGTTTGTGGTATTGCACAATCGAAACCCATTGCAAGGCTCAACCTGTCACTTTGTGGTCGTAGAGTCTCGGTGCAAAGCAGAATAAACCAAACCAAAGCACAGTTCCCCTTTCCCTCCCATCTCTTCCCCTTCTCCGTTTGCTACATGCTCAGAAGTCTGCAGAGACCAGCAGAACTCATAGGCAGTTTTCGTTAGACAAGTGACATCCTTAACATAAAGTAAAAGATAATTTGCTAAAGTTACATAAACAAAAAAATAACTTGCGGATAACTTAAGGAAGAGAGCTGATCTTGTGGTGGCAAGCATTAATTGTCCCCTTTGCTAAGCAGGGTCCACCCTGGTTTGCATTTGAATGGGAGACTACATGTGAGCCTGTAAAAATATTCCCCTTAGGGGATGGGGCTGCTCTGGGAAGAGCATCTGCATGCTTGAATGCAGAAAGTTCCAAGTTCCCTCTCTGTCATCTCCCAGATAAGGCTGAGAGAGACTACTGCCTTAAACGTTGGGGAAGCCACTGCCAGTCTGGGTAGACAATACTGAGCTAGATGGACCAATGGTCTGACTCAGTAAAAGGCAGCTTCCTATGTTCCTATGTTGCTAAAATTAGAAGGCTTGGAGTGAGAGATGAGGTTGGCTTTATATATCTGTTCCTGATGTAAACAGCTAAGCACAATGCTTTGTCTCTTTGGATGCTAAATGAGAGTATTTATATTTTTAACATATTGGGTAATGGGGGGGACTATTTGGAAAGCCTTCATTTTGCAATGGATTCCAGCAGCCTTCCAGACTGGAGAAGAAACGTCTCCTACATCTCTCAACTAACTCCCCTCACGGGTCCATTAACTACTACTAAATAATGATGTAAAACATATGGGTGCACAGGTGGCCATTCAATAAATACGAAATGAATTCAACATGATCACAATTAACACAATTAATACCCAGCCAGTCTACAAAGATGGAACTATTAAAATTAAGCACCACTATAGTTCTCTCAGTCCTATGGCAATTTTACAATGGAAACAAACAAAAGGGTGGAATTAACTTTTTTATTAGAGTTATTTTATTTACTTACAGGCAGTTATTTAGTCTTTCGTGTGCGCGCGCATGCTTTTTCTCTGCCACACAGACTAGATGCATGGCTGAATGAGGAAGAATTGAAATAATATCAACCAAATTTATCAATTAAAGAACATTAAAGTTGTTGTTTTTTTAAAAAAATGTTTTAAAATGTGTTTAGAGCTGAAGTTTATTTTAACAGGAAAATTACATTTCTGGCAAATTGGGTGGTGTTGGTTCTTGAGGGCTTCCTCAATCCCACATAGGGCTATAAAGAACAATGAATATATAAAATTCTCACAGCTGCTCATTTTAGCATCTCCTCTATGGGTTCATCATGCTTTCTTGAGAGTGACATAAGGATAACCGGTGTGTGTGTGTGTGTGTGTGTGTGTGTGTGTGTGTGTGCGCGCGCACACGCACGGGAGGTGCAGTATCTTATCAGTAAGTGTTCCAACTTACTTGTGCCATTCTTCAATTGACAAATAACTTAAAATATCCCTTGAAAATCTCTCAAACAATTTTTGCAGCAGTCCACTCAATGTGTGTTGCCCCTTTTGAAAGCTGCTTCAAGATTTGTGTTGTATTGTTTTTTCCACGAGGGCTTTTCCATCCTCACAATCTAATCCCAGCCAATCAGGGATCACATTGTGAATGTGGTGATGTCATGGTGGCATGTAGCCAGTCAACTTTGTCTACATGGCAATGTCACTGAAGCCAAATAGAGCATTCATGTTGCCCTTATTCTAAGATGAGGAGAGAGGAATGAATACTCATTACCTGTCCTGGAACTTTTTCACACAGGGCTTTTAGTTTGCATCTCCTCCAGAATGGAGGGTGTGCATTCACATATCAGCCAGATTTACCCCAAAGTCCCTGTGTGCTATTGGGGAGCACTTCTTACCCGAGTCAGGTTTTTCATTTCACATTACAGTGTAGCTCGATTTATATCTGTGCTGGGGTTAAAAAATCCACATTTTGCGTTGGGTATTTTGGGCAACTTCGAACTTGCAGTAAGGCCTCGCAGTAAACTTGTGGTAAAGCCTGCTATCTGGAAATGCTCCTGCTGCACTCAGTGATGGCTTCCTAACTGCTTTGGGGGCATTTTGGGACAGAAAAGCAGTGTGTGGGGTGGGGTGGAAGTCAGGGGTTTGTCCGTTTGTCTCAACAATGACACATATTTTCTTTGCCCATCACCTGTTCCATGCAATGGACAATCACTTCATAGAACCCCACAAAGAGTAATTGAGATAAATTGTGGGGCACTTTTCATGAGAGGTGTGGAAAAAGCTCTCTAGTTTTCCTTAGCCCTAGCTGGGACTAGCATTGTGCTCGGAACAAGTTTTGCATTCTGTTCCAAGCTCAGAACAGAATACAAAATGCCAGAACATTCTGTCGGAATAACCAGCATAGCTGGTTCTCTCAACAGAACAATGCTGTTCCAGCCAGAAACATTCCACCATGCCAGGTGGTCAGTGCGGGCCTGAGGGCAGTGTGGGGCAGGCACAAGAGATAGTACCTTTAAAAGTTGTTGTTTGTCGCTACCAGAGATACTTGAAAAAAGTGGTGATGAGCGCCACTGCGCTGGCATCCCGCATGGTGGAGGCCCCACCTACAGCATGCAAATGACCGCCATGCATGCGTGGTGGCCATTTGCATGCCACAGGTGGGGCCTCCACCATGTGGGATGCCCTCATGGTGACGCTCATCACCGCTTTTTGCAAGTACCACCAGTAATGACAACAATTTTAAAAGTACCACCTCCCATGCCCTCCCCACACTGCCCTCAGGCCCCCACCTGCTGCCTGGAGCAGTAGAACATTCCAGGCCAGGATGGGGTTATTCCATTCCGAGCCTGGAACAGGCCCTTTATCCAAAAGGTGTTCTGTTCTGGGCTTGGAACACTCAGAATGGCCCATTCCAAGCTGGAATGGGTACCAGCTTACTGTGAAGTGACTGTAATTGCATTGGATAGGCTAGGCTAAGCAATCATCTCTAGTCTCTGACCCACTGATCAGAGGAGAGCTGGTCTTGTGGTAGCAAGCATGACTTGTCCCCTTAGCTAAGCAGGGTCTGCCCTGGTTGCATATGAATGGGAGACTAGAAGTGTGAGCACTGTAAGATATTCCCCTTAGGGGATGGAGCCTCTCTGGGAAGAGCAGTAAGTTCCAAGTTCCAAGCCCTCTCTGGCTTCCTCAAGATAGGGCTGAGAGAGATTCCTGCCTGCAACCTTGAAGAAGCCACTGCCAGTCTGTGAAGACAACACTGAGCTAGATAGACCAATGGTCTTACTCAGTATATGGCAGCTTCCTATGTTCCTATCTTCCTACCCAATTCCTGTGGTAGAAAAACAATAGTAAAATAAAGGGGATATGGAAAAGAAGAGTGCAGCGGGGAAAGACTTGGTAAAATCAAACTATCTCGGTCCACTTTATCTAGTTGTCCCCCACTCCAGCCCCTGCATCTATGCTATATTATTATATTGCAAATGAATATAATGAAATTGCCCTTATTACCTTTTCTCAGTTGAGTCTCCTTTAAAGCCAGCTCTGTAATGTTTCCATATTTTTAAGTTTTCTTTTTACACAGACTCGCCCACTTCTCATTCTCTAACCATAACTCCGTCTTAGTCAGAGCTACCTCATACATTACTTCCTTTCTACTTCCTTCCTTCCATCACATATTGTGTAAATAGCTCTGTGGCATGGTCCAAGAGGAAGATTCCTAACAATTCCTCTTGACTACAGAATCTGTGTGACGTTGTTCATACCATCAAATAGAAACTGCCATATTTCTTTCCAGGCCCTTGAGTGAAAAAAGATGTCCGATGTCCAGATGAATGAAGCACTGGTGCAGTATGCGCTACGGGGGAGTGACAATGTTCACTGAACTTCCCTTCCCTCTGAGGTTTTTTGTGGCTCCCAAAAATACGTTTCTGAGGGCTACTTCTTCAGAGGGATGAAGAGATCAATGTAAATCACCCCTCCCCCACAGAATGCGTGCAGCACCAGTGCTTTGTTCTATGGATATTGGCTGGTGTTTTTCTGCTATAGTTGGTTCTCTGCCCTGAACTAGAACACCTCCATGGTCCCTTCCAGCCATGTGATTCTGTGGTCCTCTTCTGTGCTTCCCACACCCATTTCTTGGTGCTCTTTTGGTTTCTGCTATGATCTGTGCGTAATTGGTTGTTTTGATTCAATGATGTTGTTTTGGATTATTAATGGATTACTGATATGATGATGATGTTTTATGTTGTATCTCTCACACACACACACACACACACACACACACACACACACCCCGATGTGTTTTCAAAGGCAGACAGGCATTTATAGATATGTTTCAATAAATAAGCATGGATTAAGAAAGTTAGAATCCATGAAATATTCAGTTTCATAAAGTCAAAATGAGACAAGTTTGTTAATATTGTGGAATTAAGGCACACAAGAGAACGAAAACCAGCTGAGCCCTGATAACAGTGGTCTGGTCTGAAATGGTTTGCAAATCAAAACTTTAGTAAATCAAAACTGTGGCCAAGAGCCAATAGGCCAAGCCAATTTATTAATAGGGACCAGAAATAAGGCAATCAGGAGGACTGGAAATAAATATCTGGACCTAATTCTGGAAACTGTGTTGTACTTATCTTCCTGGCTGTATTTGGGGTCTCAATTATGATATATGTAGTTCTTACTGGACTGTATAATCTGAGGCTGCAGGTGGGGTTTGTATGTTCCGACATATAAAAGATTAGCAGAAAATTACTATGTCAGGCCAATACTAGCTTTTTCCCTGGCATGCTAGTTGTTTTTTGTTAGGAGAGGGGTTTTGTTTTTTGTTTTTTGTTTTAATGGAAGAGCATTCAGAGATGCAATCTCCCACCTATCATTCTGAAATGACAGAATACAACAAGAATTGAAAAAAGTTAACTTCCTGATCAAGCGGTTATAGGCTTCCCAGCTGTTTTTGGATTACAGCTCCCAACCTTAGCGGCCAATATATTTATTTATTTGATTGATTGATATACTGCCCCTCGAAAAAAATGGCTCAGGCCGGTTTACAATAGTCAGGGATGCTGGGAGTTGTAGTCTAAAATCTGCAGTAGGGCTGACGTTGTGCAGCCCTGCTGAGTTAGCGGAATCACTCAGGTGGCCTGATTTGGCCCAGGAACTGCGTTGCTGAAGTCTTGTTTATGAAGAAAGGTGAGGGATTTTTTTAGGTCAGTTTCATATCCCTGGGCAGTAATATTTATGTGGCTGAACTGTAAGAGTTCATTTTTATGATCAAAAGCCATCTCTATTAGAGGAAAAAGACAAAAACAAACCCTGCTCATGTAAGTGATCTACTTGTGAG
The DNA here is from genome assembly GCF_027244095.1 of Hemicordylus capensis. NCBI lineage: Eukaryota > Metazoa > Chordata > Lepidosauria > Squamata > Cordylidae > Hemicordylus > Hemicordylus capensis. The sequence continues at coordinate 38,177,743 of NC_069660.1, read as the reverse complement.
TCTAGTGTCAAGAGCTACTCATGCAACTGGACTGGAGTCATGTTCTCCATTCCTCTTCCATAAACTGGAAACATTGTACCTTGTGATTTTCCGGTACATGGTAGGGAAAGGACAGTCTTGTGTGAGTTTGCTGCTCCCACGTTACATGGCTCACACAAGCAGACCTCTCAAACAAGCAATTATTTGCAGAGGGAAACAGCTGGCTGATCAAAACTCTAAGTCTTGAAAACCAATTGCTCCAAATAGAACAAAGAATGCTTTTCCACCACCCACAAAATCTCATTATCAGTCCAGAGGGTATCAGTTTTGCAAGAAACTCTGATGCAACAAGGAGCTTCTGGAGAATCGCCACTTTGTGAGAAAGGGAAGTGAGGCTATTCACTATTGGATAAAAATAATGGACTTGAGCAAGCTTACAGCACTAGCCTGTTGTGGCTTGCTCACGTGTCAGCTGGAAGAGGAAACAACGGATATTACTTAGGAGGGGTAAAAAAGTTGCAATGTCCCTATGGAGTGAATCATGTAACTTCAGGATGACCCTTGGTGAGGAATTTTTTTTCTTTCAAAAAACCATTCCGCTCAATCAATTAAATAATAAAAAATGCCTCTCATGCCTAGCATTTCTAGGGCTAGTTTATAGCTCCAGAGGCTGGGGCTGGAAGTAGCCTTTAAGCCTTGTCAGCTCTGCACTGGGGCATTTAAAGACAAGGCAGCCCATGGTGAGGGGCTACTTCTGAGTATGGGAGCCGGGAGTTCTCCAGGAGAGAGAACCAGCTGAATGCAGAAAGCCAGGAATTAACCTCCTCCCCTGGCTGTTCCTGAGGCTGACCTTTTCCGTGCTTACCCAGTCATTCTGGAGTTCAAGAAGGGCCAGGATCCCATCTTGTCCCCTGGGAGTCTGTTCTGGGCTGGATGGGGACAAACAAGCTGAAACTTAATCCAGATAAGACGGAAATGCTCTGGGATGGTAAAACAGATCATCTGACTAATGAGGTAAATCTGGTCTTGGATGGGATCACACTCCCTCTGAAAGACAAAGTCCGCAGCCTCAGGATGTTTCTGGACCCAATGCTGTCCTTGGGGGCACAGGCAGTGCTGGTGTGCAGAGGTGCTTTTTACCAGCTATGGCTGGTACACAAGCTGCAACTCCACTTCGAGAAGTTGGACCTCACCTCAGCCACTCATGCTTTGGTAACATCCAGATTGGGCTACTGCAATGAGCTCTACGTGGGGCTGCCCTTGAGGATGTTTCAGAAGCTTCAGCTGGTCCAGAATGCTGCTGCAAGGATGCTCGTGGGTGCAAGTTGCTTCATGAGTGTCACACCATTGGTTACCGGTCCACTTCCAGGCTTGATGCAAGGTGTTGGTCTTGACCTTTAAAACTCTACATGGCTCAGGGCCAGGGTATGTGTCGAACTACATACCCATATGAATCTTGCAGGCCCTGCTCATGGCCCCACTATGAACAGAGATCTGGCTGGCGGGGATTAAAGATAGGGCCTTTTCTTCTGTGGCTCCTCGGCTTTGGAATGCCCTCCCAGAAGAACCACCATTTCCTCTCCCATAGTGTCTTTACAAAAAACAATTAAAAGCACATCTTTTAAAAGAGGCTTTTTAATGCTTTATCTGCTGCTCATTTCTGGTAGATTCTTTAGTTTTTATAGTTCTCAGTTACTAGCATTTTACGAATAAATTCTACTTTGAAGTTCTTTTTTAAAAAAAATGTAATTTAAAATGTAGTTTTAGCCTGGTCTTTTAACTTGCTTAACTTTATTAATCTTTTATTTTACATTGTATCTATTTTATCTGTTTTATTAATGTTGTGAGCTGCCCTGAGCGGTAGGGTACTGGAGGGGCGGGGTATAAAAATTTTCAATAGATAATGAATAAATAGTCCTCATGCTTGCAATGTTTGCCTCTTCAGAGGCAATCTTCAGTGTTTGCCTCCCTGTAAACAAGGAGAGTGCGAGAAGGGTGATGCTTCTCAGCACATCAGCACCTGTCTGCAACCTTGGAGAAGCCCCTGCCAGTCTGTGTAGACAATACTGAGCTAGATAGACCAATGCAGGGGCGTAGCAAGGTTGGAGTGGGCCCAGAGACAAGGTTTTAAAATGGGGCCCTCGCTAATATACACACAAAAGTGCGCTGATCCCTCACTCAAATCCCATGGAGGCTGACTGAGAACGGTTTGCAAAAGGAGGCTCGTGCAGCGCAGCGTAAGTTAGGAGCCACTTTGCGGTAAGACTGCAAGAGAAGCTGAGATTCAGAGTGAGGCAGGGAACCAAGTCCCCACCTTTTTTTAAGGTGGTTTCCAAAGATGACCACCACCTCCTCCTTTTATCTCCTGGTTGTTGCCTCTTCTTCTCCTCATAGCAGACAAGACTCCCCTGCAAAATCCCAGGGGGGCTGCAAATGACTCCCATCCAGAAAGGATTGCAAAAGGAAACTCACGCAATGCAAGCTAGGAGACAGCCACTTTGCAGCAGTCAGTAGCATTGCAGGAGAAGTTGGGAGTCGAGGGGAAACCATGTCTGCCACTTTTTAAACAAGTTTCCCCAAAAGATGACCTGACCAACAGCTGTTTTTACCGGGTTGCTGCCTCTTCTCAGTTAACAGCCTTTAGCACCCCCACTCCCATCGGGGGGAGGCTGAAAAGAGCTCAGAGGGGTTGCAAGAAGATCGGGCAATAACCATTTTCCAGTGGGGCTGTAGGAAAGCTGCACTTGTAATTGCTACCTTTTTTAAAAAAACAACCCTCAGGCTTCATTAACGTTGCTACGCCCCCTGGTCACATTTTAGCACCCACCCCCACAGTCACAACATGGCAAAAAAACCAGAAGGAAACACACAAACAGTTTTTGGCTCTAGTAAAATTGAGAACAGCAGAAAGAAAGAAAGAAAGAAAGAAAGAAAGAAAGAAAGAAAGAAAGAAAGAAAGAAAGAAAGAAAAAGAAAGGGAAGCATCCAATGAAAAAGCAATAAGAAAGTAGAAGTCTTAGGATGCTGGGAATTGTGTGCAATCTTCTTTATCAATGTAGTAATAAATTATGTGCCCAACACATTTCCACTATAAATTTTTTTTAGGGACATTTATACAACCATCTTAGAGGAGATCAATTGAAAAAACAAAACAAAACCCAGCCCCAACAGTGGCTTCCAAATGAGGGAGAAAAGAAAACCGCTCTCGGAGAAAGGCACACAGAGACTAACTCAAACATGGGGTGAGGGGGAGGAGGAAAAAACCCATACATACAGAAATCATACAAAGAGAGAAAACACTCACACACACTCACACCACCAGGGAGAAAGTGATCTTATTACTTTCAGATACTAAGCAGTTTAGTATCTTCAGACCCAACAGCCAGCACGTCCAACAATCTTTTTCTCAGTTTCTCCAGCATCCTCCAGATTGGCAGTTGCCCACTCTCCCTCTCTGGCCCCGCCCCCTGCAGCACATGTACCTCCAGCAGCCAATGAGAGAGAGCCTCTGGAAGGGGAGGAGAGCCTACTGTTGTTTGCATGGCAAAAGGGTGGTGGAGGGAGAGGGACGACGCGGTGAGATTTTCGGAAAGAAAAAATAATAATGAATGGAAGGCTGGGGAGAGTCGTGGCGGGGGGCAGGCTGTGGGGGCCCCAAGGCAACCGCCTCCCCTTGCCTAATTAAAGTTACGCCCCTAGACCAATAGTCTGACTCAGTATATGGCAGCTTCCTATGCTTCTATGACTTCTGGGCACACTCTTTGGATGCTGTACATGAGTACAACATTGCTTTTTAAAAAAAAAACTGTCTGAAGAGGGCTAAGATCATCTGATGAATACTGTGGCTTCATCCCACAGTATTACTGTAATGTTCAGACAATCACATGAATTATTCCCATCCAGTCATCTACTCTACTTTTAAGGAAGACACCACACCTTCTGATTAATTTCCACAGCAAAGCAGCTGCCACAACTCTGTTCAGACATTAGGGTTGCACACAACCACAGATTACTGGGTAAGAGGGGGGTTAATCTGTGATCATCTGGGGCACCAGGACTCCTCCTGACCCAACAGTTCTCAACTAGGGATGTGCATAGAACTGGCTGGCCTGGTTTAGTTTGAGTCTGGACTGGACACAAACCCGACCAGGCCAGTTCGGTCCGGCACCCCCTCCCCCGTTCAGTCTGGTCTGGGGGGTTCATGGACCATTTTAGTTTTTTAAAAAATATTTTTTACGAAAATGGTCCGTGAACCCCCTGGACATTTGGGGGTGTTTGGTCCAGGGTTGGACCGAACAGGGGGTGGTTTGGTTTGACCCCAAACTGTTGAACCGAACCGGTTTGACGTCGAACTTGTTTGACGTCGAACCTGTTTGCACACCCCTATTCTGAACCTGGATAGCCCAGATTTTCTACCCTGGTTAAAAGTGAGATAGGACAAGAAAAGAGCTGTCCTACCTTTTTGTTTTGGTCATCTTTGCAGCCAGAGTGATTGAAACTGTTCCCAGACTGCTGGCAGCCATGTTTATCACAGAGTTTTGAGGAAAGTGGGGCCAGAGAGAGGGCAGCTGCTGCTATATTGAAGGCTGTCTCTCCACTGCTCCCGCAGTGTGCTGTGGGATATGTGAAGGCCCCAGCTCATGATTTCAGTAATGGTGAACACTGCTGCACTTTCCGTGTGAGTGCGCAAAATGCAGAGCCCAAAGGAGGCTCTGGTCATCTGGGAGGCACAAGGTAGGAGTGTGCCTTCCCTCCAGCCCACCCCCATATGGTCATGAGAACGAGCCACCTAATGGTGCAGTGGGGAAGCAACCTGCCTAGAGAGCAGGAGGCTGTCGGTTCGAATCCCCGCTGGTGTGTTTCCCAGAATATGGGAAACTCCTATATCGGGCAGCAGCAATATAGGAAGGTGCTGAAAGGCATCATCTCATACTGTGTGGGAGAAGGAAATGGTAAACCACTCCTATATTCTACCAAGAAAACCACATGGCTCTGTGGTCGCCAGGAGTCGACACCAACTCGATGGCACAACGTTTCCTTTCCTTTACATACAGCTACACACATGTTTCTGTGTGAATAATTGTACCTGCATTCATTTTAAATTGAACCAGAGTAGAGATTCATTCAAATGCAGGGGACAGATAAAAAACGGATTACTGTACATGAGTTGAACCAAAGTGTAAATAACTGTGCATGTGTGCAGAGCAGTGCCACATACACTGTACACAGATGCACTGATGGTAACTTGTGGATGGGGCTATAAAATAAAGGTCACTCATTCGGAGCTTCAATATGGGTGGCTTTAGGAAGTCATTCTAAAAACAAAAGCAATACAGCATTGGATTAAGAGCTCTGGAGAAGCACACCAAGTTGGAACATCCAACAGTTTTTAACCCGTTGAGATTAAATGCTTAATATGTCTCTGGAAACAAAGTACATTTAAAAGCCATTTAATTCACTTGTATAGAGTGGTATAATGGCAAGTATACCCAGCAGGATGAATCATTAAGGTGTCACTCCTATGAGCCTATCCAGAAGGAGGCCCCATTGAATACATTGGCTTACATACCATCCAGACCCCCATCATTCTAAGCGAGTTGCACTTAGAAGATAATCCACACTTTCATCGACATTTCATCGACACTATTCATCGGCACTTTTCATCGACATTTCATCGACATTTTGTTTCATCAACAGGTCCAGCAGGAGCAATACTTTCATCGACAGAAGATCATCGACACTTTCTCACACACTAAACCATTGTACTCAAAAGCATTTGGGTGCTGGTTGTGGAGGGTGTGGAGACTCCATGCCTACTAAGCACAGCATCATTGCTGTTTCAGCACCGTTTCCACTGGGAATGGGAAGAATAAGGGTTTTTCTCCTGTACCCTGATGGTTCTGGTAAGTAGTTTTAAGGGTGGAGGTGAGGGTGAAGGTTAGGGAGACCCAAAGCAAAGCATCAAAGGGCAGAAGTGATCAGCCTGGTTTGCTTTGATTTGACCCCACTTCAGCCCCAGACAATGTTTCACTTTGGCCAAAGGGAATCAAAGCAGATTTAAGGGGGCTGAACCCAAATAGGTCCCCCCGATGATTCACAGATACATATTAAATACCCAGCTTAGAAGTGCCCTTGGATTTCTGTCAGACTGACTTCTTTAAGGATGAACACTCCTTCTTTTATGCTCATTGCTTTAAAATGGTTTAACAAAATAACTTTCTAAAAACAAGCATAGTTGTACACCCTTCCATATATACTGATTCTCTCCATGCGCTTGAGGCCTAATTATGTGAGCAATGGAATACGTTTGGTCATTATATTAGTTTGAAAATGCAGCCTTAAAACAGCACCATTTCAAAGTACCTCAAGATCATTCCTTCCCCAAAACATATTTCTTACCCAGAATTATTTCAAAGTCTGATCCACCTCATTCTTAATTTATTATTAGCTAGTTTGGGTAATAATGCAGGCTCAGCAGAGGAAACATCAGTGCAGGAAGACAGCAGACTAATGGAACTTCCCAACTATAGTACACCAGTGTGCTGGGGAAGTGGCAGTTTTGATATCCTCCCCTTCCCCTGGAAGCTCTTTGTGCCACCTGAAAATATGTCCCTGAGGGATGCCCTCAGGGTCATATTTTTGGTGCTTTCTTGCTCTGAATGTCAGCCATAATTTATCTGGATGCACTGAGTGGTAAGGTTGGATTATACATGTGCTAAATAAAAAAAGGCCCTGCTAAATTAAATCTCAATTAGAATGTAATTATCGGAGGTTTCCACAATCAGGTTTAGGACATGCATAGAAGTAAAGTGCCTCTGAGTATGTTCAGAGTGTATTATCTTCACCATAAAGTAACTGTCACCTGCTTTTATTCCCCTCCTTCACCACCAGATCCAAGTCAGTAAATGTGAAAGATTTCAGGTTATAGGCAGGATGGCAATAGAGAAAATTGTCCAATAACCTCTATGTGGGTTTGGTTCCATTTCTCTCTGCATGTCTCATCCACCATATTTGTGAACTGTGGTAAATGGGAAAGATGCTGTTGGGGATGGGCGGGGGTGCCTAATAGAGTTCCCACCTTTTAAACCAGCCCTTCCAAAACAACAACAACCCCAAAACCTACCACCAACTGTGCCTTTATCAGTAATTTGATCTGCAGAAGTTAATAGGTGATAACATATATCTCCATTTTGTGCAAAATTTTGCTTCCTAATCCCTGTGAATCAGCCTGCTGTTGAAGGCACAGTATTAAGAATATTTATATACCACTTTTCAAGAGCTGGTCTTGCAGTCGAAAGCATGAATTGTCCCCTTTGCTAAGCAGCTCTGTGAGACAATACTAAACTAGATGGACCAATGGTCTGCCTCAGTATAAGGCAGCTTCTTATGTTCCTAATGTTCATAACAAGGAAGTTCTTATAATGGCTTAGACAGCAAAAGAAATGAGAAGATGGTTCCCTGTCCCAAAGGGGTTCATAGTCTAAAACAAAACAGAAGACAGACATCAGCAACAACTACTCCAGGGATGCTGTTCTGAGTTTGGATGAGGACAGTTGCTCCCCTTCTGTTGTTAAATATATGAGCTACCACTTTAAAAGGTGCCTCTTTGCCCAGTCAGTAGCCCTTACAGATGAAGCAGATGAAAACAAGCACCTGGAACAGGTGAAAAGTTGGCAGCCCTAGCTATAACACTATAACAGAGTGTTCCCATATCCTATAATCTTGTCCAAGTTAAGGAGTTATCAAATATTAGAAAACCCTTGAGTTTGTTTTTGTTTTTTCACATGTACTGCAAAGGCATTTCCTTTAAAAGGAGATGAAGCTCTTCACTGTTTTTCCTCTTTTTTTTTTTTTAAGTTCTCCCCACAAAGAAAACTTGCGAGGTCTGCATCTTATTCCCCTAAACAACTTCCTTTTTGTAATGCTAAAAGCATATGTTGTAGAACAGTGCTTTATGCCAAGTTGTTAACTCTTTTCCCAATTATTGGTTTTAGGCAGCTATGTTAAGGGAAAGCAGCAAGAATTAACATAACACAACTATGGGCTGGAGTTTCTTTGTCCTCAGGGAAAGGAGGGCAACCAACTTAAGAGGTAAAACCTAGTGCAAATCATGCTCCTGCGTAGCCTGTAAAACCAGCCACTCCGGGAAAGGAACTCGACATCCTCTTCATTTCATTCATTCAGCTTCTCACAAAAGCTATCTGTAGCAAATGTTTCCATTCTGAAAAGATTATTTGGTGGATGTGCGAAAGGAGGATTGTTGCCTTCCTTGGCAGCTACAGATTCTTTGAAATGGAACAGCATGTTCCATGTGTAAAAAGAGATTTTTAACAGCAGATGAAATGAGTGTGTGGAGTGCTCACTGCTACTGGACTCGGGACTGGCCCAACCCAATGAGAAACAGAAGCTGGATAAAGAGAGCTGTGCATATAACTCCCAATATGTGTAGGAAGGAAGCTGCCTTCTACTGAGTTAGACCATTGGTCCGTCTAGCTCACTATTGTCTATACCAGGGATTCTCAAAGTTGGTTCTCCAGATGTTATTGGACTTCAACTCTCATAATCCCCAGCCCCAGTGGCCTTTGGTTGGGGATTATGGGAGTTGTCCAGTAACATCTGGGACCCAACATTGAGAATCCCTGGTCTACACAGACTTGCAGCTGCTTCTCCAAGGTTTTAGGCAGGAGTCTCTCTTAGCTCCATCTTGGGGGTGCCAGGGAGGGAACTTGGAACCTTCTGCATGCACGCATATAGAAGCTCTTCCTAGACAGTATGGGCCCTCTATACCTCCAGGACTGCCTTGTTTGATATGTCCCTCGTCGGGTCCTGAGATCGGCCACAAGTAATACCTTGGTGATCCCAGGCCCTCGAGATATTAAACTGCAATCAAGAGCCAGGGCCTTCTCAGTGGTGGCCCTGGCTCTATGGAATGGTCTCCCAGATAATATCAGAGCTCTCCATGATCTGTTGGCTTTCCGTAAGGCATGTAAGACTGTAATGTTCCATCAGGTGTTCGATCACTGAGATAGCTGATCTTAGAGTGATCTTGTAATCCATGCTTACTATGTCATGTGGAATGAGTACTGTTTGGGGTTGGGGTTATGACGTTATTTAAGATGTATTTTATAGAATTATGTTGCTGTGTATGTTATTGCTTGTAAGCCGCCCTGAGTCCTATGGGATTAGGGCTACATAGAAATCTAACTAACTAACTAACTAACTAAACAAACAAATAGAGCAGCCCATCCCCTAAGGAGAATCTCTTACAGTGCTCACATGTAGTCTCCCATCTGAATGCAACCAGGGCAGATCCTGCTTAGCAAAGGGGATAACTCATGCTTGCTACTACAAGACCAGTGAAAATGTGTATGTAAACATGCAGCTGGTTTGAATGATACAGTCTTTCGCACATGCAATTAGGAAGGAAATTAGCAAACATGCCTACTATTACAGCCTCCATGGATATCTGATGCCCTCCTGGCATGTCTGTTATTGTGGGTGGTGGTGGTAACATCTGTTTAAACAAGTAACAAGCATGTGTAGAGAGCCCATTTGGATGAACAACCCTCCTATGTGATCCCCACTCTGTTGGGATGACGGTGGAGGTCATCATCATGACAGGCCTGCTCTCCGTGCTTTCCCTTCCTAACTGCATGTAGGACTGTATCATCTGAAATGGCTTATTGCCTCAAAGGTTGGCACTGAGTAGGTGGGTGAACAAATACCAATTCACCTGCCATTTGCTGTTGCCTATCCCCCCCCCACTGCCCCTTGGCTACTGCTTCTGCAAAATGTCAGGAGTGGGGTGAGGATCTCTCAAAGCATGGCTCCAGAAGTCATGCTCTGACACATAGGAGGCAGCCTTATACTGAGTCAGACAATTGGTCCTTCTAACTCAGTACTGCCTACTCTGAATGGCAGTGGTCCTCTGAAGTTTCCGAAAGGGGCCTTTCCAAACCATAGCTGGAGAAACCATGGATTGAACCTGGGAACTTCTGCATGCAAAGCAGATGATCTTCTACTGAGCTACAATCCTTTCCCCTTGCCGCTTGTATTACAAGTGCTCTGGTGCCCTTCAAGCCCAGAAAACGGAGCTCTGTGGTTCAAGGGCACTACCTAGACTCCCATACCAGCCTGTCTGAGCGTTTTCAGCTGATCTGAAGGGCCAGCCCAAGTCCAGCAGTAGTCCTTATAAAGCCTTAGCCTCAGAGATGGCTCCTCAGCCTGTGTAACTTGCCTGATTTCTTTTCCTGATTCCTGCCTTGGATCTTGATTCCTGCATGGTGCTGACTAAGCAACTGCCTCTAGTCCCTCTAGTCCTTATTGCTACTCTGGAATGTGATCTCTGCCTGCTTTGGCTTATGGCTCTCTTGGACAAGGACCCAGATCCACCAAAGCCTGCTAGCCTAGAGGCTGACCCTTGCAGAGACAGCTTCCTCTAGTTGTCCTCTCTTAGCCTCCTCTGCTTCCACTGTCATCCTCTCCTTGCTCCCTCCATTCCTAGAACTGCAACCTGGTCTGGCGTTGCTTCCTTCATTCCTTTTTTCCTGGCTGCCTTTTTCTTAACCTTGAATTTCTGTTTTCTTGTGTTCCCATGCCTCACTGCCCTTTCCCTAAAGCTTCTCTTCCTTCCACTCCTTTCTTTTGCCCTGTTTATTCTTCTTTCATCAGCCCCAACCTGGCCCACTCCCTGTTTCTTCCATACTCTCCTTCCTTGTCAACCAAATTTGTCAAATCAGTGTTCTGACTGCCCTCTGTATATAGTAGAAATCCATGGTAGAAATCTAAACTGTTTCCCAAAGTGTTTACATCCCATTCCAAAACTGATGATGTTGGTCAAGTGGTTCCCTTATTGTCACAGAACAAGCCTATATGGTCCTAACAGATTTGCTGATGTGAAGTGCTAAAATCGGAGCCCATTCCGGTGCTGCCTTCCTGGGGTAGCCTGGGATTTGTACTAAACCGTTTACCTAGGTAAAAGGGCACGAATGCACCCTTTTACCCAGGTACAGGGTAATGCGAATGTTTGGGCTGTACTCAGCTCGAACAAACACAGAGCCGGGCACCTAGACTGCCCGACTCACGGAGGGATCCTTCAATGCACCAGACTCATCTCGGTGTGGAATATCTGGAGGGCAGGATGCAATGTGGAATATCAGGAGGGCAGGATGCATTTTTCTGGGCTCCAGAATGCCACATGGCTCACAAAAGTGCCGGTTGTGCAGGTGCATGAGCAGCACAGCCCAGGACCATGCCGGATCATCTGTGAGGAAGGTAGGTGATATCCTGCCTTCCCCACACCTGCCCTCCCTAGCACTCTCAAAGGTCATGAGATGTTACACTGAAGATTCAGCAAGTCCTGGGGGAAGGTGGTGTTAGGGTCAATGGCCCTAGGCCTCATAGAAGGCGAGCAGCCACATCAGTGCTGACAGACAGTACACTCCAACTGAGAAGAGAAGGGTAGGGTGACTCAGAGAAACCTTCAGCCTCCACGCCTCTGAGAATCTTAAGAGGATCCTGAGTTTCAGATATTTGTTTGGCAACCTGCTCCTTTTAACTGATTTATTAGTTAGTACTTGGAGCTAGGGGTGTCTGACAAGCAGAAATGAAACAGGGGAGGCTTTCTGCCATGCATTGGTGGACAAAGATTCAGCTGCTGGATTTCTGCCTGTGATGCCACTTTTAAAGGCACAGGTACTCTGCCAAAAAAAAAAAAAAATCACTGACAACTCTAGCAACAAAGAAGCTAGAAGAGCTCCCTTTAATCAAAGAGCCTCCTCATCTCTTACAACTTTTAAAAAGGCAGTCAGACACATCTGTTCACCCAGGCTTTTAATTAGATACTGTTTTAATAGTTTGATGGATTTTTAATATTGTTTAAAGTTTTAAATTGTTGTAATGTTTTAACCTTTTTATTTGTTGTTTTTATTGTATTGTTGTAAACTGCCCAGTGACTTGTAGTCAACTGGTGTCAGCAAAAACATTCAGATATTTATTTTAAAAAGCAATGAGCATGTGGAGTACACAGTTAATAATCAATGGCAAGACAGTTGGACAGGTTAGCATTAGAAGAGGCATTTTCCAAGGAGACTCACTATCCCCTCTGTTGTTTGTAATCACCATGACCCCACTTTCACAAATACTAAACAAAACAGGCCTTGGATACCAAACATCTACAACATCAAGTCAAATCAACCATCTGCTGTACATGGATGATCTTAAGTTGTATGGAAAGTCCCAGGGAGAAATTGAATCACTGCTAAACACTGTCCGTATATTCAGTAGCGATATAGTAATGGAGTTTGGACTAGACAAGTGTGCTGCATTAATAATGAACAGAGGAAAAATAAGAAAAACAGAAGGAATAGAACTGCCCAATGGAAGCAAGATCAAGAACCTGGAAGAGAAAGAACATTACAAATACTTGGGCATTCTCCAGGCTGATAACATTGGACACACTGAAGTTAAAAGAAAAATTGGTAGTGAATACATCAGGAGAGTTAGAAAAATCCTCAAGTCCAAACTCAATGGCGGGAACACCATACAAGCCATAAACACCTGGGCTATACCTGTTATCAGAGACACTGCAGGAATAATAGACTGGACCCAGGCAGAGCTAGAGACGCTAGATCGTAAGACCAGGAAAATCATGACCATCAATCATGCTCTACACCCCCGCAGTGATGTCGATAGGCTCTACCTCCCTCGCAGCTCAGGTGGAAGAGGAATGCTGCAAGTCCATCAAACAGTAAAGGAGGAGAAAAGAGACCTTGAAGAATATATAAAGGACAGTGAATAAGATGCACTTCAAATGATCAATTACGAGAAACTATTCAACACCAATGAAACAAAGCAGGCCTACAAGAAAGAACGAATCAAGAACCGAGCAGAAAAATGGAAAAATAAGCCCCTGCATGGTCAATATTTGCATAATATAAGTGGAAAATCGAACATCACCAAGACCTGGCAATGGCTTAAGAATGGCAACTTGAAGAAAGAAACTGAGGGTTTAATACTGGCTGCACAAGAATAGGCACTGAGAACAAATGTAATAAGAGCAAAAGTAGAAAAGTCATCAACAAACAGCAAGTGCTGCCTTTGTAAAGAGGCAGATGAAACCATGGACCACCTAATCAGCTGTTGTAAAAAGTTCGCACAGACTGACTACAAACAAAGGCATGACAAGGTAGCAGGGATGATACACTGGAACATCTGCAAAAAATACAAGCTACCTGTAGCCAAAAATTGGTGGGACCATAAAATTGAAAAAGTTGAAGAAGAAGATGTAAAAATATTATGGGACTTCCGACTACAAACAGACAAACATCTGCCACACAATACACCAGATATAACTGTAGTTGAGAAGAAAGAAAAACAAGTGAAAATAACCGACATAGCAATACCAGGGATAGCAGAATAGAAGAAAAAGAAATAGAAAAAATAACAAAATACAAAGATCTACAAATTGAAATTGAAAGGCTGTGGCAGAAAAAGACCAAAATAATCCCAGTGGTAATTGGCACCTTGGGTGCAGTTCCAAAAGACCTTGAAGAGCACCTCAACACCATAGGGGCCACAGAAATCACCATCAGCCAATTACAAAAAGCAACTTTACTGGGAACAGCCTCTGCGAATATTCTATATCTGTTATAGATTTGATATCTATAACAACAGCAACAACATTGACAATAAAATTCAGCCATCCCAGGTCCTTGGGAAGGACTCGATGTCTGGATAAAACAAACCAGTCAATAACACCTGTCTGACTGTGTGAATTAATAATAATAATAATATTATAATAATAAATTAAAAAACAACCAACTTTATTTGTTACCCACCCCATAACACATTGTTCTCTTACACTTCCTATGACTGCCCTTTCGAAAACCAGCACCATTTTCTGGAACAACTTGAAACAAATGTCTAGCTAATGAGCAATAAGTAAATCATGCTAAAATCTGCCCCATTTTGGAATGGTGGGGAAAGCCATACCAAATATGACCTTTCATGTAAGTAACTTTATCCAGAGCTATTACCTAACAGAAACAAACACTTTAAGGCCCAGGCTCTTTCATGTTCATTACAACATCCCTGTGCATATGCACATTCAGTTCTTTTTTTAATTCAAAGGCATCATGCTAGTTTATTCACTTTATTTCCTAAGTTACACTGATCTGGTCTTGATCAACTGCTTGGGCTATCCCATTGACAGCATGTGAACTATTAAGTCCACCCCCCACCCCAAAATAAAAACAAAATCAAGTCACATTTTATGTTTAAAAATGCATTTGGAAGGGACAAATAGTTTAAACAATCTGCCATACATGCTGAGGTTCCTTGCTGTGATTGTTGTTACTATTGCATCTGCTTAGCACATGTGGAAAACTAATGGGCCACCTACTTGGACATTCAGTTGCAAAACAGAACCAGGTCTCATAGGTAAGTGATGGGAAGCCAATATGGCAAGGATTCTCAAACTGATGTTGCTGGACTATAACTCCCACCATCACCGATGAACGTTGTGGATGGGATGAAGGGAGCCGCAGTCCAACAACTTGGAGGGATCCAAGTCTGAGAACCCCTGCAGTGCATTGCAAAATATGACATTGGTCATATTGTCAACATGAGGACTATGATCCTGATCCAGCCAACAATTGACTTTCTGGGCTTTCTTTTCAACTTGTCTCATCGTGGTGCAAGCTTAAGACAACGCATGTGAGTTTTCATGTATTCTACCTATGTAGAGATCTAGATGAGCCATCTGATCCTCTGGTTGCCAGTTCATTTCTGAGCATAATGCAAAGTGCTGGTGCTTGCTTTTAAAGCTCTAAATTGCTTGGGACCCAGCTATCTGAAAGCCTGCTTCTTCCCACATTGACCTATCTGAATGCTACATTCCCCATCAAAGGGCCTTCTTGACATCCTAGGGCTGTGCACTAAATTGGAACAAAAATCAGATCTGATTCAGTACAGTCCCGATCAGCAGAATTTTGCACCGTATTGTTTTTGATGCAAAATCACTAATATTGGCACCACCCAATACAATATTTTCTGTATCTTTCATCCAATGATCAGATGGCTGTTTACATGCTTTTCTCCGTTGCTGCTGATGTCACAAAACTTGCTTGTTGTCAAATCTGGTGATGTGCCATATATGGAAAACACTGAGAGTGGGGAAAGGCATGATTGGCATCTCTGAGGTCATTCACACAATGAAAAACAGTGTTCTACCCGAGTTTGGGAGCTGTGTGTGCTCCCAATTTTTGGTTGTGTGGAAGCAAGGTAGGAGGAAAACCTGGGTAGAAGTGAATGTGTGAAAGCAGGGTAGGAGGAAAAGCTAACCAGGTGGGAAAGCTACCCAGCTTTTCTGCCTACCTTGCTTCCACAGAATCACTTCTACCCAGGTTTTCCTCTTACCTTGCTTCCACACAACCAAAAATTGGGAGCACACATAGCTCCCAACCCAGGTAGAAAACAGTTTTTGATTGTGTGAATGACCTCTCTGTTTCAGTGCCTCATGCTTGCAGCTGTTCCAAGCATGCTACAATTGGTTCATCTGCATCTCTCTTCCCTTCCAGTCATAATGCTTGAAGGGAGGGACGTAGAAATAATATATTCACAGTAATATGTGTAGAAATAATATATTGACGGCTTGCCTGTCTCTTCCATTCCACTACACAAAATAACAGCAATGCATGCCCCCTTCCATGTTAGTTCTGCATGTTCCCTCAGGTCTTAGTTTGTCTATTATCAGGGTATTTGCTGCTACTACCAGAAGCTTGATGCTTCCACCCCAGCTGCACAAAAAACTTGGCACCCTTCTGCCTGTAACTTGAGGAACAAAATCTTCGCAGATGCAAAACATCCAAAGCAGAAATATAAAAGAGGGGGCTCCACTTTCTTGGAAACACTAGCACATATCAGTCTGCACATTGGGGGACAAGGTCCTCTCAGAAGGGGCTAAGGAGCAAAGCAAATATGTGAAAGGAGGATGAGCCCACTTCTCAGAAACCCTGGCACTTTTGCCTGAAACATGGGTGGCATCAAGCTCTGACAAGAGTCCACCATTAACAGAGGTGTAACTAGGGAAAACGGCGCCCGGGGCAAGCACTGAAATTGCACCCCGCCCCCCCGCCGCGCCTCCCCCGCCGCCGCCCCCCCAGCATACATCTGACTGACACACATGTGTTTTTTCCTCACAACAACCCTGTGAAGTTGGCTTGAATCTCAAACAACAGAATTATGATGCAATGATGATACACACTACATTATACTTAGGTTTTTCCTCACAAGCAAGAGACAATCTCCAAAGGTCATGGCATATAACCCCCTCCCCCATTTTTCTTGCCAAACTTTGTGTCTTTAGCAGGATACCACAGGCACTTGTTAAAGCTAACACTGCAGGTTTTTCTGAGATGGAGCTGTTATAGGAGCACTTCAGCGTAAACTGAGATCACAAGGCAAGCTTTCACAGTGCAAAAACGAGCATGCCAGCAAGCAGAACTCATGGTAAAACTCTCTTGAAACACCTTGTAACAATGCACAGTCAGCTATGTTACACTGCTTGAGTCAACTCACACTGCTGTACTACCCAGGCTGTGGGAATTGACTCTCAGTTCCATATACATGCATGCATTTAAGACTGAGTGCCAAAGAATCTTTGATTGTTTTTCTTTCTTTTGGGGCGGAGAGAGGAGCGTATAATGCAAACATTAATACCTGTTAGGCACCTGAGAACCATAGTTGGGCAGCTAAATAAAAGCCTGATTCTTTAATATGTTTTTCCCCCCACATGTGGCTTCTGTAGTTTTTGCAACTCATTCTCACCCTGACACTTGGTCTGCTGCTTCCACCCACCCGCCGCCGAATCCTTTCTTCCGTGCGGGTGTCCATGTGTGTCCTCGTCGTCCTGCCTGCGCCTGCTGCAATGCAGCCCCAGCAACCAGCCCCAGCCCCAGCAACCTCCGCGACGGCGACCGTGCCACCACATGCAGGCAAACAGAGGAGGACGGACGCGCCGGCCGAGTCGCGCATGCATGCGTCACTGACTAGAGACCCTCTGGCTGGGAAGCCACTAGAGAGCCTCTTTCTGGCTGTTCCAGACTAAGCGAGCGACAGAGCGAGCGAGCCTCAGCCAAGGGCAGGCGCAGTGAGCAGCATGAAAGGCGCCCGCCACCAAGCCAGGCCACTGACTGGCCGCCAGCAAAGCAATGGGGGGGGGGGCGCGGGCAGCGTGGAAGGGACCGCTGATGGGGGAGGGGGCGCCGATGTGCTCCCTTGACTGCTGCAGTACTGCTGCACTGAGCAGGAGAAATTTGTATTAAAATTAAAAAAAAAAATTGGTCATGGCGGCGCCCCCCATGTGACCTGAAAAGATGGCGCCCGGGGCACGTGCCCCCCTATAGTTACGCCTCTGACCATTAATTCTAAGAAATAGCTCCATGTCTGAAAGTGTTATCACATTCTGACTTAACAATATGGTATTTATAAACATTTTGAAAATTTACCTTTATTTCCGATGGGCCATTGAGACTCTTCATCAACGTGATAATGATGCATCGAATGATTCAGTGCAGGCCAGTTCAACTATTGGTTGCATGATTTAATAATCACTTGGATCAGATTAGAACTGGATCAGATCCATCCATGATCAGATTCAATAATTTAAGCCATGCACAGCCCTATTAGGGATGTGCACGGAACCAGCAATGGCCCGTTAGGAAGTGGCGGGGTTGGCTCTTTAAGGGCGGGGGGAGGGTGCATTTACCCCTCCTGCCGCTTTCCCCCCACCGGTGTCATTTTTTTGGTAAAAACCTTTGGGGTGGCAGTGTATCTCCCTGCCACCCCGTTGCCCTCATCAGCCGGAAGTGGCCGGAAGCATGCGCACAGATGATTGGTACACATGCACCCGGTACTCCCAGCCACTTCTGGTCGATGAGGGCAACGTGGTGGCAGGGAAGTACACTGCCACCTTAAAGGTTTTTACAAAAAAAAGATGCCAGTGTGTGGGGGGGTGCACCCTCCCCCCACCTTTAAAGAGCCAACACCCAAGGCCTTCCAACTTCAAACCGGCCCCATGTTTGAACCTGTTCGGAACAGGTTCGTGCACAGCCCTAAGTCCTATTATTTCAGCCAGTGATGTCTGAGGAGAGGGCCTTGCAAATGATTTGTCTATTAAGGGTCTAAGGGAGGAGAGCTGGTCTTGTGGTAGCAAGCATGACTTGTCCCCTTAGCTAAGCAGAGTCTGCCCTGGTTGTATTTGAATGAAAGACCACATGTGAGCACTGTAAGATATTCCCCTTAGGGGATGGAGCTGCTCTGGGAAGAGCAGAAGGTTCCAAGTTTCCTCCCTGGCTCCTCCAAGATAGGGCTGAGAGAGATTCCTGACTGCAACCTTGGAGAAGCCACTGCCAGTCTGTGGAGACAATACTGAGCTAGATGGACCAATGGTCTGACTCAGTATAAGGCAGTTTCCTATGTTGCTATGAAGAAGCCACCCACAGAGGAAAGAAATCCCAGCTGCAGCCATGATGCCTCCTGACATGGGATAACACAAGAAGGGGCCTTTTGTCACACTTCACTTGTCCTGTCTGTTTCAAATGGGACTTAGTCTCACTTAACCAGGAGCATTGCCACAATTGGCAAGTGTGTCCATGGAACATGGGCCGCAGGACTACGGAGGGCCGAGCTTGCTGCCTCCTCCACCCCTCTACTGATCACCCCCACCTTCATGCCCCCTCTACCGCCATGCTTACCCCAACTCTGCGCTGGCTGGCAAATGTGCATAAACTGAGCCATTGGAGGGGTCAGTGGGCAAGACACAATCTGAAGGTTTTTGCTTCATGCCACATTTGTAGCTTAGCTGCACATCTACATGGCGCTAAAGAGCCATGCCACTTAGTTACATCTGAAAGAAAATAGAGAAGGAATGTTCACCTAAACAAAGACAAATTAACAGGAAAAAAAGAGAATTCTGTCCATTCAGCTCCCCACCCCAATGCAGCTGCCTGTTAAGGAACTCAGTTACCTCCTTTAAGTTTGTTCAAAAAGTCAAATGACAAAGATGTATTTTGAGAGTTGTTCTCTGAATCAGATTTCTCTGACCCAGAGTTACTTCTTACTCCCGTGACTCTAAGAGAGGGAGAACACAACGTAATCTTTAGCAAGAAAAGGAGCTGCTGTTGCTCCACCAACCTGATGAGCTCATGGTGATTCTCGTTTTGCATCATTGTGGCTTTCATTGACTCATAGTGGCTTCAAACAGATCTAAAGCACTGGAAATCGGGCCTGTAATTCGCATATGCTCTTGTTGTGATTACTCTCTCAATTACAATGCATGGATGTGAAAATAGGGAGAATAATCACAGGTTTTTTACATGCAAAATTATCCTAGCATATGGATAAGAGACATCCCTCATCAGCTGTTAGCAGAGATGAGGTAATTGCACATGCAAAAATAAACAAAATGAAGTTTCAGATAACTTCAACATGAAATCAATTTGTGTGCAATTACCTGGTTTTCATGGCTTTAAGTGCTCTGACATACAAACAATTAGGCTCCAGTAGCTCAGATGAATATTTGTTACATGCAACTTAAAAAACCGAAGACTTCTTCTTCCTGTCTGGCATAAACATACAGCCATGAGAAACAAAAAAAAGTGCAAATACTAAAAGTGGCATAGAACCTTTATACTTAGTAGTCGAGAATATCTACTGCCACTCAAAAATGAGGAGTCAGATGTGAAGGGAAACTTCTATGAAAAAATAACACCACACTTATCTGTAGCATTTAGCTGGCTTAAAAAAAAAAAACTTATATTGTCAGAATCAAACTCATCTGTCAAGCCCAATTCCCATGAATGTATCTGCCCAAGGTAATGTCTTCACAAAATGAACTGACTCTTGCAACGGGGACATAGGAAATCAGCCCATAAACAATTCATCAGCACATGCTGGGCCTGCCCTAGTGGCGGCTGGTGCAGGCACCGCCGGGGGTGGGAGGCATCTTTAAGTGTAAGTTAGTAAGTGGCGCAGTGGGGAAATGCTTGACTAACAAGCAGGAGGTTGCCAGTTCAAATCCCTGCTGGAACTATATTGGGCAGCAGCGATATAGGAAGATGCTGAAAGGCATCATCTCACACTGCAAGGGAGGAGGCAATGGTAAACCCCTACTGTATTCTACCAAAGAAAACCACAGGATGCTGTGGGCACCAGGAGTCGAAATTGATTTGATGGCACACTTGACTTGACTTTACCTCCCGTACCACTGCACCTGAAAGCTCTTCCCAACAATGGTGCACCTCCCAGCACCTGCTGTAGTGAAGGATCGGCTCCACCACTCATCCGGCCTCCGCACATGCGTGGAGGCCATTTTCTGGCCATGCAATTGGCCTCTGCCAGCTGAGTGGTGGAGCCAATCTTCTGCCTCAGTGGGGTGCTGGGTGGTGTGCTGCTGCTGGGAAGAGCTATCAGGTGCAGCAGTACAGGAGGTAAGTACCTACTAATTTGCAATTGAACATGTCTCCCATCCCCACGGTGGCCCCTGCACCAACCACCACTGGGCAGCCTACAGTATTGAAACACCTGCCTTGCCTTGCACACTGGGGAGGTGGGCCAGTCTGCTTTCAGAACCAGCCCTTGCAAACGTTGAAAGTGATGGGGGAAGGCTGGGAGGAGGGAAGGTTGCTAGCAGCCTCCACTTCAATCATCGTGCTTCTTGCAAGCTTTGCAAGGAATGGGAGGAGGGATGCTCCTTGCAAAGTTTTCAAGGGTCAGATCAGTCCCAAAGAGCTCCTCCAATGGTAGTAGCAGGGGGCACCCCGAAAATCTGCTGCCTGTGGCAACCACCTCACCTTGCCCCATGAAAAGACCACCTCTGGGCACGTGTAATTCTAACAGCACTCACCTTCTCCAGCATTATCTTTAGGAAGGATGGTAATGGATATCTCCCACACACTATTCAGAGAATAGCAGATAAGAAATGCCACACCAACACCAACATGGCAAATGCAGAATTCTAAAAACAAAGCAAAGGCTCACAGGTTTTGCCCGATGATTATGTGCACTTTCTGTCCCAATGAATGTGACCATATGAGTGGAGACCAATGTCAGCCAAATAGACTGCTGCCCCACAGAGATGTGGGGATAGGACTAAGGACAACTCACCCTATTTTATGGTATTTATTTTTATTCTACCCATTCTATCATAAGATACCCAAGATAGTTAGCAGGATCAAAATATAAAAACAAAACCACAGAAAAACAGCATAAGTCCTAAAATCAAACAGAATAAAAATAATTCAAAAAGGAGACTCAGAAACAGCAGCAAAATCATCTAAAACAATAAATAGCATCAGCATAAAACAATAAGAGAGGAGAGCTGGTCTTGTGGTAGCAAGCATGACTTGTCCCCTTAGCTAAGCAGGGTCCTAGTTGCATATGAATGAGAGACTTGATGTGTGAGCACTGTAAGATATCCCCCTTAGGGGATGGAGCTGCTCTGGGAAGAGCAGAAGGTTTCAAGTTCCCTCCCTGGCATCTCCAAGATAGGGCTGAGAGAGATTCCTGCCTGCAACCTTGGAGAAGCCACTGCCAGTCTGTGTAGACAATACTGAGCTAGATAGACCAGTGGTCTGACTCAGTATATGGCAGCTTCCTGTGTTCCTAAATATACAGCTGCAAGATATTAGAAGATCAATGGCCATATTTCCAAATTTTCCTGAATTTAGAAAGACTATATTAACATGCTCCTGCCATGAAACTAGCATTTTTCAAAAGGGTACAATCAGTGTGGGCTGTGTCCCTCTTGTCTTTTGTTTCTATGTCCAAAAGAGAAACTCTAGCATGTAGTCTTCATGATCCAGGATGACTCCTTAGCCCATATTGCTAAAGGAACTCAGGCTCTCATACAACCAACACACACCAAATTGGTTGACGTCTGCACGCCCCTGCTTCATGCACATTTTCACCAGCACAAACACACACTACATTCTGGTTCTCACACCTGTGTTGATGAGAGTCGCCATGTACAGACCAGAAGTGAAAGTGTGGACAGACCTGCAGTCTCGTGTTTGAAAGAAAATAACGGGTGTACTAGCATCTTTAGGTTAAATGGAGAACGGATGAGGTTGGCTGCAACAGTTAAAGGCACAGGAACCCTGCCAGGAAAAATGGTATGGACAGTGTCATGTGTTGATTCCTGAAAAGGAGGAGAAGAGTTATAATAAATACTTTATTAACTTTTAAGAATAATTGAAAACATGAGCTTACAGTCCTGTGAAGTGTTTTTTGACTGATCTTGAGTTAGTACCTCTTTTCTTACTTGTGCTGCTTTCCAGACAGAGAGAAAGCCTGAGGAGCAAATATCCACTTGAATTTATTTTGGTGAGGGAGGGGAGAAGAGAAGAGAAAGACACTTTTGGCGGGGGAGATAAATATGTTTGGGGGATTTAAGATATGGGTTATTAGGTTTGGCAAGGGGAGTTCCGTAAATGGGGGACGACGACTCCTCAAACGCTTGTGGGGAGGATCTGCACCCCTGCTTGCTCCACTGTTCCAGCTCTGCTGCTGCTGTCCTCCACTCACTGGAAACTAGTCACTGACAACACCACAAGATCTAAGCCTTTAGTCTTAACAGGTAGCCATTATCACTACCACAGTTACTGAATCTGTGGTCACTGTAGATTTCTATCTACATTGAGGCCTCTACCAAATGAGCAAAAAGGTACCTTTTTAAAGTGGTGATTCTCTTTATTTAGCAGGGGGAGAGCTACTGGCCCTATTCATCCCTAGCATCCCTCCAGTGGCTGTTGCTGGTGTTGATCTAACATTTCTTTTTTTAGATTGTGAGCCCTATGGGGACAGGGAGCCATTATATTTGTAAACCGCTTTTGGAATTTGTTGGAAAGCGGTATATAAATATTCATTGTAATTCGTATTTGTAAATAATGGTTGAGAAGTAGGGAAGGAATGAAGCTAGTTGTATCCCGCACACACCCCTGAGGTTGTGGGGGATTCATTCTCCCATCCCCATATAGATGTGTTCATGCTCTGTGTACATAATGCACAGCATTTCCAGACATGAATAGTTCCTTTGTTGCTTGCTCTGACACTGAAGCGGCTTGAATGTATTGTCATTCATGTTGAACAATCTAAGTGATGTCTGTCCCATTAGAAAACTAGTGCCCCCATAACATATTTTTCTACCCATCCTGAACCACTCAGATTGGGCAGAATGCAACCAGACAGTTGTTTCCTTGGCCAGCCCCTGGGTAACCCCACCATTTTAATACATAATGGGGCAATTCTTATGATCGGGAAAAATCGGGCTAGGAAAGCCTAGCCCAATTTTTCCTGATCATGAGAACCACCGGGCTCGTCTGCAAGCCCAGTGGTTCTCGAGCAGGTAACCCGCTCAAGTACCCCTCCTCTTAGCCCGGGTTTGCGGAGTGAGTGCTCTGCAAACCCGGGCTATCTGGTCATGAGTAGCCACGGTGCAGCTCCGCACCATGGCTACCCATGAGTAGACCCCTGGAGGGGAGGCGAAAAGCCACCTCCTGGCTCCGGGGGTCTCCCCTGTATGCCCTGCGTGCTCACACAGGGTATACTGGGGCTTCTAGACGCCATGCGGCCCCTGAGCTCCCCAGCCCCCACTGGCTCTGTCTCAGAGCCAGCAATTGTGTGGGTGGCCGATTCAGCCACCCAGGGCTCCCTCCCCGCTCGTGTGTGGAGAGAGCGGGCTTAGCCCACTCTCCCTGTGCACTGAAAGAAACCGGGTATCACTGATCGTGAGACCCGGTCCAGTGAGTGTCATAGCCCAGACCTCTCAGTCAGAAGAGTCAGAAGAGGAGCAGGAGGACTTGGCTGTGAGAACAGACTCTGGAGCTGAGCTGGAACGGCAGCAGACAGAGGAATCTGAACAGCTGGCAGAGATGAGGGCTGAGGAGACTGATCAGGAGGAAGCTGGAATTTCACCTGTGTTAAGAAGACGTCTCAAGAGAAAGGCTCAGTGGGAGACATGCAGGCACAAGATCTCACAGGAGAGGCAATAGAAATTCTGAGTCAGGAAAGCCTGATTGGCTGCCGGTTATCTCAACCCCTATATCAAGCCAATGTGGTTTCTAAGTCAACACTGTCAGGAACGTTGCCTGTCGCAGACAATGTCCGTACTTTGCAGAAAGGTTGAATAAGTCTTAAGTCTCCAGGGGTCTGCTCATGAGTAGGCGCGGGGCGAAGCCGCGCCGCGGCTACTCACGATTCTAAAAACCAGGTTTGCGGAGCGCTCGCTCTGCAAACCTGGTTTTTGGGCAGGGGTTCTTGAGCAGGTTACCCGCTCCAAAACCACCGGGCTCTCAGCCAAGCCCAATGGTTCTGACGATCGGCAAAAATCGGGCTAGCGGAGGTTAGCCTGATTTTTGCTGATCGTCAGAATAGCCCCTCTGTGTGGCAGCTGTGAAAAAGACAAATTCCATGCTCGGGGTCATTAGGAAAGGGATTTAAAATAAAACTGCTAATATCATAATGTCCTTATACAAATCTATGGTACGGCCACATTTGCAGTACTGCATACAGTTCTGGTCATCGTACCTTAAGAAGGACGTTATAGAACTGGACAAGGTGCAGAAGAGGGCAACCAAGATGATCAGGGGCCTGGAGCACCTTCCTTATGAGGCAAGGCTATAACACCTGGGGCTTTTCAGTTTAGAAAAAAATGACTGAGGGGAGACATGCTAAAGGTCTATAAAATCATGCATGGCATGGAGAGAATGGATAGAGAGAAAATGTGTCTCCCTTCTCACAACACTAGAACCAGGGGTTTCCTGATTGCCAGGAAATTTAGGATCAACAAAAGGAAGCCCTTTTCCACATCACTCATGATTAATCTATGGCAGTGATTCTCAAACTTGGGTCCTCAGGTGTTATTGGACTTCAACTCCCATAATCCCCAACCAAAGGCCACTGAGGCTGGGGATTATGGGAGTTGAAGTCCAATAACACCTGAGGACCCAAGTTTGAGAATCCCTGATCTATGGAATTCTCTGGAGCTGTTCTCATGAGCAGCCAAGCCCAGGCTTAAGCAGACAAGGCTGGATTGGCTACTCATGAGAACAGTCAGGATCTGTGCGGATCCCAGTGGTGCTGCTTCGCTAAACCCAGCGCTGAAGCCCGGCTCTTAGCTGAGGTTAAGGATGCAAATGTACCCTTAACCCAACTCCTGGGACCATGTGTCAGCACAAGCTGCTTACAGCTCGTGCTGACACAGAGACGAGTGCCTAGAGTCAGCACTTTCCATAGTGCACTGTGGGATTCTCAGAGGCTGGGAGAATGAGACCCAGCTTTTGTTTACCCATGCTGCTGGGAGCAGCGCATATAGTTATCTGCATTGCTTTTGGCAGCACTGGCCATGTGGGAACCTGGCTTGCACACCACAAGGGCTCAGAGCGGTCAACTGGAGAAAGGGTTGGCTCGACCCCTCTTCATGGGACCAGTTCGGTTTGTGTCACCTCGCACACCCCTAGTGAAGGATGCTTCAATTGTGGAGGGCCATAGCACTGGTGCTGTACTTTTTGTGCTAGGCATTCAGCTTTTGGTGAAACATTGCATTGATTGATGTTGAGAGACCCATCCTCTCATCTCTCTGTTGATTTGAAGATTTGAAGATATAAACCCAAAACCTTGACTGGTTTCTCCAACCACAGCACTTAGAGACCAAACTGCTGGAAACTGAAAAAGGCCATTCTGAATAGATATTTGTACATTTTCCACTTGGCAATGGCATTTACTGAGTCATTTTTTGATGTGGCAATGAGATGACATAGGGATGTGTGTGTTTTTTGTAAGTTCCTCATTAGCATTGGGTGAATGGGCACAGACCAAAGTCTAGCTAAGAAGCATAGGGCTGTGCCAAAGAGCCACCTACCAGAACTTCCAGGGTGAAATGGGCTGATTTGTGTATCTGTGAGTGTCAGTTACTTGACTACCACCTTGCTTACTTTTTTCACATAGTCCTCACTGCCTGTTTGCAAGTGCTTCTTTCCTCACGCTACAGCTTTGGTGCCATTCAAAAATTGCTTCTTCCTGAGATGATTCTAGCCAATCAAGGATCACACTGACAACATGATGGCTGGAATCATCAGCCTCAGTCTGAATCAGCGTCATGAAAATGCCACACATCCAATCAGATTTGCTTGACGTAATGAAATCACAAAGGCAAAGCACAATGAGAGAAATGCTCTCTCGGGGATTTTGGTCCTTGATTCTGCCCTTGGGTTGCCCTTGCCATCAGGTAAGGACCCCCATGACTCACCCTCAGGACAGCATGGCAAGCCCCAGACAGTAAAATGCCAACAAGATTAGAAGACATGCCCAGCCAGGAACTGTCAGTTGCTAGGGCTTGGAACATATCAGAAGGAAGAGCTTGGGTCAGATGGACTTGTGAGAATTGAAACAACTGAGTCAGGAGCCTGGAGGGTTGAGGTCAGGTATTCAAGGCACACAAGAAGGAGGCCAAGGAGGAGATGGAGGCAGCAGCTAAAGCTGGAATGGGTCCAGCCAGGAGGAATCAGGAGGAAGAAGAGGAGAATAATAATATGGTGATGATAGACCATCAACATTCAGGGGCATAGCTACAAGTGAACAAAGGAGGACAAATGTCAATGGGCCCCTGAGCAAGGGAGTCCCACTGGCTGGGTGAAAGCTTGCTTTTTGCTATCCCCCTCATCCCTCTTTCAAGAAGATGACTGGGGGCCCATCTTTACTTTTTGCCCCCAAGCGCATTCCAACCATGCCCCTGCTGCCTTCTCTCCGTGCCTTCATATTTCGGGCTCCTAAATAGAGTGGTGCACTTATTAGGTGAAGGTTTACAATGAAAGTGCCCTTCTCTTGGCTCAGTGCTAAAGCTAAGTGAATCTTTCTCCTCTTATTCTCATCATTCCATGTTCTGATGCCCAAAAGACTAATTTGTGTGAAAAATACAAAATAAGGGGGGTTATGGGAAATCTGGAATATGTCTTCTGTATGTTTGTGTGTGTGCATGCTGAGTTGAACCCTGGGCTAAGTGACTTCTCTGTCACTCAGTCCTTTTATTTTTTATGGGGTCTTGATGGCAGTGTTTATGTTGCCTGGTTTCAATTCTTGGTTCTAAACACTTTGGAAGAAAGGCTTTAGTGATGATTGCATCTGGGTTTTGATTGTGTTGAATCACTCCACTGGTTTGCATTTTCCTAAGCAGCTGTTCCTTTGGTAGCATCGCCAACAGTTACTCTTAAGAGGTCACATAGCTAAAAGAACACAACAAAACACAGGCATGGATATCACTTCATGCAACACTAACACCCCCCCCCCCCCAAAAAAAACCCCAAACCTAAATTTAGCCAGTTTCCAAATCCAGTTCAATTATTTGGACTCCAGATTACATTTTGCACCAAATTTTGATTGATACTTTCTTTTTTAAAAAAAAAATGGTTTCCCTCCACATACAAATCTTGTACTTGTTACTCATATGTGGTGGAGAATTTTGATGATGTGTCTCAGCTAGTTCATTGTTTCAGATAAACTGCATTACCCCCACATTCAAACTGAAATATTAAATTGTGAATAGACAATGTACTTTTTCTTCACCCTCTGCAGATGTAATTATTGTCAGAATGAATAATATTTTTTTAAAGAATATATTTTTATTCCACCCAAAACCTACACCTCTGGGCGGTTTACAACAAAAAACGAAAAAGGTAAAACATTAGTTAAAATAAATTTTTGTTGACAACAACAAAAATTAAAACATGACAGCAAAATGTTAAAACATTAAAATTTAAAAGCAATATTTTTAAACAATGTTAAAACTATTAAAACAGTATTTAATTAAAAGCCTGGGTGAATAGGTGCATCTTTAAAGGTTTTTAAAAATTGTCAGAGATGGGGAGGCTCTTATTTTGGCAGGGAGCACGTTCCAAAGCCTCCAGGCAGTGGTGGAGAAGGCCCGTCCCCAAGTAGCCATCAGACAAGCCAGTAGCAACTGCAGACAGACCACTCCTGATGATCTCAATGGGCAGTGGAGTTCATGATGAAGAAGACATTCTCTTAAATACCCAGGGCCCAAGCTGTTTAGGGCTTTATAGGTTATAACCAGCACCTTGTATTTTGCGCGGAAACTTATTGGCAGCCAGTATAGATCTTTCAACACAGGAGTGATATGGTCTCTCCGAGATGACCCAGAGACCAACCTGGCTGCCACATTGCACATTCTGAACCAGCTGTAGTTTCTGGACTACATACAAAGGCAGCCCCACATAGAGCACATTGCAGTAAGCCAGTCTGGAGGTTACCAGCATATGTACCACTGTTCTGAGGCTGTTTATCTCAAGAAAGAGACGCAGCTGGCATATCAGCTGAAGCTGATAGAAGGCACCTCTGGCCACTGCCTCAACCTGGGATACCAGGGAGAGGCTTGGATCCAGAAGCACCCCAGACTGCGTACCTATTCCTTCCGGGGAAATGTGACCCCATCCAGAACAGGCAGATCAAACTCATCTCCTGAGTTTCGATCCCACACAATGAGTACCTCCATCTTATCTGGATTCAGTCTCAGTCTGTTACCCTCATCCAGCCCATCACCACCTCCAGGCAGGCATTTAAGGAGTTTAAATTGCAGCTCTAATGATGGGATTTGTAGTCCAACTACAGCTGGAGAGCCTCCGGCTGGTCACCTCCAGTTGGTGCCTGCTCCTAATGGCACCAACCTGTTGGATGATACCTCTGCACGCTGTGGTAATAAAAGATGTTCCTCCTTTCCCATTCCCTTGTCATTTTGAGATACTGTATTTAAATGCCTCCTTTCCTATTTCAGTAGTTCTTCTGTGGGTCTTTGGGAGGACATCAACTGTGCAATCCTGCTCTTCAGCAAAAGATACAAATGAAGCAAAGTAGTAGAACGAACGAATGAACAAACAAACTGCCTGTTTCCTTGACTTGCTTTCCTGGATATAATCCAGAAAAGGCTGGAAAGACATTAGTCTTTAGGGTCCATGTCTTACTATTTTTAGGGCAGGAGTTAGACTAGAATGAGGAGAAGACTGGTGGGTGGTGGTGGGGGCACAATTGTCACCTTCAAATACCTGAAGGGCTGCCCCATATAAAAAGGAGAGGCCTTGTTCTCTGTAGCTCTGGAGGGCAGGACTAAAATCAGGGAGTTAAAATTACAAGGAAGCAGATGCAGCCTGGATATTAGGAGGCATTTCCTAAGTACAAGAGCTGTTCAGTACTGAAAGAGTCTGTCTCAGTGGTGGGCTCTCCTTCTCTAGAGGTCTTCAAACAGAAGTCGGATGGCCATCTGTCAGGAGTGCTGTATCAATTTCTAGTTCTGAGCATGGGTCTGTAGCAGAAGATCTCCAAGGTCCCTTCCAACTCTTACATGGTTCTATGTTTCTGTGATTCTACTCTTCCCAGGCCTATTCAGACTCTAAGGTTGTGCACATGACCATTTGTGTTGACAGGGCGGAGGGCTGGCAGAGAGGCAGGCTCCTGCCTGCCTCCCCGCTCCTGCCTGCCTCCCTGTCTCGCCCAGGCTCTGCCACTCTCCACAGCACATGAAAAGCACCATGGTGGGTTGGCAGAGAAGGGAGTCAGAGGAAGAAATCCTCTGGCATCTCTCAGTGCAACGCACCAGGAACATGGTAGACTGAGGGATCCTCCCTCAGCTGGACGCTCTTTCCACCCAGCTCTGTGTGTGCGTGGACTGCCTGAGGTTAAGGGTGTGCTTGCTAGGTTGAAGGTTAAAGCCTGGGGTAAACTTCCAGGCTTGGGGCTGAAGCAGCGTCAGGATTGGGCTCAGCCCCAGTGGTACACATGGGCAGCTAAGCCCAGGCTGGGCTGGGCTGCCAGTGTGAATAGCCTCTCTGTCTGCTCATAGTTCTATGATTTCCATTCTCACCGTGGTCTTCCACAGTAATGAAAATTAAATTTAACACCAAAGTAACTGGTGCTGTGAACCCTGCCTAGATAGCCAGGCTGCAAATGATAGCTGCAGCAGTAAACTGTTAGTAAAACCAAGAACAAAGTTAATTTAAAGTTGAGTCAAAAGGTAATGCTGTGCGATAGTTAAGAACATATGTTATGGTTAGGAGCATATGGGGCAACCATCTCAGCTACTGAAGCTGTTCCTGGAGATTCCCCCCACAGTATTCCCCCCCCCCCGCCACCAGCATTGTAACAAGCCATTAAAATATTCAGGATGGTTTTCAATGGTCTCCTGCTAACTGGGCAAATAGGCACATTTTAAAAGTGATTATTCTCTTTATTGAGCAGGAGGGGAACCCTTTCCATCCCCAGCACAGCATCCCTCCAGTGGTTGTCATTGGTCTCTATCTTGTTTCCTTTTTAGATTCCTATTCTGTTCTATTCTATTCATTCATATCTATGTAAACCGCTCCAAAGGTGGCTAGCCCGCCTAAAGCACCCTCCTCTTAAATTTCGTTGCTGGTGTGTCACCACGGCGTGTGGCGACATGAGTAGACCCCCAGCCAGGAGGCATCCTGGAACATCCAGGGGCTGCACAGCCCTCGATCCCCGCAGCCCCCTCCGGCTCCGTGACGGAGCTGGCAGCTGTGTGGGCGGCTGATCCAGCTGCCTAGGGAGGATACCATGATCATCTGCAGGGAAGTAAGCACTTTTGAGCTTCTTCCACAGAGAAGGCAGTAGCCTTCTGCAGCAATCATGAGGATCGCTTCACTGTCAGGTTTTAGACCAACAAAAGGGAATACTTTATCACACAGCACATAATTAACTTATGAAATTCTCTGCCAAGGAATGTGGTGATGGCCACTGGTATGGATGGCTTTAAAAGGGAACTTTGACAAATTCATGGAGGACAGGACTATCATTGGCTACTTTTCTGATGACTATAGGTCACCTCCAGCTTCAGAGACAAGATACCTCTAAGATATTACTCCCAGTTGCAGAGGAGTAATAGCAGGAGAGAGGGCATGCCTTCAGCTCTTGCCTGTGGGCTTCCCAGAGGCATCTGGTGGGCCATTGTGTGAAACAGGATGCTGGACTAGATACATGTTGGGCCTGATTCAGCAAGGCTGTTCTTATGTTCTTAGAGCCCACCCACTTCTCCTTTATTTTTCAACCAATTATGTAATACTTGGAATTGGAGAGGGGGTGCATTCAGAGGCCCTAAGCTTTAGCTTATTTACTTTGTGCCTAAATCTGGCATTGTTGGCTGGATCCAATTATCATGATCCCCAGCTAAAATTACCATGTGCTGGGAATAAAACCTCAAAGTAACCCATGGTAACCCCTGCTAACTGGGCAAAGAGGCACCTTTAACCATGATGATTCTCTTTATTTAGCAGGGGGAGAGTAACTGGTCCTATCCACCCCGAGCACAGTACTTCCAGTGACTGTTGCTGGTGCCTATCTTGTGTTTCTTTTTAGAATGTAAGCCCTTTGAGGACAGGGAACCATCTTATTTGTTTGTTATTTCTCTGTGTAAACTGCCTTGAGCCATTTTTGGAAGGATGGTATAGAAATCGAATTATTATTATTATTATTATTATTATTATTATTATTATTATTAACAACAATAATAATAAAGGAGAACTTGGACACTGTTTGGACTAGACAAGTGTGCTGCATTAATAATGAACAGAGAAAAATAACGAAAACAGAAGAAATAGAACTGCGCAATGCAAGCAACATCAAGAACCTGGAAGAGAAAGAACATTACAAATACTTGGGCATTCTCCAGGCTGATAACACTGCACACACTGAAGTTAAAAGAAAAATTGGAAGTGAATACATCAGGAGAGTTAGAAAAATCCTAAAGTCCAAACTCAATGGCGGGAACACCATACAAGCTATAAACACCTGGGCTATACCTGTTATCAGATACACTGCAGGAATAATAGACTGGACCCAGGCAGCGTGAGAGATGCTAGATCGTAAGACCAGGAAAATAATGATCATCAATCATGCTCTGCACCCCCTCAGTGATGTAGACAGGCTATACCTCCTTCGCAGCTCAGGTGGAAGAGGAATGCTGCAAGTCCATCAAACAGTAGAGGAGGAGAAAAGAGGCCTTGAAGAACATATCAAGGACAGTGAAGAAGATGCACTTAAAATGGTCAAGAATGAGAAACTATTCAACACCAATGAAAGAAAGCAGGCCTACAAGAAAGAACACGTCAAGAACCGAACAGAAAAATGGAAAAATAAGCCACTGCAAGGTCAATATCTGCACAATATAAGTGGAAAATCAGACATCACCAAGACCTGGCAATGGCTTAAGAATGGCAACTTGAAGAAAGAAACAGAGGGTTTAATACTGGCTGCACAAGAACAGGCACTAAGAACAAATGCAATAAGAGCAAAAGTCGAAAAATCAACCACAAACAGCAAGTGTCGCCTTTGTAAAGAGGCAGATGAAACCGTGGACCACCTAATCAGCTGTTGTAAAAAGATCACACAGACTGGCTACAAACAAAGGCATGACAAGGTAGCAGGGATAATACACTGGAACATCTGCAAAAATTACAAGCTACCTGTAGCCAAAAATTGGTGGGACCATAAAATTGAAAAAGTTGAAGAAAATGAAGATGCAAACATATTATGGGACTTCCGACTACAAACAGACAAACATCTGCCACACAATACATCAGATATAACTGTAGTCTAGAAGAAAGAAAAACAAGTTAAAATAATCAACATAGCAATACCAGGGGATAGCAGAATAGAAGAAAAGGAAATAGAAAAAAAATCACAAAATACAAAGATCTACAAATTGAAATTGAAAGGCTGTGGCAAAAAAGACCCAAATAATCCCAGTGGTAATTGGCACACCAGGTGCAATTGCAAAGCAACTTGAAAAGCACCTCAACACCATAGGGGTCACAGAAATTACTATCAGCCATTTACAAAAAAACAGCTTTACTGGGAACAGCCTATATTCTGCGACAATATCTATAATAACAGCAACAACATTGATAATAAAATTCAGCCATCCCAGGTCCTTGGGAAGGACTCGATGTCTGGATAAAACAAACCAGTCAATAACACCTGTCTGACTGTGTAAATAAATAATAATAATAAAGGAAAACTTGGACACTGTTGCCAGTGTCAACTGAGTAGACAATATAGGCAGGATGGACCAAAGGTCCATAGGTTGTGTTATATGTTCATAGCCACTGAAATGAAGGTGCATTTACAGAGTTTTTCCTGTCCGATAATGAATAAGGATGCTTGTTACCAGTTTCTGATTTATGTCTTTCTCTTCCTTTATTCCATGGGCCAAAAGGGGTTTCCACCTTTTTTTGGCACAAATACAAATGAAGCTTTATTTTTCATGTGGTTCAGTGGTAGGAATGGTTTTGATCATTACAAGAAAAGCAAAAAAAAATAAAAAATCAAAATCAAACAAAACTTCAGAGGGTTCTCTACATTTATCTCTGCCTTGTTTCCTTAAAGAACTGCTTGTTTATTTGCTGAGAGTACATGCTGCGTTTTGCCATGTGCACAGAAGCAATAACAAATCATGAGGGGCCAAATGCTTACCTTGGAGCACACAGAGTGCTCCTCTGAAGGGGATAAGGGAGCTGTACATTCGTAACATTTGGCCTGTTGGCATAAGAGAGGGCCTCATGCCAAGCGAGGGAGAGGAAGGAGGTAGCATGTTAGAGTTTCTTTTTGACTGCTACTGTGGCCTATATGAAAGGTGAAGGACCACATAACTCATGAAGTTGTCACAGGACAGCCAAACTAAGGTCTGGCTTAAAGAAAAGAAACCAAATTAACAGATCAAAAACATGCTGTGTTTGGCTTGTTTGTGAAAACCCATAAGGTTGGTAGCAAGAAATGTACGATCCTAACAAAGGAGGCCATGGTTGGTCCTTCTCCCTAAACTGCTCCCCTCCTCCTTCCTTGTGAAATGGATAAAACCATCTTTTGTGGACAAATTGTGGGTTGGCTCCATTCCCCAGCTGTAATGACCAATGAACAACAAGCACATAAAGGCAGAACTTAAAACAAGGCTGTACTTCCAAATAATGCAGTCAAAAAAGGTCTCCGTTCCCAGTATGTAGGGCAGAACCTGGCATGATGACAAGGACACGACTGCTTCCAAAAACTGCAACCTATTTTCCCCGCCCTGCAAGTAGCAGTTTTAAGATGAGAATTTCGGGCAGGAAAACAGTACTGGGAGTAAAGGTTATGCCAACCTTCATAGGAACATAGGAAACTTCCCTGTCTGGAGTCAGACTATTGGTCCATCTAGCTCAGCATTATCTACACTGATTGACAGCAGCTCTGCAAGGTTTTAGGGAGGAATCTGTCCCAGCCGTACTTGGAGAGAGTGAATGCCAGAGGGTGAACCTGGAAACTTCTGAATTCAAGCAGATGCTCTACCACTGAGCTACAGCCCCATCCCCTACGGATAGTATCTTACTGCAGACAAGGCTCACATTTAATTGTTAATCCAAGTGCAAACCAGGGTGGATGCTGCTTGGCAAAGGGGACAATTCATGCTTACTACCTCAAGACCAGCTCTTCTCCTCTTCTTCTATCCCAGACCGAAACAAGACCCTTTGCAGCTGCTTTTAGTTCAAGAGGAGAGGTGGGTGCTTTCCAGATTACACCCTGCAATGGGGTCATGGCGGAACTCTGAAGTGTGCTTCCACACTTCCTGTGTTGTGACACTGCAGCCCCTACGCTGATAGCAGGTTGCTGTTCACATTTCTGATGCCTTGTTTTGAATTTAATCACTGTGATGTAGTGCTGTGACATCATATATCCAGTGTAAAGAAGTTGCTGTTTTATTGGGTTGTTAGTTTTCGCAAGATTTCGCATCGTTTCTGATGCGTTTTGCCTGAATGGAAGCATTTTGCTGCTGTTGAGCAGCTAATCTGGAAAACACCCTGGTCTTGTGGTAGCAGGCATGAATTGTCCCTTGCTAAGCAGGGTCCACCATGGTTTGCATTTGAATGGGATACATGTGTGAACACTGTAAGTTACTCCCCTCAGGGGATGAGGTCGCTCTGGGAAGAGCATCTGCGAGCTTGCATGCAGAAGGCTCCAAGTTCTCTCCCTGGCATCTCCAAGATAGGGCTGAGAGAGATTCCTGCCTGCAACCTTGGAGAAGCCACTGCTAGTTTGTGTGGACAATACTGAGCTAGATGGATCAATGGTCTGACTCGGTAGAAGGTAGCGTCCTATGTTCCTAAGAAGCATCCAGGATTAAGCACCTCTCATTAATGTGCAACTATGGTAGCTGCATGTCTAGTCTGACACTTAGATTTTTCTGGAAACTTCTGTGACAAGTTATGATAAACGGAGTAACATTCTATCGCAAGATCACAACTGGAAATGCGGAAGGGCCCAGTTTTTCAAAAATCCACAGATCTAAATAAATGCAGGCAGGCAGGCAGGCAAGCACTGGTCATGTCCTGCAAAAGTACTACATTCTTCATAAGATATAAGGTAGTAACATGCTCGCTGCCAGCTGTGAGATACATCACTGTTGTAGAACACATGCCTTTTTTACAACATGTTAAACGTTCCTAGCAGCAATAAACAGCCTTCTAGAGAAGGAACCATGAGGTAGGGATGTAAAAAGTCATATGGATAGAGCTTCGTTTATTTCATACACAGCTTTTTTTCTAAGAGTGCTTTTAAGTTTGCCTTGGCCTTTGATCTCCACTTGGGGAAAAAAACATGGCTTTTTGCAGAGTTTGTTTTAAAGCACAGTAATTGCTCACCACAAATAAGGACCAGCAAATGGGCCTGGAAATGAAAGAAAACCAATAAGAATCTTGTAGGAGGGGAGAGGGGCAATACAAGTCTTTTACAGAATATTTCATAAGGATGTAACAACAGCCCATATGGGCAAAGCAGGGATCCCTTTGTCCTCAAAAATCTACCTCCAACACTGGCAGATTCCATCACTACACTGACGGTGTTCCCAAAAGGGGTCCAAAAGGTTCAAAGCAGTTTCAGCTTCAGTCAAACGTTTTCAGCCAACTACAGCAAGGCTCAATGAAGACACAATGGGGATGGGACTGTAGTAGCAGACCATGCAGAAGGTCCCAGGTTCAATCCCTGTCATCTCCAGGTAGGGCTGGGAAAGACTCCTGCTTGAAACCCCTGCCAGTCAGTGAGGCTCTCTACATGAGCAGTGTGAACAGCCTAACTGGGCTCTGCAGGGAGAGCGGGCTTAGCCCTGGGCAACCAGATTGGCCATCCAGAGGACTACCAGCACTGTTATGGAGCCAGTAGGAGCAGTGGGGATCAGGGGCCACCCGGGCCTCAGAAGTCCCAGGATGCCCCAAGTGAGTGCTCCGTGGTTTCTGGGGAGACCCCTGAGGCTGGGAGGCTTGTTTTAGCCTCCCAGTTGGGGGTCTACTCGTGTGTCACCGCGGCACGGAGTTGTGCCACAGCAGTACACAATTAGTAAAGCAGTGTTAGTGGAGCAAGCACTCCGTTAAGGGCAGGGTAGAAAAGCTGCGAAGCCCAGCTTGACAGGTTCTCGGGAGGAGAGGGTTCCAAAGCTCCAGATAAGCCTCTGGACCCTGGTTAACCCTCTTCTACCCAGAAAAGGCTGCTTGTGTGAACAATCTCCTAATGTGGCCACATTGCCCATATTTCAGCAGGACCTCTCCCTCTTCTGTTGTAAGCCTCACTTCCTCTCCCTCTTCTGTTGTAAACCTCACTTTCTTATTGAGAAATGAAGGTTATTCCTTCCAGATCCTTGCAGAAAGTTGTTCTTTTAAAGGTGGGGTGAGGGGCCAACATCCTAACTAAGTCTAATGCATGCCACCAAAGGATGCATGCCTTCAGCAGCTCCACTCCCATTGCCGAAGCATGGGCACAGAATCCCAAGAGATATAATTGTGCATTGCACAGAGTGCTTCTGGTGGAAAGGGAGATCAGCAAAAATTCTGGCCCCAGTGCTGGTAGGATTCTGGCCAAAGGATTCAAGTATCACAGGGGTCCATTGGCATAGTGGCATTGGCAGTGACTTGTGTCCAGGTTGCCTGTTGCCCCAGTGTTGTGCTCTCTCTCTCTCTCTCTCTCTCTCTCTCTCTCTCTCTCTCTCTCTCTCTCTCTCTCTCTCGCTCTCTCTCTCTCTCACACACACACACACACACACACACACACCACACCCAACACTGCCACCGGACTCCATGGCCCTCTCCATGGCACAGCATAATGACATCACATCCGAGCGATGTCTGGCTGTGATGTCATTATATCACACTGCAGCCGGCCTGCTGCCTTTTGTTGGCCATGGTGACTTTGCTGGATGAGCCCACAAACACCAACTGCTGACTGGGAGGGCTGGTGGGCCTGAGGCAGTGGGAGGCAAATTGTGGGCTGGCACAGGGGCCACTGAAGAGGTGGTGAATGCTGGGGCAGCATCCACTTCCACCCTCAGGGCCCCAGACAGCCCCCTTTCTCTGCAGGGCCCCAGGTGACCCATGTTCTTCGAACATGACTGCCTAATTATAGATCTGCCCCTGTATTTGGCTTACAGCCGTAAATAAAATGATTGGTTGATTGAGATCTGCCCCCGGAAGAGTTACTAAAGCACTATGTTGTGTATTCCTCTCACTGCTGTTGTAGACTGGCTATGTGTGTTGCCATTGAAAGATACAATATAATATTTTTCTATCTTATTTACTTACCCCCTTTTTTGTTTACAGAACAAATGTCATGAAAGAAAATGCAATGACTCCCTGTTCCAGAGGGGCTCACAGTCTAAATAAAGATACAGAGGAGATACATTCCATGTAACATGTACATTCCATTCCCTATAGGAGAAGGTTGCCTCTACTGAGCAGTGATCCAGGTGGAGGAGGATCTAACCATCGTCATGAAGCAGCAGCATCTCAGTAAGCACCATGCGGTAGTGATGTGCACGAACCAGTTCGGCAGTCCTTTTATGTACTGCCAAACCCATTCGGAGGTCTGGCGGTTTGGACGGTTCAGCAGCGGGGGGCGGGGTTACCTTCAAGAAGCAAGGAGGGTGCTCTTCCACCCCACCCCCCACCATCATGTTTCCCCTGCTGGCACTGTGCCCAAAATCACTGCGCAGCGTGGCAGCGTACCTTCTTGTAGCATCAGACAGGAAGTGGCCGGTTCACATGTGTGTGCATGTCATGCACAAACACACCAGCCACTTCCAGTCTGACACTGACCGGGGTGGCAAGAAGGTATGCTGCTGCCCCTCACAGCAATGTTGGGCACAGCGCCTGCAGGGGAAATGTGGTGGGGGAGAGCACCCTCCCTGCTCCTTTAAGGTAACCCCTTGCCACCGCCGAGCCGTCCGCCTGCCAGACCTTGCACATCCCTACCATGCAGATGTTTGCATAGATGTGTGAGAGCAAGGGGCACTGAGATGCTGGAGCCCACCAGCTTTATTATTGATTGATTGATTGATTGATTGCTTTGCTTTGCTTTGATTTGATTTCTATACTGCCCTTCCAAAAATGGCTCAGGGCAGCTTACAGAGAAACAATCAATCAGTCAGTCAATCAATCAATCAATAAGATGGATCCCTGTCCCCAAAGGGCTCACAATCTAAGAAGAAACCTAAGACAGACACCAGCAACAGTCACTGGAGGTACTGTGTTGGGGGTGGATAGGGCCAGTTACTCACCCCTGTTCAGTAAAGAGAATCACCATGTTAAAAGGTGCCTCTTTGCCTTTCCACTTTGGGGCTCAGCACTAGGATCCAGAGCAGGGTTTCTCAACATGTGGGTCCCCAGATGTAATTGGACTTCAACTCCCATAATTCCCAAACAAAGGCCACTGGGGCTGGGGATTATGGGAGCTGAAGTCCAATAACATCTGGGGACTCACACATTGAGAAACCCTGATTCAGAGGACCTGGAGCATTCACACAAACATGTAACCTGAAAGACCTGGGCAGGGTAAGCATAGGAGAGGATGGTTAGTCTATCTGTACAGGCCCTGGGTAGAGGAGTGGGTGACTCCCACTATTGCAGCAGAGTGTAGGGATGTGCAAGCCAGCTCGCTTCCAACCAGGCTCGACAACGAGCCAGCCCGGTTCGGCCAGGCCTAGTTCAATCTGGTCCAGCCCCCTGGTTCAAAGAACCAGGTCGCAGACCAGCTCAGGTATACTTGCAAAGGGGATCCTTGAGGATTCCCCTTTACAAGTTAAGGAGGCATCTCTAAACCTCCCTAAAGGTGCCAGGGTGTGAGGGGTAGTGAGAGAAAGCAGCCTTGCTACATTTAGTGGAGACTGCGGGATAGATGGCATAGGCGGTGAGGTGACAGCACACAAGCATCAGAGATGGCAGCAGTAGGGGCTCCTCCAAGCCAGCCCTCTGCCGCCCTCCCAAATGATAGCCTGGGCTGGCTGAAGCCCAGTTCGGGCTTCTGCATGTGCACAGAGGCCATTTTTGTTACCTGTGCAGAGGCCATTGCATCAATATACAATTTACATGGTGACTGAAATTGCATCTGCACATGCTTGGAGGTCACAAAAATGGCCTCTGCACATGTGCAGAGGCTCAAACCAGGCCACAGCCAGCCTGTGCTGTCATCTGGGAGGCCAACGGAGGGCTTGGAGGAATCCCTGCTGCCATGCTTCGCTGCCTCCAATGCTTCTCCACCACCACCTTGCCGCCTATGCTGCCCTATCCCATGGCCTCCGCTAAAGGTATGGAAGCCTCCTTCTTGCACTACCTTCTTCCCCCCAGGAGGTTTAGGGATGCCCCCTTTAGCTGTAAAGGGGAATGCTCAAGGATTCCCCTTTACAAGTATACCCGAGCTGGCCTGCAAGCCTGTTTGGCCCAGCTCGCGGGTCAAACCAAGTCAGATCCAATTCGACCAAATCTGGAATCGGGCTGGGTCGGATTGGTTTGAATCCAGTCCGGATTCGAACTGAACTAGCCAAACTGGTCCCGTGCACATCCATAGTAGAGTGGTTGCAGCAGGAGGTGGTGAGATGGCTGTAAGCCATCTCCCATCAGAACTATTCCCATTATGCAGGCTGCTGGGCCTCAGTGGAAGAGGGATCCTAGACTTTGAGGTGGGGGAAGAAGAAAAGGGAACTGTCTGTAAGGTAACATTCAGGTCCTGGGGTGAAAGGGTAAAGTTAGTGTTGGGTGGTACCACAATCCTGTGCCCAGCTGACAGTAAAGAGCATTAGAGCAAAAACTGTATGATTTGGCTCCACTGATTCCAGCCAGATATGAGGAATCCAAACCCCTTTGACTGGGAACTGCCCTCCTGGGGCAGCAACTCCCAAACTTGGTCATCTGTATCATCCCATCCAGTGGTAAGGAGAAGGAGGATTTTGCTGCACATTATGTGTGGGTGTGGCAAAAATGTACAATGATAAACCAGTAATCTGCATCCACTCTCTAGCACTGTTCGTTTGTTTATTCATTTCTATCCTGCTCTTCCTCCAAGGAGCCAGGAGCAGGGGTACATGGTTATGTTTATCCTCACAGCAACCCTGTGATGTAGGTTAGGCTGAGAGAGAAGTGAGTTTTGTGGCTGAATGGGGATTTGAACTTGGATCTCCCCAGGTCTAGACTGAGACATGTGGGGAAAGAGCTGCATCCATCCTCCATGTTTTCAGCTGGTTCTGTGAACAGAGCCTACATGCAGACAAATTACAAAGAGGGGGGTCCACAGGCACACAGACAAGTCTATGTGAGTACAGGAGAACGTCCTTACTCGTGGGGGTTCCGCATGGGTTCCATATCTCGCCTACTACTGCAAGCAACAGAACCCTAAGTAATGAGGCATTATGGCTGTGGGGAAAGGGGGGTTAGGTTTCAAAGTGGAGGGAAAACTGCACCTCCCCCCAAAAACAACAACAACCCCTGACAAAAAACACACAAAATAATTTACTGTGGCATGCTCTGTGGGGGTCTGTATATGCCCAGGAATCCTCCATGTGCCCAAGAATGCCCCCAAATGTTGGAGATGGACTTCCAGTGCATCGACTGTTTGCACAAACTATCCTAATGACCACTAGGGGCACTGAGAGTAGAGAAAGTGAGTAAGGGTCTCCCTAACTGTTCTACCTGTCTCTACTCTGTGACCCCTGATATGACTCTACAGGTATTTCCTGTTGAAGTGAAGGACTCTGCGCTGTCTCATGTCTCAATGACAGAGGGGGACAGATTAGTGAGTCAGAGGGCTAGAGGGGTCAAGACATTGGTCATCTCTTCTCTACTGCTCTGGCACTATCCCTTTGATATGTAGATTGCTACTCTCAGGGACTTCCTGCCTGCCTGCCACTTCCTCTTCCCCTTTCTTCTCCCTTGCAACACATACGCTCCTCTCTCCCTGCACCATGTGTGCAGAGATGCAGAAACCATCCCTCTATATCCAGCTAGCTAGCTAGATTAGAGATCATATCTCTCCACTTTTCTATCTAGAATGAAGTTCACCAATAAAGACTCCTTATGTTGATTTGAAACTATGAACTGGCTCCAAGTTTCTTTGCTCTTAGCATACATGCATGTCTGGGCAGATTCCACTGTGTTTTGCCTCTGTGCACTCTTCTGTAATAGAAGGGTATTTATTTATTTATTTTATTGTTGAATTTATATACCGCCTTTCATTAAAAACAATCTCAAGGGGGTTTACAAAAGTTTAAAAATATACAATAAAATGACAATAAGAATATTTAAGCTAAAAATATAAAAACAAACCAAATGTAAAACCTATAAAATACAAGCATAAAAACCATACACAAGTAAAAACACATAGAAGCAGCAATAAAAACAATCATGTAAAAGCCTGGATAAAAAGCCAAGATTTAACAAGCTTTCCAAAAACTGTGATGGAGTCTGAGGAGCGAATGGCCACTGGGAGAGCATTCCAGAATCTGGGGGCAGCAACAGAGAACGCCCTGTCCTGAGTGCACGACAGCCGAGCCTCCCTCATTGTAGGCACCCGGAGCCGAGCCCCCTCAGATGACCTCGTCAAGTGGGCAGCAACCCTTGGGAGCAAGCGGTCCCTCAGATATCCTGGGCCCAAACCGTTAAGGGCTTTAAAGGTCAAAACCAGCACCTTGAATTGGACCCAGAAATGAACTGGCAGCCAGATCAACTCTCAGAATGGGTGTGATG
Organism: Hemicordylus capensis; assembly: GCF_027244095.1. Lineage (NCBI taxonomy): Eukaryota > Metazoa > Chordata > Lepidosauria > Squamata > Cordylidae > Hemicordylus > Hemicordylus capensis. Next base: position 38,135,660 of record NC_069660.1, on the reverse strand, counting down.
TGCTCCCATTGGGCAGCTCCAGATAAAACCCTAGCTGCCGCGTTTTGCACTAGCTGCAGTTTCCGAATATTCTTCAAGGGCCGCCCCACATAGAGCACATTACAGTAATCCAGCTGTGATGTGACTAAGGCATGGGTAACTGTGGCCAGATCTGCCTTCTCGAGAAAGGGACGCAGCTGGCGCACTAGCCGAAGCTGTGCAAAGGCACCCCTTGCCACCGCCTCCACCTAAGCTTCCAAAAGCAGAGCCGGTTGCAGTAGAACCCCCGAACTGCGTACTTGCTCCTTCAAGGGGAGTGCAACCGTATCCAGAACCGGTAAAATCTCCTCATCCCGATTGGTTCTCCTACTGACCAACAGTACCTCCATCTTGTCCGGATTCAATTTCAGTTTATTAACCCACATCCAACCCATCATGGCCTCCAGCCCCCAGTTCAGGACATTCACCACCTCCCTAGGATCAGATGACAAGGAGACATAGAGCTGAGTGTCATCCGCATATTGCTGAGAAATCAGTCCAAGTCCCCGGATGACCTCTCCCAGCAGTTTCATGTAGATGTTAAACAGCATGGGGGACAAGATCGAACCCTGCGGGACCCCACAGGCCAGTGGCCACAGAGCCAAGCAGTAGTCCCCCAGCACCGCCTTCTGGACCCTCCCCTCAAGAAAGTACCGGAACCACTGCAACGCAGTACCTCCAACTCCCATACTCGAGAGCCGGCCCAGAAGGATACCATGGTCGATGGTATCGAACGCTGCTGAGAGGTCCAGCAGAACCAACAGGGACGCACTCCCCCTGTCTAGTTCCTGGTGTAGGTCATCCACTAGAGCGACCAAGGCAGTCTCAGTCCCATACCCGGGGTGGAAGCCAGATTGAAAAGGGTCCAGATAATCCATATCATTCATGACCATCTGCAGCTGGGACACCACTACACATTCTATCACCTTGCCCAAAAAAGGCAGGTTAGAGACCAGTCTATAGTTGTCCAGTCTGGAGGGATCAAGAGAGGGCTTTTTTAAATAATGGATGATGGCATCCTGCCCTCTCTTAATGAAGCATTAATAGTCACCTCCAACCATCTACCTGTACCCTCCCTGGCAGCTTTAATTAACCATGAAGGGCAAGGGTCAAGAGCACACAATGTCGCCCGCACACTGCCCAGGATCCTGTCCACATCCTCAGGCCGCACTAACTGAAAAGAATCCAACACAACAGGACCAGATGGTACCAAAGGCACGTCTGCCAGAACTGCCAAAACTCTGGAGTCGAAATCGGCACAGATGCGAGCGACTTTATTTGCAAAGTGGCAAGCAAACTGATCACAATGGACTGTAGATGATTCCTCTCCCATTACCTGGGGGGATGTGTGGAGCAGTGTTTTTACCACATGAAACACCTCTGTTTGTCTGCACTGAGCAGATGCAATAGAGGCAGAGAAAAAACGTTTCTTCGCCACCCCCATTGCCACACTGTTGCCCTTAAAATGGGCTCTAGCCCGTGTTCAGTCGGATTCGTCACAACTCTTCCTCCAGCATTGTTCCAACCATCAAACAGCAGTCAAACTAAACCCCACCAGATGATGATCTGTCCATGACAAGGGAGTTGTCTTAAATTCCCCCACCTCCAGATCATTTATTTCCTGGCTGGCAAAAACCAGATCCAGAGTATGTGCTGCCACGTGAGTAGGGCCCGATACCAACTGAGACAGGCCCATGGTTGCCATGGAGGCCATGAAATCCTGAGCTGCACCCATTAGGGGGGCCTCAGTGTGGTCACTGAAATCCCCCAAAACAATAAGCCTGGGGGAACCCAAGGCCACCTCCGAGACCACCCCTGCCAGCTCAGGTAGGGAGACTGAAGTGCAGCGGGGTGGTTGCAGGGGTGTAACTATAATAGGGCAAGGGGAGACAGTTGTCTGGGGGTCCACTGCCTTGGGGGGGGCAGAGGCAAGTCACATGACTGACTCCCCCAGCTGCTCACCCACCCGAGCTTCCTTCAGTTGTATTCATCCTCTGAAACTGATGTGAGTGTTAAGACCTGGAGCTACCAGAACAGCATGTCTTTCTCTAGTACCATTAAATGACTTGCATCGTCTACAATTTACAAAACCTTTTTAAAAATAATTTAGGATAATGTTCTATTGTGGCACATCGGTTATATATCTATATCTATATATCTATATCTATATAGCTATAGCTAGATATAGATATATCTATGCTTTTTGTTACTACTATTCAGCCTCATTTAAGATGTCTTTACTTCATGAGCTGAGCTTCAGTGAGGGGGGCCCCATTTTAATATCTTGTCACTGGGCCCACTCCAACCTTGTTACGCCCCTGGGTGGTTGGTACACCAGCAGAATCCCCAGACTATCTCGGAGGCCCACCCTCAAGGACAAACACTTGAAATTCTGAGATTGCCTGACAGGGCACCTGGAAATGGGGAGGATCTCTTGATAGATGACCGCAACGCCCCCTCCCCGACCCTCATGGAGGGGCTGTTGCACGATTAGTGTGAAGCGCCAGGTGGGTTTGTATGGGGAGAGCAGGCTTAGCCTGCTCTCCTCACACACACGAAGTTGCTCATTGCTGGGCAGCCGGATCGTCTGTCCAGATGAGTGGCTGCTCTGGTAAGGCACTCCAGTGCCCGGCTGCAGCTCCACCGGGAGCTCTGTGAATCAGGGGAAGGGGAGCACTGCCTTGTGGTGCCCTGACCCCCCAAACCCCAGGAAGGCAGCGCACGAGTCCCCCTTCCTGGGGTCCCCCCTCCTCACCCCCACCCCGATTGTGCCAGTATCGGCTGCAAGCAGCCACGACTGACACACGAGCAGAAAAACAAGGTTAATGGAGCACTCGCTCCATTAACCTCATTTAAGAGGAGGGGTTGTCAGGTGGAACCTCCAGGCTAACCTGAGAGCCCGGGTTCTGACGATCACTGAAAACTGGGCTAGGCTCCCCTAGCCTGCTTTTCAGTGATTGTCAGAATAGCTTCATTATGTAGTACAATAGATTAGGGTTAGGTCTTTCCTATCCAAAGTGTACTTCACCAATAAATACTTAGTATTTAGTTCTACAAGAATCTCTATGTGTCTTCTATAAATAGCTGCAACAACTAAACTCTGGAACTACTCTGGAATGGGAGTGTGTAGCATCTTTAGTGCACTGCTAATTAACTGGAGGGGGGGTACAGATTACAACCTGCAACACCAAATGCCCCCCTAACCCGCAAAAAATCACGGAAGGAGGTCCATTTTTGTAAAGACGGGAGCCACAAAATGGCCCCTGAAGACAAAATGATGAGTGGAAATTTCTCCACGGTCACTTCCAGTGCTCTAGCAACATGAATTTTTACCCTTTCATATCCACTGATATTGAAAATGGTGTCAATGAGACACCCCACAGACATGCAGAGCTGCGAATAGCAGTTCCACGAATAGCAGTTCCACAAATAATGAAATTCTCCTGTATACTTTTACATGTGTGCAGTTTGCTTGTGAAACCAATTGAACATGCATAGGATGGGGAAGAAAAAATGATGCTATGATTCTGCTTTACTCCCCTCCGCTTCATTCATGTCAGGTCTATCCAGAGAGTTAGCATGAATTGTGCTTTTGTTTTACTGAGATCAGAACTCTGAATAGTAATAGATAGATTCCAGATTCCATAAAGAAAAGTATATGCTTAACCTAAAGCTGTGTCAAATTAATATCCAGGAGCACAAAATATCCAGGAGTACAGGGGACATGTTCTAGATTTTAGAGGTAGGAGTGCTTTAAAAATATTTTCATGGATATTTTTGGTTTACTGACTTTCAGTCTCAATGTCATCCTAGTAACGGGAATCAGGAGTCAAAAGCACTTTTTGGGAACGTTAAAAGTCCATTTCTTTCCCCTGTCACTAACATTAAACGATCACAACGCAGAGTGGTTAATGGCAGTGCTTCATGAGATAAGACATTAATCTCCACTTGTAATGCAAGAGCCATACAATCTGCTTCAGCCTTAATCTCTCTTGAATTATGGGCTCTTCTGTGATTCATAAAACAAATAAATCACACCTCCAAAACTATCAGCTATTTATTACTGTTTTTTAAATGCCTAGGATAATGGGAAAGGCTCCCCCCACCCTTTTTCCTTGCAAAAAGAAAAGAAAACAACCCAACCCTATTACAGAGAGGGCTTAATTTAAATCAGGGCTCACCAAGGCCTCTGTTCCAGAACCAATTTTCAATGCCCAAATGTGAAATAATCTACTGCTTGTACCTCTGCTAACTGAGCAAAGAGGCACCTTTTAAAGTGGTGGTACTCTTATATTTAGCAGAGGGAGAGCAACTGTTCCTATCTGACCCCAGCACAGCATCTTTTCAGTGGGTATTGCTGGTGTCTTGGTGTTTCTTTTTAGAGTCTGAGCCCTATGGGCACAGGGAACCATCTTATTAATTTATTATTAATTTTTCTATGTAAAACGTTTAGAGAGCTTTTGTGTGAAGCAGTGAGGCTGTTCTCATGAGCAGCCTAACTCTGGATAGGGAAGCCCATCCTGGGTTAGGCTGTGTGTGAGAACCACCGGGATCGGTCTCCATCCTGGTAGGGCAGCACCACCTAGCCCCATCTTAAAACCTGGCTGTTAGCCAGGGTTAAGGGCTCAAGTGAACCCTTAACCCGGTCTCTGGGATTGTGAGCTCGCTGGGGCTATGTTCATCCCCAGCAGCAGCAGCAGCAACAACAACAAATATTTATATAATGCTTTTCAACAAAAGCGGTTTACATAGAGAAATAATAAATAAACTAGCTGAACCGGCGCACAGCATCTGCGCCGCTAGTCTCTCCTGACCACTCCCCCCCTCCTCCCTTCCACCCCAATCTATTCTCCATCATTTCCGCCCACTGGCCGCCTCCTTTGCCAGGGCCCACCGCCTCCTCCACTGCTCCCCCCCAGCCCTCATGCCCGCCACAACAGCCCCAGTTGCTGCGCCAGCCTCAGCACACCCATCCGAGCTCCTCTCAGCCGCCCACTGCCTCTTCTCCTCTCACCACCCCTCGCTAGCCACCCCCAGCCGCCAGAGCGGCACCCCCTTGGCCTCCTCCTCCGGGCTCCTCCAACCCCCAAGCGATGCTTCCCTCAGTCCTGAACTCTTGCAGCGTGTTGTGAGACTTCCGCCGCCAAATCCTGGGCACGCATGGTCCCAAGAGAATTAAATATATAGATAAGATGGATCCCTGTCCCCAAAGGGCTCACAATCTAAAAAGAAACATAAGATAGACACCAGCAACAGTCACTGGAAGTACTGTGCTAGAGGTGGATAGGGCCAGTTACTCTCCCCCTGCTAAATAAAGAGAATCACCATGTTAAAAATGTACCTCTTTGCCCAGTTAGCAGGGGCCCCAGAAAACACAGACAGGCACCTAGAGTGTCTGTCAACTGGGGGTATCTCCGAATGCATTGTGGGATTCCCCGGAGGCCAGGATGTGTTGAGTTTGGCCCAAGGATCTGGAGAAATGGTCTGAGTTAAAGGGTCCTTCTAGAACAGGAGTGGACAAACCTGGCCCTCCAGCTGCTGTTGAACTACAACTCCTGCCTTCCCCAGCTATCACCCAACTGTGTGGCTGAGGACGATGGGAACTGTAGTTCAACAAGTGTGTGTGTGTGTGTGTGTGTGTGTGTGTGTGTGTGTGTGTGTGTGTGTTTAAGAGTGTGAGCCCTTTGGGGACAGGGAGCCTTTTTAAAAATGTATATCTATGTAAACCCTTTTGATCTAATATCGTAAATAAACAACTAACTAACTATCTATATAAGCTTAGCCCGCTCTCCCCGCACACAAGCAGACAGTCTGCTCTGGGCAGCCGAAGCGGCTGCCCACACGACTGCAGGCTCTGTTACAGAGCCAGCGGGAGCTGGGGGGAGTGGGGGCCGATGGGCCCCCAGAAGCTCCAGCATGCCCTGTGCAAACGTGCAAGGCATGCTGGAGAGACCCCCGGAGCCGGGAGGCAGCTTTTCGCCTCCTCTCCAGGGGTCTCCTCATGAGTTGCTGCGGCGCAGAGCCATGCCAGGCAACTCACGGGTGACCTGCTTAAGAACCTGGTGGTTCTCACTGTTGTAGAAAATTGGGCTAGCTGAGGTTAGCCCGATTTTCAATGATCATGTGAATAGCCTCATAGATTAATGTGTTATGAATCTATCTGGAGGGACTTGGTGAAGTTTCACTTGAGTCTTGCAAACTAGCATTCGGGTGTTTTCTGTTTTCCTTTTAACAAACATTCATTCTTCACAAGCAACACTCTAGTAACAGAATTTGTTCCGCAGATTACTTTTCTAAAGCACCATTGACAGATGACACCAGAAGGTGTATTTGAGCTGAGAAACCTTCTTTTTTTTAACCATAGATCTATTTATTGATTATTTATTTATCTATCTATCATCTTTATATACCACCTGATATATACATCTCTAGGCAGTGTACACAATCCAAATTATAATCCTCTGGGATTATATATATATATATATATATATATATATATATATATATATATATATAATATTATATATAATATAATCAATATATAATTATATTGTAATCCAAATTACAATATAAACATAAAAACAAATTAAAATACTTTCACAGAATACAATTAAAAACCATTCACAGACAATTAACAACAATTCACAATTACAATAATTCCACAGGATAAAAACAGTTACACAATTTAAAAATTAACTTTAATTAAAAGCCTGAGAAAACAGGTTGTCTTAAGGGTCTTTTAAAAAGCAATCAGAGATGGAGAAGCTCTTATTTTGACAGGAGGGACCTGTCAAAATGTTCCCTGAAACCCCCAATTATCTTATACAGCCCTTGCACCATCTTGGAATTTTGCTTCTCTCCCCCTCCCAAGTCGCATTCATACAATCACATGCAGACATTCTAGTTGTTTGGCCACATTACAGCTTGACATTTATTATTAAGCAAAAAGGCCCTCAATTGTCTAGACAAGTGGTTGTGAAAGTCAGCTTTGTTTCTTTGACTTACAGTCCATCAGTTTGAGTAAGAGGATGGCTTGTTCTCTACGAAAAGAGCATGCTCCCCATTGGTGAGCCAAACATTTCTTGAGCCCTTGCCAATCCTCTCTTTTCCACCCTCTCAATCAAACCTGGAAATTATGTCAATGTTGTTTCTCGGTACATTTCTTCAGAAATTGTGAAGCACATAAACATCCTTGCAATTACAACCTCAATGGAGAATAGAACTTACTGAAATAAATAGTAAGGGGGGGGAGTTTATTGCCCCCACACTCCAGTTGCAAGGAAGATGCAGACACAATTAACTTTGGGTAAATGGATCACAACTTTATTAAATGATCCAGTTAGCGATCTGGATGTGGAACAAACCCCTCTACAGTGCAGGCCTACCAAAAACTGGGTTCAGACTTCAATGTCCTTCTCTGTGTCCGGAATGGGCAACGCACCCTGATTCCAGGACAGAAGCCGTGCGATCCTGCATCATTCCCCCACCCCCACAACATGGTGCAGTGTTGCTATGCTGCTGTTCACAATGGTCCTGATCACTTTAAGAACGCCTCAAATAACAGAAGCAGAATATTTTGATTAGAGTAGTTTGATGGTTAAAAGACATGACTATTCACAACGTATTTAATCATATTGCTTGTGCTGATGTAGCATAATGGCCATGACAGAGGTTTTCAAATGTGGGTCCCCAGATGTGGGTCCCCAAATGTGGGTCCCCAAACTACAGATCCCATGATCCTTAGCCACATTAGCCAAAAGCATTTCAAAGTCAAACAGCATTTTGTGGTCCAGGTCTGAGAACCCCTGGGCTAACAGATTGAGCCACAAATTAGGAAGTCGCTGTGAGAATCTTACCCTGCCAGGAACTCCCTATGTAAACTTTGGCAAGCTACTCCCTCTCAGTCTCAGGTTCCCATCTTCACTATGAGGATGAGGATGATGATGGTAAAGATAAAGAAGTAATAATTAATAACAATTAATCATATCTTTCAGAGACACATTAAGGATTATAACAAGATCATGTATGTGAAGTGCTTTGAACACTCAAAGGTACTAATCAGATCCTAATTACTGTGTTCTGATGGTTGAGTCCTATGCATGTTTATCCAGAAGCAAGTCTCGCTAACATATCCTTCAGAAAGTGGGGTTAGGATTGCATTACATGGGGTGCAGGATGATATCACTCCTGAGTCTGTCTGGAGCCACAGCTGCAAAGTTTTCTCCACCACTTCACTGGTGTCAACAGAAGTTTGTTAAAGGTCACCACTGTCATCTGATGCAATTTCCCCCAGAAGAACCAGGGACTGAGCCTGGTTAATTAAGGTGGCAGTGTTCCCTCTCTGTAACAGTTCAACATGATGATACTGGAGAACCCTTGAAAAATCTGGCAGCTGAACATTATCCATTCAGAAAATATTTCCAGTTTACTCAACCCAGAAGGCTCAAGGCAAGTAACAAAAAGATTTAGATCAAGACTGAGATCTTGGAATCCAGAGCGTTTCTTTGGGCATTTCTAAGGATATGACAGTAGAATGTTTAACATCTTCCTTTCATTAGCAGTCCCTGGTCCCCCACCTACCTGCATGCTATATTGCAGAGTTTGGACCAGTTCGGACAATACTCCAATCTCCCCAATTCAACTCATGGTGAAAGAGAAGTGGGTGCACCATCCCTGTCACCCAGTGCACCAGTGTACCATTACCTAATCACAACGTGGGGGCATGATTAATCTTAACCACCCCTCTACAAGCAGTTCAAACACTAGGCCTGTGCACTACCTAAAATATAGGGTTCTGATCCAATCTGATGACAGTAAACTTGTTAGGAGAGGCCATGTTGGCCCCTCCTAAGTATTGTGTTGTTTCTGTTGGGCCAGGACCAGTTGGAGACTTGACATATCTGTTGGACACATCCTCTCTCCACCTTCCCCCTGCTCTCTTCTGCCTTCTCTTCCTATACCTACTTTACCTGGGCCCAGGTGAAGGCACAAGATAGACTCCTCTGAAACCCCTTCTTGGGCCCTCATGGGGGGAATAGATGGCTCTGGGATTCATAGAGGCTATTCTCACAATGGGGAAAAACTGGGCTAAAGAAGCCCAGCCCAGTTTTTCCCCATCATGAGAACCAGCAGGTTCACGGGCGGGCCTGGTGGTTCTCTGGCAGTCCGCTAACCTGGGTTTTCTGATCGTGTGCTGCCATGGCGCAGATCTGTGCCATGGCAACACACGAGGAGACCCACACTGGGAGGCTGCAAGCAGCCTCCCAGGTTTGGAGGTCTTTCCAGGATGCCCTGCGCATTTGCGGGGGCATCCTGAACTTCCAGGGGCCGCATGGCCCCCGATACCCGCTGCCCCTGTCAACTCTGTGATGGAGCCAGTAGTCATGTGGGCAGCCGATCCGGCCGCTCAGCTACGAGTGGCTACTCATCTGCGGAGAGAGCGGGCTGAGCCCGCTCTTCCCGCAGAACCCGCTCCAGTGCTTCATACCGATCATGTGAAGCGCCTTGTAGTCTTCTCCAAGGCTGCAGATAGCTATCAGACTGAGCAACTATCTAATGCTAGAAAATTCTGATAGATGGAGCTGTTCATGATAAGTAATGTACTGACATAGAATACAGTGATGCTCCTATCAAGAGTGAAGCACTGGGAGAACCAGCATATGTAACAAAAATCCATATGCTGCTTTGTGGTGGTTCCACTCCTACCTCTCGGGCACATTCCAGATGTTGTCTCTTGGAGACTGTTGTTCTTCAAAATCTGAACTTTTGTGTGGTGTCTCTCAGGGCTCCATATTGTCTCTGATGATGTTTCATTTCTACATGAAACCACTGGGAGAGGCCATCAGGAGGTTTGGTGCAGGGTGTTATCAGCATGATGATGACACCCAAATCTAGTTCTACATGTCAATGTCATCAGGAAAACGCCTAACTTTTTAAAATGCCTGCCTGGAGGCAGTAATGGGCTGGATGAGGGATAACAAACTGAAACTGAATCCAGATAAGATGGAGGTACTTATTGGAGCTCTTCTCACAATCCATGAGAAGAGCTGTTGTTGGGTCTGTGGAGAGAGCAGGCTAAGCCCACTTTCCCCGCTGACGATCCTGCCCAGAGCCCTGGGTGGCCGGATCAATCACCCACATGACTGCCGGCTCCGTTACAGAGCCGGCAGGGGTGGCAAGGATTGGGGACCAGCTGGCTCCCGGAAGTTTGAGCATGCTGTGCAAGTGTGCAGGGCATCCTGGAGAGCCTCCTGGTCAGGGGTCTACTCGTGTGTCACCACACATTGCTGCAACACACAAGCAACAAAATGAGGTTAACAGAGTGCTTGCTCCATTAACCTCATTTAAGAGGAGGGTGCTTTAGGCAGGCTAGCTGCCTTGGAAGCACCAGGCTCACCCAGAAGTCTGGTGGTTCCATCAATCGACGGAAAGCGGGCTAAGCAACTTTAGACTGCTTTCCATCAATCGTGGGAATAGCCTCATTGTGTGGGGTCGGAACACAGGAGATGATTTTGAACTGCCAGTTATGGATGGGGTTACACCTCCCCAGAAGGAACAAGTATGCAGTCTGGGAGTGCTCCTGGATTCACACCTCTCCCTGCTGTCCCAGGTTGAGGCGGTCAGAGATGCTTTTTATCTGCTTTGGCTGATATGCCAGCTGTGTCCATTTCTTGAGATGAACGACCTTAGAACAGTGGCACATACACTAGTAAACTTCAGGCTTGACTATTGCAATGCACTTTATGTGGGGCAGCCTTTGTACTTAGTCTGGAAAATGCAATTGGTCCAGAATGCGGCAGCCAGGTTCATCTCTGGGTCATCTTGAAGATTACTCCTATACTAAAAGAGTTACATTGGCTGCTGATAGGTTTCTGAGCAAAATAAAAGGTGCTGGTTATAACCTATCAAGCCCTAAACAGCATAGGCCCTGGGTATCTAAGAGAAGTCAATAGATAGATAGATAGATAGATAGATAGATAGATAGATAGATAGATAGATAGATAGATAGATAGATAGATATGCTGGCATATAAGAAGCCAGTATACTGAGTGGGGCTATTAGTTTATCTAGCCTAGTATTGTCCACTCTGACTGAAAGCAATCCCTCTCCATAGTTGCAAGAAGGAACAGTCCTGCACCTGAGATCCTTCAACTGGAGAATTGGTGTCGACTCTTAGAGACCACATAGATAAAGTCTCTCCAGGACGATCTGTCTTCAACTTGGCCTTTAAGATCTCTCAGTGGTGCATTCATTGCTGTTGTAATTGAGTCCACCCACCCTGCTGCTGGTTGTCCTCTTCTTCTCTTTCCTTCAACTTTCGCCAGCATTATAGACTTCTAAAGGGAGCTGGGTCTTCACATAAGTCGATCGTAAAAGGCAGAAGCTATCCACCACTTCAATGTCTTCATTGTCAATTCTAAAGCTAGTTGTTGTACCCATTGTCATTAGTTTAGTCTTCTTTACATTTAATTGTTGTCCCATTTTTTCACTGTGCTCCTTGACTTTCATTACTAGAGCTTGCAGATCATCCGCATTCTCAGCTATCAGAGTGGTGTCATCAGCATAACACAGGTTATTGATGTTTCTTCCTCCAACTTTAAAACCATGCTTTAACTTTAAACATCTTCTTCCAGTCCAGCTTCTCTCAGTACATGTTCAGCATATAATTAAATAAAGAAGGATAAAGTATACAGCCTTGTCTTACTCCTTTGCCGATCTGGAACCACTCTGTTTCACCATGTTCCATTTGGACTGTGGTTTCCTGTCCTGTATATAGATTTCTCATGAGAACAATGAGATGTTCTGGGATGCCCATTTTCCTAAGGATATTCCACAACTTGATATGGTCAATGCAATTGAAGGCTTTTCTGTAGCCAATAAAGCACGTATTGACTTCTTTCTGGTATTCTTTGGCTTTCTCAATTATCCAGCATGCATCAGCAATGATGTCTCTTGTTCCTCAGCCTTTTCTGAAATCAGCTTGAACATCCGGCATTTCCCTTTCCACATAGAGCTCTAATCTGTGTTGGATGATCCTGAGCATTATTTTGCTAGCATGTGAAATTAAGGATATTGTGCGATGGTTTGCACAATCTGTTAAGTCTCCTTTCTTTGATATAGCTATGTAGACTGACCTCTTCCAATCTGTTGGCCACTGTGTTGTTCTCCAAATTTGCTGGCATAGTTTGGTTAGAGCCTTGACTGATTCTTCTTCTGTTGCCTGCCACATTTCTGTAGCTATTCCATCAATTCCTGTAGCCTTCTGCCTTGGTAATGACCAGAGTGCTGATCTAACTTCATCTTCCCATACGAGAGGTTCTTGCAAGTAGGGGATATCTTCTAGAGTATCTTGGATGTTGACGTCTCTGCTGTACAGATTTTCAGTATACTCCTTCCATCACTGTTTGATCTTCTCTGAATCAGTTACTATCTGTCCTTTGGCATCCCTTAACATACCAATTCGAGGTTGGAACCTCCCTCTGAGTTCAGAGATCTTTTGGAAAACTTTCCTTGTTTTTCCGTGTCTATTTCCATTCTCAAGTTCTTTACAGATGTCATTGTAGTATTGTTCCTTGTCTCTTCTAACAGCTTTCTGAAATTCCCTATTAAGTTCCTTCCTGAGGTATTTATCTTTTTTGACTTTGGCTTCTCTCCTCTTGGAAATTTCCACCGCCTGTTCTGACATCCATTTTGCTTTCTTCTATTTCTTGGTCTTTGGTAGTCTCTTTTCACATTCATTCTTAAAACTCATCAAACATCTTTGATTTCATTCCACAGTTCCTCTGGTTCTCTATCAATGAGGTTCAGAACTTCAAATTGGTTCCTGATGTTCTCCTTGAAAATGGTGGGTACATTCTCAAGATCATATTGTGGAAGCTGGATAGCTTTGTTTTTCCACTTTAGCTTGACTTGGAACTTGCACATGAGTAGTTTGTGATCTGTTCCACAATCGGCCCCCAGCCATGTCTTTGCTGTTATAACTGAGCTCTTCCACCTCCTTGCACCAACAATGTAATCAATTTGATTTCTGTGTATTTCATCTGGTGATGTCCATGTGTATAGGCGCTGCTTTGGTTGTTTGAAGAATGTGTTAGCAATGACTTGGTTCTCCTACTTCGTTGTTTTCTAGGCCATATAGGCCAACTGTGTTTTCCTCCTTACATTTTCCAGCTTTGGCATTCCAGTCTCCAACCACCAGCATCGCATCTTCTGTCTTGCATGTTCTGTCAAAGGACAAGTTAGGCATTGCTTAACTTGTCTTTTTTATTTCAACAGGACAACTCTGAGTAATTTTCCTCATCATGTCCATCACTGGCACAAACCTAGCAAAACTATATGGTCTAAACCAGAGGTTTCCAACTTTTTAAAACAACTGTATCATTTCTTTATCAAAGTTTCAGCATGTGTGTGTGTGTGTGCGTGTGTGTACACATACATAAATTTTACATTTGTGAGAGAGGCTGCTACAGTCACTGGCCCCATGCAAAGTGAGTTACTTATGAATGAGTTATTCTACCCACATGAGAAGAATCTGGGCAGCCCACTGCGCATAGGGGGCCCCAGAACACATGCCACCTGTGCCCCCCTTCATCTGACTCTGTGCTTCACATGCCTCCCAAAAGCCTTTAAAATAACCCCAGGGGTTCATATGCCCTTGGTTGAAAACCCCTGACCTAAAACCACTGAGCTACAAATACAAAGTTTTCTTTGCATTAGATAAAAGCAAATTGCCAAGCAGGTGATGCTAAAGGAATTGCTTTGAGACAAATGTAGATATTTTATGATGGCTTAGTAAAATAAATGGCATCTTGAGCAGCATTTCAGGTTGTGGGGGGGGGGAATTCATCAGAATAGCTGCAGAACACAACTTGGTTGAATATGCAGTTCAAGGAGCACTTTCTCTCGTTGCCTTGGTTTTCTCTCCTCCCCATCCCCCTTATCCATCCTTGATGACCAAGATGGTTCCATTTATCCTGCAAACATTAATTCAAAATGCAAACATGAGGCAGGTACAGGAGGATATAAATGGAAAATTAATTGAGAAGAGATGTGTAGACATGTATTATATGATTTTGATGGCATGCATATTCAAGGAGAGGTTCAACAGCTAATCACGGACTTGATGCCACCCAGAAAAAAGCACTGATCACAGAAGGCGGTGATGCCCAACGTCAGGAAGGCAGAAGATGTGTATTCGCCATTCATCTTAGGGCCCCTGCTTCTTAATTATGATTTTGAAAAACAGAGGCTAATGTAGATTATTAATCCTATGACAGGCTTTGAGTTTATCCTTGGCAGCACTGTTGAAAGGAATCCTGTTCATTTCCAAGTAAATCTGGATGTTTCTTTCCGAGACAACTCATATAATTTTGGCATCTGAGGCAGAAAATCCAAATGCTGCCCCCCCCCCCCCCCGCCCCGTGGGTGTAGTAGTAACAATAGCTGACATCCTAAGAAGCACTTATACTGACTAATGCAGTATCAGGGCTCAGGCAGGGGGTGAATTTTGCCACTCTGACCTTCCCAAGGTGAAGCTCTTTCCCTACCTGAAAATATGTTCCTGGGGGCTGTGTGATCTTCAGGGACATATTATCAGATTGCACAGGGCACTTCCAGTGGAAAGAAAGATTGGCAAAATTTACTCCGCCCTCTCTCTGATCACCGTAGCTGAGTTAGTATAAACGTTCCAAAGCAGATGAGGTACATCTCACATAACATATATGCACATATGCATGTGAAGTACATCCATAACACATATGAATGTTGGTGGCTGCAGTTGAAGAAGGAGAAGGAGAAGGGGCAGGTGGAGAAGATGAAAAGTTTGTAAATATAAATAATTGTCCATTTGCTGCCCTTTAACAGGGGGATAGCCATTTATTTATTTATTTATTTATTTATTTATTTATTTATTTATTTATTTGAGACATTTTATATACTGCCCACTCTGAAGACTCTGGGCGGTGTACAACAACAGGCAAACAGGCAACATTAAAAATACATTACATTAATATTTAAAAATTATTTAAAAACTAAAGTAACTACCTAGAAACAGAAAAATGAACTACAGGGCAAAGGCCTGGTGAAAAAGAAAAGTCTTCAATAATGATCTGAAGATCGGTAAGGAAGGTGCTAGCTGGATCTGTAGGGGGAGAGAGATCCAAAGGAGTGGGGCAGCAACTGATAAGGACCTTTCACAGGTCCTAGAACCCCGAACATCTCGGAAATCAGGGACTGACAGAAGGGCCGTCTGAGCTGATCTAACTGGATGGGAGAGGCGGGTCTGTAGGTAGACAGGTGCCAAGCCCCGCAAGGCTTTGAAGGTCAGAACCAGGACCTTAAATTGAGCTCGGAAGTGAATAGGCAACCAGTGCAATGACTGTAGGAGAGGTGTTACCCTGTCATATTTTCTGGCACCCATGAGTAGATGAGCTGCTGCATTCTGGACCCACTGCAGCTTCCTGATCGTCCTCAAAGGTAACAGTAGATAGAGAGCATTACAGTAGTCTAAACGGGAGATAACAAGGGCATGGGTCACTGTCATTAATGCCTGCCGATCAAGGTAAGAGTGTAATTGGCGAACCAGATGAAGCTGGGCAAAAGCACTTCTGGCCGCAGCTTCTACCTGCTGCTCAAGCAGGAGGCGCGTGTCCAAAAGGACCCCCAAATCACGAACAAGCTCCTTCGGGGGCAGCGCCACCCCATCTAAAACAAAGTTCACATCCAGCTGTTGGCCGTTATGAGGGCTGAATAAAATTAATTCAGTCTTAGTGGGATTCAGTCTGAGCTTGTTTTGATTCATCCAGACCTTAACAGCTTCCAGGCATCGAGTAAGCACAGAAACAGCGTCCCCAAAATGGTCTGGGATGGCAATATATAGCTGAGTATCATCAGCGTATTGATGAAATCTCATCCCAAACTGGGAAATGACCTGACCCAGCGGCTTCATATAGATGTTTAAAAGGACAGGGGCAAGAACTGAACCCTGGGGAACTCCATAAAGGAGTGGCCATGGGTCAGAGCATCTGTCCTCAATGCATACCAACTGGACATACCTGCTAAGGTAAGAACGGAACCACAGTAAAACAGTGCCCCCGATACCCAACCCACGCAGGCGGTCGGGAAGGATGGCATGATCAATAGTGTCAAAAGCCGCTGAGAGATCTAAAAGGACCAAGAGAGGGGCACTACCCTCATCAAGGTCCCAAAGAAGGTCATCTACCAGAGTGACCAGTGCTGTCTCTGTGCTGTGCCGAGGCCTGAAGCCCGACTGATAAGAATTAAGATAACTAGTTTCTTCTAAGACCCTCTCGAACTGGGCACAAACAACCCTCTCTAACACCTTTGCTAAAAAAGGGAGGTTGGAGAGAGGTTGGAGCCTATAGTTGTCAAGGACCTCAGGGCCCAGGGAGGGTTTCTTCAAGTGAGGGTGAACTATTGCCTCTTTAAAGGCTGCTGGCATGAAACCCTCACATAATGAGGAGTTAACCAACTCCTGTAGCCAAGAATTAACATTGCCACCGGTTGTTCTAACCAGCCAGGAGGGGCAAGGGTCCAAGCAACATGTTGCCGCACTCATGCCCAAAAGAACTGTGTCCATGTCTTCGACCAACTGAAAGGTGTCCCATGTAACATCACAAGGTGGAATCTCCTCTATCTGATCTGATCCTATAGAAGTAAAGTCCAACTCTAGCCGAAGGCGGGTGACTTTATCAGCAAAGAATCAAGCAAATTGATCACAGCGGTCAGATTGAACATCTGCTGGATCCACTTTCTTAAGAAGGGAGCAGGTAATTCAGAATAGGGCAGCTGGACGAGAGTCAGCTGATGCGATGAGCAGAGAAATAGTGAGATTTTGCCGCTCTTATCATCCTAGAATACACCCGAATATAAGCAAGTAATCGCATTCAGTCACCTTCGGCACCAGTTTTCTTCCGACGATGTTCCAAGCGTCTTAGGGTTTGCTTCATCTCCCTAAGCTCCAAAGAAAACCAAGGGCGCTGGGATCCATGCACCTTAAGGGAGTGCTTGGGAGCGATTTCATCTCATGCTTCCATGGCCTCGATGTCCCAAGATTCCACGAGCTGAGTGGGAGAAACGCCCACCAGATTGTAAGGAATGTCCCCAAGAACCTCCTGGAATCTGAAAGGGTCCATAAGGCACCTGGGGCAGACCATCTGTGCTGTAATGCTGTCCCGGTGGAGACAGGGGGCTGCTACAATCTGCATATTAACTGGAAAATGATCGGACCATGGCAGGGGAGAGATGGCCATGTTCCCCATGACCAGATCCGCCTGCCACTGCTCTGACCAAGTCCAAGGTATGTCCACCCACATGAGTCAGGCCTGAAATGATCTGAGATAAGCCCATGGTAACCATAGAGCTCATGAACTCCTGGACCATCGAACCCCCATCAGGAGCCATGTTAGTCAGTGGGCTGTGCACCTACCCATACCCTACCCATCATAATCCTAGTATTTTGTTAGTCTGCAGACACTCATAAAGACATCTGTTTTAGCTCTGTATAATCATTTTCCTTTGTAGTTACAGTTTAATGGTCCAGTCCTATCATCTGCTATGCCAGCACACGAGTGTGTCAAGTCGGAGTTGCACAACTACTAGTGCAATTTGAGAATGGACCCAGGCCATGGGCAAATCTATGATATGGAAGATAAGCAGGCTCAGAGGAGGCAGAAAGGCAGCTGAACGAAGGCTGGCTTTCTTATATGTTCAGTAAAGTCATAACAGCCTGTATGAAAATAAGCATACTGCTGATAGAAGATAAATACAGTGCCCACACAGATGAGCAAACAATTCTGAGGTGTGTTCTCTGGCAGAAAGAATTTTTACCACACATCAGACGCAGTAAAATGAGTATTAAAATGCTTATCTGTATCATCCTACCAAATGCTAAGGACTGTTTTATCACATTTCAGGTACAAATGGCTCTCTGGGAACAGAATTTATTGTTGCTATCTTCTGGTTTGCTCCTGTGCTTCCTGCTTTGCATTGTTTTTATCATATTATTTTAATGTCACTGTTGTAACACGCTTTGAATTCCTTTGGAGAAAAAAGCGGGGATGTCACTTTTTATATAAACAAACTAGGGGTGTGCACAAATACCGGCTGGCCCAGTTTGGTTTCAGTCCAAACCGGACCCAAATTGGGTCAGTTCGATTTTGCCCACCATCAACCCCCAGTTCAGTTCAGTCGGGGGGGGGGGGGTCCACAAGCATTTCTATGTTTTTTTTGTTTTTTTTTGCAAAACTGCCAAGGTTCAGGCATTCTTCAGCCTGTTCTGGGCCTTACCCCCTCGGTAGCCATTTTGGAGGCTGCCATGCATGCATAATAGACCTCTGTGTGGCCTAGGTCATGACAGGCTGAAGAACAACCAAACCAGGCAGTTTTTGCCAAAACGGAGGCTGGCGAGGGAGGAGGAATTTCTGCGGAACGCCCCCGCCCCCTCTTCATGGCTTCGGAGAAGCCCTTCAGAGGGGTTAAGTACTTTTTAAAAATTAACATTAAAAGGCTCATGAACCCCCTACATGGCCGGGGGGGGGGTGGTTAGCAGATTTCCACATCCCTAAAACAAATAAAATGTGTGTGAAATAGTAATCTCTACCACCAAATATGACCATTCACAAGTGGTAATTGACAATAGACTGCATTTAGCCACTTGGTCAGCTAAGTTGTCTGTATTATTATGCTTAGTGGTGAGGAGGATTTTATTACACTTAGAGGATGTTCTCATGAGCAGCCAAGACCAGGCTACTGGCTGCCTGTGAGAACTGCTGGAAGTGTGTGGCTCCCAGTGGCGACTCGGTGGCCAAACCTGCCAGAGAAGCACGCCAGCTAGCTGAGGTTAAGGGTGCACTCACACCCTTAACCTTGTCTAACTGCTTGTGTGTTAGCACTGGCTGCTTGCAGTTGGCTCTGAGACACTTCAGGGCTCACAGCTGATGCCAGGGGAATCCACACAATGTTCTCTTGTGCGCTTGTGCGTGCCCTTGTGCGGTGCATTGTCAGGTTTCTGAGGGCCGGGACGATGCATCCCAACCCCCGCACCTCTGGAATGCCTGTGGCATGTGCAGACCATCTGGGCATACCATTTGCACACCCAGCAACTCTACAGAGATATCTGAGGGGAAGGGGATCTTCTGCTGCCTTCCCGGGTGCCCACCCTCAAGCCCTATCACTTGCTTGTGAGAAAGGGCTCATATGCCCTTGATCAGAAATGCGGAGTAGCAGGGAGTGGTAACATTCTTCACAGCACTTGGAAAGATAATACAGACAAGTTAATGTATAAAACTGTCTTTTTGAATCAGGCTATTGGTCCATCCATTCATCCATCGGTATCCCTAGAAGAGCTGGTCTATTGGTAGCAAGCATGACTTGTCCCCATAGTTAAGCAGGGTCTGCCCTGGTTGCATATGAATGGGAGACTTGATCTGTGAGCACTGCAATATATTCCCCTCAGGGGATGGAGCCGCTCTGGGAAGAGCATCTAGGTTCCAAGTTCCCTCCCTGGCAGCATCTCCAAGATAGGGCTGAGAGAGATTCCTGCCTGCAACCTTGGAGAAGCCGCTGCCAGTCTGTGAAGACAATACTGAGCTAGATAGACCAATGGTCTGACTCAGTATATGGCAGCTTCCTATATTCCTATCTATGCTAATGAGCAGCAGCTCTACAAAGTTCCAGGAAAGGGTTTGGAGATGCCGGGGTTAAACCTGGGATGTTCTACATGAAAAACATGGACTCTACCACTTGAGCTAAGACACAAGTGGTAGAGCAAGCACTTGATCTAGAGCAACCACTTGCTCCCCAATTATGGGGAGATGCCATAATGGCATCTCCCCATCACTGGATTACCAAGTGCGTATATGAACACCATTGTAAGTTACTCCCACTCAATAAATGACCATCTGTATTCACACCCATTATAAAATCACTTATAAAAAGATCACAGTTCCTATGTCATTAAACAATGGTGGGAGGTGTTTTTTAAAAAAAATTTCAGGAAAACCTCCTATAGATTGTACTTCTGGTGCAGATGTGCCAAGATGGCTCTCCTCCAAAAAAGTTAAATGCTAGTCTACAATCTTAAGTGGAAGTGCACCAACAATACATTTCCAAGATGTGAGAGATAATTTTCTTAAACAAATGTATATGTTGCCTGTCAAAAGGAACCACAATTCAGTGAAAAATCCATTGATGTCCCTATCTGTTTTAACATGACGATTTGATCCTTCAGAACACGTCATTCATCTGGGCTTGGTGATGAATTGGAGAACCCATCACATCTAGGTCACTGATTTGAGCCTGCCCTGGCCAGTAGTGGTCAAAAGTCATTACTGGCAGGAGTTCACTGGCTTGTGAAGAATCGACTAGGTCTCGCTCGACCTCTGTGCAAAGGGTTGCTGGTAAATCTTTGAATGCTAAAGGCAGAGAAACAAATAATCCAAAAAGAATAATAAAGTTAAATTGTGCTTCCTATTCTGTTCTAAGCAGCATTGAAACAGATTTTCAGTTGCAACAGGAGTGGTCTGTAAGGGCAGCACCAGGGGGCGGCGAGAGGCACCTTTAAGGAATAACAAGCAGGTGCCTCCCAGCATGTAAGCAGCACCTGCAAGCTGTCGTGCTCCGCCCGCAATCCCGCCTGGCATCTGGGATGGCCATGGCATTCCCCTGGTATCTGCGCACATGTGGCAGCTCCACACATGCCCAGAGGCTAGAGCCATTCCACAGCCACGCCGGATGCCAGCAAAGCACCACTGCCCCACGCAGAATTGTGGGTGGAATGCGGCAGCTTGCAGCTGCTGCTCACATGCTGGTAAGCACCTGCTTATTATTCCGTAAAGGTGCCTCTCACCGCCCCCACCCCAGTGCTGCTCTCACCGGTCACTCCTGAGTTGCAATACCAGTTCATAGTAATCACAGTAGTAACTTTTACTCACATCGGCAGATTGTGCTATTGAATTCATTGAGATCATTCATACAGTCAAAAACTGTCTTCTGTGGCACAGTAGGGAAGCAACCTGCCTAGAGAGCAGGAGGCTGTTGGTTCAAATCCCCACTGGTGTGTTTTCCACAATATGGGGAACTCCTATATTGGGCAGCAGCAATATAGGAAAGTGCTGAAATCATCATCTCATACTGCGCAGGAGAAGGCAATCGTAAACCACTCATGTATTCTACCAAGAAAACCACATGACTCTGTGGTTGCCAGGAGTCGACACCGACTCAACGGCACAAGATTTCCTTTCAATCCAGTTTTTGGAGCTGTTTGTGCTCCCAATTTTTGGTTGTGTGGCAGCAAGGTAAGAGGAAAACCTGGTTATTAGAAGTGATTATGTTGAAGCAAGGTAGGAGGAATAGCTATCCAGGTTTTCCTCCTACCTTGCTTCCACACAATCACTTTTCAGTCAGGTTTTCTTCTTACTTTGCTTCCACACAATCAAAAATTGGGAGCACACATAGCACACAAACCTGGGTAGAACACAGGTTTTGATAGTGTGAATGACCTCATTGACTCTTCTGTACTGGGTTCAGATTCAGAATAATGTTTCTTATCAGCTGCAGATCAAAATCAAGTAGCTCTGTGAGCCCACTATATCAGCATATATAGGACTAGTAAATAAATATTTGTATGAGGACCAACTAGTATCCAGAAAGCAGTATGTAACCTTTTGCTACATAGAGAACTACTCCAAGAGTGGCTATCTAAGAATAAAAAGAAAAAAATAGAGAAAGAGAAATTAAATAGGCAAAATTTAGTTACTCAGAAATATCTATTTTTTCCCCCTTTAAAAAAAAAAAAAATCTTTGACATACAGCCTGTGGAAAATGTCTGCTTAATGAAAATCGCATACTGCATTTTGTAACTGCAGTTTTCCAAATTATCTGGGGGCATCCAATATTAGAGAGGATTTTCCTCCATTCTCCTCCTTTATTGTTTTTCTGGTATGTTCTGCCCTACATTCCACTCCTGTATTATGTTTTAACTAGAGGCCTGATCAGACATGGGGTGGAGGCAGGGAAAGAAATGCACAGCATTTCAGAATGTGTCCAGAAGTCCTACCCTGGTGCTGATGTACTAAGAAGCTTCACGCTCCCTGTGTTCTACCCAGTTACGATGTTTTGTCTGAAGAGGGGAATGCCATAAATGTGGTGGTGGTGAGCATTTCCATGAATGGAAGGCTGGGGCACCCAGCTTGCCAATCACAGAAATACCCGACATCATACTTATAGCACTTGCCTCTTCAGACAAATGCTATAACAGTGAAGAGTACAGGGGAGGTGAAGCTTCTAGGCATGTCAGCACCAGGAGCAGATCTTCCGGGTATGCTCTGGAAATCTGTAAAGGAGTACAACATTTCAGGGGTGGGGAGGCGTATTGGGACAGGGCTTAGGAGATGCTGACATCCAAAGTGCAGCAAGTGCTTTGAGGGTGATAGTTGTCAGTCTTCCCTTCGCTGTGAAGCCCGCTGAGCTCTGAAACTGAAAATATTTCTATAGGGGTCCTGAATTTTCAACAGGCATGGTGAATTCCAGAGTGGAGGGGAGATTTATGAAAATGGTCCCCTCTCTTGAAGCACATGCTGAGTGTCTGCTGCACCAGTTTTTTTTTAGTCTGTATGTCAGCGAAGTAGGTCTAACATTAATCTGGGGCATGCATAGTTTGCCCCCATTTTTCGTTTCTCAGTTCATTGCCATCTTTTCTTATCTACATTATCAATGCACCCATTTGTATTGATGAAACACTACAAAAAGCAAAGTTGATGAGATCATACATCTTCATCAAGATGCTTTTTGTATGAATGTTACTAATGCACACACGCACTACTTAACATTGCTAAAACATCACACAACAAATATTTTGATACAAGCATATGTACAATGCATGTAAGCATTTTTATTCATTGATTTAAAATTTTTCTATCCAGCCCTCCCAGCACGCTTCTGCTCAGAGTGGCTTACAATAAAACAAAATAAAATACAAACACCACTATAAAAACAATAAAACACAATCAGCCACAATAAAACATTTTAAAACATAATAAAAAATGATAAAACACAATAGAAGACAACAGCAAATAAAATAGCAACTAGACAAGATAAAATAGCAGTCAGGAGTAAACATTAATTTAAAAGAGTGACCCGGTTTTTAAAGCTTCTTTAAAAAGGAGGGTTTTAAATTTCTTTTAAAAATAATCAAAGGGAGATACTGAGGAAGCCCCTCGGGGAAAGCATTCCAATGGCGGAGGTGACTATTTTAAAAGCTCAATCCCTGGTTCCAGCACATCAGCTTTGCTTTTTTGCAGTGTTTTGCTCATGCACACAAGTATACATGTGCTTTAGTAAAAGGAAAACAGAATCTTAATGCCATTATGCATATTTTTGCAGTGTTTTATCAATACACATGTATATTGGTATTCTGGTAGAAGGTAGGCACAAATGAGCTGAAGCAACTGAAAGCTGTATCAAGAATACTCTGTGCAAAATCTGGAAATAAAAAAATAGAAAAATATAGAATTTCTAGTGCATTGGTTCCACTTCAGACACGAGCCCAGTTAATTCAAAATTGGGGAAGGAACTAAAGGAAGCAAAATTTTGAAGGCATTTCTATCCAACTGCATGACAAACGACTATATACATTGGAGTAGTGTTAATGATGAAGTCCTTCACACAATCAAAAACTGTCTTTTATCCAGATTTGGGAGCTGGGTGTGCTCCCAATTTTCAGTTGTCTGGAAGCAAGGTAGAAGGAAAACCTGGGTAGAAGTGATTGTGTGGACAAGGTAGAAGGAAAAACTACCCAGGCTTTCCTCTTATCTTGCTTCCACACAATGGAAAATTGGGAAGCACACAGAGCTCCCAAATCTGGGTAGAACAAAAGTTTGTGATTGTGTGAATGACCTTAATTTTTGCTTACAAGTCTCACAGAGTCACGTTGGCTTTGCACAGAGGCGTAACTAGGTTGGAGTGGGCCCAGAGACAAGATTTTAAAATAGGCCCCCCCTCACTGAAGCTCAGATCATGAAGTAAAGAAATCTAGAACATCATCCTAAATTATTATTTAAAAGGTTTTGTAAATTGTGGGCGATGCAAGTCATTTAATGGTACTAGAGAAAGACATGCTGTTCTGGTAGCTCCAGGTCTTAACACCCACATCAGTTTCGGAGGATGAATACGACTGAAGGAAGCCCAGGCGGGTGCGTGGCTGGGGGAGTCGGTCACGTGACTTGCCTCTGGCCCCCCTGACTCTGTTGCCAGATTTGGCTTTTTTAAAGCCAAATTTTGGGTTACGGCCCATTTGACTCACGAGCATACCCCTCAGGTTCTGGCAACCAGGCAACACCCTTGCCCTATTAGAGTTATGCCCCTGGGAGCAGCAGGGAAATGCTTGACCAACAAGCAGAAAGTTGCCAGTTCAAATCCCTGCTAGTATGTTTCCCAGACTATGGGAAACTCAGCAGCAATATAGGAAGATGGCGAAAAGCATCATCTCACACTGTGCGGGAGGAGGCAATGGCCAACCCCACTGGTATTCTACAAAAAAACCCCACAAACCCACAGGGCTCTGTGTGGGCACCAGGAGTCGAAATCGATTTGATGGCACACTTTACTTTACCACAAGGCTAGCTCTCCTCCAGCTACTAGAGAAAACTGCCAGGCAGGGAGAGCACCCCCCACCGCTGAAGACGGCTTTGCTTCTTCCTCGCCCAGTCCCTCGTCCACTGTGGGGCTCGCAGCCTTACCGCTCTGGAAAGTGCTGCTCACAGCCAACATCAGGAAGAGGAGGAGCAGCGGCAGCAGCCATGGGGCTGCTGCGCAGGGCTCTCAAGGACACACGCGCCTCATGTTGGGCTTCGCGGGCTTCAGCGCGCTGGGAGCAAGTCCATCCCTTGGCAGGTCTTTTATCCCTCCAAGCCCAGGCTGCAGCAGAAGGAAGCCAGGGGCGGGAGCCCTGGGCCACCGTTGAGGGGGGGAGTCACCGCCGCCGCTGAGGGCAGAATTGCTGCGTTGCCAGGCAAGCACGTGCCGTGCTGGGCTAGGCCAGTTCAGACGTGAGGTGTGTGGGCTGCTGCTGCTGCTGGGGCACTTGACCGGAAAGGCGGCTTCTACTACATACATTACTGGCAGGATACGCTTCTTGTATCCAAAAACAGATGAGCCCCTCACCCCTCCTTAAATTGAAGGAGCTGCGGCAGGCGCTGGGTGGGGGCACGCTGGGTGGAGGCAGGCGCTAGGTGGGGGCATGCTGGGTGGGGGGAGGCACGTGACATGTCTCTGGAGGGCACCCCAGAGGCCAGGGCCCCTAGACAGCTGCCTCCCCTTGCCTGATCATAGTTACGCCCCTGGCTTTGCAGAATCACCCAGCCTTTGCAGGGCTATAACACATGTAATGATGGTGCTGCACAAGAGGGCAGGACCAGAACTATTGACCTCTTGCACAAACACAAGTTGCATACAACTTCATTATTCCCAATGGATGCTGTGTGTAACATGTAATCATGCAAGAGGTCAGCAGTTCTGATATTGCCTTCTTGCTCAGTACCTTCGCTGCAAGTATTAGAGACCCTCTGTGGTATGAAATGTTCTGCAACACCCATGTTACACTGCAAGACATAGGAACATAGGAAGCTGCCTCATACCGCAGACCATTGGACCATCTAACTCAGTATTGTCTACACTAATTGGCAGCAGCTCTCCAAAGTTTCAGGCAGGAGTCTCTCCCAACTAGGGATGTACAAATCAATTCAAATTTGAATCGATTAACCCTTTAAAAGGGCAATTTGATTTGATTTTGATTTGAGAACCATTTGGCACCTTTTAAAAACCATTCAAGCCCCCTGATCAGTTAAAAAGGTGCCAAAACAGGGTTGAATCGATTCAAATCCAATTTGACTTTGAATCAAATTTTTGGACCATATTCAAATTTGATTTTAATTTTAAACAAATCAAAATGCTCCGAACAGAAGAACTCGGTCATCTGCATGGAAGGTGAGTTTACTTCCCCACCCCCCGCCCACAGCCCTGCCTGCCCACCGCCCTGCCCGCCCAGTCATGTGATTGGCCTGTGGGAGGAGAGCTGGTCTTGTGGTAGCAAGCATGACTTGTCCCCTTAGCTAAGCAGGGTCTGCCCTGGTTGCATTTGAGTGGGAGACTACATGTGTGAGCACTGTAAGATATATCCCTTAGGGGATGAAGCCACTCTCAGAAGAGCATCTAGGTTCCAAGTTCCCTCTCTGGCATCTCCAAGATAGGGCTGAGAGAGATTCCTGCCTGTAACCTTGGAGAAGCTGCCGCCAGTCTGTGTAAACAATATTGAGCTAGGTGGACCAATGGTCTGACTCAGTATATGGCAGCTTCCTATGTTCCTATGACCTCATTAGCTTACTTTAAAAAAAAGCATTCCTCAAACAAAGTAATAAGATAGTGATATTTTGTTCACCAGACATTTACAAGATGAACTTAAAGACCAGCACATTGGCCCACAAACATTCATAAACCATATTTATGGTATTAATTATCATGAAGTTGGCTCAGGATGGCCTGTTTGGTGTCATTCTGACCCCATCTATGTAATGTATGAAAGTACATTTAAGAATCCTTAATTACTCAGGCTTGCATAATATGGGTGGTACTGCAGTTTATAGGCAGGTCCTTATGAAACTCATCAAAATGTGAACTCTTTTCTTCTTCCTGAGACATGCTAGAAGTTCCCCTTACAATCATAATTTTACATCCTAAAAAGCTGCAGATTGCATTTGCATAAATGCAGGCCTCCAAAAGGAAGTCAAGGAGCATACCTGCACCACAGACTTAAACTCTCCCAAGGAAACTCTCCCAAGGGGATTGTAATTCTGTTAAAGAGGCTATATCACTAACAGAATCTTCGGCACCCTAACCAGTTTATGATTTTCATGGCTCTGTGGGGCAATTTGGGGTGGCCAATCTAGAGACATCATTCAGACAATGATTATTTAATCAGCCGCTCACTGTGTGATACAGAATGAGTGTACACATTCTGACACACACACACACACACCCCGTGATGCATTGTTCACGTAGTAATGTGTCCATGTCATGAGGGAATTATCTCATTTGAATTGCGTTGTACTAAACAAAGCAATTTATTTTGTTTGCATTTAAGCCTGTCTGGGGAAACTGTGTGTATTATAATCTTGCTTAAAGGGTCCCGCAAAAGGATAAGGATTCTCCATATAACAACCCAGATTCCTTTTTAAAATGAACTCATGTGCAGTCATTCACACAAATACATGCATATGTTTAAAGATGCACATACAATGTAATGTCTGAACAGGGATAGGGAAGTAGGCACTCCCTGTTATCTTCAGTGGCTGTTTTGTGTTGTTGCCTAAGTCCTGCCTCAAGCCTCACTGGTCATATCAGCATCTTGCAAGTGTAATACACCCTATTCATAGAACTACCATTTCTACAATTTTTTGGTTGGATGTTCTGACAGCAGACCTGAAACTGTTTTGGATTAACAATCCATATCTGCCCTAAGGGTGCAGAGCTGAGAATGTACCTTGCTCCTAAGTCCCACAGAAATAATCAGAACCTTAATGCTTAACTGTGCATTTTGCAGAAAACTATTATTTTAGCTAGAATGGGAGACAGCCAAAACATGTAGATAACCAAATGGATCAATAACCATTCTTACTTGTTGCTGATATGGGGGCTATTCTCATGATCAAGAAAAATCAGGCTAGGAAAGCCTAGCCCGATTTTTCCCGATCATGAGAACCATCGGGCTCAGCTGCAAGCCCGGTGGTTCTCGAGCGGGTAACCCACTCAAGTACCCCTCCTCTTAGCCCAGGTTTGCGGAGCGAGTGCTCCACAAACCTGGGCTATCTGGTTGTGAGAAGCTGCGGTGCGGCTCCACGCCATGGCTCCTCACGAGTAGACCCCCCGAGGGGCGGTGAAAAGCCGCCTCCCTTCCCTTCACCTAGTGTGCTTTCCTACTACAACCTAATTATATGGGACAGTTCATTTGAGCAGCTCCTCATGCATTTAGGTGGTGGTGGGATGGTGTGCCAGGTGGGAGGGAGACATGAATGCCCACATTCCTCCCACACACATGTAGGATGAGCCAGCAGACATATTGGACCGGGTCTTATGATCCGTGAGACCCAGTTTGGGGCAGTGAGCAGGAAGGGAGCCCACACGATTGCCAGACGATCGGCTGCCCACATGATTGCCTGCTCTGAGACAGAGCCGGTGGGGGCTGGGGAGCTTGGGGGCCGCATGGCCCCCGAAAGCCCCAGTAAGCCCTGTGCAAGCACGCAGGGCATACTGGGGAGACCCTCAGAGCTGGGAGGCGGCTTTTCACCTCCCCTCCGGGGGTCTACACGTGAGTAGGTGAGTAGCGCTCGCTCCACAAACCTGGTTTTAAGGCAGGGGTTCTCGAGCAGGTTACCTGCTCTAGAACCACCAGGCTCAGCTGTGAGCCTGGTGGTTCTTACAATTAGCAAAAATCGGGCTAGACTCTCCTAGCCAGATTTTTGCTGATCGTCTGAATAGCCCCATTGGCTGAGCAGCTCACTGAAACATTGTTTAAGGTGCTTGGGTTTGTTCCTTTAACCTGAAGTTAAAGAAATCCCATTGGCTTGAATGCCTGAGGTCCTATGCCTAAATGGCCGGAATCCTGAAATTCCATTACCCAGACTATTTTTTGATAGTTTTTGATACTATTTAGTAATAGAGCAGGCCTGCTCAACTTAGGCCACCCAGCTGTTTTTGGACTACAACTCCCATAATTCTCAGCCACAGCAGCCAATAGCCAGGGATTATGGGAACTGTAGGCCAACATCTGCAGGAGGGCCGAAGTTGAGCAGGCCTGTAATAGAGTGTGGTGACATGAATCGAATCCAGTAGTGAAAGGTGATATAATGAAGATAGGGTATAGCGGTTTGGATAATCAAGTCTCTCTTTTGTTGACTGATCTGGGTTTGGTTTTATCTTTTTATCTGGAAAGGATTGTGACTGGAAAGTTTTCTAATGAAATGTTCAGGGGAGGTTTCAGTCTCCCATTCCCTCCTCCTTATCATTACAAGTAAGAATTCTTGAGTCTATTGTGCTTCATTTTTTCATCTTAAGCATCTCTCCCTTGTTGACGTCTCTGCACTTAGTAACCTACTAGCATTACAGCAAAGCCTTCCAGTAAATGTCTAGTTTAGCGTATAAAGAAGCCTGAATTAAAGAGAACAGAAGATCTCACTGGTCTGAGTTAATGGAGATGTCTTTTAGCTAAATGTCAGCTCTGGACAGTTCCAGCCTTTGCCAGAGACATGACACAAGCCTTCCAGACAACTACTTAACCGTGCAGGACCAATTATGGAGGTATGTGACGGCCTTTGTATTGGCCTGTTTGTGGTTCACTGTAACATATTATCTCTCACTGCTTCAGCTCAGCTCCTAAGCCTGTCTCCGTAAGAGGGGAGACAGCAAGAAAATATCAACTCTGTGAGGGAAAGCTTTTCAAGGCAGAAAAGCCAGAGCTCTCAAGAATGCTCAGTTAAATTATAGGATGGATAGAGTGGATAGAGTATAGAGTGGGTGACCCCACATATGAACATGCTCCTGCTTGATTCTTGTGTCACAAGCAGCGCATTGCTTGCAATGGCTGCTGATATTTCAGAGCTAGCAGCAATGTTGTATTCAAGCATGTGAATTAACTTTGCATGGTCCCCTTAAGTATGCCCAACGCTCTATAGACTCCCTGCTTTCTCTCTTCCCTTAAACTAGAAGTCCTGCTGTAGGCCTGTGTTTTACAGCCTTGCAAGGAAGGAGTACATAAACCAGTTTAAGTAACATCCTATCTTTCCAACAGCTGAGTGGAGCCTAAATTCTGCTAGTCAGGTTTTGACAGACAACATAGCCATCATTTGCCTTTATGGTTCTTGGTCAGTATCACAGGGGTGGAGGGAGTGAGGATGCAGAGTTGAGTACCAGCCTATACTTGCAAGCAGTGGGAACAAGGGTGACTTTAGAACAACTAGGTTATGGTAACAAAGGGGTGCAAAGAACTAGGGATGTGCTCGAAACAGATTTTGTGTTCTGTTATGACATCGAAACGAAATGCAAAATGGCTGAAACGGTCCATCAAAGCAGCAATCCCTCATAAGATCCTATGGGACATTTGGGGAAAGGTTAAAATTGTGTTTAAAATCACCCTTTTCTTTTGTGGGTTGAATATCATGGCCTACCACACAACCCACTTTGGTGACCCTAGGAGCTACCAATGGGGGAAAATGGGGTGTTGTCCCTATGGCTGGAACACTGTACATAGGTTTTGCATTGCAATTCGCAATGCATTTTGCAACCCTGCCTTAAAAACACTGTAGAAGCACACAGTAAAAGGGAATCTGTCCCTTCCAACACAGAACACACATTTCAAACACAGTCCAAAGATGGCCAAAAAATGATCACTGACCCAGAATACACAGCCAGCCACAATGCCTGTGCTGCAGTAACATCGTTGGCATAAGTTGCTCTCTCGCACACAATTATGACTCCTTACGTTACTTCCTAGCATTGCAATGGCTGCCACAGCAGCACCCTTACGTAGCAGCAGCAAACACAGCCATTAGCTCAATTAGAGCAACTTCAGCCACATTTTTGGACTGAGTACACCTTGCAATGCAGATTGCAGAGCAGAGAGCAGCGAGTGAAGTATAAGTTAGTCTCAAGGGCCCGGTTCATACGTAATGCCAAACTGGAGTTAAACATGGCAAAGGTTGGAACCCCAGTACGTCAACATCTTCTTCACCACGAGCCCCATTGCCCATTGAGATAATCCATAGAGGTCCATCTGCAGTTGCCACCAGCTTGTCTGGAGGCTACATAGGGACACCCTTCCCTGTTGCTGCCCCAAAACTCTGAAATGCACTCCCTGCTGAAATAAGAGCCTCCCCATCTCTAACAACTTTTTAAAAGTCTCTAAAGACACATTTATTCACCCAAGCTTTTTAACTAGACTTGTGGCTTTAAATCGTTAGAAAAAGTTTTAATTTTTGTTTTAATTTGTTTCATTTATTTTTTAAACCACCCAGAGATGGAGGTTTGGGTTGATGTACAAATATAACAAACAGACATATGTGAGGGAGAGAACCATGCACCCTGCTGCACACATGGTGTCACCCAGCCTGGTTCCTGGGTAGAAAGAAAGCTATGGGCAAGGCCTGGCTCCAAGGAAGCTGGAGGAATCTCCTACCTACTTGGCTACATTGGCTTCTGCTGCTTGTTCCGGGGCAGAGGAGTAAGTGAGTGAGGCATCTTTAAACATTAGAGTAAAAAGTAAATTCCTTTTAAAGTAAGGAATTCAAGCTATAGGGCCATAATGAGGCTATTCACACATGGGTGCAAAACCGGGCTAAGGGTGCCCAGCCCAGTTTTACACACATGTGCAAAGCACCAGGATAACATACGATCCTGGTGGAACTACAGCGGCAAACCCGCTTGTAGAGCCTCCCCTCAAAATGAGGTTAGGAGAGCGAGTGCTCTCCTAACCCAGTTTTGCCAATTGTGTATCAGCTGCGGCTCTTGTGGCTGAGAGACTTGGGGTGGCAGGGGGGATTCCAACAATGCACAGTGCATTATTGGAGCTCTGGGGGGCAGGGCAATGTGGGGCAGTGCACCTTGGCACACACCTCCTCAGAGCTACCAGCAGGAGCTGGTGCTCATCTGGGAGGGCGATCCGCCCATCTAAGGAAGCACTGCTCATCTACAGGGAAGATTGGTTTAAGCAGCCTTCCACACAGCCCACCCTCTAGCCCTTCTCACTGGTCGTGAGAAGAGGCTCAATATATTATGACTCTACTGTCTGACACTTTACGGTAAAGTTCCAGTTTGGTGGGTGGAGGAGTAAAAGGAGGAGTGGGACATATTTTGAGGGGAGCCCACACGACCCCTTGGGGTCATCCCTGAGCAGGGAAAATGCAGAATTAATAATAAAAGGGATAACAGATACTCCTTTGGCCAGTTAAAGAGAATTAGTAGTCCTGAGGAATGTACTTCAAAGACAGAGAGGCAGATGCTAATATTGCTGATAAGTTACTGTAATCTGTGAAGGGTTTCAAGAATAGAAAGTGAAGTTGCTAAAGTCCATACATCATAATGTATAGCATAAGGAACAGAGAAGTTTGCACTACTGCAAACCAGTTTGGGTCAATCTGGTTGCTACAGATTGCTTAATTCATTCTTAAAAGAGAGAATGAAAGTGACACTTCCACCACTGAGTATGTGAAATATTATCTTCATCTTCTGTTGCTTCTTCTTCCTTTTTTAAATAAACGTAACGTCTACAGGCATGGATTACCAATGTACAGGGTCCTAGCATTGTACCTGCATAACTGGGGGAGCCATGGAGGGACCATTTGATCAGCATCATCACAGATGGAGGATGACACAGAAATGTGGGACTGCCTGGCTATCTGGAAAAGGTAGCACAGTACATGTTGTGCCTGTTGACTCTTAATTACAGAGCAGAGCAAGAATGTATCACATGACCATGAACTGGAACTTGGTTTCCAGCACGGTGCTGGGGCATCCATCAGATTCCTTAAAATCCCAGCATACATTTTTCAAAAAAATAAAGTTGAGCCATTATAAAAGTGGAGCTACATGGCAGTCTCATTCAAAAATCCTCAATATTCTCAGATATGGCAGTACTCTTGTGTGAATGTCGTTCATATGAGTGGGCCTGTGTGGGAGTACTTTCTTTTGCCCAGTTCAAACATCTGTTAAAATTGTATAGCAAAGGAAGCCTCTTTGAAATATTGCCTTTGATTTCTGCAAGAGACAAATCAGGCCACATGGTTTGGTGTGTGTTTAAAATGTTCTGTCATTTCTGCATTTTTGTGGGGGGGGGGGGAGGTGAAAGAAAGAAAGAAAGAAAGAAAGAAAGAAAGAAAGAAAGAAAGAAAGAAAGAAAGAAAGAAAGAAATGGTTTATATATTTTAAGGGGAGCATAAGACCTCCACAGATGCTGTAGGTACATTCTAGGGATGTACCTGGGTTGCTTGGTTTGGTCCGAGTCTGGATCAGACTCAAACTGGACCGGGCATGTTCGTTTTTGCCACCACACCCGAACCCCACCCCACCCTCCCAGTTTGGTCCGAGTGATGTTTCACAATTGACCCAGGCCATGCA
The DNA here is from genome assembly GCF_027244095.1 of Hemicordylus capensis. Lineage (NCBI taxonomy): Eukaryota > Metazoa > Chordata > Lepidosauria > Squamata > Cordylidae > Hemicordylus > Hemicordylus capensis. The sequence goes on along the minus strand of NC_069660.1, from coordinate 38,102,465 downwards.
GAAGCCCAATGGGCATGTGTGGTGGCCTCTAAAATGGCCACTGCCACAGGAATGAGGCCTGGAATGGGTGGAAGACTGCCCAAACCGGACAATTTGACACATTATGGAGGCCAGCAAGGAGAGAGGGAACATCCAGAGACAAACCTCAGAGAAACCCCCCAGAGGGGATGATGAAAAAGAAAAAAATTAATTAAAAAATCACGAAACCCGCCCCCGCCCCAAACAAGCAGATGAGGGTTCGGTCCGAAACAGGGGGCTTGGTTTGATATTGGACCAGTGTTCCCTCTAAGGCATGCATGTGCTCACACTCTTTTTGATGTCCACTCAGTTAATTTTAGATCCCGCTCAGGTTGAATCAGGAAGGCATATGTGCACACTCTGCCTTGGTACTGCCACCCAGAACAAAACTCATTCCGCACAAAGATGGAAAAAATTAGAAAGAACACTATATTGGACCATCGAACTGAATAGGTTCAATGTCGCACCTGTTCGACATTTAACTTTTTTTGCACATCCCTAGTATATTTGTGTAATTATCTCCTTTTTCTGTTGTCCTTCTCCTCTCCCGCCCACACATTCAGCAGTATGGTGATGGAATGTTCACCATTTCAGGGCCAAATAAAACATTACATTAAGCCATCATTTAGCACTAACAGGCTTAACTTTTCTTTCAAAGTAACATTTGAGGGAGGGGAATAGGAACTAGGGGTGTGCACAAAACTAGCTTGCCCAGTTCGGTTAGAGTCTGAACAAGACTTGAACTGAACCAGGCATGTTCGGTTTTGGCCCCGAAACAGACCCTCCTGCCTCGGTTCAAATTTGAGCCATTTCAGGGTTTCAACACTTTAAAAAGAAATTAAACAACTCGCTGCCTCTGGGGATTGCTGCTGTGGGGGGGGTCTCCGGTGGTCCCGCTGGCCTCCCCCCATTGTCCAAAGGGCCGTTGCGGCCCTTTCTGACATGGTGGTGGCAGTTTTGGAGGTCATGACCCAGTCAGGCAAATGGCCAGGGCGCATGCACGGTATCCTCCAAAATGGCCAATACCATATCAGAAAGGGGTGGAACTTGAAAATGGGCCAAAACTGCCTGAAAATGGGCCAAAACTGCCTGGGAAAGACCAGAGGGAGCCCACCGGTGGGATGGGGAACTGCTGGAGATCTCTCACAGCTGCAGCAACACCCAAAGAGGCAGTGAGTTGTTTAAAAAAATTTTAACCGGCCTGGGGGGCTCAGCTTGACCCTGAGCCAAACCAGACCTGACCAGTTCAATGGAGAACCAGCGCAAGCCTTAAAAAAGATTGGAAACCATTCTTATTATATTTAAAGAATTATTTTCCTAATATTGATTTTACAACAGGGTTTGAAATCTAGTAATATTAGCAGGTTGGGTAGATCAGAATTGTGTTTGTAAGGTTTAGATCTATGTTTTGAATTATTATTATAGCAAGGGTTAATTCTATAGTTTGGTGATTCACGAGGAGGTGTGAGCGGGAAGTCCATATTTGTTCAATATGTTGTGATTGTTAAGATATTGTTAAAATTAATAAAAATTTAATTTAAAAAAAAAAGAACCAGAGCAAGGTTGAGCCGGTTCGTACATCCCTAATAGGGTCAGACGATTGATCTACCTAGTTCAGAGTTGTCTACACTGACTAGCAGAGGCTCTCTAAGGTTTCAGGCAGGAATCTGAAGCTGGTATTCAGTGGTGGGCAAAAGATACTCTGCATGTTTTGAGAGGCATGGAAGCCCTCTGAAGCCCATGGTGACTCTGAAAATATGTCTCTGAGGGCTTCATGACCCTCAGGGACATATTTTCAGCAGCCACAGTAGGTTTCAGAGGCAAGGGGACATCAACAAAAACTGCCCTTCCCACATAGTACGGGTACAGCACATGGCTGCATCAGTGCTTTGTTAGTCTGGATGTTTCCTCAAGTAGAACGTGTATGTATCAAAGAACTAGTATATAAGATTTCATTAGACCAATCTGGAAAAAGTGCTTGCATATCCAGAGAATGGCTTCCCTGAGATCAAAAGATTCAGGGAGAAAACTGGACCTCTTGCTTCCTTGGTGTGGACTGCTTCTTTTGCTTTCCACTCAGACAAACCACCTAAAGCTCAGGTGTTTGGAACTGTTGATACCCAACTTGAGAACAGACACACAATAGAGAGTAAAACTGTCTTGTTCTCATCAGTTTTTCTCAGCAGCGTACTTGATTGACATGTAGGGCTGGTTCTGCTAAGATGAGATCTGGCTTGACTTCAGTGTATTTGGAAGCTTAGTCACAAAAGCATTAAAATGGCTTTAACAGAGATTTTGTCAACCTATCAAAGACAAATCAAGAGTGATTTCCCCGATGCCTCTGCTGAATTGAGTAGATTTCATTTATTGACTTCAAGAGCTGTGTGCCAGTAATTTTTCTCTCTGTCTTTCCCTCCCGAGGAATTTGACATGATCAGATCCACTCTGATGCTTCATAATCACATCCCCCCACAGATCCTTTTCTCCTTCCCTCTTTTTTTAAACATGCATAGTACCACTTTGAATCTGCCTGTGGCTACAGTGGAGTATCTAAAAGAAAAGATGTGGTACAAATCAGGAATCCCAGATTTCTCTTATTTATACCTGCTTTCAGTCCTGTACATAGATAAATTACACCCACTTTTACCCAAATCGGAGAGGTCTGGAGAGAATCCGAACCCAAACTTGACTTCTCTGATCCTGTCAGAAGAATTTTGGAGCTCCAAATGGCAACGGAAATCTTCTTCCCCACAACACCCCTGATCACAGCTGAGGGGAGAAAAAGCCACCTTCTGGCACCTCCCTGCCTGCCTGCCCATGAATTAATTTATTTTATTTTATTTAGTATTTAGCCTTTAATTTTATTTAAAACTTAAAAGAGAAAGCAGAAGGTTCTCGGATGTTAGATCACTTCCCCTTAGATTCTTGGATGTTACATCATTTCCTCTGATTATTGGATGTGACATGGTGAGGTCATTCACACAATCAAAAACTCTGTTCTACATCTTGCTTCCACACAATCACTTCTACCCAAGTTTTCCTCCTAACTTGCTTCCACACAAGTTAGGAAATTGAGAGTAAACACAGCTTCCAAACCCAGGTAGAACACAGTTGTTGATTGTATGAATTACCTCAAATTTTATTCTGTAATACCTGTAAGTACAATTTCTCCATTTCTTTTTAAAAAATAATTTAAAATCAAAGGATGGTTGAATTCCCTTCTAATTAAATACACAGAGTCCAACCATCCTTATCTTCTTGTGTGCTAGTTTTTGAGAACTCCTGGGCTATTATTAATTAATTAATTAATTAATTAATTAAATTAATTAATTAATTAGATTTCTATACCGCCCTTCCAAAAATGGCTCAAGGTGGTTTACACAGAGATATAATAAATAAATAAGATGGATCTCTGTCCCCAAAGGGCTCACAATCTAAAAAGAAACATAAGACACACACCAGCAACAGTCACTGGAGGTACTGTGCTGGGGAGGAATAGGGCTAGCTGGGGGTTTTTGTTAATGTTTTTTTTCTCTCATAGACATTTATGGAGATTTTTGCTGGTTTTACTGACTCTGTTCTGAAGGATCCAAAAGGACCTGAGCCTACATTTATTATTCCAGATCTGACCCAATTCAATCCCAATCTGATTTTTTCAATCATGCACAGGCCTATTGGATACTACCCTTATACAGTATATCAAAACATTTAGGGTCCGTTGCTTTATTTTTTTAATGTTTTAATGATTCTGTTGCGTTAACTTTATTGCTAGCCACCTTCAGGTTGAGCAAAACATCGATCCACCCCCTCCCCAAAGTAAAATAAATAGTGCCAAACTACATATGATATGGTAGATCTGTAACCATATCTTTTAATTTCTTTTTTAAAAGCAGGCAGAAACTGAGGTGGGGAAGCAGCCTTGGGTGAGGAGATGTTTCCCCCCATATGATTTTCCCAGTCAGGCTGTGCCCTTGCAGTCTACTATCCAGAGGGAAAAAAGCAAAGCATAAAATTTTAAAAGATGCCTTATACAGAGTCATGCCATTGGTCCATCTAGCGAAGTACTGTCTACATTGACTACCAGTGGCTCTCCAAGGTTTCAGGCAGGAATGTTTCCCAGCCCTACATGGAGATGCCAGGGCGTGAACCTGGAATCTTCTGCATGCAAATCAGATGCTCTACCACTGATCTACAGCCCCATTCCCAACATAGCACAAGTTGTTGTTGTGCCGTCGAGTCAGTGTCAATTCCTGGTGACCACAGAGCCATGTGGTTTTCTTTGGTAGAATACAGGAGGGGTTTACCATTGCCATATCTCGCGCAGTCTGAGATGATGCCTTTCAGCATCTTCCTATATCACTGCTTCCCGATATCGGTGTTTCCCATAGTCTGGGAAACATACCAGTGGGCATTCGAACCAGCAACCTCTTGCTCCCTAGGCAAATTACTTCTCCGCTGTGCCGTAGTTGTCTTTTTATTCCCCAGTGTGGCCAATTGCAACACTATTAGGAGTGTCCTTAGGGGGAGAAAATCACCACTGCTTTTATTGGCAGGGGGGGCAAGGTAATAGTGGGTACTTTATTACCCTGCCCCCTGCCTGCAAACAAGCAGCCTTTAATTATTCAGATCAGGTCCAATAACTCTTCCCCCCACCCCAAGAGTGCACGAAGAGTGCACTTCTTTAGAGTATTAGGAAGTTGTGTCATATTAATTTATTCAGAATGCCGTACAACAGGATCCAGGTACATGCTGAATAATGTTGTATTTTTCATTCTGAATGTGTGTAAAACACTACTAAAAATGCAGGGCACTATACAAAGATCTGCCTAGTATGTTTAAAGGAGGAAATGTCTTTTGGTGTTCTCAATTTACTCTTGGTGTTGCATCAAAACTGAAGGGAACTAAATCATTTAAGAAAGTGTTCTTGTGAAAACCAAATGAAACTTCAAGATATCCAGTAAGCCCTGTGGTTGATTAACATTGAAAACCCAAAATGAAACTTAGTAGAATTTAAATTAAAGCAAATATTCTCACGGATTGAGGTCCCCATGCACTGAAGTTGCTCATTTCTTACAACAGTTAGTAACCTAATGCATACTCTGCACTAAAGGTGGCAATTGTTATTCACATTTTATAAGAGAAGACAGTGGCCAACTAATACAGTGTGGATATGCCAGGAAGACACATCCACAATGCAGAGAACATTCCTAGCTGCTCAGCACAAGATGTACAGCAGGGGAAGCAAATTTTTACAGGAGTGCCCTGTACCATGTGAAAATATGTCCCTGAGGATTATGCAGCCCTCACTGAGATATTTTCAGGTGACACAGGGGAGTTTCAGAGAAAGAGTAGCACATTTTCTCCCTCCCACTGTATGTGTGGGTGTGGCAGTAGTGGGGAAGCTCTCCTCGGTGCAAACTCATTAATCACACTGAGCTGGGTCTCACGATCAGTGAGACCCAGTTTGTGAAGCTAAGCAGGGAGAGCAGGATAAGCCCACTTTCTCTGCAGACAAGCAGGGCGGGACCCTTGGGCGGCCGGATTGGCCGCCCACACGACTGCTGGCTCCATGATGGAGCCAGTAGGGGCTGGGGAGTTTGGGGGCTGCACGGCCCCTGGAAGCTCCAGTATGCCCTGCGCGAGCACGAAGGCTAGCCCAATTTTCTACAGTCGTGTGAATAGCCTTACTGTGTTAGTCAGGATGCCAGCAACTGACCCTGATCTTCTGAAGGATCCCAAAGGACCTGAACCTACATTTATGTTCCCAGATCTGACCCAATCCGATGTGGCAGCTATCACCAGTGCTGTGCAATGGAAACCTTCTGCAATCCAAATTACCTTCTGTGGCCACTAGACCGTTGGACAGCTCCAAAAAAAAAAAAAGCCGCACACACACACACACACACACACACAAAGCCACGGGCCCCTTGCACTTTGTGTTGCACTCACGTGATAGATTGGCCACTCATAATTTACGTCAAATTTGAACAACGTATATCACCTTGAGGAGCATCTCTACACTTTTACTAACTCAAGAGGGGTGTGTCACTATGAGCCCTTTCTCACGAGCAGTAAGAAAGGGCAAGAGGGCTAGCAGGGAGGAAGCCTTACAACGCTCACTTCCCTGCAGACAACCGGGTGCTTCCCTCTGGGCAGGCAGATCACCCACCCAGATGATTATCAGCTGCTGCTAGTAGCTCCAAGGGTCAGGCTGCTGGATGCATCACCCCACATCACCCCCCCCAGCTCCTACAATGCACCGCATGAGGGTGGGGTGCTTTATGGGGATCCCCCTCTTGAAGCCGACCAGGAGCGTCTCAGTTGGCCAGACCTGGCTGCAAGCAGCCACAGCTGACAGACAATCGTAGAGACGGGGTTAGAAGAGTGCTTGCTCTCCTAACCTCATTTTGGAGAATTTTCAGTTCTCCCTTTCATGTCTTTCATTTTCTTTCTTACTGTTTTTGCCCTCTCCCATACCTCATTCCACCCTGTTGAGAACTACAACAGCAGCACAAAAAGCTTTTCTTCTCCCAGTAATTTGCACACTGAGGGAGTCTCAGAGACACAGGGGAGCCAGACAGCATAGTTAGCGGTCCAGCTGGCACCAACTCCACTGTGTGCTTCTGTCCATGAGGCGGAGGAGCAATGCAGAAGTACCAAAGGGTAGGAATACTCCTATATTCTGCTATTCATAGACTTAGGTCAGCATTTGCTGTTCCACAAAGAGGTTGGAAAGGGCCACAATCAAAGGTGTTTGGAATTCCCCAAGGAGGCCATAAATAGTCAGTTGTTGTCAGTCTCATGTTATCCAAAATTATGATTTATTTTAGTCCATTTTTAAATCTTCAGTTTTCCATGGTAAAGAATCTGCTTTGCATGCATAACGTCCCAGGTTCAATAAGGTCCCAGCTTTCTCAGGTAGAGCTGAGAAAAATTTCTGCCCAAATCCTTGGAGAGCGGCTGCTAGTCAGAGTAGACAATACTGAGCTAGATGTATCAATGGTTTGACTCAGCAGACAGCAGCTTATGTTCTTATGTAAAACACACTGAATGTGTCAGTAGCTGAGAAAATGGGCCAATTCACATTATCATCTTCTATGCTGTCATTGTAAGGTGAGATTTATGGCAATTTGAGATGCTGAACTATTCTTGTAAATGCTACACATGTTCAGATCATGAAGGGAAACCCTGGACAAATGGGTTAAACCAGGACGTAGTCTACTAGTGCTACTACAAATATGCATATACCACTTTTCAACAAAACTTCTCAAAGTAGTTTGTTATGAAGAGGCTTCACACAAAAAGTAGCATCTTGTCTCAATAACCAAACAAAGATAAAAGGAACAAGAGCAAACACAGGCAGCAGACAGGCAGCTCTGTAAAAATGCCGACTCACTGCTGATATTGTACAAGAAACCCCACAATTGGGAAGTGCTTCTTAAAGCTACAGCAACATATTACACAAAACTGGCCCACACGCCACAGTGTACATAGATAAATTGATTTAAAAAAATAAGATAGTCCACTGTCCCAAAAGGGCTCACAATGTAAAGCAATACTTATGGTAGGCAGACACCAGCAACCACCGCTGGATGGTTGATGTGCTGAGGTTGGATAGGGACACTTGCTTGTGGTGTTTTGGGTTAATCCATTCCTTGATCCAGGCCTGCTTTTAGTTTATTGTATTCCAGCCCTAGAGTAGAGGCGGGGCTAACAAACAGCCAGCTGCAAGAGCACTGAAAAGCAGTCTGCATGTAATATCTATTTCATTAAACGATTGATATTCCTGATTCCACTCCACTGCCTTGTCCTTGCATACCACAGCTCTTTCCTCTGGATTCTACATTGCTCTCCCCCTGCTAAATATAAGAGAACCACCATTTTACTCACAATCTACGTGCACTGATTCATTTACAAGACTAATTCAGCAGATCACAGTCACTGTAAACCTTACATGAAGATGACTCCATCATGTCAAAGATACTTCTGGCTATCAACTGTAAATTTGACTAGAAATGTGTCTGCTGTATTTTTGCATTCTGTCAAATAAGGAAAGAATTTCAGGAGCTAGAAGAATGGGAAAGAACCACAGTGTACAACATTCCAAGCTTTGCAAGTGATCTTTCTCTTAGCCCCATTTTATATGTATTCTGTTTAAAACATTATCCCTGATCTGAGCTGAAAAGGAAGCCTTCAGAGATCACCACAATGTAAAATGTAACACATTGGCCTGAAGCAACTCTTCCATTTTTCACATTTATGTGACATAAAGAGAGTAAGTAAGAGCCATGATTTTATCTTGTGGCCTAGCAGCTGGAATTTACATAAGCTTATAGGGGTCTTGAAATCACAAAATGCAAAGTGAGGCACTGCATATCATTAAAATAAATCACAGCATGTCACAGAAGCCTACAACTTAAATAAAGACAGGGGAATTTTGAGGATAATGTGTTGGCCATGCATCTCAGCTAGTGAATAGCGTTCCCTTAAATATACTATAGATCATATGAATTATAGTGATTTCAATTTTTATGCTATCACATAATGCATAATCTTGTAGAGTTGCCTTCAAGAACTATTTAAGTTGGCTTTTTATTAATTACTTATCACATTTGTCTTTCTACATTGCACTGATACAGCACCCAAAAAGTTCCAGATTTAATAACATGCAAACCCTTAGTCATGCCCCCACTTAGTAGCCTTCTTTCTAAACTAAAATGTTCCAGATGTTGTAGCATGCTGTAGCATTTCATTGTAAGGAAGCTCCCAGGTCATTTGGCTGTATTGCACACAGAGGTTGTTCTCACAGTCTTGGAAGTGTGGCTAGGGATGGCTTGGGGGAAGGCAGGCAAGCTCTTGCCGTTCCCCCAGATGAGCGGTGGCCGTCTTGGGATCCGCCATGCCACGCACCCACACAGGTGGCACCGTGGCAGAGTCCCAAGCTGGGATCGGGAGGAGGAAGCCCTCCTGCATCCCAGTGTGCCCCGCGCCAAAAGCAGAATGGCTGCTCTCAGTATTGCAGCTGCTCCACTCGGCATAGCCACTCCTTCACTCAAGCTCGCTGCTCAAAATGGTGGCAGGCCAGGGAAAACCCAGCTACCTGGTAGTGATCACCCACATGATTGCCTGCTGAGGTAGAAAGAACCATAGGTGTGGGCGGCTGCCCACACGACCGCCTGCTCAGGTAGAATGAACCATTGGTTCATTCTACCTTGGTAAAAAGCCCAGAACAAAAGGTGGGCTACCAAAGCCTCTATGTGGTTGCTAAGAGTCGACACCGACTTGACGGCACTTAATCAAACAATCAATCAATCAATCACCAAAGCCTCGGGCAGGTGAAAACTGAGGGCTATGTTGGATAAGAATAGGGGGATGATGCTTAACTTGCAGCGGGGGGGGGTGCCCCCAAAAGTCCAGGCTCCAAAATTACCTAGGTGCACCTCTGATTGTGAGGTTGTTCTCATGACATGAGCTGCCTGGGTTACCCCAGGTAGCTTGTGTCATCTGGAGCACTGGGAGCCCTCAGTTCCCGGCTGCCCGAGGCCTGGGTAGCCTGCCTTTTCTACCTGGCTTTTTACCAAGGTAGGATGAATCAATGAACCAATATACTGAGTCAGACCATAGGTCCATCTAGCTCAGTATTGTCTACACAAGTGACTGTGGTGGTGGGGGGGGGGGGAAGACTGCTAATACTACAATGCACTTATACACATCAATGGTGAGACCACATTTTGAAATTACTGTGTACAGTTCTGGTCACCATATCTCAAAAAGGATATTGTGAGCAGTGGCGCTCTTAGCCCTGGACTTTGGGGCCAAAGTGCCTCCACACCGCTTTCAGGGGGCCCAAATCCTCTTTACTCTTTCCTGTGTGGTGTGGTAGCCACTGGCCCACATTGCTCCAGGTGGCTGAGTGTGATTATGACCTGTGCCGGATGGACTTTGGCCCCTTCTATTTGCAGCTTGCACAAACCCAATGATACACTGGAGCCTTCAGACTCTCAGTTTGGTGCATTTACCTTAATTCAAACCAAGGGTTCCACTGGAGGGTTGGCGAGGAATTGGAACCACAGTTGGGAACCTGGTTCCGATTATTTGGACATCACAGAGGGCCAACCTGAGGTGGATTTGCCTCAGGTTTCCTGTGACATCCGAAGGCGGCCAGTACAATCTGTCTTGGAGTTCCTTGGCAACTTTCCACTTACATATATTTTTATAAAGGAAGCATTTTTACTTGCCCTCAGCTTAAAGTCATTTCTACATAGCGTTATGGGGTATTTGTGCATCGTATTTGCAAATGCTCTAGGACCTCCACATGATGTGGATTCAGCAGCAGGAGGGTAGAGCAATTATATTTGTGCAAGGGGATTTCTGTTAATAGAGGGGGAAAGATGGTTGGTGTAGGAACTTTCCAATTTCCAATTTCAATGTTTCATTTTGGTATCACCTCCCAAACAAACTGTCAAAACATTTCCTAAAAGCCTTTTGCTCCCTTTATAGTAGTTTAGACTAAAGTCAGGCCACACTGGTCTTTCCAAAATGATGTCGCCATGCTCAGTGCCATTTTAGGTCATGCTGCAATATCACTGTGTAGTATGTTGTGGGCATTAAATATGATTGGCCTTGTGTATGGAAGCAGGAATTGGAGAACTATCTGCAGTAACAGATATGCAATTGTCAGTCATGCAGAAATGGATGAGCTGGTGCAATGACAGAAAGAGCAAAACACAAAATACCCTGAAGTGTGGTTACTCGAGTAGATTTTTTGGTGGCTCCTGCCACTGCTGCCACAGTGCATCCTGCCACTGCAGTAGAGGCTCCTGCCAGTTCTGCTCCCACCACTGCTGTCTGTCTTGGCCATGGACTCACTGTTTCCCTGCCCACTGCAGTCTAGTGACATCACCACCTGGTGCTTGACACAGATTGTCATGGCACAGACTGTCAACACAGTCTAATGATGCATCATTAGACTGTGCTGCCACCAGTAAAGGGAGGCAAGTTGGTGGCAACAAGTCTGCGGGTAAGTCGGGGCTGCAAAGGGAGGCAAGCAGCTGTGGAGGTAGGCAGTGCATGGCTCCCTCCACCCAGGCCCCACTGATTGGCCTGTATTGTCTGCACACAGTTGTCCAATGGTAGATCCAACCCTGCATGTAGTAGTGAAATCTCATGACAATTGGGATACCAAGCCATGAGGGGGAAGTGAGAACTGAAGACATCAGAAATTACAGCTTCTGTAGTACATACTGAGGCTAATCACATGATGGGAGAAATTCGGGCTAACGGAGGCTAGCCCGATTTTCTCCCATTGTGAGAACCACCGGGCTTGGTTCACAAACCCAGTTTTTTTAATCGTGTGTTGCCATGGCGCGGGTCTGCACCATGGCAACTCACAAGGAGACCCCCAACCGGGAGACCGCTATTCAGCCTCCCAGCTCGGGGGTCTCTCCAGCATTCCCTGTGCACTTGCACAGGGCATGCTGGAGCTTCCGGGGGCTGTGGCGCCCCTGATCCCCCCCAGCCCCCGCCAATTCCATAACAGAGCCGGCAGTCGTGTGGGCGGCCGGTTTGGCCACCCAGAGCAGATTGCTTGGTTGTCTGCGGGGAGAGCGGGCTAACCCTCTCCAAGCACTTCCCACTGATGTTGGCAACTGCCTCTCTGATGTGCAAAAATGGCCACAAACCACTTTGGGGGGTCCCATGGAAATTCCAGGAAACATTCCATGTGGAAACATTTGTTTTCCTCTAAACCCCAACTTGTAGTTCAAAATGGAAATTTAACAAGGTATCAGTGCTGCACAAATATTCGTTTTAGTCCCAGTTTTCCATTAAGGCATGCACATTTCATTTGCTGAAAGATTCATTCTATTGTCACAAGGGATTCCTCATTTCTTCTGGACTTATGATTGCCATGTTCACCCCATACTGCATAATTCATTATGATGTCTCTAGGTAACCTCATTTGATGTTTGGACTATGGATCAGAGAAGTCAGTCCGTTCTGATCTTTCCCTTAGTATGTCATAGGAAAATCTTGAAATAGCCCAGTAGTGGCTGAAATGTCAGAGGTTTTGCTCCGCACAGATAATGGAATCAGCGTACATTTCCCCTAAATGCTATAGCAACGTCTTCCCTATTAGAGTCTGCTCTCATTACATTTTATGCTGCCCAAGTCTACTTAAATGAGTTCCCACAATAGCATCAGAGCTGTTAAAATAATTCAATTTTGGTATGATTGGTTTTTCCATTAATAAAGGGTTCCCCTCTTCTGTATTTTTAGTACTATAGCAGGTATCTGCCATTCATTGCATGATATGTTAATGATTTTAAAGGGCATTAGGGTATACTGAGTAACATTGTTTTGCATTGATATTTCAGTAAAGAGGGAAAACAGCATTAGATAATTAAAAGCAATTAAAAAGACATACAAATGGGGAATCCTTTTGTCTTTTGATTACATTGTATATAGCCAAAGGTACATGTGCTGTGCTCCTCTCCCTCCCCCCCACTCTCTCTCTCTCTCTCTCTCTGACACACACACCCCGATATGTTTACACGCACACACACAAACTAGCTGTCTGCAGTCATTACAGTTCAAGGTACACTGTTCCTGTGTAAGGACAAATGGAAGCACACCAGCTAACCCCACTCCTAGCACTGATGTTCTCCTTATCCACACCCACTGTGTCCCTAAATTCAGAGGTTGTCTGGGTGCTAAGCCCAGGATCTTAATCACTGAGAGAAAGTGTCCTGGATTCAGCACGCCTTCCCTAGACAAACACTGAATTAAGAGAGCACAGGAGTGTGGTCACAGAATGAATCAGTGCTGATATATCATGACTAGCTGGCTTACTCCTGCTTTGTCCCTGGAATTGTAACACCTGAAGAAGGCTACACACACACATAGCTCTATGTGTGTTTCCATAGACACCTTCCCAGCCTTCCATAGCCACCCTTTGAAAATCCGTTGAACCACAAACTTCTTTGCAAACTGTGGGCTAACGTAGGAAGCTAGCTTATACTGAGTCAGACCATTATTCCGCCTTCCTCAGTATCATCTGCAGGGACAGATTATTTATTTATTCATCATATTTCTACACTGCCTGATATGTACATCTCTAAGCAATGTACAAAATTTAAAATATTTAAAAGTCACAAATTAAAATAGATGTCACAAATTAAAATGTTGTACACCGCCTAAAGCCTCAGGGAGTGAAGCTGCTCTGGGAAGAGCAGAAGGTTTCAAGTTCCCTCCCTGGCTTCTCCAAGATAGGGCTGAGAGAGATTCCTGCCTGCTTCCTTGGAGAAGCCGCTGCCAGTCTGTGAAGACAATCCTGAGCTAGATAGACCAGTGGTCTGACTCAGTATATGGCAGTTTCCTATGTTCCTATGTTTCTTTGGATGGGGCGGTTTATAAATTTAATAAATAAATAGTTAAATAAATAAATAAATAAATAAATAAATAAATAAATAAATATACATGACAATAAAAACAGTAGAATAAAATAGTTATTAATAGTTATTAGGATTATGATGTACTGAGGCGCTAAGATATGTCAAGCTTCAAAGCCCCTATGGCATTACCAAAAACATTACTATTCTAACAAAAAGAACAATGGAAATAGAAATGAAATAACAGATATAAAGGTGACGCAATGCGCATGACAGATCTGCGACAATACTCCTCTCCAGTCCTTTATGCATAAATAAAAAATAAGAAAAATGCAACAGAGAAGAAACATTTCGATGTAAACACATCAGCTTCAGTGTGCGATGTTCCACTGTTTAAAATCTGCATTCTCATATCTAAAACTAGGGGTGTGCATTTTGGAATTTTCTTGTTTTGATTTGTATCCGAATCGAAACACCCCCATTTTGTTTTGTACCCAAATTTTCTGAATCCGAATCAGCCCTGTTTTGTTTTGTAGCCGAATTTTCCGAATCTGAATCTGAATCGATTTGGATTTTTTAAAAGGGTCCCAGGGCAAAAAGAGTGGGTGGTGGTGGTAGTGTCCAATGGGTGGAAGCTAGCAGCCAAATTTAAAAGGAATTATGCAAAGGGCTGATTTTTTGTGAATTTTTTAAGTTTACACATCTTTAAGTATTTTCCCATAGGGAATAATGGAGATTCCAGCAAATGTATCACTTCAAATCAAGGGGAAAGGGATGACCCAGAGCAGAGTGTGGTGGGTGATAGTGCCCAACGGGGTACTAGCCTGTGGGGTACTGGGTTTTGTTGTTTCTGAGGTGTTCATTGTAGATTCTCTGGTAGCATATGAGATTTTCAGTGAAAAACAAGAATCCACTCTCATATGCTACCAGAGAATCTACACTCAGAACACCACAGAAACAGCAGAACCCAGAAACCCATGGGTTAGCAACCCTTTCCCTGGCCAATGTGGGGTCAGTAAAGAGTGGGAAGAAGCAAAAGAGCCAATGGGGAACAAGGAGGGAATTGTCAGCAGGTCAGCCCATGATTTAGGTCACCGATCAGAAGGCTGGAAGGGTGGGAAATTCAAAGAGATGTCAAACACAAAATGGAGACTGACTCAGAGATCACCACAAAATGGAGGTCCGAAACAACAAAACGTTTTGTAGCCGAAACAGGGGCGTTTTGTTTTGTATACAAAACTTTTGGATCTGGAAAATGGGTGTTTTGTTTTGTCTACAAAACACCCGAAACAGGCTGTTTTGGGTACAAAACATTTTGTATCCGAAACGTTTCGCACATCCCTATCTAAAACTCTCCCCAGTCAAATGAAACACCTAGTTAGCATATAGTGGGAGGGGAAAATAAAATAATAAATAAATAATAAACATAGTGAGAGGAGGAAATACAATTATAAAAATAAAATAAAGAAATATAATAATAAAGCTTTATTTTTCTTGGCAAAGATGCAATGAAAAACTAATAATCTAAAAAAATATATCTTGCAAAACACCTATTTGCATTAGAAATACATTTAAATGAAAGTGTATTGTGTAAAACTTGAAATCTAGTCATTTTTGGGTATTCAGAGGCCCATCATAAAGTGAGGCCCGAAGCTGTTGCTTTCTTATCTTGTGCCTAAATCTGGCACCAAAAGCAGCTCTCCAGGTTTTCAGGAAGGAGTCTTTCCCAGCCCTTCCTGAAGTTGCCAGGGATTGAAACAAGGACCTTCTGCATGCAAAGCAGATGCTCTTACACTGTCCAGGGCTCCATCCCCCAAATGCAGACTTAAACTGCAGTTTGGTATCTATTCCTTACTTGTCTTTGGTGTGTGTTTTTGATTTGTGCAAATGCTCCTCTTCGTATTTGATGCATTTTCTCCAATGTTCCCGAGCACTTTTCTTTTGTTCACTCTCGTGTTCTTGTGTACTCAACTCATCTTTCCCAGTGAAAACGATCAGCGAGGCGAGTCTCGCGATCAGTGAGGCTCGCCTTTAGGGGATTTGCGGGGAGAGCGGGCTTAGTCCGCTCTCTCTCTCCCACAGACAATCGGAAGGGAAGCCCTGGGCGGCCAGATAGGCTGCCCACATGACTGCCGGCTCTGTCACGGAGCTGGTGGGGGCTGCGGGGATTGGAGGCCATGCGGTCCCTGGAAGTTCCAGGATGCCCCGCACGAGCATGGAGGCTTGTTTCAGGGTGGGGAACACAACTACTCATGTGTTTCAGCGGCGGAGCTTGCCATGGCAATACACGATCAAAGAGAGGGAATTAGCGGAGCACTCGCTCCACTAACCTCAGCTAAGGGGAAGGGGAATTAGGAGGGTTTGCTGCCGGGAGCCACACGGCTCTCGTGGCAGCAGATGATCAGCAAAAAGCGGGCTAGGCTCCCTTAGCCCACTTTTTGCTGATCATGAGAATCTCCTCAGTATCAGTGTTCCCTTCCCTCTAACAGGAATTCCCAGATCTTGTTGACTACAACTCCCACAATCCCCAAGCAAAGGCCATTGCAGCTGGTCATTCTGGGAGTTGTAATCAACAACACCTGGAAATCCCTGTTAGAGGGAACACTGATCAGTATGTTCTTCTTTTATTTCCTGTGATTTACAGGATGTCAGCATAAACGGATGTAACCAATTGCCACAGGTTTGCTCTGTTCCCCAGTGCTGTGCATATGTATCTGAGACCGTGACCTATATGGCTTCTTCACAGGTGTATCCTTGAACTAACGCAAAAATCTAGCAGTGTTGCAGCAAGCATATTCTGGAATCCAGCAAGGGACTCTCTAGTTGAAATCCTGTCTTTCAATCTATACATGGAATCCTTGAGCTGGTGCCAGGCTTGTGCTCTCTGTGCTACTCAATACCTCAATGCTACCTGGCTACTGACTTCATCTGTCCCTGTTGTTTGGGATTCCCTTTTTCTTTATCTGACTAGAGATGCTGTTAAATCCACAACAGCCAAAAATTCAGCATCACAGTCCTGCACACAGCAGAGCCAAGCGAAGAAGAGGATTGAGGAGAATTGTAAATGTATAAGTACGTAGAATCTAGGACTGCTGCTGGGATTGAGGTTTAGGATGACTCTTTATCAAGCAACTGTTCTGTTCCTTTATAAAGCAACTCAATTAACCTGCATGGCAGTGGCTTCTAACAAATTGAAGCTCAAGTTTAATATTGAAACATGTTAGAAATTAACTACTCTCCTATTTATGCATTTGTATATACTTCGCAAAATCACTTAGGAACATAAGAAGCTGCCTTATACTGAGTCAGACCATTAGTTCATGTAGCTCATTTATTTATTGAAAATAATCATACCCCACCCCTCCAGAATACTGCTGCTCAGGGCAGCTCCCAACATTAATAAAATAGATACAATATAAAACAATAAAAATGTAATAAAATTCATAAAAGTTATTTAAAGTTTAAAGTCATTTAAAGTTTTCACATGCTAAAGTTTCAAAATAAAAGTTATAAGTAAAAGGTAAAAACTAAGAAGCCTAGCTGTGTCTTTAGGTTGTTGGGGTATTTTTTAAAACAACACTGAGGCTCTACACATGATTGGTGTGTAGAGCCTAGTAGGGTTCTGCGGGGAGAGTGGGTCAAGCCCGCTCTCCCTGCAGACGATCAGGGGGTGACTGGATCGGCCACTGACATGATTACTGGCTCCATCACAGAGCCGGATGGGGCTGCAGGAATCGGGGGCCGCCTGGGCCCTAGAAGTCCCAGAATGCCCTGCGTGAGTACATGGGGCATTCTGGGGAGACCCCCGATACCAGGAGGCTTGTTTTAGCCTCCTGGTCAGGGGGTCTCTTTGTGAGTCACCGCGTCACGGTGCTGTGCCATGGCAAATCACAATCACAGAAATGGGGTTAGCGGAGTGCTCACTCCACTCACCTCATTTTACAGGAGAGGTATTTTGGTGGGCTAGCCGCCACTGAACCACCAGGCTCGCCTGCGAACCACCAGGCTCACCTGCTCGAAAGCAGGCTGGGCTCCCTTAGCCCGCTTTTGAGTGTTTGTGAGAATAGCTTCACTGAGTGAGGAAGCATGGCAAAGCTCTTCCAGGAGAGTGTTCCAGAGCCAAGGGGCCACAGCCAAAAAGGCCCTGCATCTAGTCCTCACCAACCAGATCCCTGTTAGCGGCAGGGCTACAAGCAGGGACTGAGATGCTGAATGGAGGGCCCTGGCTGGTTCATATGGGTGAATGCGGTCCAAGAGGTACCCCGGCCCAAAGCCACATAGGACTTGTATGTATGTATTTGTTTATTTCGGCCCAAGGCCAGCATCATAGGACTTTAAAAGTCAAGACCAGCACCTTGAATTTAGCCTGAAAGTGGACAGTAACCAGTGAAGCTGTTGCAGATGGGTGAACACTCAGTGAATTGCAATAACAAGCATCCTTGAGGCAGAATTCTGGACCAGCTGAGATGTCCAAACTGTCTTCAAGGGCAGCCCATTGCAGTAGTTCAGTCTGGATGTCACCAAAGCATGAATGACTGAGGTCAGATCCAACTTCTCCAACTAAGGTCTCAGCTGCTCTACCAGCCATAGCTGGTAAAAAGCACTTCTGAGCATTGCTGCTACCTGCACCTCCAAGGACAGTGTCGAGTCCAGAAGTACTCCCAAGCTGTGGACTTTGTCTTTCAAGGGGAGTGCGATCCCATCCAAGACCAGATTTAACTCACTACTCAGATAATCCATTTTACCAACCCAGAGCACTTTTATCTTATATGGATTAAATTTCAGCTTGTTTGCCTCCACCCAGCCCAGAACAGCCTCCAAACTCCGGTTCAGAGCATCCACTGCTGTTCTGGTATCTGTTGACTTAAATGATAGGTAGAGCTGGGTGTCATCAGAGCCAGTGTGGTGTAGTGGTTACAGTGCTGGACTAGGACTGGGGAGACCCAAGTTCAAATCTCCATTCAGCCATGAAACTAGCTGGGTGACTCTGGGCCAGTCACTTCTCTCTCAGCCTAACCTACTTCATAGGGTTGTTGTGAGGAGAAACAAGTATGTAGGACACCACTCTGGGCTCCTTGGAGGAAAAGTGGGATATAAATGTAATAATAATAATAATAATCACCATCATCATCATCTATAGCCCATAACCCTGGATGACCTCTCCCAGCAGTTTCATGTAGATGTTAAACAGCATAGGGGACAGAATAGATCCCTGTGGCACCCTATAGGCCAAAGCCCAAGGGGTGGAGCAGGTGTCCCCCAGCACCACCTTTTGCATATGGCCCTCCAGATAAGACTAGAGCCACTATTTAACCATCTCCCAAGTTCCAACCCAGAACGCTAAAGGCTGCTGAAAGGTCCAGAAGAATCAATAGAGTCACACTCCCTCTGTCTATATCCTGATGTAGGTCATCCACCGGGGGAGTTTCCATCCCATTTCCAGGCCGGAAGCCAGGCTGGAAAGGATCTAGACAAACAGATTCATCCAGGACTTCTTGTTGCTGAGATACACCACCATTCTCTCCATTACCTTGCCCAAGAAACTGGATGGAAGTTATTTAAATCATCTTGGTCCAGTGGAGACTTTTTTAGGAGGGCCCTAATGACCACCTCCTTCATCTGGGGGAGGGGCACCACCCCTTGATTCAAGGAGGCATTCACTACACCCACCAGCCATGGATCCAGTCCCTTCCTAGCAGCCTTCACCACAGTACTATCAGCTCAGTACTGTCTCTTCACCCGGCCTGCTCAACTTAGGCCCCCCAGTTGTTTTTGGACTACAACTCCCATAATGCCCAGCCACAGTGGCCAATAGCCAGGGATTATGGGAGTTGTAGGCCAACATCTGCAGGAGGGCCGAAGTTGATCCCAGGCAATCCCTGGCAATCCCAGTCAACTGGAAAGGAACTCTGTACGCAACCCTGGAGAGCCACTCAACGCAAGGTAGCTTCATAGGCTGGTCCTGAGAATTTGAACCAGATAACATCTAGCATTACTCCTCTCCTGATGCTCAGAAGTGCTTTTTACCAGCTATGGCTGGTAGAGCAGCTGAGACCTTAGTTGGAGAAGTTGGATCTGACCTCAGTCATTCATCCTTTTCCAAAACAAAATTATAGCACATCCTTGGCTCATCCACTGGTAAACTATACAAAGACCTATGTTTTGTGCCAGTGCAAGGGCAGGCCACTTGCTGGGCTAGGCCAACATGGCAACTAAGACCCTTGAAGTGGTGTAAAGTTACTTATGCAACTCCCACAATCATGATTGGGTTGTAAGTTGGGAAACAAGCCTCCTAGTGATCAAATCAGCACAGCTATGTACCTCCAGTGGGGTGTGTGTATTTATGTACACACACACTCCAGAGGTCTACAAAGTGAGCATAGAGATACCTGGGATGCTTTTAGTAGTGAAGAATTCAAGATAAATAAATCAAGGGGTGAAGCTTCCTCTGCCCACTGAAAAGCTGTAGCTCTCAAATTTCTACACATTGGACAGCTGTTAAAAAGCACAGGAGCCCTGCCAGAAGAAAAAGTGGCTTCTATAGCCTGGGGATCAGCTGTGGTGGCGCAGCGGGGAACCAGCTTGCCTAGGGAGCAAGAGGCTATTTGTTTGAATCCAAACCAGTGTGCTTCCCAGACTGTGCCTAGTAAATATATATTTCTAGTCACCTATATTGTGCAGCAGCGATATAGGAAGGTGCTGGAGGCGGATGCTCACTTCAGTGACAATGGCAAAGACATCATTTCATACTGCAGCTCTCAGTACCTCACCTCTCAGCTATGACATTATCATTCATCACCCCTCTCCTAGCAGTCCAGTTCCCAGGCACAAAATGTCAATAGATGGTGGGGGCATCCCTTTCCTGCTGGTTGCCTCAGATGGCAGAGTATATAACATATGCTCCCCACTGCTGCCATCAGAGCAGCACTTCAAGACCAATTTGACCCTTGCAAGCTTTCAAAGGAGTGCTTCTTCCCTGCACATTCCTTGCAAAGCTTGCAAGAAGCACAAGGAGATAAGAGGAGGCTTCCGGCAGCCTTCCCTCCCCCCGCTCCCCTCCTCCACTTTCAGCATTTGCAAGGACTGGATTTGAAAGAGAGCTGCACCCTAGGGGCATATCTAGGGTAAGGCAGGCAGGGCAAATGGCCTCTGTGTGGCCCTAGGCCATGCCAGGCCTCACAGAGGCCAATTGTGCATGAGTGGTGGCCATTTTGTTTTCGGTGGCCATTAAAAAAAAAAAAATTAAAAATGGCCACCACACATGCTCAAATGGCCCCTGCAAGGCCCTCAGCCCAGGATGGGCTGCAGCGGTGGATTAAGAGGTCGGCGGGGGGAGGGGGAACCTTTGCAGGACCCCCCCCCCCATGGCCTTTAGGAAGCCCCCCGAAGGGGCTACAGGTAAAAAAAAGATTTTTAAAAATGTAATATAATATAAGTCACTGTACACATATTCAGTTTGGCACTATGTACAGAGAATCAGGGCTTGTGAATACTGAGCTGAAGCTTATGAGCTAGGATTGTATTCATTTGCTCTTACTTTGCTTCTTGTGATAAGTGAGTTAAATGTGATGTCTTAATAATATGGCTATTAATTGTGAGTTTGTCTTTGAATCAGTGTGAAATCCTTAGTATTAAGGCCCACTGGGAGTTTCTTACTCTCTTTGTCTCATTTTAACTCTCTTTCTGAAATACTAGAATATATTCCAAGCAGTGACACAGTTTACTCTGCATATCCTTTAATTATTTTCAGAGTATCTGGGAAAAGCCAAATTCTCTGTTTATTTTTAAAACATATGTAGTAGTGATGCTACAATGCATAGTAGGGAATTAGACAGGCACATCTGTTTAGTTTTCCAAGTACAACTCCACATAGTATTTGGGTTTCTCATGAGCCCCAGCCTACTGAAATTTGTAGTTTTCCAGCATTTTTTTGTCTGGCTACATCCACTGCTAAATAGTTTTTGAAATATTAAAAGATTAACAAGCTTGACTTGTATTTTTCAGCTGATATTATGGTAAAGTTATCTGAAAGATGGGTGTCAGATGTTTGGACAGGGGGCGCAATTTCAGTGCTTGCCCTAGGCGCTATTTTCCTAAGATGCCAGAATACCTAGAGCCACCCCTGATAGAGTGACATCGGCAAGAGGAAAAGTGAGAATCATGTGCACTTCTTACATTTCAGGCATCTCTCCCTTAGGAGAAGTTGCCCCAGAGCTTCTCAAGATCACCTTTTCATTTATCAAAGAGATGGATGACTTCCATATTAAAAGCAGACACTTTTTGACACACAAATCCACACAAAAAGTGGATTTTTTTACCCCAGGTATAAATCGGGCTATGTGCGATGAAAAACCTGAACTATGTATGAAGTGCTCCCTGATAGCTCACAGGGACTTCCGGGTAAATTTGGCCAATATGTGAATGCACATCCCCATTCCAGAGGCAATTCAAACTAAAAGCCGGGTATGAAAAACTTCCTGGTGAATTCTGACAGAAACAACATGCGATTCCACTCTTGTGCTGGACTGCGAGTGTGAGGCTCTGTGCAGCAGCTTACCTTGCATGTGCCTGTCAAATAAGAAGTTGTGTCTTGCCACATGCTTTCAGTCTGGCATGGGAAGTTTTGGAAGGTCCAAAAACATGATGAGGACCGAATGTGTCCTGTGGGCCACCAGTTCCTCTTCTAAAGGTCCCATAACAGTGCAAAGAAACTAGATGATCTTCAGTTCCAATCAAGTCTTTTCTCCTAGCTTATAACTACATTTTTATATACTGAGCACTGAAGGCGTTGAAGTATTTTGGAAAATATGACTCAAAGCTCGTGATAGAATATTTTAATAATTTCAGCCTTGAGTGACCCAATCTTCTACCTTCAGGCTTATGCATTTACCTTTCACACAATATGGCAGGTGTTGGGTTGGGTTTTTGTATGTATGATATTACAAGTGATCTGAGATCACAGAAATATTTGTTTTAAGAATAAAGGTATACCAAAGAACCTCTACAAGTGACCTGAAAGTCATGGATGAAACTCCTGTTTATGAAAGTATGGGTATGAAGACTTGCAAGGAAAGATATCAAATTCTAGAAATGTATACAGGCCACTGTAGAGTTAAGGTGCCTATTGAAGGACCTGCAGAGAGGTTATCTTCTGAATTAAGGAGCTAGAGAGCTCCACCTTTATAGAGATGGTATGGAATTTCACACAGACCACAGCTGAATGAAAAAATCATGGTACAACTTCCTCTAGAGAAGATATTTGAGAATGTACTTGAAACAGACATACTTGAGAAGTCAAGAAATATTTTTCCAGGTGAGGTTGGTTTATGACCCTGTTAGTTTAGTATATTGCATACAAAACGTTTTGTGCACAAAACAGGCCATTTCGGCTGTTTTGTAGCCAAAACAAAACACTCAATGCTCAAAACAGAAAATGTTGTAGCCAAAACAAAACATCCCTGTTTCGGATACAAAATTTTTTGTTGTTTCGGCTGTTTTGGAACTCCATTTTGCAGTCGCAAAAAGTCTTTCTCCTTCAGTCTCCATTTTTAGTTTTGACATCTGTTTGAATTTCCAGCCCTTCCAGTCCACAGATTGGCCAGTGAAAGCATGGGC
Organism: Hemicordylus capensis; assembly: GCF_027244095.1. Lineage (NCBI taxonomy): Eukaryota > Metazoa > Chordata > Lepidosauria > Squamata > Cordylidae > Hemicordylus > Hemicordylus capensis. The sequence goes on along the minus strand of NC_069660.1, from coordinate 38,079,444 downwards.
TGATCTGCTGGCAATTGCCTCCTTATTCCTTTTAAGCAAATTTAAGGGTAAATTTTACCCTCATTGGCTAGTGAGGCAGTGTGCCTTTCATTGTTGTTGTTTCACACTGTTGTGTGTAGATCAATTGCATTTCGGGTGGGGGGGGATGTGGATGTGCATGACCTTTGGAAATCTGCCTGATTTTTTCCAAAGCTCTGCTGTTGTTGATGTGTGATGTTGATGTTATTTGGGGTGGATTGCGGGCAGAAGGGGGGCTTTAGGGGCAGAAGAGTGGTTCAGGTGGTAGTGCCCCAATGGGTGCCTGCTGCCACCCAGATTCCAAAGGAATTGGGAAAAGGGCTGATTTTTTAAAGAATTTCTGAAGTTGATATGTCTTTGGGGCAGATTTGAGGCAGAAAGGGAGCCTGAGGGGCAAAACAGTGGGTTGGGTGGCAGTGCCCCAAGGGGTGCCTGCCACAACCCAGATTCCAAAGGAATAGGGCAAAGGGCTGATTTCTTAGGAATTGTTGGAAGTTTATGCTTTTTTCTTCCCCCCCCCCTGGAATAATGGAGCTTTCAGCAGACCCATAACTCCACCTGGGGGTCACTGGGGTGGCCGGGAGTGAGTGGTGGTATAGTGCACATAGGGTGCCAACCACCACCATGGGTTGCTAACCCATGGCGTGCTGGGTTCTGTTGTTTCTGAGGTGTTCTGAGTGTAGATTCTCTGGTAGCATATGAGATTTTCAATGACAAACCATGAATCTACTCTCATTTGCTACCAGAGAATCTGAATCTACACTCAAAATATCTCAGAAAAAACAGAACCCAGTACTCCATGGGTTAGCAACCCATGGGGGTGGTTGGCACCCTATGTGCTCTTCAACACCACTAGCTCTGGCTCATCCTGGTGCCCCCCAAGTGGAGTTATGGGGCAGGAATTATGGAGGTCCATCATTCCCAATGGGGAAGAACTTTACAGACGCGCAAACTCCATTACATCTTTAAAAATCAGCCTTCTGCCCAATTCCTTTGAAATAATTCTGGCAGCTTCCTTGCCCCCACTGGGCACTACCACCCACCCTAATCTGCTCTTGGCCACCCCTGTCCCCCCAACATGAAGCTAATACTTTTGCTGAAACCTCCATTCTTTCCTATGGGAAAAATCCTATACTTCAAAAATTCACCAAAAATCAGCCCTTTGCCCAATTCCTCTGAAATTTGGGTGGTAGTTTCCACCCATTGGGCACTACCACCCTCGCCCACTAGTTTTGCCCTGGGGCCTTTTTTAAAAATCCAAAACGTTTCAGATTCGGATTTTGCAATTTTGGAAAACAAAATGGGGGTGTTTCGGATTGGCTTATTTTGAACAAAGAACAAAATGGGGGTATTTCGGATTCGGGCCAAAAACAAAACAGAAAACGAAACAAAACGCACAACCCTAATCTGTAGCCATCATCAGGTGTCTCTGTTCATTTGCTTGAGTCATCTAGAGCAATTTGCTTTGTAAGCATCTTCCTTCATTGTATCTCCACATGCTGTTTATGGCACTATGCAGTCTAGATTGTGTAGCATCTCTGCCAGACTAAAGGAAGCATTGCTGTGTTTTCCCAACTGGCTATCTCTAGGATTATCACAGAGTCATGGTGAGCCTGGTCGGATGGTGCATCTGTCAGGTCAAGAGCAATTCTTTGCATGTTGCTGAACAATGTTTCAGGTACTACAATTGATTTAGTAGGCACTCTAGGCTGCATGCAATCAGTAGGCAATCTAGACTGCATTGTGGAGATACAATGACGGAAGATGCTAAACCACAAATGGACAAAAGGTGACTTCTCATTTAGCTCTGGGAGGAGGCTCTGACCTGGCCTCCTGAATTAAGTTACTTGAGGAGGTGTGTTGATGAGACCTGGCCACCTACTTCCAATCTGGCCAGGATGGGGAGGAGGAGGAAAACACTGGCGTGGGGCCAGATGCATTCCATGGACTGCCAGTTGGTCATTTCTGGCATTGACTAAGAATGTGGGGATAAGTGGAATAGCTTTCCTTCTGGCAGGATGTAGGTCTATAGATGGCCTTTGCATCTCTATGATTTTAGGCTTTTTTGAGCTGTGCTATTCCTGTGACATCAAGCAAACTTAAGCATACTGTTTATGGTCAGGTTCCACTCCAAACTAGTCCTGAATAGGCCTAGTTAGCCTTGGTGTTAGGGGAAATGTCAGAATCACATACTAGTGTACACAGCTCTGTGTACACAGCCCAACATGTACCCGCCATGTTGGAATATAGCCTGTGTCAATTTGATCTGGGCTGTAGCTACCTCCCAACTTGTACATCTGAAAAGCATGTTAAACCACTTAATCATATTCTCACCCTTTTTTATCCACAAAGACTTAAGCTATAACTGAGCCGTCTGTAGCTTTTTTATTAGATGTTTCATATCTGTTTTTAAAGACTTCTCCCATTATTCCCAAGTGAGTAAGCATCCTACAGTGATGATACAATTAGTAAGAGCCATGGAGGCTTTACACATTTGCAAGGAGTGTCAATGGGCTCTCCACACTCATGGAGCCAGCACATGCACCTGCTGATGGAAGAGAGCAGGGCTGTACGGTATCTAAGCCAACATCTAAAGTATAGAGGGGGGACATAGAGGATAAGCACAAGCTTCAGAAGCAATTATGGCCCTATTCAGAAATTATATTTCATAGGTATACAGATGTATACACACTTGTACAATGTGAATGACTGTACCTCTATTCATTTTAAAAGTGAAACTGGGTACAGCCCCCCCAAGTGCATGGTATGGATAGGAAGTTACCCCTGCTAACTTGGCAAAGAGGCACCTTTTAACGTGGTGATTCTCTTTATTTAGTAGGGGGAGAGTAACTGGCCCTATCCACCCCCAGCATAGTACCGCCAGTGACTGTTGCTGGTGTCTATCTTATGTTTCTTATTAGATTGTGAGCCCTTTGGCGACAGGGAGCCATCTTATTTATTTGTTATTTCTCTGTGCAAACCGCCCTGAGCCATTTTTGGAAGGGCGGTATAGAAATCGAATGAATGAATGAATGAATGAATAAATAAGTGTACCGCTAGCCTGTAGCTGTGGTCAACATAAAATGTGAATGACTCTACCTGTGTACAGATCTGCACCTGTGCACACTCATCGTACGAGTGTTGAAAATAACGTTTGAAAAGAGCTACAAAGGCGAGAAGAAGCTTTCATTCTGTAGGGGAAAAAACTCCATATCAGCTCTGTTGTGTGCATACATCTGTACATACTCTGATAAATATAATGTCATGGAATTCCTGGGGGGTGGGATGGGGAGAGCCCTTGATTTCTGCAAAAAAGTCCGTTAGGGACCAGAATTTGTACCTTAGGTTGCGGCTTGTGCAGTTTTGAAAGACTTACTTCGTTCTTGGCATGGACCCTATGGAGATGAATTGTCTCTTCATGGAAGCACATTTGCTTTCACCTGAAAAGGTAGACTAAATATTTGCTATCTGTTCACTATTGACAGTAAAATGGTTTAACCAATGAAACTGAGCTTTGCAAAACACAGATCTACTTTGAACGCCACATCTAAAGAAGGCAGAGCTGGTAAGAAAATATTGCGGAAAACCACTTTGGAAAATATAACTTGGTGAAAAACATTTTTTTTAGAACTCCAACAGGTTGTTTTCAATGAAAATTTTCCATTGGAAAAACGGCTATGTTCTGACTAGGAAAAGGCCTTCATTGTGACAAATGCTTTATTGCTAGTCTGTTAGTTGGTTGTTGCAGTACTTTGTGGAAATCATATTTCTATTTTCTTCGTGGCACTTGAAGATCTTGGCCTGTACATCACAGAAGGATGTTTCATATCACCTCACCCTACTTGACTTCATACAAAGTGGGCTTCCAAAGGGCTTCTAGCTGTAAATAAGAATCTGATTCTTGCATTGTTGAACTCAGCAACTCTCTTCCAACATACTAAACAAAAACAACCCCAAGTACACTGTACAGTGTCCTGAGAGTGCACCTACAAGCCCTACCCCTGTACTAATGCACTCAGAAGCTCCAGACTTCCCATCACAGAAGGAATTTGTCCATGGTTACAGCATTTATCTCTTCAGACAAACACTGCAAGCATGGACAGCAGGCAAGTGAGGCTTCTCAGCGCATCAATGCGGGGTTGGGACTTGTGGGTGTACTCTCAGGTTGCTGTACATGAGTACAGCATCCCTGCTTTTTAACATTTGCAGAGGGCTATGTGGGCTGTTGAACTCTGGGTCAGCCCCATTGTTCCCTTCACTACTATAGACCATACAAGCATCCACATGTAGCTCAGAATGGACTCTTTTGGGAGTGGTGGTACATCTGCCATTTTAGTCTCAACCTGCAAAAACAAGAGATGTTCTGAACAAGTCCATCTTTATTTAAAAAATCTACAAAAATATACTGTTGCAAAGAAATTCTGTCTGATTTTCAGAATTAAGGATTTAAAAAAGGAATGATGCCGTGACCCATCATGCAGGGTCTAATGTGGAAAGCGCCCAGGCTAAACATACCCAACTTTTTCATCTGGACATGGACTTGGTTTTCTCATTAGACTGGTTTCCAGACCCTCACCCACCATCTCTGTTGCCCTCTGAACCTGTTCCTGTTTATCATCTTCCTTAATAACATGCAGGACCTGGAATGGGACATGGTATTCCAAGTCAAGTCTCACCACAGTGGAATGATATTTTCTATCAGCAGTTTGATGGGCACTAAGCAGTACAAACATAGCAATAGCAATAGCACTTACATTTATATACCGCTCTATAGCCGAAGCTCTCTAAGCGGTTTACAATGATTTAGCATATTGCCCCCAACATTCTGGGTACTCATTTTACTGACCTCGGAAGGATGGAAGGCTGAGTCAACCTTGAGCCCCTGGTCAGGATCGAACTTGTAACCTTCTGGTTACAGGGCGGCAGTTTTTACCACTGTGCCACCAGGGGCTCTCACAGATCACAGATGTTCACTGGACCATGTTCCCTGGCAAGTGACTTCCATGAGCCCCCTGAGCTGGAATAATAACAACAAACAACAACAACAACAACCATACTAGATCTGTGTTGCATTTTTGTTTTAAATTGCAGCATCAAGTAGTGACCAACCCAACACAGTTAGTTAGCACCTTGGAAAGCTTTTCTGTGGTATCATTCACAGATTCAGCTGCAAGTCAAGTACTGAATAATCCAGGGATCTGAAACCAAGTAAAGTGTGTGTGAAGCATTCCAATCATTGGGTAAGGGAATGGTCAGGAATTTTTAGAGATGAGTCATGGCGGGCATTGAGTGCCAGTTCGCACAGGCAATGGAGGTGCAGATGAAAGAAACCCAATAGGTTTAGGGAAGGCTTTGGTGAAGAAGTGAATCTTGACGGAAGTCTTATAGGAGGATGGAATAGCAGCATGATTAATAGAGAGGGGCAGTGCAGGGAATGATAACAGCAGAAAGTGCAAAGATGGAGGGAGAGCATTTGTACTTGTGATTGAATGTTTGTAGAAATTCTGTTATTCTGAGGTTTTTAATCAGGATAATTGACAGGATGGCTAAATATAGAACAGGAGTTCCAGATGGCATTAGCATTGCAATAGGGGAAGGACTCTTTACATCAATGGTTGCAAGCAGATGAGTTGTGGATGCTAAAGCAAATCAGAATGAGAATGTATTAGGAGCCAAAACAATGTTTAAACAACCCTCAATTAGCCTCACTGGCTACTGAGAGCACACTTGTCCACTCTAGTGCTGAAATTTGGCAAAGCCCAGCGTTTTTGTTCCAAGCCCATAAATTGTTACAACAAAAGAGTCTGGAAGAGCTCTGTAAATCAATGAAAAACATTAGCTGAGAAGCATGTTTAGCAAGTGAGAACTGGCAAGGAGGAGATTTTCTGCTTTGCTTTAAGCACTGCTCGGGAAGACCTTTCACATGTTTGCCAGGAATTCCCCAGGAAGCTTGCAGTGTGTGTGTGTGTGTGTGTGTGTGTGTGTGTGTTTGTGTGTTTAAAATCTCTTTTTCTGGTATATTTAGCTCTGCTGCTCTCTGAAACAGCTGACACTGCTCTGTTTACTCCGTAGGTTCCTGCCTATTGACAAAGTTAAGCAATTTCCTGTGGTTTCTGCCATGGAGGACTCTCCAGTGTCTCTTTCATGAAGGGAATAAGATGTGAATAGTTACATAGGGTGCCAGATACATACTCAGCATGGATGGTGTCTTTGCAGGAGAGCAGATGCCATGGAGATGAGTGACCCAAATTGAATAAGCAAAGCAAGATTATCTCAGTAACAAGCAGCAACATTATTATGTGCTCTATGTTAAATAGATTACAAATGCACTTGCGCTTCCTAAGTAAGGGAAAGCCTTAATTGTGCAAAAGGATTCATAATAGTTACGATGATTGGCAGGTGTCAATATGGTTTTAGTCAATTAGGTATCTTATATAAATACTGTTAGGGGTACATTTAGGAGTTAAGCTAAGTGAATCATTCTAAAATGACATAAGTTATGTCTCCTTCCAGGACATCAATCATCATACTGATTTAAAGATTGTCAGTGTTTAGAAAGAACAGATAGATACTTTGACATAGGTCCTTGCAGTTAGACTCCTAAATGAAGAGTTAGCTATGGGATTTCTTGAGCCATGTTTGAGGCAGGCAGTGGGTTCTGTAGAGTTTGCAGTTCCTGGCCAGTGCAGTGCCTATTGGCTTCTGAATGATGTGAGGTGGTGATAAATGATGCCAGTAGTACCACCTGGGTTTCCTCACCTGTGATTATTCAGGAGGGGGTCATGGTTTACACATGCAACAGAATAAGATGGTAAGCTCCTGAGGCAGCAAAGCATCTTGTACCATTTCAAACTGTGCAGGTGAGTGTCACATTTCTTATTACAATTCCTGGCATGTCCAGGTAGGACCAGGAAAGACTCTGTTTGAAACCTTAGAGAGCTGCTGCCCAGCATTTTAGACAAGACTGCATTAGATGGACCATGATCGGAGTCAGTTTAGGACAGCTTTATATGTTCATGTTCTGGCGGTCTCCTACCCCCTCATTCTTCTGTATGTGTGGACCAGGCTGGGAACACTTTGAGGTCATTCACACAACTACAAGGGGGTGGGCTGGGAGGAAGGCAGGAGCCTACCTGCTTCCTCCAGAGGACCAGAGCCCAAGCAGGGCTCCACCTCCCATGCACCCACATGAACAGTGCAGTGGCAAGCCAAGCACTGATCGAGTGCAGGTGGGGGGAAGGAAGTTGGGCCACTAGGCATCCCTCACAAGCAGCATGGTGCATTGAGAAAACTCCTTGCTGGTGGGCTGCTCCTTCCCACTAGCTCTATAACCAAGATGGCTGCCAGCAGCCAGCAGCCCAATGACCCACATGGCTGGTGAGGGAGTGAGGAGGTGCACACTTGTCCTCTTACCTCACTATATTGCCTGGGTTTGGAATCAGGTCTATGCGGGGGAGGAGTGGTGGGATCGGGAGTGATCCCAGAGCTTCTCCCAACCAGCCTTACCTGGGCTAGCTCTGTCCTACCTAGGTAGGGCTGGTTGTGAGAATGACATTATTAGCAACCTTTCAGGTTAATGATCATGGCTGGCATCCAGACTAACAAAGCACTTGTTCTAGCACAAAGCACTTGTGCTAGTACGTGTTGTGCTAGCACAAGCTAGCTAGTTGTGCTAAGTTTGGAGCTTGTGTGCCAGATGAATGGTGTGCTAGTGCAAGCATATTTGCATTTGTGCAACAAGTGCACAACCTGTGGCATGTCCCATCAGTTTGCAGGGCTACAAGGGCACAAAGGCATAATTTAACAATACACTAGAATCCTGAACACACTTGGAAGTGAAGATTCATTTTTCATGTAAAGTAGTGCTGTGCCATCAGATTCAGTGGAATGACTACTGTGTATATATTTGGGTAGTATATTTTTAAATAGTTAGAATGATATGTCAATATCCGTAGAATAGGTGCAGCCTTTTGAAAATCTTAAATCAATTTTTGTATACATCAAAAATTCACAATCAATTGACCTGACACTGAAAAAAGTCAACTGGGAGAACGTTAGAACATTCAGCTGTGTCAGATACATGAGCATTCTGGGAACAGGAGCCCAAAATGACTTTAGTTAAAAACCCTAGGACAAATTTACCCTGTCAGTAGGAATAATGGAGTTACCTCGGGGATGTGTTTCCTTTCCTGTGCCTGAAAAGAATGTGTGCCTTTCACTTTGACCAGATTTTCAAGTAACGTTTCAACATTTGTGCTTCTGGAATGCATGGTCCATTGACAAGTGAGAATTCCTGCCTTCCTGGGCAAAAACTAAGGAATTGTGAGTAAAAGTGGACAGTGATAACCTTGCATGTTTGCATAGGGTGCAGGACCTCTAATTCGTGGAGAAAATGCTTACTGCTAGTAACTTTCCTGTTTCTGTCAACAGAGGAAGTCAATCTGTACATATATTCCTGATTCGCATTTTACAAAAGAGGAACTAAAGCTGAGAGACACTGACCTGCCAAAGGCTGTCTGATGAGCAGTAGGACATAATCTAATTATTATTAATTTATTTTTATTTTATTTTATTTATCCAATTTGTAAACCGCCCCAAACTTTTGTCTCTGGGCGTCGTCTCTGGGTGGTTTACAATAACATAGAACCAGTTAAAAACATATACAAAAACTTAAAAACAATTTAACAATTTAAAAATAACCAGAAATTAAAACACAAAAATATTAGGAAGCTGAGAAAGCTTGGGCAAAAAGATGGGTTTTCAGGTGTTTGGGATGGGGAGGATCGTATCCCAGCAGGAAGCAAATTCCACAATCTTGGGGCAGCAGCCGAGAAGGCCCGTCTCTGTGTAGCCACCAAATGAGTTGGTGGTAACTAGAGACAGACCTCCTCAGATGACCTCGATAGGCCGTGGGGCTTGTAATGAAGAAGACACTCTCTTAAATACCCAGGGCCTAAGCCTTTTAGGGCTTTGTAAGTTATAACTAGCACTTTGTATTTTGTCCAGAAACCTATTGGCAGCCAGTGTAACTCCATCAGTAAAGGAGTAACATGGTCTCTCCGAGATGATCCAGAGACCAACCTGGCTGCTCCTTTCTGAACCAACTGAAGTTTCCAGACTACGTACGAAGGCAGCCCCATGTAGAGCGCATTACAGAAGTCAAGTCTGGAGGCCACCAACAGATGTACCACTGTTTTGAGGTGGTTGATCTCGAGAAACGGGCACAGCTGGCGTATCAGCCGGAGCTGATAGAAAGCACCCCTGGCCACTGCCTCAACCTGAGAAACCACGAAGAGGTGTGAATCCAGAAGTACTCCCAGACTGCGAACCTATTCCTTTTGGGGAAGTGTGACCCCGTCTAGAACAGGCAGATCAAAATTGTCTCTAGAGTTCTGACCCCGCACAATAAGTACCTCCATCTTATCTGGATTCAGCTTCGGTTTATTCTCCCTCATCCAGCCCATTATTGCTTCCAGGCAGACATTTAGGGAGGATATGCCAACTCCTGAAGAAGTTGACACACAAAAGTAGATCTGGGTGTCATCAGCATACTGGTAACACCCAGCTCCAAATCCCCTGATGATCTCTCCCAGCGGTTTCATGTAGATGTTAAAAAGCATTGGAGAAAGTACAGAGCCTTGAGGGACACCATACTTAAGCTCAGATTTCGAAGAGCAACTATCTCCAATCAACATCATCTGGAATCTATCTGAGAGGTAGGAGCGGAACCACTGTAAAACAGTGCCTCCCACCCCCAGCACCCTCAGACATTCCAGAAGGATACTATGGTGTATAGTAATGAAAGCCACCGAGAGATCCAAAAGGACCAACAGAGTCACACTTCCTCTGTTAATTCCCAATTGGAGATCATCCATCAGGCCGACCAAAGCAGTCTCCACCCCATAGCCCATCTGGAAACCAGTTTGAAATGGGTCTAGATAATCAGTTTCCTCCAAGACCGCCTGGAGCTGAGAGGCCACCACCCTCTCAATTACCTGGCCCAGCCATGGGAGGTTGGAAACAGGCCTACAATTGCTCAACTCTGAGGGATCTAACGCAGGCTTTTTTAGAAGAAGTCTAATGATTGCCTCCTTAAGACAAGGAGGCATCATGCCCTCCCTCAGAGAAGCATTTATTATTTTCACCAGGCTCTCTACAACACCCTCCCTGCTAGATCGAACAAGCCATGTTGGTCAAGGGTCAAGAGAACAAGTGGTAGGCCTCACTGCTCCAAGCAGCTTGTCCACATCCTCAGGACTCACAGACTGAAACCGATCCTGTCAAATCACGTAAGAGGAGTTGTTGGGCACCTCCAGCTCATATATCAAATTAATTGTGGAGTCTCCATCTAGGTCAGCCCGAATCTGAGAGATTTTATCTGCAAAAAGCTCTTTAATCACATCATAGCGGGTAACTGATGACTCCAAATTCTGGTTCAAAGGAGGCGGGGCAGATACTAGTCCCGTCACAACCCTGAACAACTCCGCTGGACGTGATCTCGCAGAGGCAATACGGGCAGAAAATAACTGTCTCTTTGCTGCATGTATTGCCTGAGCACAGATCTTTAGATGTGCTCTATGTCGCAATCTGTCAGATTTGAGTCGAGTCTTCCTCCACCTGTGCTCCAGTCGCCTACCTTGCTGCTTCAGCCCCCGTAGGTCTTCTGTATACCAAGGGGCCAAATTTGTTTTGAGAGTTTTTTTAAAACTCTCCCCTACACACACACACACACACACACACACTCACACCCCATGTCAAGGGCTTGCAGCAAGTTTTATTTCTGCTCTTCAAACTGGTGGCATATTAGAAGCAAGATTTGTGTTTTAATAGGAAAGAGCTATTCAATGCAAAAAAAGAAAATTCCCCGATTTTGTCAAAAAACAAAAAAATTATGCTGCTCTTTTAATTTGCCTGAGATTTTGTTGTCCAGTGTCCACCCACTTTCACAGCTTGCCCTTATTAATGTTTTTTCCCTAGAAGCTCACAGAAAAATCTGCAACCCCTTCTCTTCCTGCAACAGAGGAAAAGTCACAGGTACAAAATAATCTTATCTGGTATGTAATCACTTTCTCTTCCAGATTGAATCGAACATGAAAACAAGAGAGTAGGACAACCTGTTTTGGACAGAGCAGGAAAGGAGTTACCTTCAGTCCAGCGCAGTCCCCCTGAAAACTTATACATAAGCCCTTAAGCACAGCTAACTCATCATGTTAGAAATCCAATTAATGTTGAGTCTGTGGATGAGTTTCAGGGGAGTTCATGTACCCCAAATCAGTTTTCAAGATAAACCAAAACTGTGACAATATTAATAAGAACAGGTTCCACTTTTTGCAAGAGTTCCAGGCATCAGCAGTTCTACTTCCTTTGTATGAATGGCACCACATAAACACAACACAGTAGGTCCCATATGTACTGAGCTGGAAGTCAAGGGAACTGAATGGGCAGAGGATGGGTGTCATGTGATGCAGTGCTCTCAGGAAAGCTGAGTGAGCATTGTACTAAAGTAGAAGGCTCTTATCACAGCATGTGCATTCAGAAATACAGAATTCACATCCTGTGATGAGAGGCTTCTACTATAGGGATTAGGGGATGAGGCCTTAGCTCAGTAGTAGAGTGTCTGCCTTGACTGCAGAAGGTCCCCTAGATTCAATCCCTGGAATCTCCAGATAGAGCTGGGAAAGGCTCCTGCCTGAAACCTTGGAGAGGCACTGTCAGTTTGTGTTGACAGCTTTGAGCAAGATAGATCAATGGTCTGACTCAGTTTATGGCAGCTACCTGTGTTCCTAGGGGATTAAGTTTCAATGTGAAAAACATGGGGTTCAAACCTTTCCTGAACTACCGTATGATTATCCTGGGGCACTAAATTATAGAAGGGGGCTAGGGGCAGGGGGCTAGGCATGGGTCTGTCATTAATTCACAGGGGTTTTGTAAGACTAAATACACACCTCTCAGCTTTGGGAATATCCATAGCTCCGTGGTGGAGCACATCCGTTGCATTAGGGGTGTGCAAGAATCTTTTATTTTCATTTAGTTACTCCATTCAGTGTTGTTTAAACCTTTGTTCATTAGTTATTCATTTGTTAAAATCACATCTCATTTTCTTTTTAGACTAGTTTTTCTTTTTCTTTTTCTTTTTAGACACATCACCCTGTTCATGACTCAAGGAGATTGGAGACAAGGCAGGTTTGGACTGGCATTGTCAAGTCTTTGTCTCTTTCTTTGATAGGCTTTTAAGTCCCTCCCCTTGCCAGTGTGACTAGATTGTACGGAAACAAAAATGATCAGAATGTGAGATACTTTTGCTAGTGTGCTAGAGTTGGAGCTCAGTATTGTCTTCACAGACTGGCAGCGGCTTCTCCAAGGTTACAGGCAGGAATCTCTCTCAGCCCTGTCTTGGAGATGCTGCCAGGGAGCGAACTTCGAACCTAGATGCTCTTCTCAGAGCTGCTCAATCCCCTAAGGGGAATATCTTGAAATTATGAAATTGAACTATAAATAAATAAAATAATGACCCCACCCCCACCCCGACACACATCTAATTTACCCTCCAACCAGTCTCCCCACACACACCACCCATGGTACACACCAATTTCCACCTTCACACAATTCCCCAGCCCCTGAGCTGCTCTGTCCCCCCAATCTCCCTTTTCCTGATTGCCACCACAACGCTGTCTCCTCTTCTTGCTCATCCTGCTCCCTGAGTTTTGAAAAGGCACAGGGCAGGGAACATTGTGGGAGGAAATGTGGAGCAGAGTGGTGAGTAGGGTAGGTGCAGGATTGGCCAGTGAGGCAATGGAACAATGAGGTGGCAGATGCAGAGTGTCCACTGCCACCAATCAGTTGACTGAGGTGGTGGCCTCACTGTATCCCATTAGTGAGCTGGCCAAGTATACTTAACTCTTTGCTGGAAAATGGCCATATACTATCTTTAAATTGTCCAAACGTTTTGGATCGATGCTGATTTCACATCTTGATACTGATTTCACATTTACATCTCACTTCTATTTAAATATTGTCAGATTGTATTATATTAGATTTACCTTTCTAAATTTTAAATTCAATTTTCCACAAACATGATTTAAATATGCCACATTTATTTCATTCCACTCTATGATGTATCCAAAATCCCACCTTTTAAAATAAAGTAAAATGGCTCTGTTAGATAGGGTTTCAGGCACTGTTCTTCAACACAGAACTTTGCCCATATCTTAGCACTCCAATTGATTTTCTTTTGTAATTTCCATAATTATCTGACTCTTCAGGTGCAGTGCGTGAGATCACACCCTGTAATCATGCCGATGATCCTTAAACAATTATTCATCCTGCTTCTTCTTAAGCTTTCTGGGGCTATATTTGCCAGGGTGACAGACTTGTATCAATTTAATCCTTCTGTCTTTTACTTTCATGCCTTGGTGCATTCAGTACGTTTGTCAGCTGTAATTATATCCGGTTAATGAGGAGATGAATTCTGAGCCTAGGCTAAACAGTTAAAAGGTGTGCGTGCATATCCCACACACAAAGACAGAAATTTCTCACCAGCCGATAAATAAAATACTCTCATGTCTTGTGTCAGCCACGATGTGTCAACAAGATTAGTAGCTGTCAAAAATAAAACAGTGTAGGGCCTGATGCTACAAGTTTCTCTTAGGGAAAGGGCTCAGAGGATCAGAGTCTTAATGTTTGTTTAAATAGATTACTTCGAATAAGAATGGGCGGTTATGAATGGAAAACTTGGATGAATTTGGGCAGAGATAGATATATAGTTGATTACAAAAGCTCCTGAAAACACCATGGCAACTTGGGTCCAGGTGACCTGAGTTCAAACTGCTAACTAGGTTGCAAACTAACTGGAAATACTGCAACATCTTCATTATACTATTGCTACTGCCACTATTTTATTATTGGCTGACATCCTGACTGGACAGGAGTTCGACAGAAATTGAGAAGTTAGTTGTGACTAACTGGTCCTATTAATTTCAATAGGACTTCTGTTGAGCAGTTTAATCAAGATGTCAGCCATTATTGTTCATGGCTGACATCCTGACTAATCCTGCACTTGTGGAATGAACAAAGTTGCCGTAGTGCAAGAAGATAGTGTAGCTGCCCCAAATCACTAGAAAGCCCAAGATTGTGCTCTTGTGTTATCACTGTGAAACTTTTGAGGCTCTCCACACATTGCACACATTGTTGTGCAAGTGCAAACATGTTTGTGCTAGTGTGACACTAGTTTGGAACACAAATTACAGACTTAGCACAATTCGCTAGCACAGCATCAGGATGGTCATCATCATCATCATCATCATCATCATCATCTTTTCTCAATGTATCCAAGACATCAACCAGATATAGCAGAGATTAATTTATCAAACCATTGTGTTGGGTGTTTTTAAATGGTTTTGATTTGGTCATCAGATAAGCATTTTCATATTCATATATATATATATATATATATATATATATATATTCATATTCTGGAGAGGTAACTGGAGGATGCTGAATTTCTACCACCTGCTGATGGGAACTTGCCTTTCAATAGTAGGTAGGTAATACTGTTGATTTGACTTCTGTTGACTTTATACTAGCACATCTCCTAAAATTAATCTCCAGCTTTGGTAGTAAAAAGATTACCACATTTTTATTTATTCCTGCTCTATTGCCTTACAAGGGATCCATGTCTTCCAGTTAATTCAAGGCACAGAAAAAATAACTGTGGGCATTTATATTTTCAATGGGACAGAAGCCATGCTGCTTTTTCCCTGTAGCCTTCAGTCCATTCGGAGATCTGTTTACATCAAGCACAGCCTAACCAAATTTAGTCCACATAACACTTCCTCTCTCCATTCCATTTTAAGACTCGTAGAAATTGCAGGTGTGACTATACATCATGCCTACCGCCACCTGTTTCTCCCCACCCCCGCCACTATTTCTTTTGGTCATTTTTGTTTTTTAACATCCAGCCCAAAGGAAACTTTTGATGAATTTGAAAGCTTGCAAATTTCTTCATGACTTTTAAAGAAAATTTAGGGCTTTAAAGATAATAACCAGCACTTTGTGTTTTGCCCAGAAACATATTGGCAGCCAGCGCAACTGTTTGAAAACAGGCATAATATGGTCTCTCTGGGTTACCCCAGAGACCAGTCTGGCTGCTGCATTTTGAACTAACTGAAGTTTCTGAACTATGTACAAAGGCAGCCCCATGTAGAGAACATTGCAATAGGAGGTTACCAGCTGATGCACCACTGTTTTGAGATCGTTCTCTTCAAGGAATGGACGCAGCTGTCAAATCAACCAAAGTTGATGGAAAGCACTCCTGTCCATAGCCTCCACCAGGGATACCAGAGTAAAGCCTGGCTCCAAGAGCACTCCCAAGCTGTGTACCTGCTCCTTCTGGGGGAGTTTAACCCCATCCAGGACAGGGAGATCGAACTCATCCCTCAAATTCTGATCCTCCACAATGAGCACCTCCATCTTGCTTGGATTCAGCTTCAGTTTGTCGTCCCTCATCCAGCCCATTACTACCCATAGGCAGGCAGGGTGTCATCAGCATACTGGTAACAACCGGCACCAAATCTCCAGATGACCTCACCCTACAGTTTCATGTAGATGTTACAAAGAATGGGGTGACAGAATGGAGCCCTGAGGGACTCCGTATAGCTCCTGTTTCAAAGAGCAACCTGTTTCAAAGCTCCTGTTTCAATAGTTCCTGTTTCAAAGAGCAACCATCACCAAGCTCCACCATCTAGAATCTGCCTGAGAGATAGGAGCGGAACCTCTGCAAAGCAGTGCCACCTATCCCCAACTCCCCCAAGTGATCCAGAAGGATACCATGGTCGATTGTATCGCACGCATGCCACCAAGAGATCCAGAAGAACCACATCCATCAGGCCAACCAAGGCTGTCTCAACCCCATAGCCTTCTCAACCGATATTATAAGGAGAAAGGGAAGGTGACCCTTAGTGAAATCCAGAAACCACACCCCCAACTCCCCTAATTTTAGCCAAATCTATCTTGTAAAAAGAGTAGCTTAGTGGGATGTAACAAAAAGGTGAAATGCCTGAGACCCTCTAGACTCCCTCAAATTCAAGCACAGTCCCCTGGATTCTTGCTGCAACAATATTTCCACCACCTCCACCCACTTCCAGGAAAAGATCCCTATCTTCACCCACCAATAGCCACACCTTGTTACTCCAAAGGGAACCTCTCCACTTCCCACACACAACTCAGCATGTGACTCTCCTCCTAGAGGTGTAGCATCTGACAGCTGTTCAGGAAATCTGAAATCTTTCTGCCAACAGACTAGGAAGAGGCAGCAGAGAGAGAGAGAGAATGGAAGTACAAAATGTGCTGCGTTCTGCAGCCAAAGATGTTTCCTTTCACCCTTCCGTTCCAGGTGAGAAACAAAAAGCAAAATTCAGGGAAGAGACTTTCAAAAGCCAAATAATCTGTACATGTCAGTGAGAAGCTAAAGGCAACAGAAAATGTTGTGTTGGGTGACAAGGAGGCTTAACCCCTAATCCAAACAGAGACTCACTAAAGTTGGCAGTGGTGAAATTGCTTTGCTGCTGTTCTTATCCATATTTTACTGAAAGCTTCAAAGTCTAAGATTTCAAACTTAAAAAGGGGAGAAAGTATGTACAGCCCTTCCTTGACAGTCAAATGTATACCTCTCAGTGCACATATGCCATCTTCAGAGCAGGATCAAGCATTGTGCTAAGTAAAGCATAGCCCAGCTGGGCACCATACTACATAACAATTCAGTGTTCTTCATTGCAGGGTCCAGGAGCCAATGATAGCTCTCATTGACCTTGAGTGGGTTCCCTGACTAATTGTTTATTAGGCTTCAGCCAAAGTTAAAGATGATGCACAGTTCCTCCAGCACTGTGCAGCGGTGTCAATACCCACCAAAGTGCTGTGCTTTCCTCAGCAGTGGGTGGGGCTCCTTTAAGGGAAACAGAGCCCTCTCAAGACCCCACACAAAGGCTCTCCACATGAGCAGTGTGGAGAGCTGAGGTGGGTTAAGCAGAGAGAGCGGGCTTAGCCCGCTCTCCCTGCACACGAGCAAGCAGGAAGCCCTGGGCAGCTGGATCAGCCACCCACACGATTGCCAGCTCTGACACAGGGCCCCCCAGAAGTCCCATGATGCCCCATGTGAGTGCGTGGGGCTTCCTGGGGAGACCCCCGAGACTGGGAGGCTTGTTTCAGCCTCCTGGCGATGGTCTCCTCATGAGTTGCCACAGCAGAAATCCACGCTACAGTGCCTCACAATTGGGTAAACAGGGTTAGCGAAGCACACGCTCCGCTAACCTCGTTTAAGGGGAGGGGTATTTATGGAGGTTAGCTGCTAGGAGCTCCGCAGCTCCCGCTGCAGCACACGCTCGCCCAAAAGTGGGCTGCGCTCCGTTAGCCCATTTTTGGGCAATCGTGGGAATAGCCTCACCATCTTGGAGAGTGTGACGGAAGCACTAGAAAGTGTAGTCATTCTCAGCACTTCCCCCATAGAGCTCTATGGGGAAAGTGCTGGGAAGGACTACCCTTCCTACAATCCGTGCACATCTTCTAAGATGGCACTGGGGCTTGACAGGGCTCTTTCCCTTCAACCCCCTCCCTCTGCACACTGGGAACTTTCCCCCACAAACTGGCCCCCACTGGCAAAATAGTGAAACTGGAGAATTACTTCTGTTTCTGCAGAAACCCTGTAAGAAATTGCACTTGTCTTACAGAAGCTTATTTCTCTTCCTTTGAAATTTCTCAGTTTTACCTTGGAAGAAACCTTGAAATTTGCCTTGAATTCCACTTGGTATGACTTTTTGGTGCTAGGGATGTGCCAAACCCAACTCCCCCCAAAATTTTCATTTGACTCATTAAACATGTCTTCTGACTTCTCTTGAAAATCCTCAAACTTTTTGTCTAGGGAGGAACCAGAAACTTCACTTCACATTTCATATTTTTGACATTCAGTGCCAACCGCCAGTAATTACTGGCGAGCATCTGTATTCTATTACACATCCCAGGCTCATTTGATGCAGTAAAGAGGTTGTTTGTTTACTTTATTTCATCCAAGATATTCCAAGGGTTCTGAGTTGGTAAGTGTATTATGGCTGATTCTAAGTACACATGTGCAAAAATATCCAGTATTTAGCCCAAAACTAAAATAAGGTAGTACTAATTAGAAAAGATAAAAACCAAAGGAAGGCTGTACTTTTTCTGAAAATGCATCTGCCCTAGCCAAGAAAATGAAATGGCAATGTATCTGGGGATGATAGAAGTAGTCGTCCAACAACATCTGGGAACTCCAAGGTTGGGAACTCCTGAGCTAGGGAAATAGTCATACCTTCCAATAGCAGGTTAGGGATGTGCACAAACCAGTTTGGCGCTCCTTTTGTGGAGCGCCGTACCAGTTCAAAAGTCCAGTGTTCAAGCTGCTTCAGAGGTGGGGGGTTCCTTTAAGGGGCAAGGAGGGTGTCCTTACCTGCCCTGCCACCTTCCCCCCACTGGTGCTCTCCCGCAAATTGATGGTCCGGGACTGCAGCGTACCTCCTTGCAGCCCCAGTCAGCATCGAGCACACGTCAGCATCTTCTGGGACGACACTGATGGGGTTGCAAGTAGGTATTGCTGCAGCCCCACGCCAGGAGTTTTGAGGAAAACGCTGGTGGGGGGAGAGTGGCAGGGCGGGTAAGGGCACCCTCCCTGCCCCTTAAAGGAACACACACACCCGCTTCCCAGGAGTGTACGAACTAGTTCGTTCATATCCCTTTAGCACATTCATCCAGAATGCAGCAGTGGAGGCAGTCTGAAAGCTTTTGGACAAGACGCCTGTCTCCTGAGAAAAGAGACCTCCTTTGAATTTATTACTTAAATCTGTCTTCCTTGCTTCACTCATGACTGAAAGTTCCCAAGGAACAGTTTTTGGTTTTTTCTGCTATACTGCCTTAGTCCTGAAGCCATAGCCCACACCCATGACATTGCACAAGTTTGGAGAATTAAAACAACCAAGTTTAATTTAATGGAGATTTTAGCAAGTGGGAGCCCTTTGTAGTTCATTTTATCCTGCAGTCTTTTCAGGGGCTTGGAACCAGAATAATTCAAGTTTGTATTATTTATTTTTCTTTCATAAATCAAGAAATAAAAAAATTGGAATCATCAGCTCCTGAAGCAAGTCTGCTAGTTTGGAAGAGGTTTGATTAACTTGGTCAAACCTTAATTTGTTCATAAACGATCTAGAAGTTGGGGTGACCCGCAAAGTGGCCAAATTTGCAGATGACACTAAACTATTTAGGGTAGTGAAATCCACAACAGATTGTGAGGAACTCCAAAAAGATCTCTCCAAATTGGGGGACTGGATGACAAAATTCTCTGACATGGAATGTGGTGACTGCCAGCAGCCTGGATGGCTTTAAGAGGGGTTTAGATAAATTTCATGGTGGACAGGTCTATCAATAGCTACTAGTCTGGTGGTTGTGGGCCATCTCAGGCCTCAGAGGAACCATGCCTCTCAATATCAGTTGTAGGAGAGCAACTGCAGGAGAGAGGGCATGCACATTACTCTTGCCTGTGGGCTCCCCAGAGGTATCTGGTGGGCCACTGTGTAAAACAGGATGCTGGAATAGATTGGCCTTGTGCCTGATCCAGCAGGGTTGTTGTTCTTATGTTCTTATGATTATCACAGAGAACAGTAGGAATGATCTAAATAGGGTCATAGTTTTGTCATGTAAACAGATACGAGGCTGTTCTCACGCATGGTCAAAACCGGGCTAATGAAGTCAAGCCCAGTCTTGCCTACACCTGAGAACTGCTGGGATCATGCCCAATCCTGGTGGTGCCTCAGCAGCAAACCCACTAAGCCAGCCACCCTCTTAAACACAGTTAACAAAGCTAGCACTCCTTTAGCTCAGTTTTTTTAATAATCTGCCAGCCCCGGCTACAAGCAGCCATGGCTGGGAGAATGTGGGGCTCCTGGCTGGCATAAGGGGAATCTCCATAATGCATTGTGCATGTTCATGGTGCATTATGGGAGTTCCAGGGGCCATGGTGACATATCCCAGCCCACGACCCTCCACACTGCCCGAGGCAGTGTTCCCAAAGGCTACATGGGGAAATGGCTTCAGTGAAGGGAGCAGAGGCTGTTTCACTCTGCCCGCTCAGAGCTTGCAGCCAAAGCCTGCAGGACCATTATCTGGACCTCTCCCCATCTTCTCCTCAACCACTTCCATTACAGCGTTTATATGTTATGGAAGTGGTTGAGCCCAAGAAATCACATGCTGGAGCCCAAGAAGACATGGCTCTCCTCCTCTCAAAGGGCTAAGTCCATATCAAACAACCTCTGCATATTCACAGTTTCCAATGAATAACACCACCATTCAAGAAATTGGTGCTTTCTTTATCTTTTGGAAACACCGAAGGACCTTAGTTGGATTTACACTATCCTTGGCAAGATAAATGAGTTTCTCTGTATTCAGGGCTGTGTGTGTGTGTGTGTGTGTGTGTGTGTGTGTGTGTGTGTGTGTGTGTGTGTGTGTGTGTTTGGTGACACTTTAAGTAAATGCCTCGTTTCTCATCAAAAGGGAAATATTTGGATATGGCCATTGTAATAGCCTCAGAAAAGACTACAAATCTCAGGAGCACATGTACGATTCCCAGGAGTCCATGGGAGAAGGAGGGGGAAGTGTCATTTTAAAAGTTAAGTCATGGAACATGGCAGCTTGCTCCCTCATGGTGAGGTGCAGAGAGAACAACTAGGTCCTCTTCTCTGTAGGGTGAATGGGAGAAGCTTTGCTTTGAGGTTCAGCTTGTAGCAAAGCAGGCCCTCTCAAAGAAAGGCCAAAGGGGGCTGAAGCAGGCACCCCTCAGAAGCTCCAAAGTGACCCCCGCAAAGTGTTGTGGCCCTGCTTTGCACAGGCATAGTGCCCTGAGCTTCTGAGAGGGTGGAATACAACTATGATAGATCGATGAATAAGAGGAGATGGCAAATGTACAGAGAGTTCTTTCATCCCAAAGGATTCGAAATTGACACACTTTGGATGTATAAAGTAGGTGTAAATATGGACAGAATTCAGCCAGCATCCAAGATTAAAATGTCCCTATTCATGCAAGAATAGGGGTGGGGGGTGGAGGGGACTGAGGGAGGAAATTTTTGTTCTTTGTGAATAATCCCAGGATGGTACTAATAAAACAGTTTCGCTTATGATGAGAAAATGGGCATTTGTTGGAGGTGTCACACAAAATGCATCTCCTCGCGCACACACAGACTGAAGGCAGATAAATCCATTTATCTGCCATAGCGCAATGAGGAGCTCAGTCACCTTGTCAGGAATCGAACCTGTGGTTCCAGGAAGTCTAGATATTTCAAACCTAATGCACAGCTCTCTGAAAGGCTCCCTTCAGCACCCACTAATGTCAATCAGATCCTTCCACTGACATTGCTAAGAGGTTACTTAGGCTCAGAGCTGTTCCTCCCACCACTCATAACTTTAATAGCTGTCTTGTTCTTTTCCTTTAACTAAAGCAAAGCTTCGGCAGAAATGCTGTGCCTCATTGTGGGACCAGGAAAGGCGAACACCAGCCTTGTTATATTAGTTTCTGAGAACATTTATGAGAATTTTTGAGGGGAGGGAGACTGCAGCCATCCAATTACTGCAAACTGCTGGATGTCACACAAACCCTATGCCTGAAATTGCCTCCAAATTGGGGAAATGGGGGGAAAAAACAATACTTTAAAAAACCTGCAATAATGGTATGGCTATAAACTGCACAAACTCCCCTGCTGCTCACACAGTGTTCCACTCATGTTGAGTTAAATAATCCTGACAGAGGAATTAATGTTCAAAATCTGACACCCTGCCCTAAGGATTAACAAAAAAATTACCACAATTGCTCTGAGGCAATGGGACAACCTTCCCTATGAGGCTGGAAACTGTTCTGTTTTTGCAGTTTTTCACAGGGAATGCAACATCTACCTCTCCCAAACGGCCTATGGCTGCTGAGTATTGAGGCCCTGTATTCCTGTTGTTTTAAATTCTGTTGTACTACTTATTATTTTTCATGGCCCACATGATGGGCAGCCCTATGTCAGCATTAGAGACTCACAGGGACTGCTACGCAATTTGAAAGGCAGATCAGGGCTGAACAACTCAAATGCTCCGGTGGGCTGGATCCATCCGCAACTTGGTGTGCAGGAGCCAAGGTCAAATTTTTAGCACAGTAGAATTAAAAATATTATTAGTTACTTGTGGATCTATTCCCCCTGTCATTGGGCCCATAGTTTTAACCAAGGATAGTGGCCAGAGAATAGGTCCTGTCCCTGATCAATCAGTGGGTCCCCTGAAGTGCACGCCAGCCACAAACAAATGCCAAGTCCTCCAGGCTGCAATGCTAGGCATGCTTACATGGGTGTAAGCTTCACTGGGCACACCATGGAGCATATTTCGGAAAAAGCATGCACAGGATGGCGCTGTAAGGAAGTTTCCAGCTCCTGCATTGCTGCAGGATACCTGGGGGCCAGTAAAATAGTCCCTGTGGGCCGAATCCGGCCCCCGGGCCTTATGTTGTGCAGGGCTGAGTTACCACGTCTGGACCATCACAGTGCTCCTGTTGTTTCCACTAGAAGCACTGAATAACTGTCCAGAATTGGTTTTAAGTCATTGGGACTGCCTTTCAAGTTGCCCCAGAAGGTCTTTAACACCAATGTAAGGCTGCCATGCTTGTTCTGTCGGCCAATATATTTAATTTTATTGCTATTTTTATTATTTTCTGTTGGAAGTCATCTTGAGCATTGGAGAGGTGGGGTATAAGTGTTTTAATGTATTAATTCATCCCACTGGGTCCTCAGTGCAATTCATGCACTATGCACATACTATTGTGTACAGTATGAACATCTAGATCTGCACACACATTCTATTGTTTGTGCATTATGTTCTGTGCATGTTTAGTAGTTCATTATCTAGACCTTGCATTTGAAGGTCTTGTACCCAGGTGCCAGGGCGTCCTTTCTCCAGGAGGGAGTTCTACATCAAAGGGACCTGGAGCGTTACCTGGGAGTATGGTGCAACAAAGGCGCAGGCAGTCAATGCTGTATGCAGCACGGTTATTTTATTAGTTATACAACTTGTGATGGTTCCCTCACCCCATGTTCCATAGCCCAAACCTCTGCCCTCCAGGTTTAACCTCTTCATAGTTAGGGGCTGGGAGAAGTCTTCATTTCTTCATGGTTTCTCCATTTTCTTAAGGTCCACTGCTATGCTCACTCCAACCTCCAGCAGTCCAACCTCCAGCAGTTTTCCTGTGGGCCTGTTTGAGTCATGAAAGTGCCAACAATTTTTCTCTAGATGGTGAAGGATGGATCTTCCTCACCCTCCATCCAGTTGTACTGTTTGATTACACAATGCTGGACTTCCACCTGCCTTAAACACCACAGCCGAAAAGCAGGTCTGAGCACTCTTCCATGCACCACAACTGTGGGCAATTTCTTAATGCCTGATCTTCATCCTTGTAGAAATCAGCCTGGGCCACTCATTCACTGGTCTCCCATCCTGGTGCCTGCGAATAGGAATCAAGTCTCCTCCATCTTTTCCACTGTAGAGATGAAAGTGGGAGATTTACTTTTTGAATGGAATCATGTACAGTCATTCACACAAAAAGTGTACATGTGTAATATCTGAAAGGGGCTCCTGTATTTCTGCAATAAAACAAAATAGCATGGTTTCTCCCACTCCTTTCATAAATGTGGTGCTATGGTGATAGGTGGTCAATATATAGGATCTGGAAGGCAGTTTTATTACCCTTTCTCATGCTTACAGGAAGTATGACAACTTTGGGCATATGTGGCCTACATAATGCACAACTTAAGTTACATCAGCATGCAAGCATTGCTTTTTTAAACACAGTTCACTGAACTAAATAATATGTGTTTGTGTAATTGAATCCCCACCACAAACCTCAGACCAGACCAGGATAAAGATTCTGGCCATAACCCATGTTCAATAGCAACTATAAAGATTTTGTGTTTAGGAAAGAATTCTTGTATGCCATACCATGCATGTGTATTTTGGGAGTCAAATCCTGATCTTGATGTTTATGAATATATTACCCATTACATTATTTTCTGTAGTTGTTTGTGCATCTTTTGGAAAGGTGGGATATCAATATTTTAAACAAACTGGCTTCCTGTGCAAGGGTAGTTGTAGGACAAAATTATTTGGACTGCTGAGTCTTACATCAAAGGAAGGCAACAACAGGCATTCCCTAAGAATACATGGTGACAGTCAGAGGCTAAGAATACAGGTGGGGGTCATCACAGGCAGTGTTACAGTCAGGGAAGTGTAAGAAATGACTTGCCTCCTTCTTTGCCTCTCTGCTGGCAGAGTTAACAGCATTGGCAGGGCCATAGCTAAAACAGAAGCTGCTGAAGGAGGAAATGAGCTTTCTGTATTTTCCCTAACACAAGACAGAACCTGTCCCCTGAGAACATTCTTGGCCTTCTTTCCTCTTCTCCCTCTACTGCTATTTTATGCTTGTGCCATCTATTGGGGGCATTAATGCATTATGATTCATCTGAAGAAGTGTTGACAAAGAATTAATAGATGCATCCACAGAGTGCCTCTTCCTAAACTCCTCTGCTGACTCAATCTCCAGTGGTGCATCTGCTGTGACTTCACCTGAACTTGCCTTCTCATTGTCTTTGATTAGATTGGTTTCTCATTCCCATCCAGTGTCAAAAGACAACACTCTAGCTCAGGAGTGGACAACCTGAGGCTCTCCAGCTGTTGTTGGACTACAACTCCCATCTTCCCCAGCTGCAATTTAGGCTGGCCACCCCTGCTCTGGACTAATATACTTTGTTTCACCATGGGCCATTAACCGCCTTGGCATGGGTTCACACAATCACACTAATGTTGGTAACACACATTAAACCTAGATTTGAACAATTGTGAGAACCAGGCCAAAGTCTATTAGTCCAGAGCAGGGGTGGCCAGCCTAAAGATTCCCACCTTGGCATTGGTTCACACGATCATGTTAATGATGGTAAAGTAAAGTAAAGTAAAGTAAAGTAAAGTAAAGTAAAGTAAAGTAAAGTAAAGTAAAGTTGTGCTGTAGAGTTGGTGTCAACTCCTGGTGACCACAGAGCCCTGTGATTGTCTTTGGTAGAATACAGGAGGGGTTTACCATTGACATCTCCCGTGCAGTATGAGATTATACCTTTTCCAAGTCCATACCTTGGACTTGGTTTATCTTTCGGGGCAATGGCAAGCAGATCTGGTCATGGATAATATTGTCATCTCTCCCCTGCCATGGTCCGATCATTTTCTGATTAAAATGCAGATTGCAGTGGCCCCCTGTCTCTACCAGGACAGCACTACAACATGGATGGTCCGCCCCAGGCGCCTCATGGATCCTGTCGGATTCCAGGAGGCTCTTGGGGACATTCCTTGCAATCTGGTAGGCGTTTCTCCATCGCAGCTCGTGGAATCTTGGAACATCGAGGCCACGAGGATGTTAGATGAAATTGCTCCCAAGCGTCCTCTTACAGTTCGTGGATCCCAGATTCCTTGGTTCTCTGAGGAGCTTAGGGAGATGAAACAGACCAAAAGACACTTGGAACGCCACTGGAGGAAAACTGGTGCCGAAGATGACCAAATACAACTACTTGCTTATATTCGGGAATAGTCTAGGACTATGAGAGTGGTGAAATCCCACTATTTCTCCGCTCTTATCGCATCAGCTTACTCTCGTCCAGTGGCCTTATTTCGAATTACTTGCTCCCTTCTTAGGAGAGAGGAGCCGGTAAATGTTCAATCTGGCCGCTGTGGTCAATTTGCTCAATTATTTACTGATAACATCACCCACCTTCGGCTAGAGTTGGACTCTCCTTCTGTAGGATCTGATCAGATAGAGGAGATTCCACCCTGTGATATTATATGGGACACTTTTGAGTTGGTCGAGGATATGGACACAATTCTCTTGGGTATGGGTGTGGCAACATGTTGCTTGGACCCTTGTCCCTCCTGGCTGGTTAGAACAGCTGGTGGGAATGTTAATTCTTGGCTATGGGAGTTGGTTAACTCCTCGTTAAGTGAGGGTTTCATACCAGCAGCCCTTAAGGAGGCGATAGTTCGCCCTCACTTGAAGAAAGCCTCCCTGGACCCTGAGGTCCTTGACAGCTATAGGCCAATCTCCAACCTCCCCTTTTTAGCAAAGGTGTTAGAGAGGGTTGTATGTGCCCAGCCTGAGATGGTCTTAGAGGAAACTGGCTATCTTAATTCCTATCAGTCGGGTTTCAGGCCTCAGCATAGCACAGAGACAGCATTGCTCGCTCTGGTAGATGTCCAGTCGGTATGCATTGAAGACAGATGCTCTGACCCATGGCCACTCCTTTATGGCGTTCCCAAGGGTTCAGTTCTTGCCCCTGTCCTCTTTAACATCTATATGGAGCCTCTGGGTCAGGTCATTTCCCAGTTTGGGGTGAGATTTCATCAATACGCTGATGATACTCAGCTGTATATTGCCATCCCAGACCATTCTGGAGATGCTGTTTCTGTGCTTACTCGATGCCTGGAAGCTGTTAAGGTCTGGATGAATCAAAATAAGCTCAGACTGTATCCCGCTAAGACTGAACTGCTCTTATTCAGCCCTCGTACCAGCCAACAGCTAGATGTGAACCTAGTTTTAGATGGGGTGGTGCTGCCCCCGAAGGAGCTTGTACGTGATTTGGGGGTCATTTTGGATTCGCACCTCCTGCTTGAACAGCAGGTGGAGGCAGCAGCCAGAAGTGCCTTTGCCCAGCTCCATCTGATTCGTCAATTATGCCCTTACCTTGATCGGCAAGCATTAATAGCAATAGCAATAGCACTTACATTTATATACCGCTTTATAGCCAGAGCTCTCTAAGCGGTTTACAATGACTTAGCATATTGCCCCCAACATTCTGGGTACTCATTTTACTGACCTCAGAAGGATGGAAGGCTGAGTCAACCTTGAGCCCCTGGTCAGGATCGAACTTGTATCCTTCTGGTTACAGGGCAGCAGTTTTACCACTGCGCCACCAGGGGCTAATGACAGTGACTCATGCCCTTGTTATCTCCCGCCTAGATTATTGTAACACCCTCTATCTAGGGTTACCTTTGAGGAAAATCAGAAACCTACAATGAGTCCAGAATGCAGCAGCTCATTTACTTATGGGTGCCAGAAAATATGACAGGGTAACACCTCTCCTACAGTCATTGCACTGGTTGCCTATTCGCTACCGAGTTTAATTTAAAGTCCTGCTTTTGACCTTCAAAGTCTTGCAGGGTTTGGCACCTACAGACCCACCTCTCCCATCCAGTACATCCCATCCGGTCAGATCTGGTCAGAAAGCCCTTTTGTCGGCCCCCGATTTCCGAGAGGTTCGGGGAGCTAGAACCCGTGAAATGGCCTTCTTGGTTGCCGCCCCACTTCTCTGGAATTCCCTTCCCCTGCAGATTCGGTTAGCTCCTTCTTTGTTGATTTTTACATCTTTATTGAAGACTTTTCTTTTTCGCCAGGCTTTTACCCTGTAGTTTATATATCCCCTCCCCGTTAGTTACTTTAGTTTTATTTAGAATGTAATTTTAATGCTGTCTTGTTTTGCATGTTTTTGTACACCACCCAGAGTCTTCGGAGTGGGCTGTATATCAAATGTTTCAAATGAATGAATGAATGAATGAATGAATTATGCCTTTCAGCATTATCGCTCCTGCCTGATATAGGTGTTTCCTATAGTCTGGGAAACATACCAGCGGGGATTCGAATCAGCAACCTCTTGCTCCCTAGGCAAGTTACTTCCCTACTGCACCCACATTAAATCTAGATGAACCAAGCCAACAAGCCCTCTTGATAGGAGCAACAGAATAACTGGATAGGAGCAACAGAATAGCCATTGTGTACAGAATCATATCGCATTACTGGTACGAAATAAGCTTCCAATATTAAGTTGCTTTGAAAGCCCTCCTCCAGTGTGCTGGCACTTCTGAGGTTGAGATTATTGCTTATTGCTCTGAGACTTCAACAACTTCCTTCTAAAAGATATGCAAGGTCTTATGTATCACCGAGCTCTTCAACATGGTGAAGGGACATGTGAAACTATATACTTTGCACACTCTTACCAACAGAATGAAATAATTCACTGATTTTAAAGCCCTAACATTCAAAGCAATAATTCCAAAAAATGACAAAGGGTTGTCAAAATGCATAGAACCATTTCCTGGGTGTTTTGGAGCAAATCTTGTATGGATACTATTTATACTGCTTTAAGATCAAAGGTTCTTGCCCAACCCAGTTCATGAAAAGGAGGAAAAGGAAAGCAAAAGTGGGTGTGATCCTGCCTTTTGGCATCCTTGCTTGGTAAGGAAATAAGTCACCTCCACTGACTCCTACATGCTCCAAATGAAATGCCTTTTGAAGATTATTCTCCAAAACAATCGGGATGCTCAAAAGTCTGACTTCTGGTTTAAAACGCATGGCAGTCAGTAATATGCTTGTTAGAGGTAGGTGCTTAGGTATGCTTCAGGTGTTTGAAGGTGGTACTTTGAAAATGAGGTTCCAAAATACTAGGTAGTTAGCCAGCACTCAGAGTTGTAAGTGAATAGCAATAACAAGTGTGTTATGAGAAAGAACATTCAATATTGGGGAATATAACCCACTCAGGAGTTGTAGAATCTTAATCGGATATAATAAAAACTACAATCTCATTCCTGAGGCATTTAATTTCTTCTCAACGTGAAATATTATTAACTGTTGGTGACATGCAATCTCAAGTACTTTCCATATTAGGGTAAGGAGGAACACAGTCTCTTCAAATGACTGTGTAACATTTCTGTGTAACATGGCGGAGAACATAAATAGTTATCCTTTACAGCCAATAAAGCTCTTCTCACGATCGGTGAGAAGAGCTTCTGTTGGGCTTGCGGGGAGAGCGGGCTTAGCCACGCTCCCCACAGATGAGCAGACGCTCATAGCTGGGCAGCCAAATCGGCTGCCCACACAGCTGCAGGGATCACAGGCCACAAGCATGCAGGGCATCCTGAAGACACCCCGAGCCCGGGAGGCTGTTTGCAGCCTCCTGGTTGGGGGTCTACTCGTGTGACGTTGCATGTCGCAGCGACACACAAGCAACCAAATGAGGTTAACGGAGCGCTCGCTCCGTTAACCTCATTTAAGGGGAGGGGAAATTAGGCAGGCTAGCTGCCTTGGGAGCACCAGGCTTGCCTGAGAGCCCGGTAGTTCCCACGATCCCTGGAAAGTGGGCTAAGCTCCCTTAGCCTGCTTTCCAGGGATCATGGGAATAGCCTCATTGTCTTCAGGCTGTTGCAGCAGAGGGTGAGGCAAGCAGCAAGGCCCCTCCATCAGCCTGAGGAGGACCACCCTCTGACCCCTCCCCTCTGACAACTCCTCCCACTTTAACTTTTGTTTTATTTTTTTATAAAGATTATGAGCCCTTTTGGGACAGAATTATTATTTCTAAAGAATGCTGTAAGCTCCTCAGTCTTTCAGGAAGAACGGGATAAAAATGTAACAAACAAACAGCCCTGGTGAGAAAGCCCAAAAACAACTCTTCGGTGTGCCATTTGTTTCAGTTTGGATGGAGTGTATGGAGCCAGTGAGTCCATCCCAGATACAGTATGACAGATATGCAACATACATATCCAAAAAAATGCAAGTCGCAAGTTTCTCCCTGTGGCAATTATGGGGATTAACAGACTAGGAATCTTCAAGCAGCAGTAGGCTGCAGGCAAGAACAGCAGGTAATAAGAGAGGGAGGCTGTAGGCACACAAAATGGAGGCAGAGACAACATGGCTGACTGAGAAATTTTAGGTGAGCGCCACCCACTTTGCCCATAGATAAGATCCGCCCCTGCTTAAGTGACTATCATGTCTTCCCAGCATTCAAAAGGCATTTTCCCACATGAGCTAGCCCCAAATCAGTTCAATTTCTCAGTATTGTATGGAATGTGTGTGGCATAGCTCCTGTTGAACAGTGCCTGTGTTGCACTAGTGATGAGTGACACACTCCCCACACCCATGTAAGAGCTGCTTTGTGAATTTATTTATTTTTTTAATTTTAATACTTTAAAGATTGAACACTACATTTGCAGTATTCTAGAGTGAGAGCGCCCTCAACTCCCATATCCTTCTAACATTTTAGAAGGCTTAAATTTAATAAGAATGTAAAAAGGCAAGCTCTAGGAAAACCTTCTGGGATATTGCTGCTTGTCTGAGAAATTCTACTCACACTGCTTAGAAGAGCCTCACAAAGTCAGACCGGGGTCTATCAAGATCAGCATCTTGTTTCCCACACTAGCCTCTGGAAAGCCCACAAACCACAGCTTAATGGCAATACCCTTCCTCTGATATTGCCTCTCAGCAACTGATACTGAGAGGTATACTGCTTTTGAAAAAGGAAATTCTTCATAGCTGCAGGATTCATTTTATTTATTTGTTTTTACATTTATATCCTGCTCTTCCTTCATGAGGCCCGGAGCCTTGTAAATGGTTACATTTATCTTCACAGCAGCCCTGCAATGCTCTCCTCTGCAAACCCCATTCAGGCTCTACACACAGATCGTGTGTAGAGCCTTAGTGAGTTTTATGGCTGAACAGGCTGAACTCGGGTGTCCCCAGTTCTAGTCCATTGTTCTAACCACTGCACCACACTGGCTCATGAACTGGCTCAAGTTCATCATCATCATGATGACTAACAAGCAATGGAATGCCTGTACTCATTGTCAATGTGATTAATTCCAAGTGATGAATGGGTTACCTTGCTGCAGTTCAGTCATCTTTCTCACCCCCATTCCCCAGCAGCAATGGTCTATACTTTCAGATTTTTCTTTTGTTAAACCTTTTCTGCATGCTGTGGGCTTCCCTTCTCCAGTGCTGCCATATACCTGCTCTTTTTAGAATGATGACTGTGACATACTGCAACAAGAAGACCCCATCCCCATCCATTACACAGGCCTGGGATTTCGTGCGTCCTGCTGTCCATTGGGGCTAGCATGAATGCTATTGTATGTGGTAAGGAGAAACATCCAATTAAAGATCATCTGGAAAGTCCTGAAATGCAGCTAGGTGCCAAGGGGGATTGACTAAGCAGCATTTCCCCAGGAGGCACACTTTACAGTTGTGTCACCACTCCTCCTCTGCTCGCTTAGGGGAAGGGCAAGGCAAGGGTAATTTCTGGGCGGCCTATTTTAGCAGCAAATTATGACTCCCCCACACTGATCCTGCCAATGCATATCCTCATACTGATCCTAGTCATTGGCCTGAAAGGGACAGGCAAAGTCCTCCCCATGGATAATGGGCTACAGCATGAGGTGTTGGGTTGCCAAGTCTGCCTGAAGCTATTCCTGGAGGGTGTTTTCCACAATTTTTTTTCACAGTAGCAAGTCATTAAAATCTCCAGGGATCATGAGTGTACAGACATGGGTGTACTAGATGGCCTGCATCTAGATTTTTTTTGGTGGCTCTTGCTACAACCTCCAACACCATCTCTAGGCACCACCGACCAGCCTGCCTATCTCCTTCACTCCACAGCCACCTTCATCCCTCCTCATCATAGGTGGCAAGTGTCATTAGCCCACTTGCCAGCTCTTTGCAGACACAGACAAAGGTGGAGGAAGGTAGGCAGACAGTTTGGAGGCAGGCCACATGCAGCTGCCTTGGCCCTGGTCTGGTCTGGGGTCCATTGGGCATAGCTCCCAAACACACATCTCCCACCCAAGTACTGATTGAATGAACTCCCAGACTCAATCCGGATGGCTCACAGCATCCCACAGGCATTTTAACACATGTTCACTCACTTGCACAAGAATGCTGTTGTGCAAATGCCAAAATTATATGAACGGAGTTCCATGAGCAACTGTATTGTTGCAATTCTGGCATTTGCACAAGAGCATGAACAGTGTGTTAAAACACCTGCAGGATTCTGAGTTTAACACACAGGGGACCCTGAGCTGGAGAACAAACTCTCTACATCTAGGCTTAAGTATGCTGATGCCCACCATAAGCATGGTGGGCCATACTATGAGGGCCAGCCTAACCCTCACAAGAATGGGAAGCCTGACTTTGATTCAGGCACTCCACTCCTCCAAGGAGGTGATTACTATCAACTTGGCAGCCTTCTAATGCCCATATGTGTCTAAGGATTGGGATCCCATTTGACTCTTTAAGCACAGAATATACTCAAAAGTTGAGTAATGTTGAGCAAACATGGAGTGAACATTCCAGCGCTTAAAACAATCAGATGGGGAGAAAGAATGGGGCCAGATACTATAAATGGAATATGTTAGCAGCAGGTGCATAGCAAAAGTTGGAAGGGGCCCTGGAACAAAACATGAAAATGGGCCCCTGTCCCCCAGAGAGGCAAGGGGGGAGAAGCAAAGAGCAAACTGTTACCCAACCAGTGGGATCCCCTCCCTCAGGGGCTTGGGGACATTTGTCCCTTCTCCAATTGTTCCTGTGCTCCCAGTTAACAGTATGATCCTATCTTTGAGTTCTGATTGCTTAGCAGGGATAGAATCACTCCTAAGTCCCCTTGTGCTGGCAGATCCCAAATATATGCTGGCATAGTAAATCTGTGGGAACTCACCAATGTAACAGGTAAATATGGACAGAACTGAGCCTATGTCAGGGGAGGACATTGACATAAAGCATGCAGTACTGCTTTACTGACTTATGGCTCCAAACCTAGCAATGCACAGGGTGGCAGCTATATTATCCTGGGTACATTGTGTCTGCTGAATCAGAGGATTGCTTTCCAAATCCAGACTAGTAAATGCAGTGTTGGATTTGGAAAGGGTTAGAAATCCCATTGAGACATGAGATATTCAGGCACCTAGGAAAGTCATCATGTCTTCTTAGTTACTGAAGCAATCCTCACAATAGCTGCAGGAGGCTACCCCCTTCTGCAGGGAGGAAGCCCAAAAGTGTTTACCTCCTCGCAGACAATCACTGCCTCCTCTCTGTGATTCTATCTTATACAGTGAGGCTATTCTCATAATGGGGGGAAACCGGGCTAAGGGAGCACAGAGCTGGTATCGGCTGGGGATTGGAGGTCGCCCAGCCCCCGGAAGTCCCAGCATGCCCTGTGCAAGTGCACGGGGGCATTCTGGAGAGACTCCTGAGGCTGGAAGACTGGTTATAGCCTCCTGGTCGGGGGTATACTCATGTGTCGCCATGGCATGGAGGCGTGCCACAGTGGCACATGATCAACAAAACAAGGTTAATTGAGTGCTCACTCCATTGACCTTGTTTAAGGGGAGGGGTTGGTAGGCGGGTTAGCCACCAGGGAACCACTGAGCTTGCCCATGAGCTCAGTGGTTCTCACGATGGGGGGGAAACTGAGCTGCTCTCCTTTAGCCTGGTTTTCCCGCATCGCGAGAATAGCCTCACTGTATAAGATAGAGAGGTGGGTCTCATGATCCATGAGACCTGCTTTTGCTAGAACTGCGGGGAGAGCGGGCTAAGCCTGCTCTCCCCGCAGATGACCAGGCAGGGAGCCCTGGGTGGCCGGATCGTCCACCCACACGATGTCCGGCTCCGTGACGGAGCCAGCGGGGGCTGGAGGGAGCGAGGGCCGTGAGGCCCCCGGAAGCCCCAGTATGCCCTGTGCAAGTGCGCAGGGCATACTGGGGAGACCCCCGGAGCTGGGAGGCAGCTTTTTGCCTCCCAGTTGGGGGTCTACTCATGAGTAGCCACGGCTACTCATGAGCAGATAGCCCGGGTTTGCGGCGCGCGCGCTCTGCAAACCCGGGCTAAGGGGCGGGCTACTTGAGCGGGTTAGCCGCTCAAGAACCACCGGGCTCGCTTGGGAGCCCGGTGGTTCTTACGATTAACAAAAATTGGGCTAGGCTCTCCTAGCCCGATTTTTGGTAATCGTGAGAATAGCCCCAGAATTAGCAATAAGAAGAACCCTGTGAAATGTCATGGATATATGGAGAGCGCACTCTCCTCCCAAGCTTTTGGAGGATTCACAGAAGATGGTTCTGGTACACTCCACCCTTTACTGCATTTAGAGCTGCCACTGAACTAATCAAAGAAGAACTGAGGTCAACCTTTGCAGCTTCAACTACTGAATCTTGCTTTAAAAATACCTGGACGCTGGTATGCCTCATCAGTTGACATATTAACACTGCAATTGCACAATGAACCAAGGTGTGCTAGTACAAGGAGATCACATTGCTGTGCTCCATCATGGAGATTTTCAGGATTGCATTATTGTACTATTACGCCATTGCACGAAGCTTCACTGCAAAATATATGAGGGAAGCTATCAGCCATCAAATCCAGTGTATTTTCAACCTGTAAGAAAAAGGCATATTTTCTTGCTTACACAGAGCATTATCTATTCTTGTAATAGAACAGAGAATAGGGCAGTTGCCCACAAATACATTCAGACTTTTGGGGTGCTTCAGAATAATTCTTTTCTGGAGGTTTCTAATGTTCACTAGTGTCATTGATTGATTTGATTGATTGATTGATTGATTGATTAAGTACCATCAAGTCGATGTCGACTCTTAGCAACCACATAGATAGATTTTCTCCAGGATGATCTGTCTTCAATTTGGCCTTTTAGGTCTCTCAGTGTTGCATTCATTGCTGTTGTAATCAAGTCCATCCACCTTGCTGCTGGTCATCCTCTTCTTCTCTTTCCTTCAACTTTCCCCAGCTTTATGGACTTCTTAAGGGAGGTGCGTCTTCACATAATGTGTCCAAAGTATGATAGTTTGAGCCTGGTCATTTGTGCCTCAAGTGAAAATTCTTGATTGATTTGTCCTATGATCCATTTGTCATACCTGGCTCTTATATAGTTGACGTTAGAGTGTTCGACTAGCACCAGAAAGAGCTGGATTAAATCTCTGCTCAGCCATGAAACTCACTGGGTGACTCTGGGCCAGTCACTTCTTTCTCAGCCTAACAATAACACTAGTGACTGTTGCTGGTGTCTATGTTATGTTTCTTTTTAGAATGTGAGCCCTTTGGGGACAGGGATCCATCTTATTTATTTGTTATTTCTCTTTGTAAAACACCCTGAGCCATTTTTGGAAGGGCGGTATAGAAATAGAAATTAATTAATTAATTAATTAATTAATTAATTAATTAATAACCTACCTCACAGAGTTGTTGTGAGGATAAACATAACCATGTGCACCACTGTGGACTCCTTGAAGGAAGAGCAGGAAATAAATGTAAAAATTAATTAAAATAAAAATTAAAAATAGACTCTTAAATCCAGTAAGAGTTAATAGCTCGGTCGGAATAACATGCAACAGAATCAGATGGCGGGAAACTGAGGTGGCTGAATTGACTCCATCATTTCAGGTGGGGAGTGCCATTTTTTAATGCTCCTCCACAAAACCATCCTACAAGCAGAAAACTAGCACATAAGGGGAAATATTCCCTCCATACCTGCTGTGCTAGTTTTCTACTTATGGTGAGTAGAAAACATTAAAAAGTATGATCCTCCATCAGAAGCTTGAAATGCTGCAGTCCATCCAACTATGAGGCTATTCTCACGCCTGCAGGGAACCGAGCTAAGGGGGCCCAGCCCACTTTCTTGTGGTTGTGGGAACTCCAGTTAGCCTGCTTAAGTCCCCTCCTCTTAAATGAGGTTAGTGGAGTGAGCGCTCTGCCAACCCCATTTTGGCGATCATGAGTCACCATGACATGGCTCCTCACCATGGTGACTCATGAGGAGACCCACACCAGGAAGCTAAAACAAGCCTCCCTGTCTCAGAAGTCTCACCAGGATGCCCCAGACACTCACGCAGGGCATCCTGGGACTTTCAGGGGCCAGGTGGCCCCTGATCCCCACAGGCTCCCCACCCAGGGCTCCGTAGGTGATCATGTGTGGGGAGAGTGGGCTTGGCCCCATCCGGCTCACTGCTCCTGTGGAGAGCCTCTGTCTCTGCCGACTCTTTCCACTACATGTGCAGACCCAGACCTGCTCAGACCAGTGGCATAACAAGTTTGGCGGCAACCAGAATTCAAAATCTGGTGGCCACCACTGCCACACCCAGGCCCCCAGAATACCTACTGCCTCCCCACCATAACTGCCTCCTCATGTAACCAGCTGCCTCCATGTAACCTTCTGCCTCTCTTCCTGCCCCCCCAGCCTCCAGCATGGCTTCTAAGCCCCCAGAAACTGTGGCAGTTGGCTACGGTTTGCCTGGCTGCTGCATGCTTTAAGGACGTCATGGTCTGTAGCATGCAGTGGCTGGGCAAACTGTATCCAGCCACCTCAGCTCTTGGGGACCTAGGAGCCATGGTGGCAGTTCAGGAGTAGGGGAAGTCAAGCAACAGTTGAACATGGGTACAGGGGAGGGGGCAAAAGGTAAGTTTCCCCTTGTGAAGGAATGACCCCTTCCTACTTTGTTTTATGGTTAGTAATCTGTTTTCTACTTGCCTTGTTCTCTGTCCACTACAAGCTCTGCAAGGGTGAAAAATGTTGCTGTAAATTTAAATTTACCCCTGACAAGCAACTCTGAGGTAAAAGTTGTCAGCTGTAGAGTTTTGGAGGGAAAGTTGTAAACTGTTACAAGCGAAAGAGAAAAGAAGGTTCTAGTTGCCTGAGGTAAGAAACTCTCTGGGGCTATTCTGACGATCAGCAAAAATCGGGCTAGCCTCCAATAGCCCGATTTTTGCCGATCATCAGAACCACCGGGCTCGACTGCGAGCCTGGGTAACCCGCTCAAGAACCCCTGCCCCAAAACCAGGTTTGCGGAGCAAGCGCTCCACAAACCTGGTTTTTAGAATCATGACTAGCTGTGGCGCAGCTCCACACCATGCCTACTCACGAGTAGACCCCCAGAGGGGAGGCGAAAAGCCGCCTCCCAGCTCCGGGGTTCTCCCCAGTATGCCCTGCGTGCTTGCACAGGGCATAATGGGGCTTCCAGGGGCCACGCAGCCCTTGAGCTCCCCAGCCCCCGCTGGCTCCGTCTCAGAGCCAGCAATTGTGTAGGGCTCCCTCCCTTCTCATGAGCAGAGAGAGCAGGCTCAGTCTGCTCTTCCTGCTCACCGCCCCAAACTGGGTCTCAAGGATCATGAGACCCGGTCTTCTAATTGGCCAAGGTATCCCTTTAGAACACAATAAAAGGGAGACTGTGAGGTCATTCACACAATCAAAAACTGTGTCCTACCCAGGTTTGGGGGCTGTGTTTGCTCCCAGTTTTTGGTTGTGTGGAACTTGGAAGCAAGATAAGAGGAAAACCTGGGTAGAAGTGACTGTGTGGAAGCAAGTTAGGAGGAAAGCTACCCAGGTTTTCCTCCCCCAGCTTGCTTCCACACAATGAGGCGAGTCACATGATTAGTGTGAAGCGCTGAAAGGAGGTTTATGGGGAGAGCGGACTTAGTCCATTCTCCCCACAGACGATTAAGCAGCAGCATAGGCGTAACTATAGGGGGGGCAGGGGGGCACGTGCCCCGGGCGCCACTTGGCAGGGGGCGCCAAAAAGTGCCCCCGCCGATTTGCTGGAAAAATTGGTTTTTTTTAAAAAAAATTGATTTTTTTTTTTTTTTTTTTTTGCAGAACAGTCCCCCTCTCCCGGTCCCAGCGCCCCCCCCCCCCAATTGGCATTGCTCATCCAGCACTGGGTGCCGCGGCGTCTTCGTAGTACAAGTCTCTGACTCTCACTCCCCAGCGCGCCCTGCCACCCCGCCACCAGTCGTGCATGCGTTGAGAGGAGGACACGCACCAGAGCAAACTTCCTGAACAACTCCCTCTTCTGAACAACTTCCTGAACGCCCAAACCAGTTCCCCTTTTTGCTCATTCAAGTCCTTTCTCCCCTATAATCTAACCACGTTTTAACTGAAAAGGTTCAGGGAGGGGGAGATGGGGGGATGTGGAACCTTGGGTTCCACATCCCCCCATCTCTCCCTTCCTGGACTTTTTCACTATGTAATGCAAGCTAATTTAATTATATGTCATCATCAAAATGGATTAGCTGTTTCAGCCCATCAGGAAAGTCTAAACCTCCACCAATTTAATTAACCAGACTGAAAATCAGATGAACAGAGAATGTTTTAATGAAAGGTGGTATATAAATTTAACAATAAGTAAAACTATCATTAGGAGCAATTAGCGATTACTTAAACATTGGTGCTGCCAAGCAATTTGTAAATAAAACTTGAAGCCCTTTGAAAATAAGCTGGAATTAATTGTAGGTTGGGCAGGGGGTGAAAGTATATACTTCTAAACATTTATTGTTAAATTTATATACCACCTTTCATTAAAAACAACCCCAAAGTGGTTTGGTTTTAGTCATGGATTTTAATTTTAATTGCTCTTTTTCTCAATGTGATGAAGATTAGTTAAATCTGAGTGGTCTTAGGCAACCAATGTTGCATCTGAAATGCCATTTCATTTTTTATTGTCATAAATACTCTCCAACCAATTTAAATAGCAAAGGTGTATATTATCGCTTTATTCAATTGCAGGGAATCTCAAAAAAGCAGGATTTGCAACTAAGGCCGTGCATATCTTCTCTAAAATGGCCCTTTTATAGTTTTTCTAACTTTGAAATCATAACATAAAACAAAGCATAAATGCATAAATGCTTCCCCCTCCATTTGAAACCTTTTCTGGTGTAAATAGCGCGCAGTTTTGGAAAAGGGGAGTCTTTCTTTAACAGAGGGAGAATAAGGAGTCTTTAGCACTATCACCCTAGTCCCTCGAATTACTTTGGAGTCCTTGGTTTTCGTTTTGTTAAAATACAGTCACTCACAAGGGAAAGTCAGGAACAGAACCAGGGCGTGAGGGGGGGGACACATCATAATCATAATAATCATCATTGCATCACAATTCTGATGTTTGAGATACAAGCCAACTTCACAGGGTTGTTGTGAGGAAAAACCTAAGTATGTAGTGCATGTAGAAATTTTTGGTAATTTTTGTAATTTTTTAAATTTTAAAAATAAAAGTTTTCTGAAATGTGTGTCAGTCAGATGTATGTGGGGGGGGGGGCAGGGGGGGCGCAATTTCAGTGCCCCGGGCGCCGTTTTCCCTAGTTACGCCTCTGAGCAGCAGCCCTGGGCAGCCGGATCAGCTGCCCACACGACTGCTGGCTCTGTCACTGAGCCGGTGGGGGCTGCGAGGATAGGGGGCCGCACAGCCCCCGGAAGCCCCCTGTGCAAGTGTGCAGGGCATCCTGGAGAGACCCCCAAGCCCGGGAGTCTCCTCGTGTGTCACCGTGGCGTGGAGCCGTGCCTGGGCAGCACACAATTCGGAAACCTGGGTAAGCTGTGCACTCGCTCTGCTAACCTGGGCTAAGGGGAGGGGTATTCATGGCAGCTGGCTGCCAGGAGCCGTGTGGGTCCCGTCGCAGCACACGGTCACCCAAAAGCGGGCTAGGCTCCCTTAGCCCGCTTTTGGGCGATTGTGAGAATCGCCTCAAGCACTTCTACCCAGGTTTTCCTCTTATCTTGCTTCCACACAACCAAAAATTGGGAGCACACGCAGCTCACAAACCTGGGTGGAACACAGTTTTTGATTGTGTGAATGCTCTCAGTGTTACCACCCAGGGGAGACAGCTGAGAGCGGTGAGGAATTCTGTTAGAATTTGCTGCTCAGGGTTGTGTGAGCCAGAAGGCTAGAACACTAGGAGCCAGTTCACATATAACGGGAAACCGGAGGTCTCTTTACCTCCTGTTCCCAAACCGGAATGTGTGAAAAGGGCAATTGGAGGTGGGGTTTTTTTTTAAGTGGGGGGGGGACTCGTGGTTTCCCTCCCCAAACTGTGTTTTGTCACCTTTGGTTTACTCTAAGTTTCCTTTGCTCTGCCTCTGGTTTGTCAGTGCCAAGCATGCGAATGCTGGCATGCAGTTTCACTGCTCTAAAACCCAAGTAAATGGGGGAAGCTCCTCCCTTGCTCTGGCTCCTATTGGCTGTGTAGGCTGTCCTTCAGGAAAGAAGGAAGCCCACACAACCAACTCCCACACCTCTCTGCAGTCTCACTGACTGCAGAGAGACTGCTCAGCATTACGTTCAAGGAGCTTGGGAGGGGGCTATGGATCCGGGGGCCAATGGACCAGCGGTTACGTGTGGCCCGGCCCTAACAGTATAAGATTGGGTTGAAACTGCTAGGCAAGTTAGCAGTGAGGGAGCTGGTCTTACTGAAGCCTGCTAGTCCTCATGACAGAAGGTTAGCAAGTGTGCTTGGTTGTATTTTGTAATTTTTGTACTCTTGCTGACTTAATCTTTAATAAACTATTCCTGTACTGGTTTTTGCATTTTTTGAAACCTTTTTATCATAAGTAAACCTGTACTTATTTTTAATTTTTAAAAGTGGTGATTCTCCTTATTGAGCAGGGGGAGAACAACTGGCCCTATCCAGCCCCAGCAAAGCATCCCTCCAGTGGCTGTTGCTGGGGTCTTGTCTTATATTTCTTTTTAGATATCCCTGTCTTTGGGGACAGGGATCCATCTTTATTTATTTTTATTTCTCTATGTAGACCACTTTAGGAACTTCTGTTGAAAAGTGGTGTATCTGTTGTTGTTGTTTTGCTGTAATATATGTTCTGGTGTCTCTGTCAGTTATTTTATCCCCACCTCATGCCTACCTGCCCTTTTTACCACACTATTAAGTTTTGGTCTTGTTTTTCAATGCTAGAGGGTTGCATGAAGAGGAGAGGAGAGCTGGTCTTGTGGTAGCAAGCATGACTTGTACCCTTAGCTAAGCAGGGTCTGCCCTGGTTGCATATGAATATGAATGAGAGACTAGGTGTGAGCACTGTAAGATATTCCCCTCAGGGGAAGGAACCGCTCTGGGAAAAGCAGAAGGTTTCAAGTTTCCTCCCTGGCTTCTCCAAGATAGGGCTGAGAGAGATTCCTGTCTGCAACCTTGGAGAAGCCACTGCCTGTGTAGACCAGTGATTCTCAAACTTGGGTCCTCAGGTGTTATTGGACTTCAACTCCCATAATCCCCAACCAAAGGCCACTGAGGCTGGGGATTATGGGAGTTGAAGTCCAATAACACCTGAGGACACAAGTTTGAGAATCCCTGGTGTAGACAATACTGAGCTAGATGGACCAATGGTCTGACTCAGTATATGGCAGCTTCCTATGTTCCTATGAATGTTCCTATGAATGTAAGCCTAAGCAATCATACCAGTTTAACAGTCTTTTTGATTAGACTGAGATCCAGCTGTGGCCAAGCCCTCACACCTCTGGTGGTGAGCAGCTTGTGTTCATGGAATATGTTTGCTGAATGATAACTCCACCCCTCATTCTGACCAGCAAGCAAATCTGTTTACATTTTTTGTAATAGGGATCAAGTTGAACCATCCAGCTAAGGCAGGGGCGGGGGGGGGTGCAAGGAGGCCTCCATGGTTGGTAAAGTTAGCCTCCTGGAAATGGATAGTGCAGGCCACTCCCTGGCTGTCTGGCATCCCTCAAGCCACTAGTACAAGCCCTTCTGACAGTTCATAATATAAATTGATCTCCATGTCTGACATTCAATTCTAATTTAACTATGCTTTTCTATTAACATGATTCCTTTGCACTGGTTAGGTTATTGCATCAGTGTAGATTTTGTCAATTTTTTTTCGCAGCTGCTGTTCTATTGCTCAGATGTACTATTTCAAGGTTTTTGAATCTGGAGGCTGATCCGACCGCAACAGTACTGCTCCCTGAATGAGTGAGCAGAGTCCTCAGATGTCTTGGCTGTCCCCTCGTTGTCTGAGCATTTCGTAGCTCTGAGTTCCTAGTCTAGTCTGGGCTTTTATGAGATATTACAGTCTAGGCTAGCACCATTATAGGTTGCTGGGCATTTGTAAAAGAAGGAACTCTGGTGTACACTCACAGGGAGGATGCTCCTAGCATGTCAGGCAACATCAAAGCAGATACATTTTTGGAAGTGGGTGAAGGGAGTGGTTCGAGCGAAGCCTGGGTGGAGTGTCATATGCAAGAGGGGTGTAGGAACAAATGAGGACGCTGATGCTGGCAAGGCTGACATTACAGTGCTCTTTGAGGCTTGCATAAGAAAGTCTGGTTGTTTTTTGAAGGTGCATTATATAAATAAGCAGCCAAGATGGGCCATATCCAAGCATGTTGCTCCACAGAATAAAGAAGCCTGTTACACCTACTCCCCTATAAAACTGAGCACTTAAGATAAGAGGGAATCTGCCACGTGGCTTCCATGGAGCATGGGGAGACATGCATCCTCTGGCCCCTGTGGCCCCGAGCACTTCCAGGGGCTGCCAGAGGCTTGCCCTGCTTTCTCTCAGACTTTTGGGCTCCCATGCTCATCCCCACCCCATGCTCACCACAGCCGGTTGCTCAATGCTGCACTTTTGCATGTTGGACTCGGCGCTTCGCTCCTGTGCCACTGGGGTTCAGGCAAATGCATTCTTTATCTGCTCAAAGCAAGGCAGAGAAAGAATGCATTCGCATCGACCCCAACAGCATGGGAGCGATGCATCAAGTGCAATTGGCAAACGGACAATGCACCCATCTCCCACTCTGGCAATGCTCCCTTGCGTATGACATCATATGCAGAGGGTGTGGCAGCATGCACTAGCACATGTGCACATCAGCTCAGGGCAGGGGGCCACCAGTTGAGCTTGTCCCATTGCCCCCTGTGAGTTCCCTTGGCTCCTGAAGGGAATCTACGTCAAATCAATTTGCCCAGATAAATGTCCAGTTATGGTATCTTCATAGTTCAATCTCTGGTTTGTGTTCATTCATTCATTCATTCATTGGATTTCTATACCATCCTTCCAAAAATGGCTCAGGGCGGTTTACACAGAGAAATATAATTAAATTAAATTAAATTAAATTAAATTAAATTAAATTAAATAAGATGGCTCCCTGTCCCCAAAGGCCTCACAATCTAAAAAGAAATGTAAGATAGACACCAGCAACAGTAATTGGAGGTATTGTGCTGAGGGTGAATAGGGCCAGTTACTCTCCCCCTGCTAAATAAAGAGAATCACCACGTTAAAAGGTGCCTCTTTGCCAAGTTAGCAGGGGTTCATGCTCAGAATAATGTTGCATCACATTTGGAGCATTAATTGCAATCTGTCCTTTTAAAAAACAACAACAACCAAGCTTGCTTAATAAACACAATTGATTCCAGCTCTGCATTTTCTTCTGCTGGTTTGCACAACTTGTGAGCCACCAAGCTGAACACAGGGCCACCAACCATCTACTGTGGCATACAGGTGTTTGACAACTCCTCTTTTGTATTGTTATTCCAGGCAGACAGCAAGAGCTTTATTAAGACCAGCTATAGAGCCTTTTTAAAACTCAGAGAGGCCTTAATGTTTTGTTCCTTCCTTCTCACTGCACCCTGTTATCAGTCTTCCCTCCCACCTCAGAAAGAATGTACTATGAGTATTGATCAAAGTTAATTTGACTTTTTCCATGTGTGAGGCCTGGGGCAATTTCTCCCTGCCATTAAGGGCCTGCCCCAATGGACTGGAGCAGGGTAACACAACTTTGGCCTTACAGCTGTTGTTGTACTACAACTCCCATCATCTCCAGCTGTAGTGGCCAATAGTCAGGGATGATGAGAGAAGCTGAAGTTATGTAGCCCTGGGCTGGAGGGTTGCATCCAGATTGGCCTGGTCTACTGCCAAGGACATCCGTGCCATATAGATGATCTCCGCTGTAAGACATGCTTCCCTTGCTAACTGAGCAAAGAGGCACCTTTTAAAGTGGTGAGTCTCTTTATATTTAGCAGGGGGAGAGCAACTGGCCCTATACAACCCCAGCAAAACATATCTTCAGTGGCTGTTGCTGATGTCTATCTTATGTCACTTCTTAGATTATGAGCCCTTTGGGGAAAGGGGATCTATCTATCTATCTATCTATCTATCTATCTATCTATCTATCTATCTATCTATCTATCCCCTGCTAACTAAGCAAAGAGGCACCTTTCAAAGTGGTGAGTCTCTTTATATTTAGCAGGGGGAGAGCAACTGGCCATATCCAACCCCAGCACAGCATCCCTCCAGGGGCTGTTGCTGGTATTTGCCTTATGTTTCTTTTTAGATTGTGAGCCCTTTGGGGACAGGGGACCATCTTCTTGATGTATTATTTATTTTTCTATGTAAACTGCTTTGAGAACTTTGGTTGACAAGTAGTATATAAATATTGTAGTAGTAGTAGTAGTAGTATCTATCTATCTATCTATCTATCTATCTATCTATCTATCTATCTATCTATCTATCTATCTAAACCTCTCTGAGAGTGTTTGCTGAAAAGTGGTATATACATATTCATAGTAGTAGTAATTGAAGGCAATTGTTAGAGGAGCCTCCTTTCTGCTGCCTCCTAGACCAGATTTTTTATGTATGTCCTCCTGAGTCAAGAGGAAGAGAAACTACATTTTCTATCCCAATCAATGGAAGAGAATAGTTGTGTGACTCATGCCCACCACACCCTAGCAGTGACTCGAGGGGCAATCTCTTGGTGTTGCATGGAAGTGTTACAAAGCAGGAGGGAGGGTTTCTGTCACTGACTCCAAGGTTGAGGCTGTCTTCTATGGCCTCCAGATGGGGATAGGTAGGATTACTGGCACTGAATAGGGCTAGTTTACCTTTGATTACTGTAAGGAACTCTGGGAGACAGTTGGTGGGGCATCTTTTTTGTGCTGTGGATAATGAACCAAGCATGTGAGGGGGGTCAAAGCATGGAGAAAGGACTTCACATTGGCACCCAACTTAGAGGTGCTCCAAATAATATTTTCACAATTACTCCAGCCCAGGTCCATCTTGTACCCCTCCCCATTGTAACTAGATGCAAAGGTGGACCAGGTTTCCAGTACTG
Organism: Hemicordylus capensis; assembly: GCF_027244095.1. NCBI lineage: Eukaryota > Metazoa > Chordata > Lepidosauria > Squamata > Cordylidae > Hemicordylus > Hemicordylus capensis. The sequence continues at coordinate 38,034,651 of NC_069660.1, read as the reverse complement.
CCTCTTTTATCAGTTGTATGGGAAAGAAAACTTTGGGCGATGTATGACAAAAAATATTTATGGGGGAAAGGAAGAGGCTGTAGCTCAGTGGTAAAGTATCTGTTTTGCATGCAGAAGGTCCCCAGTTCAATCCCTGGTGTCTCCAAGTAGGACTGGGAAAGACTTCTGCCTGAAACTTTGGAGAGCCACCCTCAGTCAGTGTAGACAGTACTGAACTAGATGGATAAATGGGTGTGATGCAATATAACACAGCTTCCTATGCTCCCTTTCCTACACAATGATTTGATACACAACAAATAAACGTGAAGAAGTTCTAGCCCCGTTTGTTTCTTATCTTCAAGCACGCTGACCCAGTATTTTGCGTGCAGACAGAAGAATGCAAGGGAGCCTGCCAAAGCCTCTCACTTGGACATTCACAGCAGTGAGCAGAGTTAGAAGTCCTGCTGCTATGAACCTGCATGTATCCATGCTGTCTTCCCAATATGCCCACCACTTATCAAATGCTTGATTTTTGCCTTTTTCTGTGCATGCTATTTCTGCCCAAATCCATACTTTGCAGAAGTAAGGTGAATATTAATAACTCTGTGATATGTGTGATTCATTCTGAAGCCTCTGTATGAATGTGTTCATGTTCTTACATATTTTCAGCCTCTAAGCTCGCTAATGCTCTTATATATTTTCATCTTTGATCTTCAAGCTAGTTAAGTCAGAGTAACTGGGTTTCCGCTGATTTAGCCTCACTGGATTGAGTGGCAATCATCTGGCCTATATCTAGTGCACAGTCTTAATCAATTGGAGGATCCACCTGCCCCCAATTGATCAGACTGTTTTATTAGAAGAAATCAGAAAAATAAATATTGGCTGACATACTGCGCAACATTGCATGTGCATTATAATGCTGCATGTGTGCATTTGTCCAATGTGCAAAGCAATAATTACACACAATTTCAAAATCATATAGCCTTTAGTTCCAATGGCTGCCCCATCACACAGCTCCATTTGTACATGTTTCCCACTTGCATAAGAGCGTAAGAATGTTATCACACAACTGCACAAATGCAACATTACAGCATACATATAACATATTGCAGGATGTCAGCCACCGTATTCTAAATTCTAGCAAATACAATAGGGTTGTTCTCATGACTACAGATTCCTGGTAGGAGAGGGTTAAGCCAGGAAAATGTGGTCATCTGAGGCACTGGGAGTCCTCTTCACCCAGCAGTTCTGAACCGGATCCTCTACACTGGATCACTACTCTGGTTGAAAGTGAGCTCGGACAAGAAAATTGCTGTCCTGGCTTTTTGTTTTGGTTGTCTATGCAGCCGGTGCAATTTAAACTGTTCCCGGGATGTCAGCAGTTAGGGGTGTGCATGAACCACAATTCATGCACTGGTTCAAATACGAACTGGTTTGTTGTTTGGTGAACCATTTCATTCCAGTTTGGCTGACCCATGAACTGGTTCAGCAGTTAGAGTGTGGCACTGGGAGGAGTGGTGAGCAGCACCTTTAAAAGTGAGTACTGCAGGTCCTTACGCATGCATGGAAGCCATTTGCATGGTCAGCAACACGTGTGTGTCAGTACAGCCCGCAGGTTGTTGGGGGAAATGCCGCTGCAGCGGGAAGCTGTGTGGAAGCTAAAGGCTGCCTCTCCACTGCTCCTGCAATGCATTGTAGGATATTTGGAGGCCCCAGTTCTCAATTTCAGCATTGGAGAATGCCACCACGGCATTTGTGTGGGCACGCAAGCTGCAGGGCATGCTGGTAAGGACCTGTGCTTTCACTTTTTAAAGTTCTACTTGCCGCCCCTCCCAGTGCCTCACTCAAACCACTGAACCAGTTCATGGTTTGGCCAAAACAGAACAAACTGGGTTGCCAAATCACAAACCGGTTTGTATTAGAACCAGTGCATGAACTGCGGTCCGTGCACATTCCTGTCAGTGGCCATGTTGATCACAGAGTTTTGAGGGAAGTGGAGCTAGGGAGGGGACAGCTGCTGCGATACTGAAGGCTGCCTCGCTGCTGCTGCTCCTGCAATGCATTATGGGATATGTGGAGGCCCCAGTTCCTGATTGCAGCATTATAAAACACCGATGTGGGGTTTGTGTGGGCGTGCAAGCTGCAGAGCCCAAAGGAGATTATGGTCATCTGGGATGCAACAGGTAGGAGGCGAAGCATCCTTTCCCTCTAGACCAGCCCATATGGCCGTGAGAACAAGCCCTATAGCTTACATACAGAAACGCAAACCATGCACCGAAGACAGATGCAGGCTCACTGGCTGCACACCACTCCGTTGCCGCTCCTAGCAAAGGCTCAGGACCCTGTGTCATAGCTGCTGCGCCCAACTCCCACTGGGAATTATGGGAGTCAAGCACTGCTGCTCTGACACACAGCATCATTGACATGGAGCCTCCTGCACTTTCACTAGAAGCCCGAACCCAGCCTTCTTGGGTGCGCAGCTTGCTGCACTGGGTGTAAACCAATTTAATTCTGTCTAAAAAGGAGGAGCAATCTCCTATGTACATCATTATATAAAATCCTTAACCAGCTGAGTTGCCCATTTACAAATGGAGATTTGTGGCATACGTCCACTAATTAAACTCTACCAAGATAGATCAGGTCCAGTACCTGTGTATTCAGATCAACGCCTCCCCACTTTCCCAACAGTGGAGGCCACAGTTCAACATAATTAACTGTGACTTACATGCTGGTTACTCTGCTGTAATGTCAGCTTCTTCACACTGTTTATTTTAATTAAAATAGAAATTGCAGGTCTTGAGTGCCGGTAATTACAGTCCACAGATTCAATTTACCAAGCCCCCTAATTAACCTGCTATGTGTCTACCTGACTTGAGATGTTCGTTGGAACATGAATGGTGCAGCAGCATTATGTTGTCGGCAGTGATGGAAATACAGTAGCAAAACCTGACAGGCTGTCTGAGGAGAGATCCATATATTAAACTTTTTTTACTTAACATTCACATTGCTTTTTATGCAGATTTGCTTTTACTTGGGCCCACTGAAATGATAGACTAGTTGAGGATAGTGATGTAATGGAAAACGTCCTCCTTGGAGTAATAATTATACTAGGTGTTTTCACTTTGTAGCTTTGGAGGAGAGATCAACTGACCCTATTCAAGCATTGCATCTCTCCAGTGACTTTGCTGGTAACTCCTTTGTGGGATGTGTGTATGTGTGTGTGAGAGGCGGGGGAGGAGGGAGTCTTATCCTTTTTGGAGAAAGGGAACCATCCTTTGTTTTCTTTTGCTTTGTCAACCACTTTGTGAACTTTTTGTGTAAAAGTGGTATAGATGATGATGATGATGATGATGATGATGATGATGATGGAGGAGGATATTGGTCTATTGATATGATAATGCAATGAGTGCAGGATGACTTAGACTGAATTCTTGGCAAAACATATTCCTGCAAGAAGGATTGCTGTGTCTAGGGAAGAGCATTGATCCAATTGATATCATCAATCGGATAGATACCTGTATATGTTTTCACTCCGATTTGCTTTCCCTATGGATCATTTGTTTCCTTCTGTTTTTCTGTCAATCATAATTGGTTTAGGTATGTGCCTACTTCCTGTCTCTCAGGATATTTCAATATCCCTTGAGGCTACTTGTTTCAAAATGACTTGAGGTTTTTCCAAGAAAGTGGCAGCAGTGCCATCCATCACTATGATCCTGCATCTTCCCAGTTGTGCTGTGTGTACTTGGCTGACAAATCTTTACTCAATGAAGTCTCTTTCTTTCTTTTCTTTTTTTTAAACTTCAGTTGTCCTATTTCCTCAGGAACTGAAGAAACAATCTCTTTCTCCAAATTAGCCCTGGAAGGGCTACAATTGTTGTGCTTCTATATTTCCCCCTCTGCTGCTAACAACAGTTTCAGGAGCAATTAAAATTAGGGCTTAGTGTGAGGGGGAAATTAGTACTGCAGTGCGGTGCACACATCCTCTGCTACGGCCCCTGTCCAAATCCCCTCTTCCACAGATGTTTTAGGGAAAAGAAAAATATATTGGAGATCCCGGTCATAGAACTCCTATGTCATGACAGAGTTGACCTTCAAAGAACTGTACACAAAGGCTACAAAAAAGCAAGGAGCAGGTGAAATGGACAAAACTTCCCTTCTTCAAGTTTTATAAGCTACTTCTCTGTAGAGGTGTCTAAAAGGAACTTTCAATGGCACAGCCTTATGGTTGTCGGGAGCATTCCTGACTCTGGAGGAGAGAGGAGAGGCTCATCCACACACCAAGTTTTGGATCAAAGGGCCTTTGCTTGCTGGCTCTTGGGTTCTTGTTATTCTGCCCCTGCAAAGCCATTAGTATGGGTGGGCTAGAAATTGTGGGAGTCAGTAAGAATGACATTCCCCAGTGACTAATATCAAACCTATTGTTTTAGATGTGAGCCCACTGTAGTAAAAACCATGAAAGAAATAGGTAGCACCATGTAGGCCAGTGTTCTTCATTGTAAGGCCTGGGGGCCAGTGGTTGCCCCCATCAACCCTCACTATGGCTCTCTGGTTGTTTATTGGGTCTAGGTGAAGGTTTAGTCAAGGCTGAATACTCTGCGCAGTCCCTGGGCATCACATGAAAGCAACCATTCCAACTGTAGAGTGCCACACTTTGCCCAGTCCTGGGGGCTCCTTTAAGGAAGAGAGCTGGTCTTGTGGTAGCATTTATTTGTTTGTTTGTTTGTTAAATTTATATACCGCTTTTCATTAAAAACAATCCCAAGGCGGTTTACAAAAGTTAAAAAACATACAATAAAAATGACAATACAAATATTAAGCTAAAAATACAAAACCAATCTAAATTTAAAATCTATAAAATACAAACATAAAAACTATACGTGAGTAAAACACATAGAAGAAGCAATAAAACAATCATGCAAAGGCCTGGATAAAAAGCCAAGATTTAACCAGCTTTCTAAAAACTGTGATGGAGTCAGAGGAGTGAATGGCCACTGGGAGAGCATTCCAAAGTCTGGGGGCAGCAACAGAGAAGGCCTTGTCCCGAGTGCATGACAGCCGAGCCTCCCTCATTGTCGGCACCCGGAGCAGAGCACCCTCAGATGACCTCGTCAAGTGGGCAGAAACCCTTGGGAGCAGGCGGTCCCTCAGGTACCCCAGGCCCAAACCGTTAAGGGCTTTAAAGGTCAAAACCAGCACCCTGAATTGGACTTGGAAATGAACTGGCAGCCAGTGCAACTCTTTCAAAATGGGTGTGATGTGCTCCTATTGGGCAGCTCCGGATAAAACCCTAGCTGCCGCGTTTTGCACTAGCTGCAGTTTCCAGATATTCTTCAAGGGCAGCCCCATGTAGAGCATGAAGGCAGATTGAAAAGGGTCCAGATATTCCGTATCATCCAAGACCCTCTGCAGCTGGGATGCCACCACACGCTCTATCACCTTGCCCCAAAAGGGAAGGTTAGATACAGGTCTATAGTTGACCAGGTTGGAGGGATCAAGGGATGGCTTTTTTAAATAGTGGTCTTACCACCGCCTCCTTGAGGCATGATGGCATCCTGCCCTCCCTTAATGAAGCATTAATTATCACTTCCAACCATCTGCCTGTACCCTGCCTGGCAGCTTTTATTAGCCATGAAGAGCAAGGGTCAAGAGCGCATGATGTCGCTCGCACACTGAACAGGATCTTGTCCACATCCTCAGGCTGCACCAACTGAAAAGAATCCAACACAACAGGACCAGATGGTACCAAAGGCATGTCTGCCGGAACTGCCAAAACTCTGGAGTCCAGGTCAGCATAGTTGTGAACAACTTTATCTGAAAAGTGGCAAGCAAACTGATCACAATGGGCTGTAGATGATTCCTCCCCCATTACCTGGGGGGATGTGTGGAGCAATGTTTTCGCCATATGAAACAGCTCTGTTTGTCTGCACTGAGCAGATGCAATGGAGGCAGAGAAAAAACATTTCTTTGCCACTGCCCCCCCCCATGGATAAGTCCCTAAAATGGGCTCTAGCTCATGTTCTGTCGGATTCATGACAACTCTTCCTCCAGCGTCGTTCCCGCCATTACCCGAGTTGCTTCAGCGCCCTAAGCTCCGAGGAAAACCAAGGAGCAGAGCGGGCTCCTCCAAGCCGGAGAGGGTGTTTAGGAGCGTGTCAACAGCCCGGACCATCTCTCCATTCAAGAGATCAACCAGGGCCTCGACAGGGTCACCAGCTCTGGACACTGGAAACTCCCCGAGGGCTGTCTGGAATCCAAGCGGATCCATAAGCCTTCGGGGGCGGACCATCCTAATCGGTCTACCATCCTTGCAGAGGGCAGACAGAGCAGTCAAACTAATACCCACCAGATGATGAGCTGACCATGACAAGGGAGTTGTCTCAATTTCCCCCACCTCCAGATCAGAGTATGTCCTGCCATGTGGGTAAGGCCCGATACCAGCTGAGACAGGCCCATGGTTGCCATGAAGTCCTGAGCCGCACCCACTAGAGGGGGCCTTTGCGTGGACATTGAAATCCCCCAAAACAATAAGCTTGGGGGAACCCAAAGCCACCTCCAAGACCACCCTGGCCAGCTCAGGTAGGGAGACTGAAGTGCAGCGGGGTGGTCGGTACACCAGCAGAATCCCTAGCCTATCTTGGAAGCCCACCCTCAAGGACAAACACTCGAAATTCTGAGATTGCCTGATCAGGCATTTGGAAACAGGGAGGATCTCTCGATAGATGACTGCAACGCCCCCTCCCCGACCCATGAGGCGGGGCTGCTGCATGATCAGGAAACCTGGAGCTGAGAGAGACCAACCCCACCCAGCTCATCCCTCCAGGTCTCCATCACACATACCAGGTCAGCATGCTCATCCACAATCAGATCGTGGATGAGAGATGTTTTAGCATTGACTGACCTAGCATTCAGCAGCAGCACCCTAATCCTCGAGGGAGTGTTCTCAGAATTCTCTGGGGTCAGAGGGTTGGGAGAAGAGCTGGAAAAAGGAACAGTTCTCAATTGCCTGGACCACTTTCCCCTGTAACAGCCTGCCCAACTCCCACCACCATACCTCCCTCTGCCCGCTACCTGTGATATTGCTGCCCCCACTCCATCCCCTCTTTTCTGCTCTCCCAGACACATCCCCTCAGACTAACCAAACACAGATTCTCCATTTAGTAAAAACGAGGCCCAGGACTCATGCTCTCTTCAAGCTCTCATGCTGGCTTCTTGATGACAGAATTAGGAAGGTTTTCTGGGCTCCCAGCAGCTTGCCCCATGGCTGAGAGCCACAAGGACAAGAGCCCTTGTGCTTTCGCCCTTCGGCTCATGCCAAGAGGCTCGCGCCCTTGGGCCAGCCTGCCCTATATAGGAGCAGAGCCCCAGCAGCAGAAGCCCAAAGGAGATCCAACACACCTGGAGGAAAGGTGGGGCAGAGGCAAAAGACAGCATAGTCAGTGCCCCACCCAAGCTGTTCTCTTTTTCCTTACCCCCCGACTTGTCCCCTTAGCTAAGCAGGGTCCACCCTGGTTGCATATGAATGGGAGACTAGATGTGTGAGCACTATAAGATATTCTTCTCAAGGGGTGGATCTGCTCTGGGAAGAGCAGAAGGTTTCAAGTTCCTTCCCTGGCATCTCCAGGATAGGGCTGAGAGAGATTCCTGCCTGCAACCTTGGAGAAGCCACTGCCAGTATGGGCAGACAATACTGAACTAGATGGACCAATGGTCTGACTCAGTATATGGCAGCTTCCTATGTTCCTAAACTTGAGGCCCCAGATGTTGTCGGACTCCAACTCCCATCAACCCTCAGTCATAGTGCTTGTGGCTGGGAAAGGTGGGAATTGTAGTCCAATGACTGAGGACCCAAGTTTGAGAAGCCCTGCCTTAACCCTTCCTCCAGAAATTTCTGTTGACAATCAAGGTGAAATTGACATAATCTTGCCAATGTCATCTCTACTGTGAAGTAGCTTTCAGTTTCACTATAGAGGTGAAAGGAAAATCTTTATCAATGCTGTTTGTGATCTTTGAACACCATTCTTGGAGATAAGATTTTACTAGTGTGCAGCCTCAGTGAAGTCAAACAAGTGGAATCCAACAACAGCAGGAAGCATCGGAAAGATACTGATCATTTTTAGCTCAAACATGGGCAAGGAAAGTCTTCTGTCTCTGTCTATGGACAGCTGTTGCCACTCAAGGTTAATGGTTCAGTTCAGGGCTAGACAGACGTGCAGTTACTCCATACTTCGGCATTAGTGCAATATCTTGAGTCAGCTTCCAATGCTATGAGCAATTGTAGCCTAGCCTTTATATAGCAATATCTTAAGTACTAAGGGTATTTACTAAAGTATCAAATTGCTTTTGTATACATTTTTTTAGTATTCTTAGGCCTCATGTCCTAAGGATGCATGTAAAGAATGAAAAGGAAAAAACAAATCTCATGAACACGTCATCAGGATGAGACCTATGGTCAGACAGGCACATATAAACTATTCGAGTACTTAAAAGATGTACCAATTGCATTTGTACTCCGTGCAGAGCAGTGTGATGACCTGTGCTGCAATACAAGGCTTCATCACAAGTATTTGGAAGAGGGGAAAGAAAGAGGCCCTTTACCAGGTGCCACTATTCAGTGGCAGTCAGTGAAGGATCTGGGACCCACTTTGATAGCAACTAATCTTGGTAGAGGCTCATAACTGGACCAATTATGGACCTATATACAAATTCATCATTATGACACATACACCAGATAAGCCAGACATGTCCCCCCCCTTTTCAGTGATGGTATCTGATAATGGCACAGTTCAAAATGGGTTGCATCTGGTATGTAGGGTGTGTCTCTCACAAGCATACGTTATTATTAGGGATGTATGAGCTGGCCATGAGACCAGATCAGTTCAAATCAGGACCGGATTCAAACCGACTCAGGCCAGTCTGGTCTCAGGATCAGCTGAATTGGGTCCGGTCCAGTTCAGCCATCGAAGCGGGTCATTACCTAGAGTAAATGTGGGGGATGGGGAGAAAAAAGGTACTTTTGGCCTTTAAAATTCAGGCACCGGAGTGGTGGGGGACAGTGGAGGCGGCTGCAGTGGCTGCGGCAGAGACATCAGAGAAGGAGGTGGAGACTCCCCGCTTCTCCGCAGGCCACCCAGATGACAGCCCGGGCTGGCTATGGCCCATTTCAGGCCTCTACGCATGTGGTGACACTTCTGCGTGTCACCACATAATTTGTGTGATGATGCAAATGGCCTCTGCGCATGCACGGAGGGAACAAAAATGCGGCCCTGGCCTGGGCTGTCATTTGGGAGGTCGGTCGGGATGGGGTTGGAGGAGCCCCAGCGGCTGTCTCCAATATCTCCACCGCAACCACCTCCGCCATCCTCACTGCCTGAATTTTAAAGGTAAAAACTTACTTTTCTGTCCCCCGCCCCGCATTTTCTCTAGGTAATGCCTTTTACTTGTACTTGTAAAAGGAAATATTTGCCGGATTCCCCTTTACAAGTATTACCCCCCACCCCGAAGCCAGCCCGCAAGCCAGTTCTTCAAACCAGGCGTCAGTCCAGTTTGAACCCAGACTGGCTCCCCACTTTGGGTGTCCAGTCCAGTTCAAACTCAGATGACTTGAACTGGGCTGGCTCGATGTTGAGCCCAGCTTTAAGAAAGCTGCCTTGCACATCCCTAGTTATTATACAGTTGCATCTAAAATACAATAAAAAGGATAACACTAGCTCAGCCTGTACCTGCTAGTGCAACTGCTCTAAGGATTGTACCATCAGGGTTGGGCATTCCACTGAAATACAGAAAAGCAACACTACTGAAGTTTTTAGAAGTGACAACAGTTTATAGAAGTGACAACAGGAAGGCTTATTTTACCCACTGTCTTTGCAGCATGGTTTCCACACGGACTGGGATCAAATTGTTTGGCTTCAGCAATTTGCCAGAATTTCAGCTATCTGGGAGGTTCAAGCAGGTTTTGAAACCCCTGTGATTTGCACAGGGGGATCCACAAAGGTTTTGCAAATTTTGAGGATGAGGTGGGGTTCTTACTTAAGGTGAAGGTGTCTGTGTTTTTCTTGGTTTTAATATAGAAACAGCTGCCTCCTTTGCGGGCAGCAGCATGAGAAACACCAGCTGGCTCCATTTTCCATTTTCTTTCCCAGAATGCTCTGGAAAAGGATGCAATATCAAGATGTCATGATGTTGTTTCATGACATTGAGTCCTTCCCCAATGTGCCCCAGAAAGGAAAATGGAGCTGGGCAGAAGACAAGCTATGCTTATTGCATTGCTTCTGCTGCCCACACAGGCGGCAGCTTTTTCAGTTTGGTTCCTAGGGCATCATGACATGAATTACCAAGGCAATGCAGAAGCCAAACACAAGGAGTGGCTGCTGCAACTCAGATAACATATCAATTATATATGCCTTACACATTATCTGCAAACACAACTGCCACCTGTCAATGCAGAGTATGTGCACTTTAATACCTGTGTACCTACATTGGGAAAAGCTCTGATTGAGCCAGGCATCCTAGATGCACATACACAGATACATAAAAATGTCTTCCTCCACGCCAAATTTATATGCCACCCTTCCTAAACTGTCTCAGGGCAGTTTACATTAAAATCAAAAACACATAATAAAACGATTAAAATTTTTTTAAAAATAAACCAGATTAAAACTAAAACTAGGTGTCATTAAAGGCCAGGCTAAAAAGATGGGTCTTTAAGGCCTCCAAGGAAGATAATCCTCTCATATCCCTGGGGAGTGCATTCCACAACCCAGCGGCAACAACTGAGAAGATCCAATCCCAGGTTCCCACTAAATGAACTGGTGGCACCCAAATTTGCAGGCACATCTGTGTCATTCAGACAGCTTCAGAAAACACTGGGTGGTTCTCACAATCCTTGCAATGCAGGTAAATTGGGAAATTGAAGTTACCCAAGGCCCCAATTTCAAGGCGTAAGAACCCATAAATCTTTGGCAATATTGGGTTGGCACCATAACACTGGAGTACAGTTTGGTAATTTCGATCTCTGGACCTAATGACCTTATGGGGCTCCCTCCCTTGTTATGGGGCCCTCTTATCAATAAAGGTTCTTGAAGCAGTTTACACAGAAAAATAAATAATACATAAATTAAATTAATACATAAATAATAGATAAATAACATGAGAGTGAAAAGAGGGTTGTCTGACCAGATAAACTCAAGGCCAGCTAAACTCAAAGTTCTGGCTTAGCATGAATCTTTCATCGTGTTCTACGATGATCACTCTGCCCTAACCTGTATTTTGCAGGTTGCAGCCACAGATATCAGAAAGTTCTGCTGGGCGTTTTCCAGACGTTTTCCAGACAGTTTTGCAACATGTCCCTTAAGCGCCCCTCCACATTTCTCATGTTGTGACATTGCAGTCGCTGTGCTGTCACCAAGGTGCCATCCATATTTCCCATGCCTTGATTCAGGTTCTACTGATGCATTTTGGCCCTATAATGTTGTAAAACTGTTGCAGGAAAGTGCTGTGTTTTCCCATTGTACAGAGGCTTGCCTCGTGTTTGATGTGTTGCAGCGTGGTGTGGTCTGAACGGTTCACTTGGATTTGCCTATTTTTACAGTTCCTTTCCGCCCATTCCTGAAATAATGTTGCCACTCATGTAAAATTATCTGTTAAAAAATTTTTCAATGTGAGTTCTTGTGCAAGGGTGCAACTCATTTCTCATCTGCTTTTGGGTTTTGTTTTCAGTCACTCATGTTTTTCATTAAGACTTTTTCTTTTTGGACACATTCACACTGTATTTGCTGACTCATTTGGTAGATCGAGGATTTGTTGATATGTAAAGCAGCACAATATATTTTTCTTAATATATTGTTGCCTCTCAGTTTTTCATTTCTGCCTTCAGCCCTAGGGTTTGGTCACATTTGTCTCTGGAATTTGATATGTAAAGCCCTTTTTTTTTTTTTTTGGAAAATATATCTAATGTATTTCCACACCATTTCATTTCTGTTTTCGTCCTTGGCTTTTGATCCCATTGGTCTCATGACCAATGTATTCGGTGCTTCTGCTTGCGCAAAGGAGAAAATTGTTGCAGCTTTGCATAAAAACATCGAGAAATATTTTTCTTTTTAAAAGAGTTCATCGCGTCAGTGGTTCCCCACCCCTCCGCTACCCTATTGGCTGGAAATTGAGGGGGGGCAGTGAATGCAATCCATGTGGAATATGGACACCTCCTGCCTTGAAAATCCACTGCAGTGGTAGGCAATATGGAAGGCCAAAACCCTTTCATGTTGCATAGAAAACTACATCAAAGCCACTGCACTTGCAGTTTCAAACTGCTGCCTATTTCTGCCGCACTTTGCAACACTTTAACCATTGCTAATCTCATAGTCTGGAAGATGACCTGCATCCTTTCAGGAACCCAGCCCTTCAAGCACCAAAGAGGAGCCTAGGAGTTGTAGTTCAGACCGGCTACAGGATGAAAACCTGGCATACTCTCTGACCTGAAGCTCACCTGGCAAACTGCTGGCTGCTACCTTTCAGCCTTAACAGTTTCTCTGACAAAAAGGGAGAGGGGGGAAGAAAGAAGAATTTGGCTCTGTGGTTCAGGATGAGGATTTTATCAGGCACTTTCTGTGCTCCTCTAGAGACAGGCTGGGGGCTCCCATACACACTAGGGATGGATCAGAGGGCAATGGCGATGGAGCCTCTGGACTTATGTCTGAAAGTCCAGCCTTAACAGCACCACTGCCCACCAACTTGACATTTAATGGAGATAAATAATCTAGGATTGTTTCTGAGGTTGTCTCCTGTTTCCCAGTTTGCTGGCATTGTGGGGATTGTGAAAAACAGCCCGCTGTTAAAGTAGTGGTGTACACACTGTGATTGTGTTGACCACAAAACAGATATTGTTGCTCATCATTTTTTGAACTTACACCATGAGGATGTTTTTTCACTAAACAACATCTCAAAGAGTGAACAGAGCTGGATGACAACGTGGAGACATTTTCTGTGTCAAAAAAGTACATTTCGCATATTGACAAGTCAGGGATTTTTTTCTTTGAAAATCCAACTTGCATACATGATTGACTCCAATTATAGGTTTGCTCTTCACTAGATCACAACAACCAGCCCTTCTACTAGAAAGCTGCTGTTATGTTCTTCTGATAAAGTTCAGGTTGGACTGGTCTCTCTCACACACACATTGCCATAGAGGGATTAATGCTCAGCTGGATTCCTCCTGTCACCGAGTATCAACAGCATCATAAGTTAAAATAGGGGCATAAAAGGATAAATGAAAGGGAGTGATTGAAAAGATGTGGGCGATATGACAGACAAGCAGGCTCCTTGCATGTTGATGAGAACAGCTTTATCCTGAAGATAGTTGATTTTCTGTGTGTGTATGTGTCTTGTTTAAAGGGGCAGCATCAATGAACAGCAAAAGCCTCAGACACCAAATTAATTCGTATATTTTAAAAAGCTAATCCAGACAAAGAAAAAGGCAACTGGATATCTCAAAGGACAATTAGGAATCTTGCAGCGTAGGCTTCTTGAGATATATAAGCAAAGTTAAATAATTACAGCACATCATAAGAACAGGTAGAAATATTACTCTCAGATGTTTGATGTCTCACCGAAGTCAACCTTTGTGTACACAGAAAAAAAATTGTTACAATTTTAGGACAGTTGGATGAAATTTCGCTGTAACCATTTCCCACCTCTACCTGCCCTGTTATTTGAAATTATGCATTTATTTATTTACTTACACATTTTTATACTGCCCCATACAAAAGTCCCTGGGCGGATCACTCAGGGATTGGGTGACTGACATCCAGACTAAGGAAGAGCTGATGCTATATGAGACACACCAGTGTTCTTGATACCTTCAACTAACTCAGCAGTGATCACATGGGATGGGTGAGTTTTGACTACCATGCAGCCCTCAGGGACATATTTTCAGATAGCACAGAGAGTTTCCAGGGAAAGGGGAGATCATCAAAATGCACACACATCCCACACAAGTACGGGTGCTGTGTAAGTCAGGAAGCCATCAGGAATGCCGCTGCTTCTCACATAACATCACCATGACCTTGATCTGGAGGTCAACCAATGTTTTGCAACTTTTAAGAAATCAATTAAATATTTTTGAGGCAATGTAATCCATAGATCCCTTACAGAGCACGTTCCAGATTTCTGGATGTTGATATTCACATGTGTGAATGTTGAAAGTTTCATTGTAAACTGCCTTGGGGATATGTGCATTTTCAAAATGCTATATAAATATATGAGATACATTTTGTGCATGCCTGAAATGACATACATACATTTCCCCACTTTTTTGACTTATACAAGTGAGTGACAACAATTGCGTTCCCCAGTCATTCACTGTACGACAAAAATAAACACAGAGAGATTCATTCTGAATACGAGACTGATGAAGTGTCTCCTGACTGGAGGAGAGCTGGTCTTGTGGTAGCAAGCATGACTTGTCCCCTTACCTAAGCAGGGTCCACCCTGGTTGCTTCTGAATGGGAGACTACATGTGTGAGCACTGTAAGATATTCCCCTTAAGAGATGGAGCCACTCTGGGAAGAGCATCTAGGTTCCAAGTTCCCTTCCTGGCATCTCCAAGATAGGGCTGAGAGAGACTCCTGCCTGCAACCTTGGAGAAGCCGCTGCCAGTCTGGGTAGACAATACTGAGCTAGATGGACCAATGGTCTGACTCAGTATATGGCAGCTTCCTACGTTCCCAAGTGGAGGATTAAATAAGTCCAGGATTATATTCAAAAATAATGTTTACAGTTTACTTTCCCTCAGGGACATATTTCTGAGAGTCATAGTGGGCTTCAGTGGGAAGGGAGCCCACCCCTGTAGCACCAGTACTGCATTAACAGCACCAGTGCTTTGTTAGTCTGGTTGCCAGCCAGCCAATGTCTTTACATTTCCAAAAATGATCAAAATAATTGCAAATTTAGATTGGAGAATTTTAGGGCATTTTCAGAGATGACACCAAGGTGACACTGCCTCTCTTTTGCATGTTTGTTTGCATGTTGTTAACACAAGATCAAAAGAGGAAAAAGCCAGCTTAAAATTCAGTGTATATGCTAGGCAATATAGGTTTTATCTGAATTACAGAATACAGGAAAGATAAAAAGTGCACTTGATATCCTATATGAAAGCACCAATAATTCATTTCAAACATTTGTGATGGATCCATGTTTTACAGACATGTCTATACTTTTTAGAGATGCTGCTGCTGCTGCTACTACTACTACTACTACTACTACTATGAATATTGATATACCTCTCTTCAACCAAAGTTCTCAAAGTGGTTTACACAGAAAAATAAATACATAAATAAGATGGCCCCTTGTCCCCAAAGGGCTCACAATCTAAAAAGAAACAGAAGGCCGATACCAGCAACAGCCACTGGAGCGATGCTGTGCTGGGGTTGGATAGGGTCAGTTGCTCTCCCCCTGCTAAATATCAGAGAATCACCACTTTAAAAGGTGTCTCTCTGCTCATTTAGCAGGGATCCAAAGTTTGCTGCCAAAGTTTGTAAATTTTATTCTTAGAATATGATATCTGGCAGCTTGTAATACTTGAAACAAATTAAAACAGAAATTAAAACAATTTAAAACCACAATTCTAGTTTAAAAGCTTGGGTGAATAAATGCATCTTAAGAGTCTTTTTTAAAGTTGTCAGAGATGGGGATGGTCTTATTTCAAGGAGCACATTCCAAAGTCTCAGAGTGGTGGCAACAGAGAAGGCCTGTCCACGAATAGCCCACCAGACAAACTGGTGGCAACTGCAGAAGGATCTCCCTGGATGATCTCAGTAGGTCATTAGCACAATCGAAAACTGTTCTACCCAGGTTTGGGAACTGTGTGTACTCCCAACTTTTGATTGTGTGGAAGCAAGGTTAGAGGAAAACCTGGGTAGCTTTTCCTCCTACCTTGCTTCCACAGAATCACTTCTACCCAGGTTTTCCTCTAACCTTGCTTCCACACAAGCAAAAGTTGGGAGTACACACAGTTCCCAAACCTGGGTAGAACAGTTTTCGATTGTGTGAATGACCTCATAGGGTTCATAATGAAGAAGGCATTTCTTAAATCTGAAATGTCAGATGCCCTTAGAAAATTACATTTCCCAGTGTTCCCTGAGTGTACTTCCATAGCACAATTTCACATACTTGTTATAAGGGAAGGAGGGAGAAACATTGAGAGAAATGGACCAAGACCTCCCTCCCTTCATAGCTTTGCCAATGGAGAAGTTGTGAAGCAGTGGAATGTGGGAAGGAAGAAGAGAAAGAAAGAGGGAAGAGAGAAAGAGAATCAGAGAGAGAGAGCGCGCACTGCTAGAGGCAGTGAAGTGGGCACCACTGCAAAAGCCCTGCAGTATCTCAAATACAAGTATTTTAAATATGTATTTTCAATACTTTTGTATTTTGTACCTAAAATACTTTCCTGAAAAGTATTTTTAGATATTTTGTATCTAAAATACGTTTGCTTAGGTATTTTATATTTTTTTAAAAAAAATTGCATTGTTTTCTTGCTTCAGGAGCTGCCTTTTTATTGCAAGCAGGCAGACCATTGGCTTCTAAGCATCCTCATGTGTGTGTGCACTGTTCCTCCCACTCTGCCCCCTGAAGTTTGAATAGTTTTACTCTGCTGCTGACTGGTCAGCCAGCCAAAAATCAAATGCATGGGGGAAGAAACTGTCCCTGTAAGTAAAATGGATAATGAGGGGTGAGGGTGGCACGGGAGTCCATGGGGGAGGGGGCAAGAGGGAGAAGCTTCCCCCTCCCAAATTTTGGATGCAAGAGAACTCTGCCTCACAGCTTGCTTGCCTTAAAATTTCTTTGTCCCTCTAGCTGCAACACTGCAACTAGAAGTTCTTCTAGAGGATGAAGTTCTTCTGGTCAAGTCTCTGAGTAAATAGTAACCCCTGCTAACCTGGGAAAGAGGAACCTTTTAATGTGGTGATTCTCTTTATTTAGCAGGGGGAGAGTAACTGGCCCTATCCAACCCCAGCATAGTACTTCCAGTGACTGTTGCTGGTGTTTATCTTGTGTTTCTTTTTAGATTGTGAACCCTTTGGAGACAGGGATCCATCTTATTTATTTATTATTTATCTGTGTAAACCGCCCTGAGCGATTTTTGGAAGGGCAGTATAGAAATCAAATAAATAAATAAATAATCTGAAACTTGCATAAGACTTCAGCAGGCTGTTTTGCAGAGTAGCTTACAAATATCTCCATGTCTGTGTCCCCTATTGTTTACTGTGGCTGACTGATGGTAGCAGATTTCCATTTCTTCCCTCTAAGTGAAACAAAACATCAGCATACTCTCTATCTGAAGTCTACCTTTAGAGAGCTTTGTGTTCAGACTGCTTGAGGGCATGCAGTGCGCTTAGCTGGCTTTCCACTTACCTGGCTGTGGTGGGAGTGGGACACATTGAGGTGATTCTTACAATTGCCAAGAGCGGGTGAGGAGGGCATGGAGGGGAAGGCTGCTTTTAACTCAGCTTCGTCCCAGACAACCAAGCCCTGGGTCTTCGATACACCTCCTGCATGCCCAGACAAGCAGCGCTCCACGTGGGAGCATGGAGTGATATGCAGCCAGAACTCATTGTTCCACATAAACCACAATGCACCGTGCATGGTGCATTTGGGGAATCCTCCATCTCTGTGCCTCCTCGGGCTGCACACATGATACCCAATAGCTGGGTTAAGGGTGTGCTCTTACACCCTTAACTGGCTAAGATCATCCAGTGATCTGACTGAGTGAGGACTTCTTAACTCTGTGAGAGCTTTAACCTGGGTCTCCCAGTCCTCATCCAACAATCTAATCACTACACCACATTGGCATATGGGGCAGTTAGAATCTTCTTTATTTTCTGATATACAAATAGATTCTTTTGATTAGTATATAAACTAGAATCTTTCTTTAGCTTTTTTACTGAGAAACAGCTTGGGTTTCAGGGAATCCTTCCTGTAAAACACGCCCCCCCCTCCCCACCACCACTGCCAATGCTTCATGAATAGCTGAGAGAGAGAGAGGAAAGGGGGGAGCAGATTTTTCTCTTCCCCATATGATTTGACCATATGATTGCTTCACCATAAATACAACTTGCTGCCCATTTGACCATGCCACGGCTATAGGATTGCAGCATTTGTCATGACCAATTTTCATTTATTTCAGTGGGTCTACTTTAAGCAGGATTAACATTGGATACATCCTGTTGTGTTTTGATTTCTGTTGACATACTTTGTTTATACTCCCACCCCACCCCACCCAAAAAAGCCTACAGACACCCATGGAGGGTAGTGAGAATGGAGAAACATAGCAAACATAGCAAAAAGAAACAGGTTATTGTGTTGTTTTGAAATTATTGATCTCATTGAGTGTTTTAAAAAGTTGGAAATACTCCAGTTTTTTCAGGACAAATCCAGCACATTCGTATGTTGGATGGGTATCCCATTGTCCCATGGTGCTTTTTTTTTTTTAAAGATATAATACAAGTGGTCCCACAGAATAGTTATTTTCCTTTGCTGGGATGATTCACAGCCCCAGAAGGCACAACTTGAGTGATTTAATCTTTAAAAACTTGTCTTGCTTAAAGGAAATGGAAACAAGTTTGGATAAGTAACGAACATCTCCAAATTCCTTCCTTTTTTAAGGCACTGTATTTTGTATTTTTATTGGTTGTTTACCTAGTATTTTGTATTTTGTATCTAAAATACATTTACTCAGGTATTTTGTAACTAAAGTACTTTTTAGTATTTTGCTCATCTCTGTCATAGGGTGGAGCTGCGGCGCGGCTACTCGCGATTTTAAAAGCCGGGTTTGCAGTGCACTCGCTCCACAAACCCAGTTTAAGGGGAGGGCTAGTTTGGCAGGTTAACCTCCAGGAAGCCACCAGGCTCACCTACGAGCCCTTTGGCTCCCACAATTTGGCAAAATTGGGCTAGGCTCCCCTAGCCCGATTTCGCCTGGTCATGGGAACAGCCCCTCTGTCTCTCTGCAGTGTAGTTATTGATACAGGGCTTAAATAACTATGAGACTGTTCTCATGCTCAGCCAAGACTGGGCTAAAAAAGTCAAGCCCAGTCTTGGCCACACATGAAAAATGTCAGTATTGCATGTGATCCCAGCGGCACCTTGGCAGCAAACCTGCCTAGGGAGCCTGCCTCCTAACATGGTTAAGGGAAAGAGCACTCCGTTATCCCCATTTTCCTGGTGGTCAGCTGCTTTCAGCAAACACTACAACATTGATGGGTGCACACCCATTGCTGGGAGTATCCCCACAATGCACTGCACACTTGCACAGTGAATTGTGTGAGTTTGGGGGGCTGGGACAACATGTGGGTTCATGTGGCAGGACTCAAAGAGCAGCACAGGGGAGGTTTATTTTGGAATTTGGCTGTAAGCTGGCCTAGTAGCTTTATGACTCACTGAGTCCTTTCTCATTATTATTATTATTATTATTATTATTATTATTAATTTGATTTCTATACCACCCTTCCAAAAATGGCTCAGGGCAGTTTACAAAGAGAAATAAAACAAATAAGATGGCTCCCTGTCCCCAAAGGGCTCACATTCTAAAAAGAAACATAAGACACACACCAGCAACAGTCACTGGAGGTACTGTGCTGGGGGTGGATAGGGCCAGTTACTCTCCCCCGCTAAATAAAGAGAATCACCATGGTAAAAAGTGCCTCTTTGCCCAGTTAGCAGGGGGTTTGGGGGGCCAGGAGGCCCCCAGGTCTCCCATAATGCACCGTGTGAGTGTGCGATGCATTATCGGGATCCCCCCAACACCGGCCAGGAGCCCCGCAGTCTCCCAGCAGCCAGAGCGGGCAGATGATTGGAAAAATAAGTACTTGCTTCCTTAACCTCATTTTGAAGGCAGGCTCTGGCAGCGAGTTTGCCATCGCACCACCACCAGGAGCCAAGTGGAGGCAAAACCATGCAGGTGAAACCGGGCTGGGCTTCCTTAGCCTGGTTTTGCCGGCCTGTGAGAATAGCCTCTCTGTATCTATATATATAATTCTCTAAGGTGTACCCGTGGCTAATTCCATGTGTGGCAGCTCTTGTGGGAGTTCACATGCTGAAGCACCACGATTATTGGGCAGTGGGGATTCCATATGCAGATAGGGAGGAGGAGCCTGTGATGGTTAAGCTTAGCTGGAATGCAACTTCAACTGTTACTGGTCGGAAGATGTTCTTGATAGTAGAGGAGAGGAGTGTGTGTGTGTGTGTGGTGGGCAGGGGTCTGCAAAGGGATGAGGGAGGAAAGAGCCCCTCCCCTCATGAGGGAGGAAAGAGCCCCTTCAGGAGAAGGAGGCTGCTGTTGTGTGAATTAGATTAGGAAACAAGATGAACAAGATCTGTTAACTCAGGAAGGGCGGGGAGAGAGGGAGTGCGCAAAAAAGAAGGGAGGGGAAGAAAGACAGAGGGGAAGAGTGTGTGGAGGAGAGAGGAAGAGAGAAAAAGAAGGGAGGAGGAAGAGAGAGGAAAGGAAGGGCAAGGAATGGGCCTGAGCCTGTCAGTGGCCTGAAGGGAACGAGCGGCCATGGCAGTAGGGGTGTGCAATTCGGGATTTCGGGTGATTCGGCTCGGACCCGAACCGAATCACCCCTGTTCTGTTTTGTGCCCGAATCTGGGTCACCCGAATCACCCTTGATTCGGTTTGGATTCGGATTTAATCCGAATCCAAATCCGAATCGATTCAGGGGGGTAAAAAGGGGCCCAGGGGCAAAATTTTGGGGTAGGGTGGTAGTGCCCAATGGGTAGAGTCTACCACCCCAATTTCAGGGGGATTGGGCAAAATCCTGATTTTTGGTGAATTTTTAAAGTTTTAGTGACTTTGGGGCAGTTCGGAGGCATAGCATGGGATCTGGGCAAAAGTAGTGGGGTGGGGTGGTAGTGACTAATGGGTGCAGGCTACCACACCAATTTCAGGGGGATTGGGCCAAGGGCTGATTTTTGGTAAATTGCTGAAAATTTCATGTCTTTGGGGCAGATTGGGGCATATTGGTGCAGAAAGTGGGGCCTGGGGCAGAATAGTGGGGTGGGGTGGTAGTGCCTAATGGGTGGAGGCTACCACCCCAATTTCAGGTGGATTGGGCAGAGGGCTGATTTTTTGAGAATTTTTGAAGTTTGGGTGTCTTTGGGGCAGATTGGGGGCAGAAAGTGGATCTGCCCCAAAGGAGTGGGGTGGGCTGGTAGATAGTGCCTAATGGGTGGAGGCTACCACCCATCCCCAATTTAAGAGTGATTGGGCAGAGGGGTGAATTATGGTGAATTTATTTGTATGAGGTTTGTCTTCATAAGGTGAAGTGTGCTAAATTGATTACTTCCTCATATTATTCATAGTAAAGGAAAGTGTGAAAAAGTGAAAGTGGGGTCATGAGAGTTTTTTAATTGAAAAATATCTCATTTGCTATGATAGAATGAGAATTCACACCAAGGTGTGAATGGAGGAGCAGGAGCAGGGCTTGGGCAAGGGTGGATAGGTCTCATGGGATAGGGGGCTACAGCTTGGTCAATAGGCACCAGCAATGCTGCAGCCAAGAGGTGTGAGGGCAATGGAGTAAAGGGATGGAGTAAATAGGCAATGGAGTAAAGTGAACAAGAGGGGTGAGGGGCATGGAAGCAATGGGATGGAGGAGGAGGAGCAGGAGTATGGCTCAGGTGAGGGTGGAGAGATCTCTGAGGTGAGGGAGATTGTGGCAGGGGGTGGGGGAGCAATCAAGCACTAGCATGCAGATGCTCTGCGTGGGTTAAGCAAGTTTTATTTATTTTATTATTTATTGAAAGTATGTGCCATATGTTAGTTACAAGGTTTAAGTTAGCTTCTAACAACTAGCTGGCTTCTAGTAGCTTTATGGCTTTCTCATGATTGCAGTCTCACACACACACACCACCACCACCACCACAGAAGATATTGGAGGATGGTAAAGTCTGACAAGAGTAACAAAGGCTATGGTATTCCACTGAATTACAGCACCCTCTTCTCTCAACCGTCCACCCCGCCCCATCCAAAATGGGCCCACATAACCTCCAGCACCAAAAAAAGGTAGTAGGGCTGTTCTCATGATGCTAATTAGGATAGGAGACATGTCCTATTCAAGTTCAGGAGCTGTGAGCACACTCATTTTCCGATCGTCTGTGAGTAAAAAGCAAGGTAGGAGAGGTAGGAAATGATTGTCTGCTAAGCACACCTGGGTCAAAGGGCTCCATCCTACCCAGCAGTAGGGGTATGCATAAAACTGGGATGCCTGGTTTGATTCGAGTCCAGATTGGACTTGAACCAGACTGGGCATGTTCAGTTTTGCCACTACCCCCGAACCCTCCCCGGTTTGGTTTGGCCCAAGGGAGTTTCGTGATTTTTTTTAAAAATGAGTTTTTTTTTACCCACCCCTTCTGGAGGGGCTTCTCCAAGGCCGTGGGGGGTGGGTCTCCAGAGGCTCTCCTCCCCCCCACTGGCTTCCATTATGGGTCATGACAGAGGCCCATTGGGCATGCATCGCAGCCTCCAAAATGGCCACCGCCACGGAGGTGAGGCCCAGAATGGGCCGAAGACCACCCAAACTGAGCAATTTGACCCATAATGGAGGCCAATAGGGGGAGGGGGGACCTCCAGAGACCCCCCTGCCCCAGCCTTGGAGAAGCCCCCTGGGGGCTCCAAGATTTTAAAAAATCTCAAATCCCCCCAAACGGCTGGGGTGTGTGTTTCCGATCATCACCGAACTTGTTCAACATCAAATGTGTTTGCACATCCCTACCCAGCAGCTCTATTTTGCTTTTTAATGTGGTAGGATGGAAAGCCCTCCAACACAGCTGCTGCTTAGCACACGATCACTGATGGTGCCTCCAACCTTGTTTTTAAAGTCAAACACAAGCAGAAAACAGGACCGTGCGCAGCTCCCAAATTTGTGTAGGAGACATCTCCTACCCTATTCTTAATCATGTGAAACAGCCTATTATTAATCAAGCAATGAACATCACTGATAGGTCAGGGTGTCCTTCTAGACTGCTGTACTTGATCCTGGTTCAATGTATCACAGATAACCTGCATGAAAGCACCAAAGCAAGCCTATTGCAGATGAGTCACCAAGCCAGGCCCCAATGATACAAGAACGGTCAGAAGCCTCCTCCTAAATTAACTCACGAGTGACTGATGCTTTATTCACTTCTCAGATCTTGCTTTATGCAATGTTGAGAGAGCAATTCTCCTCCATTCAAACTCATCTAAGATGTAGGGGAGTTTCAAGAACAGCCTCTCTCTCTATGCCTTCATTCATTCCTCTGACTTTCTGTCCCAGCCTTCATTTGCCCATTATCCCTTTGAAAAGTGCTAGCTCTAGCCCTCTCCTCTTCCTTGCTTTGCTGCTGCTTCCAACAGAATGATGATTCTGCAAGAGTGGAAAAACATAAGCTAGAAACATAATCCAAAAGAGAGAAATACTGGGTGGGAAATCTCTGGTTTCCATTGATTTCCCACTCTAGCTGCAGCATCCTGTGCCATATCACACACTATTTCAGAGGTTCTCCCAATCCTCTTTGCATGGGGCACATGGGGCTGAAGTAGGAAGGAGGCAGGAAAGGCCCATTGTGAGAATTCCCTTTCTGGTTCACTTGATCCCATGCATGAGAGAGAGAGAGAGAGAGAGAGAGAGAGAGAGAGAGAGAGAGAGAGAGAGAGAGAGAGCCATAGGTTGTGAAGGCATGGAATAGCAATTGGCTTTTAGGCTGCATTCACACGTAATGCAAAACTGCAGTTGAATAGGCCTGTGGTTCCACGGACATTACATCCAAACTCCAATCTGAACGGGTTGTAGTGAGTTTCATTGTTGCAACACAAGTTTCTAGGCAGCCTGAAGTACATCCAAGTTAGGAACTGCAGGCTGCTTCCCCTGGAACCAGAATTGAAGGAGGAAGCTCCTCCCTCAACTCTGGTGTGATTGGCTGTGCAGGCTGTCCTTCAGTAAGGAAGCCTGCACAGCTAGCTCCCCTGCCTCTTGAGGTCTCGCTGACTGCAGAAAGTCTGCTCTCTAGTATTTCCAAATTTGAATGGGAGAGCAAGGGGAGGGAGCACAGAACCATGGGTCCATTGGACTGGTAGTTCCACATTACATGTGAATAGTCTAGGTAGTCCAGGTAGCCTTATTCCTGGGGCCTGCATTGTCTTTACTTGGATCATCTATGGTGGCTTCTGTTCATCTTCCTTCTGTAGTTCCCCAACATGCATTTTAGCAGGAGTTTTCAGTGGAAGCTGCCACAGCAAATCAACTGATAAACAACGTTGTTACTAGAAAGTACAAGGCATTTATAAATGTAGCTTTCATAGGGATATTAACATTTTAGCTATCACATTTAAGCAAATATCTTGCTTGACCTCATAAATCTTGATTGCCAGAAATTTAAACAGTGTTGTGTACAGTACCTGCCTGTATGAAAGATTATCTCAGATCAGTGGTAAAGTTCCCATGGATTTCAATTGCCCATGAATCAGATTAAAATGTTAGTGACTAAGGTAGATGGGATAGCTTACATAAACTTTGGATAAGTATCAGAGCTTCGAGAAGCTACATGTTCAGCAAAACCTTGCCTACATACTTTGAACCTTTCAACTATGCAGCATGGTTTTATGGCTCATTCTCTCCTTTTACTTCCAGAAACTTTGGACCTGTATGCATGTACAAAAGACTATGCGGCTGGCTTTAATAATTAGAAAGGATACATAGCTATCTGAACAGTACCTATGCATCTTTTTTAAAAGCCTGGATACAGCTGATATTTATTACAGACTGTGGGTTGTACAAGACATTTCCCTAAATATGTGGTCTACCATTTTTTTAAAAAATCTTATTGCAATCCTTCCACATCACACAACAACACCAAATTTTGTGCAGCTGCCTGGAAAATTCGCCGGGATTTGACCAGCAAGTGTTAACCAGACCTGATAAAGTCCTTAGCCTTATCTTTAAACCTTTAGACAAATTCTATAGCTCCCTACAGCTTTATCCATATAGGTTTTAGTCCTTTAGCAATTTTTACAATCCTGCATCCTTAGTAACTATTATAGTTTACATTTCCTTTAGCTATAACACCTTTTAGTTTTACATAGTTTTATTCTGTAATAGCTGATTTATAGTGCTTACAGTTTCTATGTTCCGTTTGCCTTATGCTGGACAAAGACTGAAATAAAGATTGATTTGATTTGATTTGGGTTTTGATTCAGTCAGTTGTGACCAGATTGGGCCCCCTGCAGACCAGGACCATGGTCCCAGTTCACAAGGGGGCAGATTCAACTCTTGCTGCAGTCTCAGAAGCCAGAGATTTCTGAATTCCTGAGTATTAATCGTTGGCTGGACAATAATTTCAGTGATTAGAGTCAGGGCTTCTGAGTCCTGCTGCATAGCTCCTTGCATTACCAGAATAAATTATGCAAAATAGTAAAAATGAAAAATAAATTATACAAGATGACATTGTGTACGTTCAGTTTGCAAAGTTACTCCAAGTTGAAGGGGTATTTATGCATTTATTTATTTTTATTTCCACATATTCTATCTTGCCTTTCTTTCCTAAAAACCCAGAGTGGCCAACAATGCAGGAAATTTTTTTTAAAAAAAAATTCCAAAAACATAATAAAACAATATTAACAAAAGCAACAATAAGCATTCGACAGAAAAAACAGAAGAAAGCAGCAGCAGCAATTCTAAAACTAGGCATCACCAATAACTAACTACCAAAAGCTTCCCAAAACAGACATCTTTTCACCAGCCAACAAAATTGGTGAGGGAGGGCTGCTGGTCTTGTGGAAGTGAGCTTGGATTGTCCCCTCTACTAAGCAGGGTCCACCTTCATTTGCATTTGTATGGGGGTCTACATCAAAGCACCATAAGATATGGGGATGTAGATCAGTAGTAGAACATCTGCTTACATGTAGAAGGTTCACTCCCTGGCATCTCTAGGTAAGGTTGGGAGGACTCCTGCCTGCAGTCTTGGAGAGCCCCTGCTAGTCAGTGTAGACAGTGCTGAGCTAGATGAACCACTGGCCTGACTCAGCTTCCTATGTTCCTAAAATACTAACAGTGATGGGCCCATGGCTTCCTTTGCGGGGGGGTGCACATTCCATGATAGCACCTGTACTGTGGCTTAAGTGACTTTGAGGTTGTTCTCATGACCAGTGCTATCTAGGTAGGGCAGCACTAGCCTGAGTAGGGCTGGTCATGAGAACCTCCAGGATCGATCCCAATCTCAGTGCTGCTCCTCTGGGTAGCCCAAGTGTTGTACCCAGGCTAAAAAGTGGGTACCAGTCATGTGGAAGCTCGGGCTGCCGGCAGCCTGAGCTTCCATAGAGCCTCGAGTGAGGCATGCCTGGCAGTGGGAACTCCCCCAGTTCACCATGCTTCTCCCATGGTGCATTGTGAAAGGACTCAGCCAAGTTTCTCCCCATCCTCTCACCGCTCTGGGATTGCTCATGCACCAGTCATATGGGCGTGTGTTGAAGCAAGCCCAGGAGCTGTGAAGTTCATGTGCGGGGATGTAGGTCTCTTTGTCTCTTGTGCCACCTGTCAAGCTTCATTCAGTACGGAATACAAAGCAGGATCTCGAATATTGACTGAAATATATAGGGGGAACATATGAAAAAAAGGCGGACCTTATGGTACTCAGTTCCCATGCTTTGAAATTCTACTTTTCATAGCGTATAAGTTGGAATACCCGGGCACAGGATTTTCAGCTTTTTAAAAAAAGTTGTGGACTATGCACAACTCTGAGGAGAGGAGAGCTGTTCATGACTTGCCCCCTTTAGCTAAGCAGGGTCTGCTCTGGTTGCATATGAATGGGAGACTACATGTGTGAGCACTGTAAGATATTCCCCTTAGGGGATGGGGCCACTCTGGGAAGAGCAGAAGGTTTCAGGTTCCCTCCTTGGCTTCTCCAAGAGAGGACTGAGAGAGATTCCTGCCTGCAACCTTGGAAAAGCCACTGACAGTCTGTGTAGACAATACTGAGCTAGATGGACCTATGGTCGGACTCAGTATATTGCAGCTTCCTATGCTCCTATGTTCCTAACCCTGGCAGAAGTGTTCAGAAAAGTATAAGCACCTTATAATTTCTTGTGGCAAATCCAAATAAAGACAGGCAGATCCCCTTGATGTTTTCATATGAAAACATCAAGTGGATCTGCCTTCCTGCCTTTTTCTGCACTGCCTAGTTGAGCCAATATATCTTTACTGTTGTCTCCTTTGCTAAGCAGGGTCTGCCCTCATTTGCTTTTGAATGGGAGACTACATGTGTGAGCACTGTAAGATATTCCTCTTAGGGGATGGGGCCACTCTGGGAAGAGCATCTGAGGTTCTAAGGTCCCTCCCTGGCATTTCCAAGATAGGGGTGAGAGATACCCGTGCCTGTAACCTAGGAGAAGCCACTGCCATTCTAGGTAGACAATATTGAGCTAGGTGGACCAATGGTCTGACTTGATATAAGGCAGCTTCCTATTTCCCTATGTTCCTATATCCACACCTCACAGTCCATGATTAGTTTCCAGAAAGATATACTAAGGGTTTGGCCTCAAACCATGTACCCTACTTTCATGACACCACAGCTATGCACAAAGTGGGTGGAGAGTCTGTCAACACCTTTGAAGACAAACATAAGTGTTGATCTGCTGATCTATTTCTTCGATGGTCTGTGGAGACACACGCTCATGCTGCAAAGTGATAAAGGCAGCCTAAGAACTACCGCTCATTCCAGTTTGGGCTGTAGCAGCCGCAGAAGCAAAACATCTGCCAACGACCTAACCACTAACCATTCTGTTTACTTGATCATTCATGCAGATTTTTTTATTATCGTTATTTAGTAGTTTGGGGTGTATGTCAATCACAATTAATTCTGTTGTGGCTTGAAAATTGCATAAATATTTGCTCATAACGATTATTAGATTCTCCTCAACTATGCCATACTGTTCTTAATAGCCCAAGACTGAGCTGAAACAGGAATACTTAACCTTTAATATATATTTCCTGCTCCCATATATTTCAGTGAAATGTATTGAATTTGTTGGCAAGAAGCACAAACAAAGCAAGCTCTCTGGAGATGCTAAGCACATATTAAAAATCCAGATGTTTCCAGTACCACAATTTCTTTTCTTGTCTTTGGTCCTGCTCTTTCCTGTCAGGCCTACAGGAAAACACACACTCACAGCCTCACACATGAAATGAAGTGGTTCTGGGACCTGTATCTTCATAGAGGGATGTCACAACAAATAAGAAAGAAAACAAACACCATCCAAAACCCTTTCTGCCATTTGCAATGCTACAGCTGCCAACATCCACACTTCTACCAGGGTATGTGTTTCCTGTTTCAGCCTAGATCATGTTTACATGAACTTTGAACTCAAAGAAAAGCAGGAGTGGGGGAGCAAGCTGCTTACAGCTCTTTCCTGCATGATGTCGGAGTGATGAGTGCTTATTGATTCTGGAACTACATGTGGCGATGGGAGATAAAGTTGTGTTTGTTGTACGTCTTGCCATGGTCAAAGCGTCAATGTTATCTCTGCCTCGGGTCTGGGCCTCTACTCAGCTTCTGTGGATGTTGAAGTGTCGGGGGGTTGAGGGAAGGCCTAAGAAGTAAGGCTTTTCCTATATTATCTGATTAATCTGGAGGACTTTCCTGCCTTCCTTCCCCTTGTCTTGCATCTATATTGTGCATAGGTCTACAGGGCTCCAGGGATTTTGCCGGACATGCTGATTTATTCATTGTTATGTTATTACACTAATTAGGGGCACCAGCCTTTCCAACACAGCTGGTTCTGTGCACTTGATAAAATATACAAAGGGAAACTGGAAGAAGCAATGCACTGCTCAGCCATTCTGGTCATCAGATCACCATGATTTCCAGCCCTGGCCAATCTCGCTGTAATATTCCTTGTGATGATGATGATGATGATGATGTTCATTCATTCATTCATTTGATTTCTATACTGCCCTTCCAAAAATTGCTCAGGGTGGTTTACATGGAGAAATAACAAAGAAGATGGATCCCTGTCCCCAAAGGGCTCACAATCTAAAAAGAAACATCAGATAGACACCAGCAACTGTCACTGAAGGTACTGTGCTGGGGGTGGACAGGGCCAGTTACTCTCCCCCTGCTAAATAAAGAATCACCATGTTAAAAGATGCCTCTTTGCCAGGTTAGCAGGGGTTATTATTATTATTATTATTATTATTATTATTATTATTATTATTAACTGACATCTTGCACAGGATCCCATGGGTGTTGGAAGTCATCCAAACTCCCTTTGTGCAATTCTGTGCATTTGCACAAGAACGCTCCTGAAGAACTACAGCCTCAGGAACAGTTTTACAAACATGCAGCAATTCTTGCTATGCTTACAGTGCCTGTGGAATGCTGTGCAGTATGTTGGCCATTATTATTATAC
The DNA here is from genome assembly GCF_027244095.1 of Hemicordylus capensis. Lineage (NCBI taxonomy): Eukaryota > Metazoa > Chordata > Lepidosauria > Squamata > Cordylidae > Hemicordylus > Hemicordylus capensis. Next base: position 38,005,247 of record NC_069660.1, on the reverse strand, counting down.
CACTGTGGTGTTGTTGTTTTTGAAATTTTATTTTATTTTCAACAAATACAGCACATGTGTAAAAACTGTGGAGCAATGGAAAAGAACAAACAATAAAAACTCGAAGATAAGCCAGAAATTAAGAGTCATTTGAGGTTACATGCAAGTCCAGTGTTAAGAAGAGATTGTCAGTTGCTGAGCATGCAGGTACAACTTGATAGGAGACAACTGAAAACAAAACTCAAGAACATCATTCCAAAATTTGATTTGCGTGGATGTAGGGTTACAAACTGACCATCCCTTATTGACATATTCAATAAATGGAAACCATATTTCCAAAAACTTGTCTTGTTTTGTTACTCCTCTAGCTAACCTGATTTGATGGGTTAGCTTTTTGGATAATGTGATCTTCCAGACCCTATTGGACCATTTTTCAGTGCATAGACCCTTTGAGGATTTCCAGTGTTTAGCTACCTCTATCTTGGCTTCTGTTAGCAGCAGAGTTGTTAGATCTTTATGAGGTATATCTTTGTGAGTACTTTTGTAAAATGATAAAAGTGCTAACACTGGATCGGGCTGAAGATCGAGTTGGACTATTTCAGAGATTATATGAAAAAAATGCTACCAATAGCCTTTTACATATGGGCAACCCCACCATAAATGAAGGAGAGTACCTCTGTTTTTACAACCCCACCGACAAAATGGGGAAGACGTTTTGGTGATATAGTGCATCTTGATAGGAGTATGATGCCATCTATGTACAACCTTTAATGTTGCCTCCCTTATCTGGGCAGATGTGGTTCTAAGTGGTTGTTTCAGCCAAATTGCTTCCCATTCATTATCTTCAAAAGAGGTCCCTAAATCAGTTTCCCGTGTTGCTTTTAGCCCTCCCGAGGAACCACAGGATTCGGAGATGGGGGTATTGTATATAAGCAAGGCTATCTCCCTTGTTTTCATAGTTGGTGAGACACACAAGTTTTCATAGAGAGTCAGAGATCTAGTAGCCTCTCCTTTCTGTAGCAACTTGGATGCAAATGGCTGGATTTGAATTTTCTGCATCCAGGTAGCTTGGTTGCCAGTCCGCATAGTATCAAGTTTAGCTTCTGATACTGGCTTTCCTTTTTCAATAATGTCCCTCAGTCTGTAAATCCCTTTTGACTCCAACTTCTCATATTGTTGATATTTGCTCGGGTCTGCAAATGCAATGTGATCTAAAATAGGGAAGGGTGGTGAAGTGGGTGGTGCCAATTTCTTAGCCCAGGGATGCCAGATTCTTAATGTGGTGGCCAAGAAAGGGTTACTCAACCCTAATAATTTAGCTTCAGTGACCTGTTTAAAGGGGAAAGCTCAATAGAAACCCATGGGAGCACCTGATCATTTCGAATGATATGAATGAGCTGCTTCAGTTGGAAGGCATCAAAATAAAGCTTAAGTTTGGGGAGCCCAAATCCACCCTTATTTGGGTGACTGTATAGTGAACTTTTGTTTTCTCTTGCTTTCTTATAATTATAGCAAAAAGCTTAAAGTGTTCCCTGCCACCTTTTAAAGTATTTGGGATGAATCCAAATTGGTAATGTTTGAAAAAGAAAAAGAAATTTGGGCAGTGCTACCATTATTATGGCTGATATTCTCCCTAACCAGGAGAGATTCAGTCAAGTCCAATTTTTAATATCCTTTTTGATTTGTTGAAAAAGAGGGTTTCTTTATTATACAACTGTTGAACAAAAAAGTTGGCAAAGCATGAGAAGATGTTTCCATGCCTCCAAAGGGCTCAATGTTTAAAAACAAACAAAAACAAAAACACCATGAAGTAGACATCAGCAACAGCCACTGGAGGAATGCTGTTCTGGAGCAGAACATGGCCAGCTGCTCTCCCCCGAGCTAAGCAAAAAGGAAATCACCACTTTGAAAGGTGCCTCTTTAGCTAGTTTGTAAGGCCTTCATGTACACCCTGTGGTCTGTAGCTGAGGAAGAATGTTTTTGTGTAATTCCTATTCTGCTTATTAGCAAAAGCAGAATAAGGGTACAATTCTACGCACACTTACCCAGAAGTAAGTCCTATTGCTCAGCAAGACTTTCTTCTGGTAGATATGCATAGGATTGCAATGTTATTCAAAGAAAACCAGAAAATATTTCTTGCAACAAAATGTGCACAGAATTTAAATCTGGTGTGCGCACATGTGTGGGTGTGATTTAGCATAGACTATGATCAGCTGTGGTCTAAAGGCCATCTATAGGCTAAATTGTCTCACTCAAATGGATGGGATTCTCTGTGCCTAAATATGCAATGTGTCACAAGCAGAAAGGAATGAACTTTGTGACAGATATGACCCTAGGACAAGGAATTTTTATTATTTAAATTACACCCTTTGCTTTTGAGCTGAGGCAAAAAGAGGGGTATGGATTTTACTAAAATACAACTAACATACCTCTTTTGTTCATTTGTTGCTATTTTTGAAACTTAGTCCATACCATTTGGATCTAGGGCCTATAATGCTAGGAATGTTATCATGGACTGAATTGCATCAAGCCATGTCTTGACTTTACAAAATCAATGCCCTAATTATTTAAGATAGCTCTGAAAATCAACTCGTATTCAGTCTGAAAGGCAGTTGATGGGTATATGCAGTGTCTGAGACCTGCATGTAAGTAACTATCTTTGTCTGATACTCAAGGAGGCTATTCACATGAGCAGTCCAACTCATGCTAGGGCAGCCCAACACTGGGTTGGGCTGCTCATGTTGAGCACTGGGATTGCTACCGATGCTTGCCCAACTTTGAACCGAGGACCTTAACAGGGGTTCGAGGGTACAAGCACAGCCTGAGCACACACAGGGTCAGGTGCCCAGAATGCCTGACAAATGGGGGAATCAGCCAATGCACTGCATTTGTTGTGCAGTGCATTATGGGATTGCTGGAGGCAATCTTTTTTACTTTTAAAAAATGGGGGGCCTCAATGGGCGGAATCACCAAAATTACTCCTCCCATTTGTGCATACATGGAAGTGTGTCCTGTGCATATTTCCTAGCTCGGATGTAGGCCATTTTTTTCCTTCATAAGGCCAGACCATACACTGGATAGATAGGCCACTAATTTTATTACTTCTATCATATGCTTATTCATAAATTACTATCTCACCTTTCCTGAAAATGCAGTCCAAAATGACTCACAACAAAAATCTGCATGCAAGTCAATACATTTCCACATATTGCATACAGGTTAATCATGACAAATATACCAAAAATTCTAATAAAACAGACTAACAGAAGTTGGTTCTAAAATATTGCCCCCAGTAATTGAAACCCTGTCTGAACAATCATAATTAAAAGGTTTTTAATTGACCTTTAAAAACCTGCAGATTTGCAGAGAAGAACTTCTCTTGATAGGCTATTTGAGTATTTCAGGGTCTGAAACACCTGAAGGCCCTCAGTTGTCCCCTTTCCATATGGATGTCTCAAAAGGGAACTATGGGCAGGACCTCATCATAGACTGTTATGGCAGAAGAACATTAGAACTGTCTTCACAATCTGGATTAGGGTAGAAGCCTCTTCCTATCCTAGTTTGGGAGCTGTGCATTCTCTCAATATTTGATTGTGTCAATATTTGATTGTGATAAAAGCAAGGTCAGAGGCAGGGAACTTGCTTGTCCGTCAAGCCCCAGCTGGGTAGGATGAGCACACCGTATCCAGATTCTGTCCCCAGCTTTGGAACAAGCTAAGTGGGAAAATCGTCCTACTCAGCTGGGACTTGGCAGATGATCAAGCTCCCCACCTCTGACCTTGCTTTTATCTAGCACACAGCTGCAACGTGGGAGAACACCCAGCTCACAAACTGGGGTAGGAGGCTTCTCCTATTCTAATAATAATCACAAGAACAGCCTGATTGGCTTGCTAGCTCCTTTGAAGAAAGATGGTATGGAGACAAAGAAAGCAACATTGTGCTTTGAGGACAAGTGCTTAGAAGGGAGACAAAATCTGAGGATGGGGGGTGCGGGCAGATGAGGAGAAGAACACCTCAGGAGCCAGGAAGAAGAAAGAATGGGATCCAGATCCAAGCCCCAACTCAGAATACTCAAATGCCTCGGATTGTCTCTATAAAATTATTACTTGGTGTCTGGACTGGGGACCTACAAAGGTCCTAAGAAAGCTGGTGCTACCACTATGTCCTCCACCCTATGTTCTTCATCTTCCTATATCTTCTCATATTCAGTCCAAATTCACCTATAAATAAAATGCTTAGCTGGCTATTCCCTGGAGTCCAGAGGGCTGACAAGATTTTTGTTCACATTGTCACCTCTGCTTAGTCCAGGGTGCCAAGGAATAATGTCATGATCTAATACCTACTGAAGTCAATGAATAATAATAATAATAATAATAATAATAATAATAATAATAATAATACACTGCAGGAATAATAGACTGGACCCAGGCAGAGCTAGAGATGCTAGATTGTAAGAGCAGGAAAATAATGACCATCAATCATGCTCTGCACCCCCGCAGTGATGTAGATAGGCTATACCTCCCTCACAGCTCAGGAGGAAGAAGAATGCTGCAAGTCCATCAATCGGTAGTGGAGGAGAAAAGAGGCCTTGAAGAATATATCAAGGACAGTGAAGAAGATGCACTTAAAATGGTCAATAATGAGAAACTATTCAACACCAATGAAACAAAGCAGGCCTACAAGAAAGAACAAGTCAGGAACCGAACAGGAAAATGGAAAAATAAGCCCCTGCATGGTCAATATTTGCACAATATAAGTGGAAAATCAGACATCACCAATACCTGGCAATGGCTTAAGAATGGCAACTTGAAGAAAGAAACAGAGTGTTTAATATTGGCTGCACAAGAACAGGCACTGAGAACAAATGCAATAAGAGCAAAAGTAGAAAAATCAACAACAAACAGCAAGTGCTGCCTTTGTAAAGAAGCAGATGAAACAGTGGACCACCTAATCAGCTGTTGTAAAAAGATCGCACAGACTGACTACAAACAAAGGCATGACAAGGTAGCAGGGATGGTACACTGGAACATCTGCAAAAAATACAAGCTACCTGTAGCCAAAAATTGGTGGGACCATACAATTGAAAAAGTTGAAGAAAATGAAGATGCAAAAATATTATGGGACTTCCGACTACAAACAAACAAACATCTGCCACACGATACACCAGATATAACTAGTCGAGAAGAAAGAAAAACAAGTTAAAAGAATCGACATAGCAATACCAGGGGATAGCAGAATAGAAGACAAAGAAATAGAAAAAATAACAAAATACAAAATTGAAATTGAAAGGCTGTGGCAGAAAAAGACCAAAATAATCCCAGTGGTAATTGGCTGCCCTGGGTGCAGTTCCAAAAGACCTTGAAGAGCACCTCAACACCATAGGGGCCACGGAGATCACCATCAGCCAATTACAAAAGGCAGCTTTACTGGGAACAGCCTATATTCTACGACAATATCTATAACAACTGACAATAAAATTCTGGCATCCCAGGTCCTTGGGAAGGACTCGATGTCCGGATAAAACAAACCAGTCAATAACACCTCTATGACTGTGTAAATAAATAAAAATAAATAATTTCAAGAAACAAGCTGACTTGGATCTTGGATTAGGCCCTTTGGCATGTTTGATAATGTAACTGTGACTGTGACGCATGCTTTGCATTTCATTTTAGTGCCAAAGTAAACCAAGTCTTTTTTGCTTCATGGTAAAGTTGATCAGATTAGGAATCTGTTTTTGATTTCCTGAAATGAAAAGGCTAGAAGCTAAACATTTGCAACAATTGCACATGTACAAATTAGGTACACACGTTTATTTACTTTTATGTATAGTTATTTCGAAAAGCATATATCCCGCTTTTCTTGCATAGACAGCCCAAAGAGGCTGCCAACTAAATATAAACAAATATTTAAGAAGCATAAGGAGTCACAAAAAGCACATGCAATTGAAGTAGTGTGCAGTGTGAAATCACGCAAGAGTCAACACCAGCGTCACTGTGTATTAGAGTGCTTCAGTGTTCAGTTGGGTCTGGCACCACCCGTGTTGTGCTGTGAGACATGTTAGCCACTATAAATAAGCTTCCATTTGATTGATGAAGAGTACAGACCAGGGCCAGCCTGTGCATTAGACAGACCTTAACAATCACCTAGGACAACGAATCTTGGCGGCGGGGGGGGGGGGGGACGGACAAGTGCACCACCCCACACAGTAATAAATGTAGTGGAACATAGGAAGCTGCCTTATACCGAGTGAGGCCATTGTTCCATGTAGCTCAGTATTGTCAACACAGACTGGCAGCGGCTTCTCCAGGTTTGCAGGCAGCAGTCTCTCTCAGCCCTGTCTTGGAAATATAGGGAGGGAACTTGGAACCTTATGAATGAAGCATGCAGATGCTCTTCCCAGAGCTGCCCCTTCCCCTGAGGGGAATATCTTACAGTGTTCACATGTAGTCTCCCATTAGAATGCAAACCAGGTTGTCCCTGCTTAGCAAAGGGGACAGTACATGTTTCCTACCACAAGACCAGCTCACCATCCCTTGGGGGGATGGTGAGGAAGCAGGTTATGCCTTTAAAAATCTGTATAATGTCCTACTGCTGGCATTCCCACCCGTTACCACTGCCTTGCTCCCTTACCCTGGTTAGCCTGCCCCACCATGTGCCCCACTGCTCAGCTGCCCAAGGTGCATGCATGGCAGGCATATGAGCAACCGGGGGGGGGTGGAATTTGATGGACTGACCCCTCAAATGGCCACTGTGCATGCGTTCCAGGCAGCTGAACAGTAGGAACAAGGCATGGAATGGGAGTAAACTCGGAATGGAGCTGGGTAGCAGTGTCTGGTGGCAGTGCTGGGACATCTTACAAATGCTTAAAGGTACAATTGGTTTCTTCACCACCTCTCCTGCCCCAGCCAATGCCAGTTGCCAAGTATGACTTTGGCATCTGCATTCAGTTAAAATTATAATCTGTGCGGTAAAAATATAATTTTAACAGAAGTGGGGGTCGGGGCACTATAGCACCATAAACCCTGAGGGCAGTCCTGGTACTTATCCAAAAAAGTTATGAGGAAGATAGGTCTTGTGGTACAGAGGAGAGCTGGTCTTGTGGTAGCAAGCATGACTTGTCCCCATAGCTAAGCAGGGTCTGCCTTGGTTGTATATGAATGGGAGACTTGATTTGTGAGCCCTGCAAGATATTCCCCTCAGGGGATGAAGCCGCTCTGGGAAGAGCATCTAGGTTCCAAGTTTCTTCCCTGGCAGCATCTCCAAGATAGAGCTGAGTGAGATTCCTGCCTGCAACCTTGGAGAAGCCACTGCCAGTCTGTGAAGACAATACTGAGCTAGATAGACCAATGGTCTGACACAGTATATGGCAGTTTCCTATGTTCCTATGTTCCTAAGATGAAGGAACACAAAGGTTCATATAGATGTTCAGCAGAGGAAAGTGATTTCATGTAGCTGTTCCGGAGAGGGAATTCTGAGTTCATCACTGCTTTCTTTAAATGTTCAGTTGCATTTCTAGCAGTGGGTGGCTTTCGTGAGAAATGCTATGTTATACAACATGGGGTGGTTTTCAGGTAGATCTCAGCAATGATGGTCATGATTTAAACATATGGTCGCTGCTGGACTGGTTATAATAGGATAATAGCAATAATTGCATATAAAATATTTCTGATGAATAATTGATTTATTATTATTATTATTATTATTATTATTATTATTATTATTATTGCAATAACAGAAAATCATAATATTTGTAACTGGATATCTTGCCTAATTGGTTTGCTGCATTGTACAAATGCACTAATGCAATAATAAAGAACAATATCACAGAACACCTTATAAGATGATTTCAGAAGTCACATTTAATTCTGCATTATCAGCATTTAAAGGTGCTATAGCTGTTTTTACAGTCACATTTACCCTTAAAAGCCTATCCCATCGTTCTTACACTCTCAAAATAATGACTCATGACTTGTATAGTTGAGCAGGATTCTTTCATTTTGACCATACATTTCCAGTCCTTCAATTGATCAAAAAAATATGGATGGACTGGCCAAATTTTGCTTTATCCCTATAGTCACTGGAAACATACAGCATTCCAGGATATTATGGATGAGCCAATATCATAAATAGATGGATAGCAACACTGGAAGATTAGCTATCATGACATTTTGTCATGCCAGGGTTGTATCTAGAATAATTTGCAGGAGTGGGAAAACTTGGTTCCCAAGCTGTGGTTGAACTATGTGGCTGGGGGTAAGGGGAGCTGTGGTTCAACAAGTTTGCCCACCCCTGGTTTAGGAGATTACTTGTTTCTGCAAATAATCTTGACAAGATGTTGCAGCAAGCCTGTTCTTCTCAGGTGCAGGCCTCTGCAAAGAACAAAGCAAGCAGAGGAGAACTGAGCTTAGAAGCCGGGTGGAGGTTCAGGACACAGAAGAGGAATAGCTGCGAGGGGTGGGAAGTCTGGCATGTTGTTGGTTATGATTAAGGACTTTGGAAGTCTGGACTTTGTACACAGAGAATAAAGGAATATCAAAACTAGGGCCAAATGAATATCATTCATATGCTTTTGATTTTGTCCTGAACCTTTTGGAAAAAATTACCAAATGTACTCTTTAGCTTTTTCGGTCTTGCACCTTCCTTACAAGGTTAGGCTACAACATTTGAGGCTTTTTAGTTTAGAAAAAAGGCAGCTGAAGAGATATGGCAGAGTTTATAAAATGATGCTCTGGAGAATGTAGATAGGGAGAAATTCTTCTCACATACACACATAACAGTAGAACCAAGGGTCATTCCATGAAACTGATTGCCAGGAAATTTAGGACTAACAAAAGGAAGGTTTTGGGGGATTTTTTACACAGCACATAATTAATCTATGGAATTTTCTGCCATGGAATGTGGTGATGGCTGGCAACTTAAATGCCTCTAGGCAGGGCTTAGATAAATTCATGGAGTCTATCAGTGGCTACTAATACTGATGGCTACAGGCTACCTCCATATTCAGAGGAAGGATGCCTCTGAATACCAGTTGCAGAGGAGCAGTGGCAAGAGAAGGGGCATGACTTCATCTCCTGGTTGTGTGGCTTCTGAAGGCATCTGGTGGGCCACCTTGTGAAACAGGATGCTGGACTAGATAGGCCTTGGGCCTGATCCAGCAAAACTGTCCTTATGCACCTCTCTCAAAATTCCCAGCTCTCAAAAATGTCTATCTTTCTTTTAAGAACAAAGAAAGCTGCTTTAAACCAGGTCAGGTCATACGTCTGTCAAAGCCAGTACGGTCTACTCCAGTTGCCACTGATTCTCCAGTATCTTAGGCATGGATCTTAAGAACATAAGAACAGCCCTGCTGGATCAGACCCAAGGCCCATCTAATCCAGAATCCTGTTCCACACAGTGGTCCACCAGATACCTCTGAGAAGCTCACAGGCTATTGCTCCCCGGTAACTGGCATTTAGAGGCATCTTGCCTCCAGAGGCGTAACTAGGGAAAACGGCACCCAGGGCAAGCACTGAAATGGCACCCCCCCCACCGCGCCCCCTCCCACTCCCCCAACATACTACATTAAACTTAGGTTTTTCCTCACAAGCGCCCGCCGCCGCCGCCAAGCCAGGCTACTGACTGGCCGCCAGGCGCCAGCAAAGCAATGGGGGTGGGGCGCAGGCGGCACGGAAGGGACCGCTCGTGGGGAAGGGGGCACCGACGTGCTCCCTTGACTGCTGCAGCGCTGCTGCACTGAGCAGGAAACATTTGTATTAACAAAAAAAAATTAAAAAAAAATTGGTCATGGCGGCGCCCCCCACGTGACCAGAAAAGATGGCGCCTGGGGCACGTGCCCCCCCTGCCCCCCCTATAGTTACGCCTCTGCTTGCCTCTTCACTTTGGAGATGGCCTATAGTCCTCAGAATAGAAGGCATTGATAGACTTTTCCTCAGTGAATTTATCTAAGCCCTTCTTAAAGCCACCCAGGCTGGTGGCTGTCACCACATCTTGCAGCAGAGAATCCGATTGAAAAAGTATTTCCTTTTGTTCATCCTAAATTTTTTGGCAATCAGTTTAATGGGATGACTCCTGGTTCCAGTGTTACGCAAGAAGGAGAAAAATGTCTCTCTATCACTCTCCCCACATCATGCATAATGATATTGACCACTATCATGTTGCCCCTCAGTCGTCTTTCCCCCCCCCAAAGTGAAAAGCCCCAGGGAGTTATTCAGACATGGCATCATGCTGCGGGGTAAATGTTGAGTGAAACCACTTCAAATCACACTCGTGGCATTGAGGGAAACAGCCCCTCCCCTCTGCTCTTGGGTTCTTACTTCCCTCTATACACCCCTCCATTTTAGAGAACTGTCCATTTTTCCCTACCCTCCGTTTCATGTCCTTCAACCAGTTACCAATCCATATTTGAACCTGTCCCATGACTGCTAGGTTTTCTCAAGAGTCTTTGAGGAGGAACTTTGTCGGAAGCTTTATGAAAGTCCAAACATACTATGTCAACTGGATCACTTTTATTCACCCTCCTGTTGACACTCTTAAAGAACTCCAAAAGGTTGGTGAGGCAAGATTAACCTTTGCAGAAGTCATGCTGGTTCTCCTTCAGTGGGGCCTGTTCTTCTATATGCTTAACAATCTTATCTTTGAGAATGCTTTCCATCAATTTGACTGGTAAAAAAATTAAAATTACAGGCCTATGATTTTCCATATCCCCCATGGATCCCTTTTTGAAAATTGATATTACTTTGGCTACTTTCCAGTCCTCTGGTAAACAGCCTGATTGTAGGGATAAGTTACATTATATTAGCAACGCGGTTGGCAATTTCACATATGAGTTCTTTAAGGACTCTTGGGTGAATGCCATCTGGCCCTGGCGATTGGTTAATTTTTAATTTTTTGAGACAGTTTAGAATGTCATCTCTCATCACTTCTATCTGACTCAGTTCTTTAGCCTCTGTCCCTGAAAAGCTTAGTTCAGGCACAGGTATACACTTAGTGTCCTCTGCTGTGAAGACAGATACAAAGAACATGTTTAGCTTCTCTGCAATCTCCATATCCTCGTTATGAATCCCTTTCACTCCCTCATCATCTAACAAACCCACCACCTCCCTGTTCTGTTCTCTTCATTTGGGCAGGCCATCCAATTTCTGAAGGAATTCTTCCCCATGGCTTCCTTGACTTTACTTGTTAGCCTTGGTACCTTTCCTCCTTTTTGGTATACATTCTAACTGGGCTTCTATTATTGTGGTTTTAAATTAACTCCATGCGTTCTGGAGCGAGGTGACTCTTGATTTTCCCTTTCAGTTTTCTTTTCAACAAACTCCTCATTTTAGAGAAGTTTCCTCTTCTGAAGTTCAGTTTTAGACTTTCTTGGAGATTATCTCCTCACATATGCTGAATTTGCTGACACTATGGTCACTGTTCCCTAAAGGTTCAATGACACTAATATCTCACACCAGGTCCTGGGCACCACTCAGGATTAAGTCCAAGATCACCTTCTCTCTGATTGGTTCCATGACCAACTGTTCTAGGTCACAGTCATTCAGTATATCTAGAAACTTGGCCTCTTTTTCATTATTTGAATGTGAATTTACCCAGTCTATGTGTGTGTAATTGAAGTCACCCATAATTACAGCTCTGCCTCCATCTTGGTTCAAGTGGAGCCCATCCCTTTTGTCCAGGCTTGTCTTGTCCTAAAATGTATCCCAGTGCCCAACAGTTCTAAACCCCTCCGCCACCTTCTCATCCACGCATTGAGACCCCCTCAGTTCTGCCTGTCTTGCTGGCCCTGTGCATGGAACAGGTACCATTTCTGAGAATGCTACCTTGGGGTGTCCTGGACTTCAAAATGCTACCTAGCAGCCTAAACTTTGCTTCCAGGACCTCCCAACTACATTTTCCAACATCATTGGTGCCGACATGCACCATGACAGCTGACTCCTCCCCAGCTCTGCCTATCAGCCTATCTTACCCAGCACCTGCTACCTGAGAACTATAACTCGCTTAAGACATTAAAAATCAGGAATGCTTTACTCACATAAATATCCCGAGAGCTTTCTTGCTAGAGATGCACGCTAGCCAGTTCAGCACCTCCTCTGGGAAGCGCTGGCTTGGGCACCAGCGTTCGAACCGGCTTGGCGGGGTGGAGAGTGGTTCCCTTAAAAAGCATCCCTGCCCCACCAGTGGCACCCACTCTCCAAATGGCTGCTCAGGACTGTGGCACTGTTCCCTGCAGCCTCTGTGTGTCAACGCCAAGCAAAAGCTTCAGAGAACAGCGCCGTGTGGCTGTTTAGAGAGTGGCAAAGCAGGGACAAACAGGTAAGGATCTCCTTACCTTCTTTTTAAGGGTACTGCTCCCTGCCCTGGCACCGGCTGCCCTAAGCCATTTTTGCATGTCCGAATACCCACAAGCCCTACAGGCTCCCCTGCTGACCAGTCATGGGCAGAATCTGTCCACATTTATATTACAGCATTTATCTCTTCAAATGTTATAAGCATGGTTAGTGGGTGGGCAGGGGTCCTGAGCTCAGTAACAAGGCTTCAGGTGCTCTCTCTAGTTTTCCTATGCGAATGTAGTATCCCTCTCTCTTTTTTTAAAAATAATATCTGAAAAGATTGTATGTTAGGGGAGATCCCAAGAACTGACTTCTGCATGCAAAGCGTATATTCCATGACAGGTCCCTCCCTATGAAGCTGACAGACAACTACTTCTATGAATAGTTATATACTGTTTTTCATTTTTTTAAAAAAGCTTATGCCAATAAATAAATAATAAGATGGTTCCCTGTCCCAAAAGGGCTCACAAATCTAGACAAAACAGAAACATTACCAAAAAAACCCCATTTATATACATTGATGTCAGGGTTATACTGAATAAAAAGCAGTAGAGATGCTGGAGCAATATTTGCACTGATCCAAACATACTGATTTTTCATAAAGTGTTCAGTCGTTTTGAAAGGTACCCATCTCTTTTTTGTTATTTTTCTTTTTATTTAATTGTTCGAGTGAAAGCATTACCCTAATCTGGACGCACTCCGTCCAAAACCCTGGATAGAAGTATCAGTGTGATGTGATTAACTTTGAACGGGTTTATATGCATATCATGACACCTAAATAATTTGGGGGCAGGATATAGACTACATAACAACATTTTTCCTAATGTACATTTAGATGTGTCGACAATTTGCTCAAACTAATTCAGAGTGCAGCAAAAAACTGGAGGAACCCAAGGTAAGTTAGTAGAGCTGATGAGTGGTTATACAGTCTGAGGGGGCTCTGCTCCGGGTGCCGACAATGAGGGAGGCTTGGTTGTCATGCACGCGGGACAGGGCCTTCTCTGTTGCTGCCCCCAGACTCTGGAATGCTCTTCCAGTGGCTATTCTCTCCTCGATCTCCATCGCAGCTTTTAGAAAAAGTGTAAAATCTTGGCTTTTTGCCCAGGCATTTATTTTATTCTCTGCTGCTGCTCTTTATAGTCTGTATTGCCTTTATGCTTTTGTTTTAAATTTTTAATCAGATTTGTTTAATTTTTTCCCCCCACTTAGTATCTTAATTGTGTCTTTTTTACCATCTTGTGTTTAAATTTTTGCTGTAAACCGCCTTGGGATTGCTTTAATGAAAGGCGGTATATAAATTTAACAATCAATCAATCAATCAATCAATACAGTCAATTAAATGTTCTTTAAATAGAACAGCCCTAGGACCACTCCTAATGAGAAGATGCAGACAGCCGGCTGGCCACGGTCTAGAGCAGGTCTGCAGATCTGGCCCACCGAGACTTTTGCTGGCTCTCAGGTAAGAAATTCTAACAGTGGAGTCATGAAGAGCTCTTGGCCGGCCTTGCTAATGAGCAGTTCAATGCAGTTGGCTACTTGAGACAAGAAGCCCCCTGACTGTGGGCCAGAACACACTGACACCATCCCTCAACCTCAACATCTTTATCCCCTGACTCCAACCTGGGGCTGGCATGCCCTCAAGTACCTCACTAACTGAGCAGGCACAGGACCTATTTTCTGAACGGCTATCCTTGGTTAAAATTTGGGTCCCTTGATGCAAAGAAGAGATTCACAAGTAACTAATGATTACATTTGATGTCAATTAATGCACTGAAAATTGGCCTTGGCACCCGCACACCAAGCCATGGGTGGTTCCAGCCCACAAGCGCATTTGAGTCATGTATCCCTGATCTAGAGCCAGAATGTGAAGGGTTCTCCTTGAGTTACTACATGCTCAAGTGGGAGTGTCAATAATGTATTGGCTAAGATGTGGGACACTAAAACTTTTAAATAATGGTTGGCTTCACATAATCAAATCGGTAAGAAGTCCGGGAGAGGGAACCGGAAGTGTCCACAGTGCATGCGCTCCCAGTAGGTGTGCAATCTGAAGCCACTAACACACACAATTACCAACTTCTGCCCAATGTTCTACTGACTTTGTCAAGTCAACTTAAAACCTTGGTGACAGAAGTCAGGAGAATCGGGGTAGGAACCAGACTTTGGCGGCTTCAGACAACACGTCACACAGGAGCACCTCTGGTTTCCTCTCCCAGACTTCTTACCAACTTTCAGCTGATCATGTGAAGCCCGTCAATAAATAAATAAATAAATGAATAAATAAATCTGTGAAATGTCAGAAGGTATCCATTCATAAGCTGAGCCTCTCTTTCAGCCTTTCTTTTCTCAGCTAAGAACATACATTTATCAAAAAATTGGGGTTGCATCCTATTTTATGTGTAGTGGGGGTTAGTAGTGCTGTGTTGTGAGTGAAATGAAATGTTCTTGCTTGGTGAGAGAAGGAGAAGAGGAGCAAGCAACTTAATGGGTGAAATGTTACCAAATAATTAAAATGCAGTTGTATTGTAACCCATAATGGAAATAACAATGTCTCTTTGTGTACAATTAACTCTGGGCTCTGGTTCATGATACAAATTCAAGCTTGTAAAAGCCCTGACCTCAATACTGAAAGCTCAACAGAGGTTTACAGATTTGGGTTTTTAAAAAACCTATTGCAGAGGAGGAAAGAAAGTTCTCCCCACCCTAACAAAAGCTATAAATTATTCTCAGTCTTGATTATTGGGGACAATACACAGAGAAACTAGTAAGATAAAGCAAGAAAAGGAAAAATCCCAAAGCCCACTGAAATATACAAAAATGCTAACTCGTATGAAATATTTCAATAAAATAATCACTTCCTCCTTTCCTTTTGGATTTTTTATAATGAGCCAGGACGAATGCCTACATTTATTTTATTTTTGTCCTTGTTATCCAAAGAATGGATTCCACAGGACACATTGTTTAGTGTGTAAGATCATTCTTTTAAAATATGATTTTAATATTTTTGGTTGCTATCCAGGCAGACAAAACCAGCTGATTGTTGCAGTGAACAACTGACAAGGAAATGGGGATGGCTATTCATTAAATAATTACTACTTTTAAGCAGAGAAAAAGTTACAGCTCTTGAAGAGAAAAAAAAATATCCTAGTATAAAATCAAATCATCTCTTGTGGGGGGTTGTTTCCTGAAAAAAGACAGTTCTACAGAACATCAATCAGTTTGACAAGCAATTATCTGCTTAGTTTAAGTGAAGATGCTGCTTGCTAGAGGAATACCCCAGAAAAGACACAATTGGCTACTTGGAATGGTGCGTCCTTAGTACTTACTGGCCTGAGATTTTTAGAAATCGCCTAAGTCCTTTATCACTTTGTAAATAAAAAAAATTACTTACTTACTTCTCAGCTCCATTCTCTGTCTATGAACATAAAGGAATTGGGCTGCAGCTCAGTGGTAGAGCATCTGCTTTACATCCAGCATGTCCCAGGTTCCATTCCTGCCCTTTGCAGGTAGGGCTTGGAAAGGCTCTTGTCTGAAACCCTGGAGAACTGCTGCCAAATTGGAGGAGACAAATACTGATCTAGATGGGCAAATGGTCTGACTCGATATAAGGCAGTTTCCTATGTTGCTATGTAACTACCTTATTCTGAGTTGGATCATTGGTCTACCTAGCTCAGTATTGTCTATACTGTCTAGCAGCAGCTTGATGGGGTTTCAGACAGGGCTCTTTCCCAGTCATGCCTGGAGATGCCAAGGATTCAAACTGGGACCTTCTGCATGGACAGCATGCATGCATTCTACATAGGAACATAGGAAGCTGCCATCTACTGAGTCAGACCATAGGTCCATCTAGCTCAGTATTGTCTTCACAGACTGGCAGCGGCTTCTCCAACAGCACAGGCAGGAATCTCTCTCAGCCCTATCTTGGAGATGCTGCCAGGGAGGGAACTTGGAACCTAGATGCTCTTCCCAGAGCGGCTCCATCCCCTGAGGGAAATATCTTACAGTGCTCACACTTCTAGTCTCCCATCCATATGCAACCAGGGTGGACCCTGCTTAGCTAAGGGGACAAGTCATGCTTGCTACCACAAGACCAGCTCTACCACTGAGCTACAATCTCTTCTGTAAGGTATGCAACCCACATCACTATAGCCCATCCCATTGACCAGTGCTGGCTGGCTGGTGAGGGCTCTGCCAGGAGGGGGAGGCACCTTTAACTGTAAATTAGTAGGTGCTTATCTCCTGTACCACCACACCTGAAAGCTCTTCCTAGCAGTAGCACACCACCCAGCACCTGCTGTGGCAGAGGATCAACTCCACCACTCAGCTGGCCTCCACACATGCATGGAAGCCATTTGCAAATGGCCTCGGCCAGCTGAGTGGTGGAGCCAGTCCTCCACCTCAGTGGGTGCTGGGCAGCACAGGTACAGGAGGTAAGCACAGATGAATTTACACTTAAAGGTGCCTCCTGCCGCCCACTGGGAGGTGCCCACACCAGCTGCCACTGCCCTATGGCCTCTCCAATTCCTTGATGTATTGGACCAGGTAAGGTGATTAAGAGCCCATACAAAGTTGCCAGACTATTTCTGACTGCAGGTGGGTAACTACAAGTTTGATTGCTTACCCATATTATTTTCTGCACACAGAAAGCGTGATGGCCCGCCTATGTCCCCCTGCCCAATATGTTCCAGAGACAGTACAGTCTCTGGAGCTCTGTTCCATGTAGTTTATATGCATGTGTAGATTGGCTCCCTTAACTTTCTGTGAATTGCACCCACAGTCATTCAGAGTATTTTTGAAAAGTCAGCTCAAGTGGAAAAAGTGGGAGGAGGTTATATATTGTAATGTCATTGTATCATCCAGACTGTCATGCTTGCCTTTAATAAGCCTTGTGGCAACAGTAGTGCTACACATCATTTAAAGATATCCATGGCATATAAAGAGTATTTCTCCCATCAAAATCACTTCCATTATGTGTTTTTATAAAGATGAATTATCAGCATGATGAGGAACAAATGTGATTGGGAGAAAACTTGAGGATTTTCTCTTCTTCTAAAACTTTAGGGCCTACACAATATCCCTTTTCTTTCCTGGACAGAATATATTTGCTTCTTAATCCAACATGAGATGCAAGCATTTTGGATAATATTGCTAGGTTTTAGAATGTGTGGGGGAGGGGAGTGAGGAAGCTTATTTGCTTTAAGTATGACTTCTTCTTGCAACTTGGTAAGTCATGCCAAGTTGAAATGTAGAGGCTAGGCCTGTGTGCATTCAGAAAATTTGGATTCAGAGTAAGATTCAACCCAATCCAAATTTGACAATATCGTATCTGGATTCTATGCACTCCAACAATGTAGGATACTGGATCGGATTTAGAATTTGATTCTGAATACCTATTCTATTTTTCCCCATAGTGGTCAATGGGGAAATAGAAAAAGATCATGAAAAACCACCAGTTGGTCCTAGAACCTTGAAACATATTGGGAAGGGGGCCAGGGCTATCTGTAGTGAATTTGAAGAGTCAATCTCCTGACTTTTAGTGAATTTTTGAAAATTTTGTAAAAGAATGGCTAAAGCTGGTGAAATCTGGATTGTTTCAGGCCAAAACTTCACAAAAACCTCTCAAACTGAAAACCCTCCTTTTAACATCATTCCACCAATATGTAGAGGAATCTTCCCTTTGCCTTCATCAAAAAGGGTGACAGCATGCCCCTCTCCCCCATTTATATTTCTTGAATGGATGTGCATATGATTATGATATCTGGCACAGATGAAGTCTACATTCACAGGATTTTGTGTAATCTTTTTCAAAGCTATGGGTCAGTATGCTGATATTTGGTGAATTTTGAATTTTTTCTTTTAAAATGGCTAAAAATGGTAAAATCTGGTTTCTTTCAAACCAGAACTTTACAAGAGGTTTTGGATCGGAAGCCCTTCTTTGGACCATCATTCCACCCCCATGTGGAGGGAAAAGGACATCCCTTTGATTTTATATTAATTTTCCCCCTTCATTGCAGGAACAGGCAGACATTTTTTAAAGGGATTAAGACATCTTAACATCTCTTAATCCCTTAATGGCTAGATGGGAAAGTGGGGAATTATTTCTAACCACAAAAACAGAAGCATTCGAAGTACTTGCAGTTTTACTGACTGTGTGCTTCTGCAATGGGGAAGACAAACATTAAAAAAAAATCAAAGGAATGTCCTTTTCCCTCCACATTGGAGTGGAATGATGGTCATAGGGAGGTCTTCAGATCCTGAACATTTTATAAAGTTCTGGCTTGAAACAAGCCAGTTTTAGCCTTTTTTCTGTTTGTTTGTTTTTCAAAATTTCCCCCAAAATCAAAGGAGTTACCCATAGCCTTGAAAAAAATAGCACAGAATCCTGCTAATGTGGAATTCATGTGTGCAAGATTTCATGATTGTATGCCCATTCATTCAAGATCTATAAAGGTGGGGGAGGAAAAGGGCAATGCTGTTACCCCTTTTCTTGAAGGCAAAGGGCAGATTCCTCCACATGGGGGGTGGAATGATGGTCCAAGGAGGGTCTTTAGTTTCAGAAGTTTTTGTAAAGTGGCTTGAAACAATCCAGATTTCACAACATTTAGCCTTTTTTTTTAAGGCTCTAGGACCAACAGATGATTTTTAGTTAATTTCTTGCAATTTGCCCCTTCACCTCTATGTGGGAAAATATTATTCCATTTTGCTAACTTTGACATTCTGAAGTGTTTCTGAAATTAATTAATTCTGATATTTCAGAATTAATTCCAACTTTACAAACCAATTTTTTATTTTATAAAAAATCAGATTTGGATTTTACTGATTTTTACCAATTTTGGGCAATTTCAGATAAAATCTGAACTTTTGAATCAAAATTTGTACAGGCCTAGTAGAGAGGCTATACATTTTTCAACTGGAATAATCTCTTCTGAAATTTTAATGAAGCATTGGGGGGGGGATGGAGATCAGTTCTTGAAGAAAAGTAAGTATGAGGGGAAATTCTTTATCTTGAGGTTGAAAAGACTGTCTGCGATATGGTCATTTTAGATTTTTTGCATTCCTTTGTTATGGTTATAAACTCCCTTTCTTATGCAGAACTCAATGAAGGGCACACATAGGGTTCTCAGATAGTCTTACATTAAGGAACCACTGACAAGCACCAGACCAGCTTATACCAAAGAATATAGTTCAGGGGGAAATCATTAAAAAGAACAATAGTGAAAACTCACTCATTCCGTTCCATATATGTGATGGATAAAGATGAATGAGAGAAGCAGGATCATGCCCACTCACCTTGCGCCCAACACATGTACATTTTATACAATATCAGAAACAGGAACCTAGATGCATACAACTCTCTATATGTAGATTCTCCATGCAATTGGAAACCCCAGTCTCAGTTTTTCGAATTGTGTGGAAATCTTTGATGCTATGATTCTATCATGGATATGTTTCACTTGCCCTTGAGAAATCATCTTGCTACCAGAATTAAAAAAAATCAAGCCAATTTATTTTGAATTTCCTCATCATTTGTGTACCCTACCAGGGGTGTGGCTAGGGGAGAGGGGGCCCATGTTCACCCCTCTGTCCAGCAGCCCCTCTGAGTGAGGGACATAATAAAGAAAATAGGGAGAGGTGGAGCTGGGGGTGGGTCCTCAAGAGCTCGGGGGGGGGTGTCTTTGAACCCATTTGCTCAATTATAGCTACACTCCTGTACCCCACTCTTCCTCTAAGAGTACAATCCTATAACACTTACCTGGGAGTAAGATTCATGGACATGGTGAGACTTACTTCTGAATAAACATGTGTGATCCTTCTGATCATTGGTCCATCTAAGTCAGTATTACATACATTGACTGACAGTAGCTCTCTGTAGTTTCAGACAGGGATATTTTTTCAACCCCACCTGGAGATGCAAGGGAGTGAACCTGGGCCCTTCTTCATGCAAGGCATGTGCTCTGCCACTGAACCAGTGTGTATGATTGTGCTACATGGAACTCAGAGCAACACAGTTGGAGACACTTCCCAGGTCTCTTGGTGGTATCCCACAAATTAAGTAGTTGCATCTGACTTACACAATGAGGAGAAGAATGCACCCACATGCTAACTATCGATTAGACAAGTTAGGAAGATCAGGAGTGGCCCATCCTAATGAGCTTTTAAAAGGTGCTTCTTTGCTCAGTTAGCAGCAGCTCTCAGTAGCTGCTCTGTTGTTTTGTTCTCTCCCATTTCCACCCCACCCCAGAGTTAATGAGAACTGCGCTGCTTGCAGGCTGGCCATTCACCCAGTAGAGCTGCGGTTAATCATTGGAATGAGCATGTGCTCTGCCACTGAACCAGTGTGTATGATTGTGCTACATGGAACTCAGAGCAACACAGTTGGAGACACTTCCCAGGTCTCTTGGTGGTATCCCACAAATTAAGTAGTTGCATCTGACTTACACAATGAGGAGAAGAATGCACCCACATGCTAACTATCGATTAGACAAGTTAGGAAGATCAGGAGTGGCCCATCCTAATGAGCCAGGGAGACAATGAACAAGTTGCAGCTGCTTCCAGTTATAAATACAACAAATATTTATATTCCACCTTTTAACAAAAGTTCCCAAAGTGGTTTACAGTGATATAAGATTAAATTACTCCCTGTCCCCAAAGGGCTCACGATCTAAAAAAGAAACATAAGATAGACACCAGCAACAGCCATTGGAGGGATGCTGTACTGGGGCTGGATAGAGCCAGTTGCTCTCCCCCTGCTAAATGAAGAGAATGAGGCGAGTCTCACGATCAGTGAGACTCGTAGAGAGCGGGTTTGCGGGGAGAGCAGGCTTAGCACTCGCTCCGCTAACCTGAGCTAAGGGGAGGGGGAGTTAAATGGGTGACCCGCTTTGGGAGAGCCTGGTGGTTCCCATGATCCGTGGGAAACGGGCTAAGCTCCCTTAGTCCGCTTTCCACTCATCGTGAGAATACCCTCTATCACTACTTTTAAAAGGCGCTTCTTTGCTCAGTTAGCAGCAGCTCTCAGTAGCTCTGTTGTTTTGTTCTCTCCCATTTCCACCCCACCCCAGAGTTAATGAGAACTGTGCTGCTTGCAGGCTGGCCATTCACCCAGTAGAGCTGCGGTTAATCATTGGAATGAGAATTGGGTGGAATGAATCAGGTGGAATAAGAGAGAGAGGAGCAACAAAGCTGCCAGGAGCCAGAGGCCGCTGGATCTTGCTCAGCACCCACACCCAGCTCATTAGGATGAGCCGCTCCTGAGGATGATGACGCTTTCCACACTGAAGGATTTACCAAGCTATTGAGCACTTTGGAAATCTTCCTAAAATCAGCTTGTAAGCCTGTGGCCAGGACCGTGTCTTTTTAATTGGTGTGTGGCGCCTAGTATAGCAATAGGTGCAGTATAAATAATAAATGGTGGTGGTGGTGATGATGATGATGACTGGTGATGATGAATTGCTGTATGCAGTGGCTCCATGCCCACAAAGAAGTGATCGCACCAACCAATAGAACAGGGCATTTTATATACCACTGTAAACCACCATTAATTAGCGTAACTGCTGGCATGCTAGAAGTGGCCTTTTCTGGGACTGGATTCTTATGGGCGGGGAACCAATGAATACAGCAATTTCAAGGGACCACTGTATATCCGAATGGTTGGTTGAACTGGTTGTTATACAGGGCTGGCCTTCCTATGAAGCAGGGTGAAATGAGCTACTAGAGGCAGCAGATTATGGGCCAGTTGTCAGGGGTGGTATATATGGCAGCCCACCCAGCACCCCCACCCCCACCCTGGAGGGCCTTCAGAGGAAGGAAAGTGCAATGGCATCACATTCCTCTTCCTCTTCACTTCTTAATAGAAAAGAATGGAGTGGGGGATATGAAAAGAGGAAGGAATTTGTGCCGCGATTTTAATAGAACAAAAGAGGAAGGGGAGGGTGCTATTTTGTGCTCTGTTTTCAGCAGCAAAATGTCATGGTTCGATACTGTTCTTATAGTTCTTACAGGGACAAATTGAGGCAATAGCATCAGGTGCGCCTTTGGGGGGGTTAATGGGGTGACAGAATGCACCCCCCACTGCCCCTGCACCTCCTGCCCCAGTTGCTGGTGTGTGGGTAAGACTTGGGTAGCTAGCACTGCTGCTGGACCAACCCCTTTTGGCTCTACCACACCCCCACTTCACAAACCTTACCCAGGTGCTGTTCTTCACGTACCCACCTGGAGGCTGACTGGATTGCTGCACGAATCATGATATCTTACTCTTTATTTACTCGTTATTTATTTGCGACATTTTTATTCCGCCTTTCTGCCTTGATAAAGGCACCCAAAGCAGTTTACAGTATTAAAAGGAGAAAATTACAGAAGATTAATAAAACGTCTCAGGCTGTTGGTCTTTTCAGGAGCTGAGGACAAGAGCTCGCCAGCCTGGGCACCTCCTTTCTTGTCTTCCTCTCAGGGAGCACAGGTCTTTCAGTACTCCTGGGAACGGAGTGGGGGGGGGGCTGCCCCAACCATCCTCACATGCCAGAGCTGGTCTCTATGGGAGCCGATGTTATGTTCTTCCTGGCCTGGGTGTCTCTTTTCTTGCCTTCCTCTCAGGACACACTGGTCCTTCTGTCACATTAATGGCATGTCCAGAGGAAAGAAGCCTGGAGTGGCTGCCTGGACTCTCTCCTTATAAAGCAGCCAATGACAGCTGCAGCAGGTCTCTCCTTTTCTCAGTTCCCAACCTTGGAGGAAAAGAGACTCAGTGGGTCAGGAAACTACTCATTCTGCTCATGCTGCTGGTGTCACCACTGGTCCACCATCACTGGTGTGATTGTGGGCATTCTGATTGGGAGACACTGGCACCCACATCTCCGATCACAGATGTGCCCACCATCACACTTACAGTCTTTGCCACTTCAAATGAAAGCTGTAAGACTTCAAGTGTGGATGCCGCAGGAGGGGCAGTGAGGGGGAATGACGGACAGCAGCAGTGGGGTGGATCTTCTGTTCCCACTTTGGATGGTATCCTTGAGTACAATGCCCTTAAATCAAATGTCTGAATGGGGCTATTCTCCCATACCCATCCAGAATCACTTGAATGTTTGAAAGTATCAGTTTAAACGTACACAGTGTAACTTGGTTTTTCTCTATGTCTGCTTTCTGGTTATTTAATTTTAGGTGCGTGTACAAGTTAAAAAAAAAAATCCCAACAGTGATAATAATAAGTCACCAAAAAAGAAAGAGGGAGCTAGGCAGACTCACTGGGGGGAAAATCTGCAGGTAGTTTGGGATATGGGAATATGAATCCATTTTTTTCCCCACATAGCTTTTTACTAGTTCTGCTTAACTTTTTAAAATGTCTGATGTGTGCTAGATGTAATTTAGACATTTCTGTTTCATGCTTTTTGTTTTCTTAAGAGTGCAGTTTTGATGAGTCTCTTAAAACGCAGCGGCATCAAAATATATACATCAATCTGCTTCAGCATTTAAACTCAAAAGGCAGTCTTAGTTCAGTTCTAGCAGGGTAGACAAAAGATAGAACATCTCAGTCTCTCATGACAGATTGTCCTCTCCATGGGCCTGTTCATAAACTATATTTGCCATGCATTAACTGCCAACTATTACATTATAGTTTGGTTAAATGTGAAAGGGGGAATTGCAAGCTGTTGGAGACAAAGCTTCCTTATCTCATGAGCATAGTGCCTGTCAATGAGAAGAAAGCTTGCCATGTGAATAAGCTTATTGCTTAATTATTACTCACCCCCAGCTCTTTTATTGAAGAATAAAGTTTAAAAGACAAGGCCAGACCATCCCCAAAAGGTCAGATATCTCCCTTTGTTGGGTCTTTGTTGGTAGTAAAAGGTTATGCTATGTCCCCTTTCTTCCCCGTTTCACTTTATGTATTTATTTATTGTTCAGTTTATATACCCCTTTTCATTAGAATAATCTCAGTTTACAATATAATTAAAACAATGCATAATTCAAAGGTACAGATTATTTATTTCTATTTATTTATTTTACTTATTTTTCATATTTATATACCATCTGACATGTGCATCTGTGGTATGTGTAACATAGGCAGTTTACACAATAAAACACAACAAATATAAAACAGAGTAAAACAATTAAAACAATTTCAGAGATTAAAAAAGTCAAAACAATTGCATGCCATTTAAAACAATTAAGCAGTTTAAAATTAATGTCAGTTAAAAGCCTGAGAAAACAGGTGTGTCTTAAGGGTTTTCCTAAAAGCAATGAGAGATGGAGATGCTCTTATTTTGACAGGGAACATATTCCAAAATGCCAGGGCAGCCATAGAGAAGGTCCAGTTCCATGTCACCACCAAACATGCCACCAGCAACCATAACTGTACCTTTCCAGATGAACTTAATGGGCAACAGGGTTCATGACAAAGAAGGTGCTCTCTTAAGTACCCTGGACCCAGCTGTTTAGGGCTTTATAGGTAATAGCCAGCACTTTGTATTTCTCTCGGAAACATATTGGTAGCCAGTGCAGTTCTTTTAAAATCGGTGTTATTATTTAGCAGGGGGAGAGTAACTGGCCCTATCCATCCCCAGCACAGTACCTCCAGTGATTGTTGCTGGTGTCTATCTTATGTGTCTTTTTAGATTGTGAGCCCTTTGGGGACAGGGATCCATCTTATTTATTTTTCTCTATGTAAACCACTTCGAAACTTTTGTTGAGAAGTAGTATATAAACATTTGTTGTTGTTATATGGTCACTTTGGTTTGTCCCAGAGACCAGTCTATCTGTCTCATTTGGTAACAATTGTAGTTTCTGGACTATGTACAAAGGCAGCCCCATGTAGAGTGCATTACAGTAGTCAAGCCTGGAGGTTACCAGCATATGCAGGAGCGGAGCCACCATTGGGCCAATGGGTTCAAAGAACCCGGGCTGCGCCCAATCAGGGGCCCCGCTTTGTAGCCCCGACACACATGTCTGATGTCAGATGCAGGGGTGCTGGTTTAGCTCCCGAGCGGGGGTCATGTGGCCCCCGTTCGAGAGTTAAAGGGCTGCTGCATTTGCGGAGTGGCCAGAAGCAGCTCTTCCCTTCAGGAAAGAGCCGCTCCTGGCTGCGCTGCAAATGCAGCACCAGCAGAAGTTTAACTCCCCAAGGGGCCACGCGGCCCCTTCGAAAGTTAAATGGCTAGTGCTGCATTCATGGCGCAGCCCAGAGTGGCTCTTCCCTGCAGGGAAGAGCCACTCTGGGCCGCGCTGTGAATGTAACACTGGCCCAAGTCTAGCTCCCTAAGGGGCTATGCGGCCCCTTTGGGAGTTAAATGGCCAGCCCTGCGCCGGCCTGACTCACTCCTGAACAGAGCTGCGGGGCTCCGTTCGGGAGCAAGGCCATGCCCCCCATGTTTTACGTCAGATGTGGGGGCGTGGCTAGCCCCCACATCTGATGTCAGGCGCAGGGGGCGGGGTGAGCAGGGCCGCCCCAGCCGCACACAGGCTGCTGGCGGTCAGGCTCCACCACTGACCATATGCACCACTGTTTTAAAGTCATTTACCTCCAGAAATGGGCACAGCTGACGTATCAGCTGAAGCTGATAAAAAAGCACTTTTCCTTGCTGTCTTTATAGACTGCATGCTTTCAGATTATAATTAAAGCAATAAGTACAGTATATTATTTACTTATTGTACAAAGAGATACTAGCATAATGTTAGGTGTCCTCTTTTTAATAGTTAATAATTCTTAATTAGTTAATCAATTAATTCAATCAATTAATTAATTAATGGAATGTTGCAAGTCAGACAGGAAGAAGAAAAATGAGCATTGGCAGAATACATCAATGAAAGCCAAGAAGAAATGCTACAGGAAGTGAGTAAGACAGGACTATTGAAAATAAAGGATCAAAAGATGAATAGAAAAAACAGCAGATGAACTGATGAGAAAAATGGCACAACAAACCATTGCACTGTCAGTTCTTTAATGACATACAATCAAAAGTCAACAATAGCACAACATGGCAGTGGTTAACGAAGGGGACACTGAAGAAAGAAATGGAAGGTCTCATTTTTGCAGCCCAGGAACAATCACTACAAACAAATATTATAAAAGCAAAAATTGATAAGACCCAGAAAGACAGTAAGTGTTGATTATGCAAGGAAGCTGATGGGACGGTTGAGCACCTTGTACGTGGTTGTAAGAAAATCGTGCAGACTGATTATAAGGAAAGACACAACATAGTTGCTGCAATGATCCACTGGAACTTTTGCAAGAATTACAAATTGCCAGCAGGCAAGAATTGGTGGAATCATCTGATTGAGAAGGTCACAGAAAATGAAGAGGCAAAAAGCCTTTGAGATTTTTGAATACAAACTGATAGGCATTTAGCACACAATACAGCTGATCTGACAGTCATCAAGAAGAATTGGGTTCTGATAATCGATATTGCAATTCCAGAGGATAGACGATTCAATGAAAAACAATTGGAGAAAATAACTAAATACAAGGGCCTTCAGATTGAAATTGAGCGTCTCTGGAAAAAGAAAACAGTAGTGGTGCCACTAGTTGTTGGTGCTCTTGGTGCAGTACAAAAAGAACTTGAACACCATCTTGACACCTTGGGCATCAATAAAATTACAACACATCAACTACAGAAGGCCGCACTACCCGGGACAGCACTCATACTATGACAATATCTTTAATTTTTCTTTAGTTATCCTAGACCCTTAGAAAGGGTCTGATAATTAAAGTACTAAATCCAGTCAATAACATCTGGTAGACTGGTAGACTGTTTATAAATAACATAATAATAATAATTAATAATAATTAACAATAGCAGCATCCAAGTGCTTTGGCTAGAGCTGGTCTAGTTAACTAATCATACCTTCATTTTAGTTAACTAACTAAGAACGGAAACCACCAAACAGACAACAGGCAGGAGATTCCAGCAGTCATAGGAAGAGATGGTTTGGAAGTCCATAGCAACAGCACCCCTTCCCTCTCTTACCATCCTATACCATTCCTTTCCCTTCCTGCTATGCTGTTTCTCCTCTTACTCCTTATCTTCTTAGTTACAGTACCTGGATGAAGGCAGAAGACTGGACTGTGAATTTGCAGAGATTTGAAAGGTAAAAGAAAGAACATATTGGTTCAGAGCTTCTTTTCTCACGTTTAATTTTGTACCACCCAAAGAGATCATGGCTGACATTTTCTGCAGCCTTCCAGCAGCTGGAAGGCTGGAATAAATGCTGACAGTCGGCAAGGGACTGCATGACCCTCAGGAACATTCTTATATCAGTGGAAAGTGCTTTTGGAGGGAGTGGAGAGATACAAAAATCACTTCCCTCTCTGCCTGGTCTACTGTGCAAAGAAACCTTCAGGGCAGGGACATAGTCCTCCTTCCATTGACAGATGGCTGCGGAGAATGTCGGCCAATGTATATACTTTCCTGAATTTCAAGGCTATTAAAATGTTTATTATTTATTTCTCTTTATACAGTTACTCTTAGATAAAAGAACACCCCAATAAAGCTCTGATTAAGATTTACACATATTTTGGGAGTGTACTAATAGTTTTTTAACCCCTTCAAATTTCTTCCCATTTACAGTCCCAAGGATGTCAAAACATATGACAACCATCAACTGGAGAAGCTGGAGCCCCACATTTATGCAGTGGCTGATGTAACGTACCATGCTATGCCTCAACATTGGAAAAACCAATGTATTGCCATTTCTAGAGAAATTGGGTCTGGGAAAACATGGCAGAAGTAGCTGATTAAACTGCTAATCTGCATTAACTCCTTGGGTCATAGGAATGGTGCTTAGTGAGATGTAACAAGGGCACGACCCAGAAACCACTCCCTACTCATCTCATTTGGATCTCCTCATTCTGTGAACCAGAAGCAAAGTGAAGCAGGCAATTCTTTAGCTTTCCAAGTCATGGGGCATGATATAGATGAGGAAGGACCACCAATGTCAACAGCAATTGAATCTTGTTTTAACATAAAGCAGGAGGTAACATCAATTTAATATATTATCAAAATGTGCCAACTTAGCCCCACATAAACATGATCTGTTGGTATACATAGTGGGCATAGCAATGTCTCTTAGATTAAAGATGGTTTTCTTCCTGTGTAAATCGCTATTAATCTTTGCCCTTGCTTAACTGGATTCTGTTTTCACTGAAATTACCTGTGACAAATATGATGGTGCTAGACTGAGCCCTTATTCCCAAGGTAAGTTCCCAAGCCTCTTGTTTTGACTATGAAATCATTAAGCTCTCAAAAAGGGGAAAGCACCAGACAATTTGCCAAGTTTGTGTCAGGCTTTATCTGGTGATCTCGCAGTAATCCAGTAAATAACATATCATGCTGAACATCAAACCTAAGACTTAAATCCTATTGAAATACAGGTTAAGATCAGATAAAAACCAGTAGCAAATGTTAAAACCTGCCTGTCTGAGTAAGATTTAATCCTTCTCTGCAAATGGATATTCTGGAATCCAGTCTCGGAAGTCTAGTGGCTACTTCATCTCCCTCTTGCCGTTTGCTCCACAATCAGCACACAGTTAAGGCTTTTGCCATCAGGAGTTTAATGATATGTGTTCTAGCAGAACACAGCAAAAAGCTAATCAAATGTTCTGTAGGCTTTTGTGTTAGGCTAGAGGATATGGGAGCATTGAGCTGATACAAATGAGTCACAATTGTCATGTTTATTTTTCATATTTACTGCTGTCTCCTCAATGTATCTAGGGCTGCCCAAGCAAAATGAAAGAAACCAACTACAATCCTCCTGGTTCACTGACTAGCGACAAAGACAGAATCTCTTCTCAGCCATAGAAACTCTCATTGTGACTTTGGCAATCCTTGGGCCTGTCATTTCTCAAATGAAAATAGTAGTGAAATTGCTCTCAAAGTAATTTTCTTATCAATGTGATGAAGACTGTGAGCAGGAATGGTACTACTAGTAATAATATGTGGAAATCAGAAATGATGTTGTTGTGCTTTGTTGTTATATGTATTGACTGACATATCATGTAAGGGTATGTCAGCCCAGTAACGTTGCATGCAGAAAAGTTGCTCAAGTTACACAAATGCAAAAATTGCCCAAATGGTGATACACAAGAGTGAGACAATTGGAAATAATGGGCTTGCTCTTGTGTAATGCAATTGCACAGATTTTGAGGCTGAGCAATGTGTGTTACTTGCATGCATACAACATTTCTGGGCTGCCATACCCTTGTATAATATGTCAACCACCATTGTTTAGTTCACAATTTCATTTACATGGAAGGGTCTCAGGGAATTGCTCTCTAACGTGGCTCCCCAGATACTTTTTTGAGGCCTGCACCCCTGCAGTCGGGGGAAGGAGGCAAAGTTAATCCCTATGGGGGACCCAGAGGATCCTGGTACCCCCAGGGTTTGGCTTTGCAACTCCTCTCCTCAGTTTGGGGGGAACATTCCTAAAAGGCATGTCAAGAGCCATGTTAGAGAGAATTGCTCTCTAACTCAGTTCCTGGAATGCTTTTTGAGGACAGCGCACCCAAAATTGGGGGGAGGGGCAGACAACTCTCTATGAGTGACCCATATGGTCAGAGGGTCCCCTCCAGGGCGTTGCCTTTGGCTCCTCCCCCCACCCCAATTTCCAGGGTGCAGGCCCTAGAAAACACTGATATAATATCAAGAAGATGTTGAAATCCCAACCAGATTCCAACCAGCTACAGTTGTCTGGGAGGCATGTCAGCTCTCCTGATAATTTTCCCACCAGGTCTGGTCAGATCAGATTGGATCTGACATTTTTTTCTGTGGTGAAGAGGTCAAATCATAGTATAATTGAAATCCATACATTGCTGCTAATTAAAGAGGTGTTGCAGTCTTCAGCACAATGACCAACAAGATCCCTCTCCCAAACTTATTTGCCAAAAGAGGAAGCAGCATCACAATTTTGCAATGAAACCTATTCTAGAGGTAACTAAGAAAAGGTAACTATGGGAGCCTTTAAAAAAAACCAAACGGATCTAAGAAATTTGGCTCAGACTTTTTAAAAGCCCCACAATCTTTACCAAAAAAAATTGAAGCTATTATTCAGAGAAGAGTCTAGAATTATTATTATTTTTTTAAAAAAGCTTGACTCTCAAAGTTTAGACCCAAAGACACATTGAATGCTATAAAAATGTTAATATTCCGGATGTTAGATGCAAATTCTAATAATAACAAGGGTGTCAAACTTCATTGAGTGGCAGGCCAGATTTTATTCAAATGCATCACCTGGGGGCCACACATAGCCTGCCTAGCAAAGACAATCAAAATGCACAAACCAGAATATGGCAGTATACTAGATATGATCTATGGCTATCTTGCAATATCTGTTGCATTGAAGATATACCATACATTTTGATTTTCAGCACTCCACCACTAAATCAGAAATGACCAAACAGTCCTTCTGCAGGCATAAAAACAATTTTCCTTATGGAAGGGCAGCTTTGGACCCAACCTGATAACTATTTATTTGGAATCAAGGAGTATTTTTTAAAGAAAAAAATGACAGGAAACTGCAGCTACAGTTATTAGCACAGAGCTGAGAAGAATAGACCAAGAAAGCTTTCTCTCTCAAAACAAACAAACCATTAAAGCATCTCACAAAGATCATTACCTGCTTTCCAAACAAGTTGACCACAAATCTTAACACAAGATTTGCTGTATTCATCTCAAAAAATCTGCTCCCCACCAGTCACATGATATATTTATTATAGGGTTAACTACAGCATTACAATTAAAGAACATCAGAGAAGAAATGTCAAGAAGAATGAAATGTAAAGGTAGTAGTGGAAGAATCAGATGTGCTTGGAGCCTGAGGAAAAGAAGTTATGCTGCTTGGAGCACAAGGAGATGATAGATAGATAGATAGATAGATAGATAGATAGATAGATAGGAATAAATAAGAATAAAAGTTATATTTTACCTCCAGTGACTGTTGCTGGTGTCTATCTTATGTTTCTTTTAAATTGTGAGCCCTTATTTATTTATTATTTCTCTGTGTAAACCACCCTGAGCCATTTTTGGAATAGCGGTATAGAAATCAAATAATAATAATAATATCTGATAGTCATCGAGAAGAATCGGGTTCTGATAACTGATATTGCAATCCTAGGGGATAGACTAGTTGGTGGAAAATAACTAAATACAAGGACTTTCAGATTGAAATTGAGCAGCTCTGGAAAAAGAAAACAGTAGTGGTGCCAATAGTTGTTGGTGCTCTTGGTGCAGTACCAAAAGAACTTGAACACCATCTTGACACCTCGAGCACTGATAAAATTACAACACATCAGCTACAGAAGGCTACACGACTTGGGACAGCACAAATACTACGACGCTATCTTTAATTTTTCTTTCACTATCCTAGACCCTTGGAAAGGGCCCTATAATTAAAGTACCAAATCTAGTCAATAACATCTGGTAGACTGTGTGTAAATAGATAATTAATAATAATATATTTCTCTTCTTCCTTCACAGGTGCTTCCTTCACAGGTGTTTGTGCTCCCCTTCCTCCACTCCCCTCTTCATCTCATTCTCTTCCTTCCTCCTTGACCTCCACTTGCTCATGCTGGGAGAAGGTGCCTCGTGCTTGCTGCACTCTTCTCACTCAAATGGGTTATCCTTAATGGGTTAACCTTAAATGGGTTAACCTTAAGAAAACTTAACTGCTCGAACAAGCAAGGTCCAACCAGGACAGAGCGGGTGTTACCATGTCACTAGTACGTGGAAACACCCACTCGCTCTGGACACTGGTTGGTGGGCAGGAGAGGAGACACACAGCAACCACCACCAGGTCTGACCAGACTTGGCAATGGGTTGCCCAAAACTGTGTGCAGTCCATCTCTGGGTCTTCCTCCACAGGCTCCTCCAGGCACTGGGCAATGCAGCACCGGGGGGGGGGGGGGCGCTGGTAGGCTGCAAACTGGGCAAACACTGGGCTGATTTAGCGGGAGGAACTGCCTGCTACATTGGTGCCACTGCCTGGGATGCCGCACTGCTAGACTGGGAAGAGGAAGGGGAAATGGTGGAAGATGACGGGCCACCTGCATTGCTGCTGAGTGTGGCTCATGCATGCTCAGGGGGCGCACCATTACCATTCTCCTGGTCTCTGGTCTGTTGTGACCTCCTCCTCTCTAACCCTCTTGACCAAGTCCCTCCACCAGGGCAAGTCATCCACAAAATCAACATTGCCCTTGATAGTTGGTTCACAGAGACAAGCCAGGACATACTCCTCACTGTCACCTAACACACCAACTAGCCAGTCAACAACCCCAGCCCTCAGCCATCCAGCCAGCTCATGCCCCTCTTGCGTGGTCAGAAAGGTCCAGAGTTCATCCATCAGCTTTTCCAGGAGAATAGCCATGGACAGGGCCTGGCTCAGAGGAGTGACATTGGTACACAAGATCTTCATGGCAAAGAGGAAGGGCTCAAGTGCCGACACCATCTCGGACAGTAGCTTCCACTCAGAGTTGGATAGGTCACACAAGCCCAAGGCCTCATTCCTTGCCAGGTCTTTGAGGGCCACCTCCTGCTCCAACAGGCACTTAACCAAGAGGAAGGTGGAGTTCCACCGGGTATCTATATCCATGGGGATGAGATGGTGAGGAAGGCCATGCTCATGCTGCCACTTGCAGAGCAAGTGCCTGGACTTCTCACTCCAGTGGAAGTGAGCTGCAATCTTGCAGGCCTTGTCTACAAGCACAGCTGTGGCTGAAACAACACTCTGAAGTGGACAGCCCTGTTCCCTGGACGCCTTAGTGGAGTGTGTGTGCTATGCAGTGGATGTTCACACACTCCAACACTGACTCTACCACTGCAGTGACATTGGAGCCATTGTCTGTCACAATGAAGCCCCATCTGAAATGTGGCAACCCACCTATCCACTCCTCAGTTTGGCAGTCCAATATGGCCGCCTCCTCCTTCTCGGTGTGCTTGACATCCAAGCATGTGCAAGATGGCCCACCTGAGCCAAAATGCAATGTGGGAAATGCAGGAGCCCGGCAAATCACAGCAAGTGACAGAACAGACACAAAATGGCCACCAGCACAAACAATAGAGGCTCGAGCCGCCAAGCCTCTTCGAACCTGTTTGAATAGAACCAGCCTTTGTTTGGTTCGAACTTGGACTGGCATTGCCAGTTTAATGCCCTGTTTGATCCGAGTTCGATCTTTCAAACTGAACCAGTTCGAATTCGAACCAGTTTGCCATTCTTGTGCCTT
This sequence comes from Hemicordylus capensis, assembly GCF_027244095.1. Taxonomy (NCBI): domain Eukaryota; kingdom Metazoa; phylum Chordata; class Lepidosauria; order Squamata; family Cordylidae; genus Hemicordylus; species Hemicordylus capensis. The sequence continues at coordinate 37,971,740 of NC_069660.1, read as the reverse complement.
CTGTCTTCCACCTCCATCCTCATTCATGTGCCAGACAATTGAGATGCCTTGGGGGCCCCCAAAGGCATGTCACATGACTCCCCACCCAGGTATTTTTATTTTAAAATATGTGTATTTTGGAGAGGGGAAATTTAATTTCTGCTGCCATACAGCCGAGGGATAGCTGCCGGGGTGGCGAGCCAGGAGTAGTCCTTCTCCCCCGCTGCCCCCGCCAGCAGTGATCTCACTCCTTGCCATTTGGCCCTGTGTCTCTTGATAGATGTTGCTACGAATGCTCCATTTCTCTCTCTTGTGTGGCTGCTCCTCCCAGCACGGCTCTGTCCCTGCACACAGCCCCACCCCCAGCAGCAGCACAAGAAGCTCGGGGCCAGCTTCCTACCACCTATTCCTGGCAAAAAAGCAGCTGCTCCACTGCCTGCTTTTCTCTATTTGTCCCCCGCACTGTAGCCTGTTCCTTTCCAGTGATTCGGGGAGGAGGTGGACTAAACTAGCCTCCACTCCAGTCTCCACCAGGATAGACCTGGGAGAGGAGACGTCTTCCGCTACTGAAAAAACCCTGGCAGGTAAAGCGTTTCTCTGCTCTAAATCAGTTCAGTCCAGAGGCGTAACTAGGGAAAATAGCGCCTAGGGCAAGCACTGAAATTGCGCCACTCTCCAAACAGGAATGATGGGACTTGTAGTCAACAATATTTGGAAATCCTTGTTAAAAGGAACACTGTACCATCTAGAAATGGTTGTTGATCAAAACCTGAAAACATGAGCCATCTCTGTAAAAGACCTAGAACAACAGTCAGGAGTTATGCGAGGATTCCAAGTGTCATTTTCTCTGTCTCATCTCATTCTTTTTAAAAAAACATGACTTTGTCCTAGAGGATCACCTGCCCAAATAGCCACTAGCAAAATAGGGGAAGAAGAAGGTGGTGGTAGGGGTGGTGGTAAATGATTCCTGCCAGCCTTTGTCTTATGATGACTGTTGGCTCATGATGGGGTATATGTGCATTCACCACACCAGTGCTTACTTTGACATCAAGAGGTAGGAAGATATATTAGTTTGCCACACTAGACAGAGGCAGTTGAAACAGGAGCAAGACAGCCAAGTTCTTCCAGGGCCAAAACCAGCCCCTGCCAGACTAAGAAATCATTGTAATTTGCCCCTTCCTGTCACAAGCAGTGTGCTGTTCTTTTATTATTGACTCTAACTCTCAAATATCCCAGTCATGGATGGAAAATTCACGGTCAATTTACAAGATACACATTTTCTACATGGAAGTTTCTTCTGTGCAGGTGTTGTGCAGATACCCATGTGTAGTGACCGCCAGGGGCATAGCAAGGTTGGAATGGGCCAAGATGAGATTTTAAAATGGGCCCCCAGCCCCTCAAAGTCCAGGGCCTCCACACATCCCAGGCCCCCAAGGATTTAAGTCTGATATTTCAAAATAAGTATGCTGCCTGGAAATACATTTCACTGAATATACACATGCACACTTCACAGTATATAGTGATATACATTGAGTACTATATATTTGTGCTACTTTTAATGCCTAGAACATACTAGCAACGCTAATTATTAAAATGGCCCCCTCGCTGCAGATTAGCAAAGGAGACTTTCAACCATGCAGAGTGAGCCTATGTTTGTTTTCTCAGAATTCTGAACAAATTCAGTAAATTTTGATTCCGGGAGGTTTTTCACACAAGGCTTTTAAAGCCCTTTAACACACATCTCCTCTGGAATGGAGGTGCTGCATTCACATGTTGGCCAGATTTACTCTGAAGTCCCTGCAAGTTATTGGAGAGCAGTTCACACACAAGAAAAATAAAATAAAATAAAAGCACAACACATGCTTCACAGTTTTCACTCAGACCTTCTGGGTTGCAAAACAACTTGAACATAAGTGCATTTATAAATGAATGAAAGAATGAATGAATGACTAAATAAATATTTGTTCCAGAAGTTTTTGTAATTTTCTGACATGAAACAAGCCACTTATAGGCCTTTTTAGATAGTTTTTGTTTTTAAAGCCAGCACATTTTTCAGTCTGTTTTAAATTAAATATTCAGAGACTTCTCAGTCTTGCCCCACCACCCATATCAAAGCCCTGTGGCAAGCAGATCCCTATATACAGGGGTAACCACAAAAAGGAATTCACAGCCTACCTGCAAAAGCTGTGCTGGATGGTCTGGTCTGCTGCAGGGAGGGTCTGCTGCAGGGAGCTCTGCCAGCCTCCTTCCTGGTTTGCTGGGGCCTGCTGAGTTCAGGCTTCAGGGAGGCCTACTCGGAGGCCTCTCTGGAAGCCCCACCCACCCACCGATCAGCTGAGAGGCGGGGAGAGAAGAGCTCTGAAGTTTGCAGGCTGCTCCGATCTAGGCCTCGCCGATCCTAGGCCGGAGCTGGAGGCAAGTGGCTGAGGGGCCCTGGGGCTGGGCAGGTGGGCAATGGGGTGAGGGTGGCAGGAACTGGCATTGCGCCCCCCCCCCCAGTGGCGCCTAGGGCACATGCCCTGCCTGCCCCCCCCCCCCGTTCTGCCTATGGTTCAGTCCTCAGACGAAATTTACTTGAATCAGACTGGGAGGGGGAGAAGGACTCCTGTGTCACACACAACCCAGCCATCCCTCGGCAACACAGTGGCAGAAATTCAAAGTAAACACACGGAGGTTTGGCAGGATGGGGTGGCTCCTCTCCAAAAGCCTACAGCCGCTCTCTCCTCCCAAGCCTCCTGCCCCATCCTTTCCCTCGTTCCCCCGTCTCCATTCTCTCTCATGCGAAGCCTGTGTGCGCGCGCGAGAGAGAGAGAGAGAGAGAGAGAGAGAGTTCGCTGCCTTGGCAGGGAGAGGTGCAGTGAGCAGAGGGAGAGGCACAGTGAGCAGAGGCAGCGGCTGGGGCAGAGGAAAGGTGGATGGAGGAGGAGGAGGGTGTATGTACACTAAGGAGAGGGGTGGCTGGGGAGAGAAAGAGATGGTGAGGCTTGCTGGAGATCTTCTCTCCAGCCCCTGTTGTCTCCAGTGTCTTTCAGTGCCCAGCAGCAACCCTTGAGCTGGGAAAGTCTTCTTCCTGTGAGATTCGTCTTTCTTCTCTTAGACTCTTTCCATTCTCATCTTTAACCCCACCCCCCTCACCCTTCTCATCTTTGCTGGTTGGTTTCCCTTTAGACTCAGCTCGGAAGCTGAGGAGGGGGAAATAGTGCATTGCTCTCAAGCAGCCAAGAGGCAATTTTCTGCCACTTTTTTAGAGTGAAAGTTTGTTGGTTTTACAGTGGAGGCACCAACCCACACCATGCTGGCTTTCCCCTCCCACTATAAACATCTACTCATTGGGACAGTCTCCTCTCCCTGCCCTTTCCCTGGAAGAAAGGAGATAGGTTTTTATATGTGTGTTTTAATTATTGCGTTTGAGCTCTGATCTAGAAAAAGAACTCTGCTTGGAAGGATGTAAACCCTTTATTTTTCTTCTCCCTCCAGCTCTAGCAAAGGGGGAGCGGAAATTATCTCTCTTTTGTTGTATGTGGGGCGGGGGGACATTTTAAAATTTTCTCTGGGCCCACTCCAACCTTGCTACGCCCCTGTGATGGGCCATATTTCTGACACCCTTGCTCAATAAGATAATTAGTATTTTGAAGAACAAGGAAGAAATGTTATGTCAGTGCTGATCTTTGTTTTATATTTATTTATATTTTTATATTTATTTATATTTTTATATCTTTGTTTTATATTTATTTTAATAAAATACTTTGCCTTTCCTGCTCTCAAAAGATTTCTCCACAAGAGACTCTAAAATGCTCATACTGGGTATATTCCCTTTGCCTTTTCTCCCACCCACAACTTTCTGCATCTCCCCCACCCCCCGCAAGTCCATTGTCAGCATTTATCCCAACAAGTGACCCTTATTATCAATGCCTTCACCCTTCTCCTTTAACTCATGCCTCATCCATGAAGTCTTGCGTTCAGCTCACAAAAGCAACTTCCAAGCAAGACAATGATGGGCTTATTTGTGGAGAGTTAATGACAGGGAGTAAGTGCCAAATATTCCTAGGGAAAAAGAATTCAATTAGAGTATTTAAAGAAAAAAGAAACAGCCCAATGCCTTCTCTGCTTCACTTAGCTCTGTTCCAGGGGGAACACACTATTGCATTCAATTCACACAACCTAACGCATGTTCTGTGCATTCGAAGGTTATCTAAGTTGAAAAGAGGCTGTCGTAATGTCAGGCATTTCGCATCAGTTGACTCTAAGACTAGCTGACTTAATTCAGAGAAGTGTGGATTCAAGGGTGGGGGTGTGTGGAACCGGAACACGTGGTTCTCCTTCAGTCACAGAATATAGGAATATCGGAAGCTGCCTTAGGCTGAGTCAGACCCTTGTTCCATCTGGTTCAGTACTGTCCACTCTGACTGGCAGTGACTCTCCAAAGTTTCAGGCAGGAATCTTTCCCAGGGCTACCTGGAGATGCCAGGAACTGAATGTGAGACCTGCTGCATGCAAAGCAGGCACTCTACCACTGAGCTATGGCCTCATCCCTAAAATCAATCAGACACCTGGATTTGTATTTGTTCTGATTTTTGGACAGGTTTTGACAGATACACACATATATCTATTAGGCATCTATATACTATATCTAATATATATATATGATATATTAGGCATATCTCTGTTAGGCACAAAAATGTCAGTGCCACTGTCAGGAGGGATCATCTCAACCCCTCTCAGCTGGAAATTTTAGATCAAAACAGATCACCTATAAATAGTTATATGTTAATTTTGGACGCTAAATTCTTTTTTAGTAATACACTCTTTTTAGTTATTTTCATTATCTCTTGATTGGTTCTATTTCATGCCTGAGTTAGAATCAGATTGGTAAAGCGTAGAAGCATTTATTAAAAGGTTAAAAGGACTGATATAACCTCCTCAAGGTAAGGATTCTCCACATATGTGCCCTTTTTAAAGACCCGTTCCATACCTGTGCTCCTTGATGTACCCCATACTGCTAAAGATTTATAAAGCCCAAGCCAAGGTTAGACAACCTTTGACATTCAAACTTTTGTTGAACTACAACTCCCATCATCCTCAGCCACAATTTACTGCAGTTGGGGATGATGGAAGTTGTAGTTCAACAACAACCAACACTACCCCTGCCCTAAATGATGTGGGGCTGTGATATTCTCCCATATGTAATAAAATGTTATCAATTCTTCAATCCTGGAAGATTAAAGAGGATTAGAGAGTATTACTGTTTTTCAGTGAAAAACATGGTTAGCTATTGAAACTGACCAAAGGGGGCAAATGAGGTGATTTTCCACATATGAAAGAGTCCTTTGAAACTGACATATCAAGCTGTCCAATAACTTGCATAGTTCTCTTCCACTCACAGTGCTTTGGGGGAGGGACAAAGAAAGAATATATCAAGCTGTTTTCTCTATGAAAACCACTTTGGGAACTTTTGTTGAAAAGTGGAATATAAAATATTCGTAGTAGTAATCTGTTTCCCTGTTTCCTCCTGAGAGCTACTGAGCTACCATCCCTGCTATTTTCATCCCATTCCACTTGAAAGCAAACCACTTATGACACTTAAAAAAACTTTTTCAAAGTTTTCCTGCACAGAATCCCCTGCTCCATTTGCTTGGCATTTTGCAGATATTATACCCTCAGAAGGGGCTAATAACTATTCTCATTGGGAGGGCAGTATAGAAATTGAATTCATCATCATCATCATCACACAGACTGACTACAAACAAAGGCATGACAAGGTAGCAGGGATGATACACTGGAACATCTGCAAAAAAATACAAGCTACCTGTAGCCAAAAACTGGTGGAACCATAAAACTGAAAAAGTTGTAGGAAATGAAGATGCAAAAATATTATGGGACTTCCGACTACAAACAGACTACAAACAGACAAACATCTGCCACACAATACACCAGATATAACTGTAGTCGAGAACAAAGAAAAACAAGTTAAAATAATCGGCATAGCAATATCAGGTGATAGCAGAATAGAAGAAAAAGAAATAGAAAAAATAACAAAATGCAAAGATCTACAAATTGAAATTGAAAGGCTGTGGCAGAAGAAGACCAAAATAATCCCAGTAGTAATTGGCACTCTAGGTGCAATTCCAAAACACCTTGAAGAGCACCTCAACACCATAGGGGCCACAGAAATCACCATCAGCCAATTACAAAAAGCAACTTTACTGGGAACAGCGTATATTTTTCAACGATATCTATAATAATAACAGCAACAACACTGATAATGAAATTCTGGCATCTCAGGTCCTTGGGAAGGACTCGATGTCTGGATAAAACAAACCAGTCAATAGCACCTGTCTGACTGTGTAAACAATAACAAATAATAGATTATTATCTATAATAACAAGAACAATGATATTGATAATAAAATTCAGCCATCCCAGGTCCTTGGGAAGGACTCAATGTCTAGATAAAACAAACCAGTCAATAATATCTGTCTGTCTGTGTAAACAAGAAATAATAATAATAATAATAATATCCCACTGGTCAATCAACATTTTATTTATAAACCTTTTTTCCTCCCAAATGATAACACTTGTTTTTGAGAAACCCATGAACCTATTTATTTGGCATTTTGAGGATGTCATGCCCACTTAAGGAGCTACCACCCCTCTTCATTTCATTTAATTTTGCAAATTTATTTATTTATTTATTTATTCATTCATTCATTCATTCATTCATTCATTACACTTTCATAAAACCCCACACACGTGTCTCTGGGCGGTTCACAATGATAAAACAGTTAATACACATATAAAAACACATAAAAAATAACAATTTAAAACTAACAATTTAAAAATCAATCACAGAATTAAAAACCTACATTTTTAAGAAGCTGAAAAATCCTGAGTAAAAAGATGGGTTTTTAAATATTTTTTTAAAATGGTCAAAGATGGAGAGGATTGTATCTCAATAGGGAGCGCATTCCATAGTCCCAGGGCAGCAACCGAGAAGGCCTGTCTCCATGTGGCCACCAGACGAACTGGTGGCAACTGGAGACAGACCTCCAAAGACAACCACAATGGACGGTGGGGCTCATAGTGAAGAAGACGTTCTCTCAAATACAGTTATTCTCTCAGAAATGCAGTTATTCTCTCCATTATAGTCTATGAACAGATATTCAAATGAATTGAATATTTGGATCCGAATAATAGAATCTGAATCGGAGGGGATCCAAATTACTGAACTGAAGCTCTGAATGAAATTGTATATCCTCCAAATACCAAAGACAATACTTGCCCAGGCCTACTAGGCTACCACTGTCCTGCATCCCTCCTCTCCTTCAACAGGTGGGAGTGTGAGAGGGAGAAGCTACCAGCTGCCCCCCAGCTTTCCTATCATTGCACCCACAGTAGGCTGCGTGGATGTTGACCAGTATTTGCAAGGAAAATTCTATCACATAACATATGGATGATGCAGTATACAACATTAACATTGCATCTGCCCCTTAGTGGATGGTACCATTGGTGACAATCACAAGTATCTGTAGAGGGCTGCCTGATTCTCTTGCACCCCACAGGGCTGTCAAATGATCAAATCAAGCCATATTAGAGTGAAATAACAGGTAAAGAAGCAACTTCCTTCAAGGAAGTTCAAGGTTCAGGATTGTAAATATACTGCACTTTAAACCATGACTGCGTGGAGTGTAAATTCTCTATCACTTCAACACTCAGACATACCTTTGAACTCCTTCACTTACTGCTGTTTTCCCCGCTGGACTACTTCAATTCTTGGGAGACCTCTATTATATCTGACTTTCCCCAGACATTACTCTGTACTCAAAGGTGAGGAGGAGTTATCAGACCTTCTCTCAGACATTTGTTTTTCTATCAGCGCTCCCAATTATGAATGCTGTGTGATTTAGGAACTTCAGGAAAGGAAAAGATGTGAAAGTATTGTGTTACATTTTGTTTTGTTCTTTTAATGCAATCCCTCAAAACTTGATTTAAAAAGCAAAATCAAAAAATGTTTAAAAATCAAAAGGTTGAATTCAAATGTTGAAATTCTTCTGGATTTCAGTGTGTAGTATAATTTTAGTGGCAAAGGACTTTTAAAATGCTGGGGTAATCTTCTTTAATAACAAGGAGTTGAGTGCATTTCAGAAGACACAGACTGTTTTCTTTTTACTGCTAACCACAACCAGCCCTTGTATATCTAAGATTAGACAAAAGGATTTTCAAGTCTCAGAGGGTGTGATGTTCCAGGAATGGTTGAACCCTAGGATCTTGCATTTTACAAATAGAGCTCTGGTGAACATGGACAGTCTTACTAATTAATCTGGAACGAAAGGTATAGGTTAACACAGAGTAGTGAAAATATTCCCTAAAAAGCTGCTTTGCAAAATTGGATTTGCTTTTCTGACTTTTTCTTTATCTATTTAATTTGTATGACTGAACATGAACTCAAGAATCTGGAATTAAAAATAGATGGAGAATATTCAGGGCTGGGAACATTGCTCTGCTAGTCCTCTGGGCTGCCCCTTAATTTTTAAAATGGGAGATGACAGGGCTTCAGTCCAACCTCGGGTTTCTTCCTCTGAACCCAGGAAATGTTCCACATAATCTCAGTTGGGTGGTGGAAGTTGTAGCTACTCATTTATAGTGAAATGAGGGTGAAATGAGGCCCTCCCCTGCTCAAACATACTCTTATTATTACTTTTCCAGTACTGAATAGTGGCTGACATCTAGTCTAAATTACTCACAGGCAGCCCCATGGAAATTAATGGGATAAGTCATGATTAACTTGAACCATTCATTTCAGTGCGACTACTTGTGAGTATTTTAATCCGGATGTCAGCCACCATCATTAAAATTGGCTTGTGGACTTAGTCTTGGTTCACATTAGGTGTGCTCTCAGTAGTATTTAGTGGCCTTAAAGTAATTTTTCAGCTCCATTGGAAAGAGCCCTTCGTTCAGATTCTCATAGGGGTGTGTGACGGATCTGTCAATGAAGCTTAAAACGGATGCTCCACCCTTAAGAACAATCCCTGTGCTTTTATCTTTCCACAGCAGGATGAATGAAGGGCAAAGACATCAGACAACCCTCAAGTAATCCCCTACTACTGCTTGGTGTCATTCAAACTTTCAGTGTTACATACAAATGCAGGTGGATGATGGAAACTTTTTGCTGTTCATTATTTAATTTTTAAAACCTGTGTATCTTTAACCTTCAAGACAACCTTGTCTTAATCTGGCTCTTGTCGTTGGACTGTTCCTTGATGAGCCTTTTGTGCTTGATTAATTAGCAAGCTGGAGTGGGAGCTACTCTCTTAAACAATGCCATCCTCTCTCAGACTAATTTGTGATCCAGCATTAAATCTCAGTAGGGTGTACTTATCTGTCTTAGCCTGCATGCCCTGGATTTCACCAACTCTCTATGCAAGCAACACTCTGAAAATTCTTTTTTCGCCCTCTCTTTCTGTTTTTAAGGTTTTGTGTCACTTATTTATTAAGAATACAGGAACGAATGAGTTTTTATTCGGAATAAAATGATTTGTTGTCCATGTCTGAACTGCAGTGGATTCCAGTGATATCCTACATACCCAGATGGTGGAAGAGCTACTTAAAGCAAACTTAAAGCAAACAAAATTGGTGTCATTTAGCATAACATAACTGCTGTATCACTAATTTGAATTTTTTTTCCTCATGCATTTCTAGTTATGAATGGTGATGAAAAACCTAAAAAACAAAGTGTGAAAGTATTGGATATGGCAAAGTGATACTTTACCTAATCATAAAATTCATTTTAAAAGATTAGGAGAAAAGTGCTGTTTTGTTTTTAAAAGGATCCCTCAAAAGTTATTTTTTTAAAAAAAGCAAAGGTCCAACATTCCCAAAAGTCAAATCCAAATTTCAAGCTTGTGCTTTGCTTTCATTTCTTCCTCTCACATCATTTGAAACCCTGTAGTACATATTCAGGAAGGTCCTGGATCACTGCTCTGTTTCTGACTCAGAGATGAATCAGCCAAGTATCACCACATGACAAGCTTCTGAGGGCCAAAGTTCAGAGGATGGCAGCAAGCCTGTGTCGTTCCACAAACATCTGCCCTCAAGCATGTATAAAGCAGGGGAGACAATTTAAAGCAGAAAAGAGGTATACTTGTGGGGATGCTGAATTCCCACCCACCCATTCCCCATCAGTCTCCTTACCTGCAACCAACCCTAAAGGCAATTCACCCCCAGGTTGAACTTCATTGCCTAAACCTGGCTGGGGAGAAAAGCTGCTAGAGGCAGGAGCAACCCTTCCATGTGACACGGTGAGCTGGTCATCTCAGCTGTGGGTACAAGCAGGGGGCACAAAGGGGCAGCAAGTGCTGGTCCCACCACCACCACCCTATGGGCCTCCCTGCTGCCTACTGCCATCACCCTTCCTCACCCCACCAAGATACGCTGTTCATTTTCCCTCCATGCCCTGCTGGGATACACGTCTTCTTTTCCCTGGATCAGGCCCAAGGCCTATCTGGTCCAGCATCCTGTTTCACACAGGGGCCCACCAGATGCCTCTGAGGACCACACAGGCAAGAGGTCAGGGCATGCCCTCTCTCCTGCTGTCACTCCCCTACAGCTGGTATTTAGAGGCATCCTGCCTCTGAGGTTGGAAGTAGCTTATAGCCATCGTACTAGTAGCAAATGATAGGCCTGTCCTTCATGAATTTGTCTAAGCCTTTTAAAGCCCCCCAAGCTAGTGACCATCACCACATCCCATGCCAGAGATGAGCCACTGATGCCTGGGGGGTCATACTCTGCTCCCCCCTCCTGCCCCCCATCACTTGTGCTGCCCCACTCATACCCATCCTGGCTGCCCATCCTGCCTGGCACAGTGATGTCTTTATACCACATTGCAGCCAGCAAAGGGAGGCATGATGGATGGCCAGGCAGTGTGTGAGTGGCTGGCATAAGTGTTGGGTAAGTGGGAGCCACGAAGGCAAGTAGGGGCTAATCAAATCTCACCCTGGGGCCACATTGCTATGTGCCTGCAGCTGGCCCAGATTCTCAAAGTGAAAAGAAAATTAGCCTTCTTAACAGGCTCTTCCCATGAATTGCCTGTCCTTATCTGGGGCTATGATACTAGACCGACATCCTGGAAATCTATCATGTGAGAATGCCCTACACCAATCCTTCTATCATATGAGGGTGCCCTACACCTATCCTTCTCTAGACTGGTGAGAGCCAGCGTGGTGTAGTGGTTAGAGTGCTGGACTAGGACCCGGGAGACCTGAGTTCAAATCCCCATTCAGCCATGATACTTGCTGGGTGACTCTGGGCCAGTCACTTCTCTCTCAGCCTAACCTACTTCACAGGGTTGTTGTGAGAAGAAACTTAACTGCTCTGTACACTGCTCTGGGCTCCTTGGGGGAAGAGCGGGATATAAAATATAGATAATAAATGTAGATAATAGACTACGCATCAGTGTCTGGGTTTATTTATTTTTATTCTAAAGCATTGCTTTCGAATAAGGGGTGTGCAAACTGTCTTGACCTTGAACTGGTCTGGTTCGGCTCCCCCGGGCCAGCTTGGGGCTGGTGCGGGGGTTCTAGAGTTTTGTTTTTTACATTGTTTTTACTTACCACTAGGTTTGGCAGTGGCCTCATGGGGTGTTGCCACAGCCAGTCTCCGGCAGTTCCCACTCCCCCTGCCCGCCTTCCCCCAGTCTCCAAAGGGCCATTTTTGCCCATTTGGGGGCTGTTTTGACCCATTTTCAGGCTGTTTCGTCCCTTTCTGAGGTGGCAGTGGCCATTTGAGATGCTGCCGCACATGCACCCTGACAATTCGCATGGACAGGTCGTGACCTGGCCATGCAAATGGCCAGGGTGCATGCACAGCAGCCTCCAAAATAGCCACCGCCTCCTCAGAAAGGGTCAAAGGCCTGAAAATGGGCTGAAACAGCCCTTCAGAGACCGGGGAGAGTCCAGCAGGGGGAGGGGGATCCACAGGAGACTTGCCCTGCGGCCATGGCAGCACCACCCGAAGCCGCCGCTGAATAGCAATAGCAATAGCACTTACATTTATATACCGCTCTATAGCCGGAGCTCTCCAAGCGGTTTACAATGATTTAGCTTATTGCCCCCAACATTCTGGGTACTCATTTTACCGACCTCAGAAGGATGGAAGGCTGAGTCAGCCTTGAGCCCCTGGTCAGGATCGAACTTGTAACCTTCTGGTTACAGGGCAGCAGTTTTACCACTGCGCCACCAGGGGCTGAACCCAGTGATAAGTAAAAATAATATAAAATATGCAACTCTAGAACCCCCGAACCAGCTTGAATTCGAGCCGAGCCGGGCTCCTAGTTTAGAATCACAAATCCGAACATGCCCAGTCTGGTTCAAGTCCAAACCGAACCGGACGAACAGCTTTTGTGCACACCCCTATATCCCACCAGTCTTGCCAAAGGTGATCAAAGGCAGCTGTTAATCGAAAGAGAACCAAACAAACAAAACCAGACAACAATTCTGACATTTAAAAGGCAGCTAAAATCAGTCCATTATGCTGGTACTGGCTGTTTTTAGCAAGGATCGTAAAGTTTGAGGAATGCCTCTTTTCTTCTTCCTTTGATACATCAGGCCTGAGATGATGTTTCCCCAAGATTGTGATCCCTGCGGGCTGGGAACTGGCCACCCCTGTGATGTGGTGTAAATGTTTACCATATGATTTGGATTTTCATAATGCTGAACCCTACCCTGACCTTGGCAATACGGCAGAATAAACATCCCAGAAAACAAAGATTGACATGCACTTGCCATTTCCATTGCACCCACCCAGTGTCAAAGGTTCACTTTTAACCTTGTCTGTGGCAAGTGACAGAGCATTTAATTCCGATATAAGGGGTCCCCATTGCCATCACTTTGAAACACACTAGCTCTGCTGAGATCACTTGCCTTTGCTTCTGCACGGTGCAGTCGTTAAGTCTATGACAGCAATGGCTCGACATGTAACCTCGTCAGAGGAAGTGAAAGGTGTTTTGTGGTTTCCGGCTCACCATGTGGGAAGTCTCTCAATTCTGATTCACACAGCACTCGAAGAACCTGACTGCCAGATTGGTTTATGTGTGAGATGAACAGCAAATTGAAAATTCATCAATAATTCACTATAATGATCTGGCCTTAGGGAAGCAGGAGCCAGATCCTCAGCAAGGGCCAGCTCCTCAGGCTGGTCAAGTCTAAAAGTTAAGGAAAAGAGAATCAAACTACATCACTACTGGGGCTGCTCCACCACTCTTTTGTTCCCTGGGGTTTAAAACAGCCTCAGGACCACTTGGATTCATACATGCCCTTTACAGGCAATCAGCTCATTCTGAAAGCAGGAAGAAGGACTGCAGATAACAAATAATTGCATGTGTGCTCCACTTTCTGGGTGTGCAAATATAAACAGAATCTACTACCATTTCTCAGTTGATGCAACGCTTTTAATTTGCATCCCAGTACTAAAAACTGCCTTGCTATATCAGACCAATGGTTCCTCTAGTGCACCATTCTTCTTCCAATAGTAGCTAGCCATATGTCTTTGGAAGTTCACAGAAAAGACATGTTGTAGGCCTGTGCAAAGTCGGATTGGTAAAATCAGACATGGTCCGATTTTACCCAATCAGAGGGGTTCGGAGAGAGTCCAAACCCAAACTTGCACAGCCAAGTTTTGATAGGACTTTTCTGACCCCCCTTCAGAAAAAATCAAAGCTTTCCAGAGCTCCAAGTGGTGACGAAAGTCTACATTTAATTTTTTTTAGTGGTCGTGACAGTGAACCATGTTCTGCCCTCCCGCCTGCCTGTGTGAACCCCCCCCCCCTTTTAAACAGTTTTGTAAAGGGTTTTTTGCCCATTGTGAGTCACAAGTAGCTGATTTCCGGGTTTCTCCTTCGATTCTTTGTTGTTTCACTTCCCTGTGACTCTCTGTTGTTATGTTACTTTCCTTCCGGGTTCACATCTGCTGTTACATTAATTTTCCTCCCAAGGTTTGTCCTCTGTTCCCCGTCCCAACCTCGACTCCAATCCTGATTCCAATACTCAGAAGGGTCCAATCAATCCCAAACTGACATTTGCAGCGTCAGATCAGATCAGGTCACACCCAATCCTGACTTTTACATTTGTGCATAGGCCTAACATGTTGTTCCCAGCATCTGATAGTCAGAAGTATATTGCCTTTTTACATGGAGGTTCCATTTAGGTATTATCACTAATAGCCATTGATAGAAATTGTCCCAGGCCAGATTTTAGTTCTATATACTGAGCTGCATTAGGCTGTTTGGGAAGTTCCAGGTAGCTGCATTTTAGTTCAGAAAAGAGATGCTGAAAGGAAAGGAAGTCATGCTAGAGGTTTATAAAATTTTGCATGGTGTGGAGAAAGCAGATAGAGAGGTTTTCTTCCCCACTCTCTCCCTCATTATACCAAGATATCCAATGAAATAGACTGGCAGTAGGTTCAGGGCATTCAAAAGAATGTACTTCTTCACATGGCATAGACTGAACGTATAGAATTTCCTCCCACAATATGTGGTGATGGGCACTAATTTAGTGGGCTTTCAAATGGGATTAGGTGATTCAGGGGTGGTAGGCCTATCAAAGACTACAAAGGCAGCCAGAGTGGTGCAGTGGCTAGAATGTTGGGCTTTGAGTAGTGAGATTTGGGTGCAAGTCTCTGCTCAGACACAAAGCTTCCTGAGTAACCTTGGGGCAGGCACTCTCAGCCAAACCTACCTCACAGGATTGTTCTGAAAACAAAAGTTATGCCACCTCGGTGGGAGAAAAGTGCAAATTATAGGCATGATGAGTATATGAAACCCACATATTCAGAGGCAATATGTCACTGAAAACCATCTTCTGGAAAATAGCAGGGCTATTTTATTCATGTCTTGCTTGTGGACTTCCTGGAAGCATCTGGCTAACCAATGTAGGAATAGAAAAATATTCTGAATGTAGGAACACAGGAAGCTGCCTAATACTGATTCAGACCATTGATCCATCTAGCTTAGTATTGTCTACACTGACTGGCAATGGCTCTTCGAGGTTTCAGACAGGATTCTTTCCCAGTCCTACCTGCTGATGCCAGGGATCGAACCTGGGACCTTCTCAACACAAAGCAGATGCTCTGACACTGTGCTATGGCCCCATCCTCATGGACTAGATGGACCTTTGGTCTGATGATCTTCAAGTGCTCTTCTTATGTCTCCTTGTAATAAGCAGGGGGAGAACAACTGGCCTTGTCCAGCCCCAGCACAGCATCCCTCCAATGGCTGTTTCTGGCATCTATCTTGTATTTCTTTGTTAGACCTTGAGCCTTTTTGGGGACAGGGAACCTCCTCCTCCTCCTCCTCCTCCTCCTTCTTCTATGTAAACTGCTTTGTAAACTTTGTGTTGAAAAGCAATTTATAAATAATAGTAGGTATAGTTATTTAGTCTTGAGACAACTTCTCTGGGGGTGGGGGAACCGAACAATCAGAAAAAGAAGAAATGAGGTTGCAACTTGATTTTCAGGAGAATTCTGCAACAAGCAGAGTTGCCCTGCCAGCTGTGTTATCAGTCTGGTCCCTGTGTCTTTTGTAGCAACCTGACACTGGGACAAATGTCCCTAGGCTGGGGGGTGGATGCAGGGGCCGCTATGGCACCTCACCCCCACCACTGCTGCATACCACCGGGCACTGCCACTATGTGTGCCATTCTGTGCTGGCCGCGGCTTGTGTCAACATACCAATCCAATGCAAGGGGCATTGCTGGAGCCAGGCATGGGCATGCGGCCCATCTAGCCAGCAAGCGCTTTCTTTACTGGCCTCATTGGGTGCGTCTTTCCTCTCCCTCATGAAGCCCATGTGGTGATGACAGGGGCACACGAAGGTGGCGGGAAGGGAATGGCATCCACCCTCGCCTCCTGTCCCAGGGTCACTGCCAGCCTTCCTGCATCCCTGCCTGACACACAAAAGAGGGCAGTGAGCAAAGAGGGCAGTGAGCATTTCTGTAAGCTAGCCTGCTGATAAAAGCACAGAGGCAGGGCAAGTAAGAGAAGAGTGGCAACCTTAGCAACAGCACACAGAATTGATGTTTTACTTTTTAAAACTTTCCTGAAGAACAAAGAAAGAGGAAAAGACATTCCTAGAGCTTGTTGTATGGCGGAGACAATCACTGGAGGGAAAAGCCTAATGGTGAAGGGGGGGACGGGACTGACACTTGACAGCCTCTAGTCAGAGCTGTTAAGAGACACCCTGTCTGCCAAAGGAGTTGAACAAAGTGAAAACCAGACAGTGAATCATCTTCAGTGGTGTATACAAAACCTGACTTAGGAGTTCAGGCAGATCCTTCCCTTTTTCTTCTGCACAGTCCTTGTTGTTGTTTTTTCAAGCCTTAAGAGGCAGCCCATGAATCCGACTGCTTTCACCTTTACCTGCCTGCAGCCATTTGCCTTCAGTTTGTAACCTCCTCTCGCTCTGTGAAATGCTCCTCTCTGGCCTGTTCCATTGGATCTGGCCAATGGAGCTGGGCATTAAAGGCCGAACTCACAGAGCTCTGAAGTCAACTGGAGTCTTTCTTTCCATTGATTTCCCTTCTCTTTGGATCGAGTCTCTAAGGCCCTGTCATGCTTCAGCTTACTTAATTTTTCAGTAAAGTTTTAAAAGATGGAATTATATGTCTGAGGTGAGGGAGTGGGGGGGGGGAATGTGCCATCTTCTGAAAGAAGAGTTACCAGTATTCAGTGCCACCCATGACATTCTGCTGCCTGAAGAAGGGCACCAAATGGCACCCCCTCCTCTTCCCTCCCCGTTCTCTTTTTTCCTTCTAAAATCATACCCCCAGTTCCTTTCTTCTTCCAAATCTCTTCCTTTCCTAATAGGAAGAATGGAAGGAACTGGAGGTATGATTTTAGTAGGAAAAAGAGAAAGGGGGGGAGGGCAATTTTAACATAGGAAGTGCTGGGGAATTCCCCCTGCATTCAGGGAACTCAAAATTCCAGTCCCAGGGAAATGCCCTTTTCATCCTGCTTAGCCTCTCCAAATATAGTATTTATAGCTTCACATTCAGAGTTGTGGTGACAGAACGATATGCATGTGAATTAAGGCAGTGGGTTATGTTAGAACAGATTTAAAAAGCAGGCTAAGGGAGTGCTCACTTGCTCCCTTAACCTAATTTATGCAGGAGGCTACTTTGGTGGATTTGCTGCTGTGTAGCCACCGGGATCGGCTGCGATCCCGGTGGTTTACACAAGTGTGCAAAACCAGGTTGGGCTCTCTTAGCCTGGTTTTGCACGCTCGTGTGCATAGCCTCTTTATTTCAAGCCACAGGTAATATATGCTCTAGTTGTTAAATTTTAATGTGTTGATTATCTATTATGATTTTTATCTTTTTATGAATTTTAAATGTTTATATTTTGTATTATGTTTTTAATGTTGTACACCACCTTGAGATTTTATATTAGGCGGTATATAAATTCAATCAATCAATCAGCAAGCTGAACTTAGCTTAGGGTTAGGAGAGCAGGTAGCCTCCAGGGCTTTGGGAGCCATTTTGAAAGCTCAATACTGTTTTACTCCAATGGAAGAATAAACTGCCAGTGTCTTTGCATTTCTGAAAAGGACTGTTGCATTGCTTGCCCCTAAAAGATGCCTTGGGAAAGGAGAGGTATGCTGTCATTTCACCTCCCATGCTCTGTAGCCATCCTTGAGGGACATGCTATGTGGTCATGCCTTCCTTGAGAACTGGGCAACAGTCTGTCATCTGAAGTGGTCCATCCTTCATTGTGATAGGGCCAGCCCTACCAATAATGGAACTAAAGTTGCTATTGTAGCTAAAACAGGTGTAGTAGCTAAAGCTTTGTGGTAGGGTCATCCCTACCAGGAACTGAACTAAAGCTATGTGTAGTCATAGGAATATAGGAAGCTGTCATATACTGAGTCAGACCATTGGTCCGTCTAGCTCAGTATTGTCTTCACAGACTGGCAGTGGCTTCTCCAAGGTTGCAGGCAGGAATCTCTCTCAGCCCTATCTTGGAAATGCCAGGGAGGGAAATTGGAACCTAGATGCTCTTCCCAGAGTGGCTCCATCCCCTAAGAGGAATATTTTACAGTGCTCACACATTCAGTCTCCTATTCATATGCAACCAGGGTCGACCCTGCTTAGCTAAGGGGACGAGTTATGCTTGCTACCACCACAAGACCAGCTCTCCTCTCCTTGTCGCTCTACACATGCAGTGAATGAGGTAGTTGAATGGATGGTACAACTTCTGACTACAGGTATGACCATTTCTGAATACCCCCACATGTAGACAAGTCTCCTTGAAGGAAGAAAATAACACATCAAGATAAAAAGTTCTAGCCCAGCTCTTTCCCTGCTATGTGACCCTGCTATGTTTTTAGTTGATGTTGATGTTTTAAGTAGAATTTTATTGTTTTCACTGTTAATTTTATATATGTTTTGTGTTGATTTTTTGTTTGTTTTTCTTATCGTAAACCACCACGAGACTTTGGTAATGGGTGGTATGTGTGTGCGTGAATTTTCTCTTTGCTTGGTGCTTTTAAATAGGGAAGCATTCCTAAATACTATCTCTCTGCTGCCTGCTGAAGTAATACAGCCCTATCTAGCACCTCAGTATCCTGCCAGCTCATTCTGATGCATGTGTAGAGCAGAACTAAGGAGGAGTTACAAGCAAAGAAGTCTCGAGTTCAAATCTCACTTTCAGTATGAATGCACTAGGTGACTTAAAGCAAGCCACTATGCATCCATCTGCCTCTGCCCACCTTCTGTAATATGGGGATGATAGTGGGCAGGACTATTGTAATTATGAGAGAAATAATGAAGGCGATATGCTTTGGTACCTGAAACATACCATATGTGAGCTGGAATACCTCCAAGAAAAACTATTTGATCAAACATTGGGTGTAAGGGAGGGGATGACTGAAAGCACCCCTCTTCTCATCCTTTTTGATGGAAGCTGTTGAAGAATGTCTTTATATTTTTAGCCACAGGCCCACCCACACCATGATATGACATCAATATATAGCATCGTGATATTGTGAGTAAAAGAAAATGTTGTCTGCCTTTAGCCACTAGGAGGACCACCAGTACTTTTGGCCAGCTTTTGCCCCCCTCCAGCCTCCAAATCCTCTGAATGACCTTTTTATCACTTGTGAATGGAGCGGTGAGTTTAGGGGCCACGGAAGAGCAGGAGGTCCCAAATTCTCTACCTTGCACAGGCGAGTACCCGCCAGCAGCCAGGTGTGTGGCGGAGGCAATTCCCCACCATGGGGGCTACTGGGCGGTGAGGAGCACCGGCTCCATTTATACTTAAAGATGCCACCCCCAGAGGCGTGTTCATGGGCCTCCCCTGCCCTAGCATTTCCAAGATAGGGCTGAGAGAATTTCCCGCCTGCAGCCTTGGAGAAGCTGCTGCTAGTCTGGGTAGACAATACTGAGCTAGATGGACCTATTGTCTGACTCAACATATGGCAGCTTCCTATGTTCCTATGTTCCTAACTCAAGGTTTTCCTCCCCAAACTCCAATTTGAACCCTGAGTTTGTAATAAGCTTCACTGTTCCTACCTGAGGTTAGCAGCCGGCTGCTGTATGTCAGAATGCAGAGGATTCTCCTCCTTCTCTTGGTTCCGACTGGCTACTGAAGCGGACCTTTATGTGAAGGAGGAAGCCTGGCAGCCAGTTCCCCCTCCTCTCTGGTCCATTGGACCCTCAGTTCTGCATTACATGCAAATGTGGCCTATGAGAAAGAGTAAGGAAAAGCTGTAGTGTAGGACATATGACCTCCAGTTGGTCAAAAAGATGTCTTGAGAAAAAAATTGCAAAATCTCACACATGAGCTTGCACAAATAGAAGAACTTATCTGGTTTGGGGAGTCCCTTTAAATATATATATATATATATATATATATATATATATATATATATATATATATATATATATTTATTTATTTATTTATTTATAACCTGCCCCACCATCACACCGCTGCTCGGGTTGGCTTACAATAAACCATAAAATAGAGTATTTATAATAAAACAACAAAAGACACATTAAAAACACAATACAACCATAAAATACAATCGAACCCACTAAAAGACAGCAAGATAAAACAGCAAATAGATAAGAGAAAACCAGACCCACAGCACTCTTCCGCTAAGTTGCAAACAGCCCTTCCGGAAGCAGAAGAGAGATGTGCTAGCAGAAAGACAACATTTGATTGAGCCCATGGTGTTTTCCCTGCAACGAACTGACAACAAATCAGTTGTTCGCCCTATCTAGACTCCATGAAAAGGAAGAAAAATGCTTATTTCATGCTCACCGGTCTGCTCTGTTCATGTATAAAGAAGGAGATGTGGCTCTGAGTTGTACATCAAAAGTGTGCACCACTGAGAGCAGCTGAACCCTCCCCCTCTGCCCACCTTTTCTTCTGGCTTCAGAAATGGTTAGGAGAAAAATGTCTAAGGATTCAGAATATGGGGAGTAAAGTGAAAGAGGGTTCACATCCCCTCACCCCCACATTTCTTTTTTCTTAACAGTTAACATTAGACTCTTTGTAAATGAATGGAGCAGATATGTGATTGTAAACAAACATGGATGACCCCATCGTTCTTAGTTTCAATCTTATTTGTATCTTAGCCAATGAATTATTCCTGACTAATCAAACTCTGGACCATTTATAAGCGCATAAGAATAGCGTTATTGGCTGGCATGTGTCTGAGATTCCTTCTTTAAATGATTTTTGGTTTTTGAAACTATGGGATTATGCCTCATTTTTGAAAGTCTCAGCTTATAAGAATGGTATGTCTACTGAGTCATTTATGTCTGTTTGGGAGCCTTTTATAAACTATAGTATTCGACAAGGTCACCATTTGTTCCCAATGACTGGATTTGATTTATGATGGTTTTAGTATATAAGGTAAACAAGTGCTGATAAGATTTTATAGCTGTCCAATGTTTGATATCTCTCTCTAATTTATCCTTTATATTTCTTATAAGAATAATGTTTGAATTTCTGTATACTTATATTTTATTATTTCTCTTTTGGAAGTTGTTCTTACTATGAATATATAGGGCTTACATTTACTTTTCTTTTGTTAATTTGGCAATTTTTTAAATAGAAACTGTTTTTTTCTACTTTTATCTGTACTTATGAAATGTAATGATGCTTTTTTTCCCTGTTACCTAATTATTTGCAGGGATAGATGGGGGAAGAGGTCGTTGTTTTCCTCCTTTTTTCAATGCTGATAACAATTTGCAATGTTATATATCTCTTGTATTTTGGAAATTCTTGATGTATTCTTCTTTTAGTCATTCTTTAATTAAAAAATTTAAAAAATTCTACTGGAAAAAATAGAATAGCATTGTTGGATTAGGCCCAAGGCCTATCTAGACCAGCATCCTGTCTCCCACCATGACCCATGAGATGCCTCTGGGAAGCCCAGAGGCAAAGATGAAGGCATGCCCTCTCCCCTGCTGCTGCTTCCCTGCTCCTGGTATTCAGAGGCAATTCTAATGATACAAGTGTGGCAAAGTTCCCTGTGCCTTCATTTCATGCCGCTCTTGAACCCAAGAGTTCAGGTAGGAGGGACTAACAATTTGGTTCATTCCCATGTCAGTGTTTCTTCCTTTGTGTACCTCACTGCTAAGGCAAAGCCACAGATGTGCAAAGGGTCTTTCACATTGCTCTTTATGATTATAAAGTTGTATATATGCTTCCATTCTGCAGAACTTCAGAAAAAGTGCAGAATGTGTTGCTGGTTGTGAAACATAGCTTCCTGGAAATCCCAGCTTGGATTTTCAGAAAATGGCTGCAAAGATGTGCTTGGGCAGGCAATGCTTGCTGAGATCTCAGAAGTTGGAGAGATAGTGATGATTTCCATTGGTTGGGGCAAGACATCTCAGTGCCCCGCATACCACCTGTATGCCTAGCAAAGCCAATAATAACAGCATACACAAATAGTGGGGGTGGGGGACCCAAAATCACATGCACTTACATGGAATGACTTGTGCTAAAATATAAAAACTTTTAGCATGGGGTACACATGGCCCTTGGTGAGTCTTAAGTTAACTCATATTCAGCCCATAGTATGACCTATTAGACCTGCTGGTTCTCCCTCTAGTCGCAGCTTCATTTTTCAAACAGGCAATCCTTCTTTTCAAGAACAAAATCATATGACAACAGAGATGCTGACAAAGAAGTAACTGAAGAGTACAAGAGAGTTGGACTCCATTGGCCAAGGCCCACTCAAAAGGGGGTTAAAACTTCCCTTCCTGGAAAACAGAAGAGATAATGCTAGGCTTTTGAGCATTTTTGCATGTCATTTGTACTAGACAGACTCAAAAACATGTTGTATGTTATTATCTCTCCAACTGTAATGACTCTTGATTTACAATAGTGTGATACTGCAGATCAGGCCATCGGTGACCGTAGGGAAAATGCACTGAAGCAATTAATTTTGCACTGCTTCTACAACTTTTGAACAAGCCTCAGCCAGGTAGATCATCCCAGCCCCAGCTCAGTTACAGAACCTGCCTGACAAGCTTTGAGGGGGGACCCAGTCCTGCAAATTATAGCGTCAGCCGACAGGCTCTACAGACAAGTTTAAGGTGGAGTCATTGCAGCCGCAAGAGAACCTGGAGGGATAGAAAATGCCAATTATCTCTCAGTCTGCCTTCCAGTATGGCCTGCTTTAAACACCTGTAATTTGTTGAAAACTCAGACAGGCTACTGGGCTCATCAGAGCTGCTGCTTATGGCAAAAGAGATAAAATGAGGTGCCTTATGTGTCTGTTCCAGTGTTGGTCTTTGCTGTGTGTACTGAAGTTCTTAATGAAGGTGTAGCAAATCTAATTGTTTTGCACCCACACCAAGGAAGACACAAAGCAATAACACCTCAGCTGAGTGAACATGAGTGAAAGGGCCACAACTTTATTAAAATAATACTGTAACTCAAATAACTGCAGCAGGTTTACTAACCACTGCACCTCCCAAGAATGTGGGCACTAAACTCGGGCATTAGATTGGGCATTATTTTCCAGTCATATCCTGGTTCAGAGCATCTGGTTACGGTAAGCAATTTGTATTCCTCATCTACCTCGCCAACCCCTAAAGGGGTCGGAGTAATTTCAGAAGCCTCATGCCCCGCAAGCCTTTGAAGTGGATAGTGCTGCAGAAATGGGGAGGAGCCCCAATCCTAGACTTTGTGCCACCAAGTTGCAAGATACTGATTGATCACTCCCCACCTTACTCCAACATGCCCAAGATTGCTCATTGATAACTCAACACGGCTTCTTGTTCTAGGTGCCAAGTTTCCACAGGTGCCAAGGGCAGATGCCAAGACTCTACTAGGTGCCAAGCCTCTTTGGCATTGGGTCTGGGTCCTACCTTGCCTCAAGCACTAGTTCTCTGGAATGCCCTACCTGTGAACATGATAGGGCATCAGCAACCTGGGCAGATACCAGAACAAGAAGAGGGTATTGTTGCACAGCAGAGACAGCCTAGAGCCCTCAGAACCTTAGCTAAGGCAACCATTTTCTTGGACTAGGAAGGTTGACACGAGCGATTTACCACATAGGCAAAGTAGGCACTTGCCAACAGTGGCAAATTCTGAATGGTGGCAAATTCTGAATGGTGGCAAATTGGCCCAGGTGAGATATCTTGCAAGGCAGCTTGGAGGAGACGGCGACTGGGGAGACCACTGCCGGGCCAGGTCACTTGGCATAACAGGTTGGCAGCAGCTCAAGCTGCCAAGGCTGGCTGGGTCACTGCTGCTGCTCCTGAAGCCCCTGAGCAGAATTGGCTAGGTACAGGTCAGGATCTGATAAGGAGCCGGAGCTCCACCTCTCCTCTGGCAGCAGTGAGGAGGCAGTAACGAGAGGAGAAGGAGGTAGGCTGGGAGGGAAGAGAGAAGAGGGAGATGTGGGAGGGGGACACAACCCCTAGGCTGTGTTTCTCCTCCACATCCTTCTCCTCATACACACCAAGAGACAAGCTACAGCTTGGCCACAGACAGGGGCTCTGTGAATCTCCCCCGATCTGCTCTGTGTGGGCCAAAAGGAGGTGGGAGTACCCCAGAAATTAAAGGGAGTCACCCGTGAAGGGAGAAGGTGAGAGGGCTTTGCATGCTTCTCTGCCCCCATCCTCCTCCCTGTATAGACTAGCAGCTTGATCCATGCATAGGAAAGCCATGGTGTGGGGGCAGGGGAAGGAAAGAGGCTCCAATCCACGCCTGTCTTCTCCTAACCATGGGATCACAGAGGAAAGGGGAAAAGCCACACATTCCGAGACAGCAGGTGGTCGGGTGTGCTAAGCAGGGAGCAAAGACTTTGCTATAGGCCTTCTCCGTTGC
This sequence comes from Hemicordylus capensis, assembly GCF_027244095.1. Lineage (NCBI taxonomy): Eukaryota > Metazoa > Chordata > Lepidosauria > Squamata > Cordylidae > Hemicordylus > Hemicordylus capensis. The sequence goes on along the minus strand of NC_069660.1, from coordinate 37,947,429 downwards.
TGCCCCAAGGCTTTGGAATGCACTCCCTAATGACATAAGAGCCTCCCCATCTCTGACCATTTTTAAAAAGGCTTTATGTTTATGCATCTGTTCACCCAGGCTTTTAACTGATACTGTGTTGATTGCTTTTAATGTTGTTTTAGAATATTATTTTAAAAAATTTAAATTGTTGTGTTTTAAATTTCTTGTTTTTGTTTTTAACTAATGTTTTAATGTTGTCTTTATCTTCTTGTAAACTGCCCAGAGTCCCCCTCCAAAACTTCTGTCACTGAGCCCTGAGCAGGCAGAGGCTGCTGCTCCTCCAAAGGGGAGAGCACTCCATAAAGCCTTGCTATGCAAAATTTCTCTCACTTTGCTCTGCAGCTATAGGAATCTCTGCCTTGTCCAGACACATACACACATGTGGGGCGGCAAATCCTTGGTTGCCTACCAGCGGCAAAAGGCTCAATCCGCCCCGAAGCTTGATTGCCATTGCTAGGTAACCAAAAGGCATGCTTCTGAGTCCACCCTAAAGCAATTGGTAAGGCATATTCTTGAACACATGAAGCTGCCTTATATCAAGTCAGACCACTGGTACTTCTAGCTCAGTCTACAGCTCCACACAGGGGTCTTTCCCAACACTACCTGGAGATGTCAAGGATTGGACCTGAGACCATCTGCATGCAAAGCAGATGCTCTAAATTGGTTTGATTTACATCCCTGAGCATGTGCAATCCTATATGCAGTTACTAGGGAAGGATCTCAGGCAGCTCAGTGCAATTGAGTTATGGTTTTAATAGACATGCTTTCCTTGCTAGTTAGTCCTTTAAGTTTCAGTGAAATGTACTTCCAGCTAAATGTGGTTAGATTTGCTGCCTGAGGCTGCAATTCTCCACACACTTACCTGGGACTTTTACACACAGCAAGCTTTACTACAAGTTTACTGGGAGGCTTTACTGAAAAACTGAAGTTGTTCCTAAAAACCTACTCAAATAGTTAGTCCCAAAGTTCTCCCCAAACCAACACCTTTCCTTGGCAAGGTGTTGGGAAATGATGTGATGTTTCAGCTCCAGGCAGCCCTGGATGAATCTGATTACTTAGATCCTTTCTTGTCTGGTTTCTGGCCTCATTACAGGATGGAAACTTCCTTGGTCACCCTGGTGGATTACCTATGCCGGGAGATAGAAATAGGGAGTGTGACTCCATTGATTCTCATGGAACTCTCCGCGGCTTTCGATACCATTGACCATGACCCACACTACAACCATGGTATCCTTCTGGGTCATCTCTCTAGGTTGGGACTTGGGGGCTATACGGTTATATGGTGGCTCTGCTTGTATCTGGAGGGTTATACTCAGAAGTTGGTGCTGGGGGATGCCTGCTCCACCCCTTGGCCTTTGGCCTATGGAGTGCCACAGGGATCTATTCTGTCCCCTATGCTGTTTAACATCTACATGAAACCTCTGGGAGAGGTCATCCATGAGTGTGAGCTGTGGTGCCATCAATATGCTGATGACACCCTGCTCTACCTATCCTTTCAGTCAGCAGACACCAGAGAGGCAGTAGATGCTCTGAACTGAGATTTGGAGGCTGTTCTGGACTGGATGGAGGCAAACAAGCTGAATCCAGATAAAATGGAAGTACTCTGGGTTGGTAAAACTGATCATTCAAGTCGTGAGGTAAATTTGGCCTTGGGCAGGTCACACTCCATCTGAAATACAACGTCCACAGCTTGGGGGTGTTTCTGGACCCGACGCTGTCCTTGAAGGCACAGGTGGCAGCATTGTGCAGAGGTGCTTTCTATCAGCTACAGCTGGTACCTCAGCTGCGACCCTTCCTGGAGAAGTCAGACTTGACCTCAGTCACTCATGCTTTAGTAACATCCAGATTGGACTACTGCAATGTGTTCTATGTGGGGCTGTCCTACAAAACAGTTCAGAAGCTTCAGCTGGTCCAGAACACCGCTTCAAGGATGCTTCTGGGTGCAAGTTGCTTCATGAGTGTTACACCCGTGGCAGCTTCATTGGTTACCAGTCCGCTTCTGGGCTAGATTCAAGGTGCTGGTATTGAACTTGGGGCTGGGATACTTGTCAGACCACATTTGCCCATATGGACCTGCCAGGGCCCTCTGCTTGTCATCTCAGGCCCAGCCCATGGACCCGCCACTAACAGAGATCTGGTTAGTGGGAACTAGAGATGGCCTTTTCAGTAGTGGCCCCTTGGCTTTGAAACACCCTCTTGGAAGATGCTCCCTCCTTCAGTGTTTCTTTTTAAAAACAACAACAACAACAACAACAACAACAACAACACATCTTTTAAAAGAGGCATTTAAATGTTTTATTTACTGCTGATATCTAGTGGGTTCTTTAGTTTTTATAGTCCTCAGTTTTAGCTTTGTATTAATAATTTTTATTTGAAACTTTTTTTAAAATAGTAATTTTAAATGTGGTTTTAGCCTGGTCTTTTAATGTGTTTAACTTTATTAATCTTTTATTTTACGTTATATCTATTTTATTAATGTTGTGAGCTGCCCCAAGCAGTAGTGTACTGAAGGGGTGGGGTATAAATATTTTAAATATAGAAGTGCACTGTTTTGTTTTGTGGTTTTTTTTACATTTTGTATTTTATATACATCTTTCCCCGTTTCCTTCCATCTCTTCCCCCCACACACCTCACCCCAACCCCAAGCCTGACCTTCCCTCCCCTTACCAGCCTTTGCGCACTGCGCTTGCTGGGGGGAGGTGGGAAAAGAAAGGAGAGATGGAGGGAAAGAGAGAGAAAATGAGGGAGAGCAGGAGGGGAGGGAGAAAAGAAAAGAAGGAGATACACACCATTTCACCAATAGATGTGGGTAAATCAGAAAGGGTGTTTTAGGTTGTTTTTTGTTTGTGTTTTTTAATTATTCTAAGAATAATTAAGTAGTAGTTTAATTAAATAATTAAATAGTAGAATAATTAAATAATAGTTCAATAAAGTTGTCCCAGATTTCTGACCATTTATGCAGTTTATTTACTTTCATGAAGGGCCATTTTTCTTCTGCCGCTAACTCAAGCAAGTCATGCACCCATTCCTCCCTCCTAGGACGAGTGGGAGATTTCCATCGCTGCAGTATTACTCTCTTGGCTACCGGTAAGCTTCTCCATAGCCATTGTTTAGCACCTGATGTTAGTCCCCACTCTGTTGGCATATACCCCAGTATTTCATTCAGATTCTTCAGTGCAAGGGATGGATCCATCACTAAATTAATACGCATAATAACCTCCCTCCAGAATTCTCGCACTATGGGGCAATCCCAGAATATATGCGTTAAATTGGCATGGGGATTATTGCATATCCAGCAATTACTATTTGAGGCCATTTTTAATCTCTTAAGGTGTAGGGGGGTCCAATATGCCCTAAAAATAACCGCCCATATGGAAATGATACTGTGGGGAAACCCACACACTTTGATAGGTAAACAGCCAATTTTATGGAAGCATTGGGTGAAAAAAGGAATCAGTCAGCTATCACAGTTAATAAATGAGGAGGATAACTACAAGCCCTTTGCCTCCTTGCAAGAGGAGTTCCAGTTACTCCCTGCCAGTGCCTGGCAGTATATGCAATTGAAACATAGAGCGGGGTCTCATGATCAGTGAGACCCGGTTTGGTGACTTGAGCAGGGAAAGCGGGCTAAGCCCGCTGTCCCCGCAGATGATCAGAGCGGGAGCCCTGGGCGACCGGATCAGCCGCCCACACAATTGCCGGCTCCATGACGGAGCCGGTGGGGGCTGGGGGGAGTGGGGGCCGATTGGCCCCCGGAAGCTCCAGCATGCCCTGAATGCTGGGGAGACCCCTGGAGCCAGGAGGCAGCTTTTCGCCTCCCTCCCAGGGGTCTCCTCGTGAGTAGCCACAGTGCAAAGCTGCGCCGTGGCTACTCATGATTTAAAAAACTGGGTTTGCAGAGTGCTCACTCCGCAAACACAGTTTTAGGGGAGAGCAGCCGAGCCCGGTGGTTCACATGATTGCAGAAAATCAGGCTAGCGGAGGCTAGCCTGATTTTCTGCAATCGTGTGAATAACCTCATAGTATATCTGTTCAATTCGGACCCGATGCACTGGTGGCACCAGCAACTCCAGATATATTACTGCATGCCATTAAGATCTCCCCGCTTTCAAAACTAAATGAATATCTGTATGCCTTCGTGCATGGAGACATGGACCCTGGCTTGGATATACTTAAGGACAAATGGAACCTGGAACTTACACATAAACTGTCACCAGCACAATGCCAAGATATATGTAGCTCAATGGATTTTAAATTGCGCCTTATCCAACAGAAGTCTACTGTTTAAGATCAAAGTTCTCAATGAATATGAAAGAAGCCCATTAAACCACACACAATCATGCTGCTCGCCGCCCTATTGGGTGGTGCGGCCGGTTTGCCCAGCCCCTGCAAGAGGCACGAGGCCTCGGAGCTTCCCATAGGCCAGCAGGCCCGTGGGGGGGTGGAGCTTCAGCCGCTCTGCTTGCGCCGAAGCCAATAGCCTCAGTTCGCTCCAAGAAGGCACCCGCCCTCCCTCCCTGATGTACAGTCTAGGCTTGAGCTGGTTGCCTTTGGGGGCCAGGCAGGAATTTGGGGGGCGCTCACCTGTTTGGCTATTGGTGCGCGTCCTTTTTTGCCTGCTCTGGACTGTACTGACAACTAGTTAGACAGTTAGTTTAACCCTTTCCTGGTCACAATAGAGCTGGTACAGTGCGGTTGGGAATAACATTTGAGGCTGGTGAGCTCCTTCAGGTAAGCGTTTGGCCTTAGGTCAGACAGGGCAACTCTCTAGAGACTGCACGGCTCAGGGAGTCCGCCTTGGGTCAATCTACTCTGCCAGGCTAAGCTTCCCGGAATTGCTGAATGGCTACCAGGGGGTGCTGCTATGGCAGAGGACTGGCACTAGGCTGGCTAGGATGGGCAGCCCCTGCTCTAGAGCACTGGGGCTGCTTGGAGCCGAGGTGTGTCGCCCTATGCCATAGGCCAGACATGCCCTGGTGTCGCATGCCTAGGGATACTGCACTGTATGGGGTGGAGAGCCAATCCATGTTCTTTAAAAGCTGATTACAAGTTAAATAAAATTGTGGCCCTTTATTTATACCAACACTTTGTGTCTCGTGTCTTCTTGCGTGCTGGGGCAATAGCTAGTTGCCTATTGCCTGCAAGCAGTTTGCAGAGGGGCTCTCTTGTCCTCTTTGCATCTTAGAGGAGCTAATTGTTTTCTTTGTCTTTTTCTTCTTTGTCTTTATTACCTCCTTAACCTGGGTAGGGTTAACAATAGCCTTGAGTCATAAATGGGGCAAGTTTTACAAAGTGTATTGTATTTAACACTGGTTGGTCTTGTGTGTGACAGTTACTAATCTTTAGTTTCTTGAAAAACAGTTCTCCCCCCACCCATAATTTTCTCTTGCCATATATTTAAGAGGAGCACTAACTGCCTTTTTAGACAGGTGAAAGATGACCCCAGAAAACTATCAGGTAAGGCATCTGTCTTACCTTGAATAGGCATGTGTGCAAGTCAGCTGGAATATTTGCTCCATATCCATGTTGCATGCACCAATACTATTGGGGGAGGTTAACCAGTGAAGTTAATAAAATGAAGTTTTCTCCAACTTGGAGACACAGTAACAGGGAAGGCATAAACTAATACCAAGGACAAGAGGGCCTCTGAGCAGACTTATTATCATAGGAAGCAGCAAGCATGTCATCAACTCTGCCCTGGACCCCATAATTTGAACACCCACCCATAATACCCTTAGGTTCAGACCCTAAAATTACCTAGCTGTGCTCCTGCCCCAAAGTAATTTTTTCCCCTTAAGACTCTCCAAGTATCTTAGTCTTTAAACATAGGGAAGGTGTCCCAACCCCTTAAGAATGCTCATTTCCCATTTTTCCTCATTTCCAGTGCTTTTATGCCCTTTATGAGATGGGAAATCAGAATTGCTCACATTATTCCAAATGTGGCTACACCATACTGTCACCAGAACTGCCCCGAAGTGCTAGCTAGACACCCAAACTATGCTTTTTGGTTTGAAGTGGAGAAATTAGCTTGGTTCCAGAATCAATTTAAGCAAGTTTTGGCAGATGGGAAAAATGAGGAAACAGGAATACAGTTCAAAGGCTTCATTAAAAGTAAAATGGGGGTACAGAAGGCAAAAATGTAGTTAAGCAATGCAATCAATCTTAGCTGATATTATAACTATGAGTTTTACTGGAATTGATTTAGCTAAAGTCCTAATTAAGAGTAAATCAGATTGGCTAAGGCTCTTAAATCAGAGCCTGGCTTAAGGCTTGCTGTGAAAAGTGCTTGAGAAGCGGAGAGGGAGGCAGAGAAGTGGTGAGGAGATTTAGAAGGGCAAGAGGTTCGTTTTACCTATTCTTCCCAGGTAAGTTGGTGCATTCATTGCACATTGGCAGGGAGGCTTCCTCTCAGGGAACAGGCAGGAAAAGTGAAGAAGAGGAGCGAAGGGCTACAACTCATCTGTATGAGAGTCCATAGGATAGTGATCCAAGCAGATTCGAAGACCATATGCTTTGGCTAGAAGTAGATATATCCTGAAATGTGCCCTGAGGACGTTTCCACGCCATTCTGCTTAAACAGAGGGTGGCAGATTTCATGGAAGACAAAGAAATCTATTGCCTCTCATACTTAATCACTCTGAGGGTAGCTTGCCCAACAAAGGCAGGAGGAAGATATGTAAATGTGATGTACGTGGTGAATAGGACTGTGCTTGGTTGACTATCTTCAGACCAAGTGCGCAAAGATTACACATCCATAGTATTTATGAGCTATTCCACTGAGTTCTTGCCAGCCAATTTGTTAATTCATGACGGGTTTGGAAAATGTATTATTTATTTATTTTCATTATCCCCAAGAGTGCTTGGTTGTCATCTCTTTTAGATGAGGAGTTCCCTCCCATCAGTGAGTTTTCTTTGAAGTAGGGTCTGAATAGCCTGGTGTAGCATGGACACACTCTGGTTTTGGTCTGTCTTGATAGCTTAGCTCTGAAGGCACGCTGCCATCATAGCCTGTGCCTATTGACTCACTTTGAGCCAAGCATCGTTCCTTTGATCAGGCCAAGTAAAGTGGGTACTAGAATCATGAACTCACGATCCAGTATAATTGAGATATTTGGATAGAGGAGTGCACTCTGCTACCACAAAATATGGCTTGCAGGAAACAATACATACTAGCTGAACCCACACAGAGCATCTGCATGCTAGTATCTTATTGTTGTTATACCTGTCCGCCACAGTCTATTTGTGTTTGGTGAGTGTCATATAGGGTCTTAGTCCTGAATTCATCCCAAATTAATAGCACTTACTTAGCAGTGTGTTGAGTAGCGTTCTGCTTGTAGGAGAAATAAGAAAATGTACCCCTTTCCCTCAGAGTTAGTGTGTGAGGTAGTGGTTGGCAGTTGAAAATGACAGTTAGATTGAAGGCTTTCCTTGGCGGGAAGTAGCGCCTATGGAGGGGGAGAGGCTTGCTGTGCTCCATTTGATGCATGCTCCTCTCGCGTTCTTCCCCCTCCACAGATCTTTTTCTCAGCTCCCCCTGTGCTCCATTTTGCAACCCCTCATGCATTCCATTTCCCCTATATTCTCCCCCTCCCCATTACCATGCAGGCAGCGGAGAGGGTGGCACAGCCTCCTTCAGGCCCACCTGCCAGCCAAATGGCAGGTGAGGCATCCAGAGAGGGAGAGGAAGGGGAAAACATTCTATTGGGTAGTCTGCGCTGCCTGAAATAACTAGCAGATAGTTGGCCCGGGCGTGGGAGGGGGGAGTTCGCTCTGGGCTCCTCTGGAGCCACGCCCCTGTGTATGAATGTGGAGAGGGCCACCAAGCAGGGCTGGACGCAGGACGCCACTCGAGCCACGCCCCCGTGCACCACCAGAGCCATGCCCTTGTGCGTGTGATGTCACATGCACGGGCGAACGCGGAGGGGGCCGCTGAGCGGGGAAGGATGCAGGCCGCCACTCAGCTGGCTCCGCACCTGCCCACCGGCCTGTTCCCGCCATATTTCCCTCACCCATTGCCACCACTGCTATCTCTCTGCCAGCCAGCTGCTGCTTTCCAGCATTCCTCTTCCTCTCCTGGCAGCTGCCCATGAAAATTTGCGAGAGCTGCCACACACAGGATTAGTCATGTATACACCTTAGATAATTATATAGAGAGATAACAGCTTTATGATACTAGCAATTTGTTGATACTTTATAATTCTCAACACTGAATTTGCATTTTCACTGCCACTGTACAAAAAAATTGGTGTTTTCAGTTAACTATCCATGCAACACCAGGATCATTTACATAGGTGCTTGCATTGATTCTCATTTTGTTGCCCAAAATTGTACAATACTTTGAACTGGCTCCTTAAACAGATGGGGAAAGTATGTGGGTATACACATCTCTTCTCCATCCATCATGTTGTTGCCTAATTGCATTCAGGGAGTTTTCATCCAAACCTCAATGCATGGTTTTAATATTACTTTAAAGTAATATTAAAACCACACATTGGGTGATTTTGATAAACTACCTCTCCCCTCATGCAATTAGGCAGCATGGTACCAAGTGGGAGGGAGATGCGCATACCCACCCATTAAGGGGCTATTTTGGAGTACTGTCCAAATTGGCCCCTAAGTTGGAGAGATCCTTCTGGAGTTCTTTACAGCCTGCTTTGGATTTCAGCATCCTGAATGATGATGAGGCGCTTCACATGAGTTGTGTGAAGCATCGTGAGGGCTTGTGCAGGGAGAGTGGGATTGACCCGCTCTCCCCACACACGAGCAGGGAGCTCCCTCTGGGTGGTCGGATCGGCCACCCACACGATTACCAGCTCCGTCACGGAGCTGGTTGGGGCAGTGGAGCTTCCTGGACCCCGGAAATCCCAGAATGCCCCGCACGAGTGCAAAGGGCATTCCGGAGAGCCCCCCGCCCCGATGCTGGGAGGCTTGTTGTAGCCTCCCGGTCGGGAGTCTGCTTGTGAGTTGCCAAAGTGCAGAGCCGTGCCATGGTGATTCACAATCACAAAAATAGAATTAGCAGAGCACTCACTCTGCTAACCTCATTTGGGGAGACATTTTAGAGGGCTGACCACGGGGAGCCACACAGCTCCCGTGGTGGCACACGACCAGCCAAAACAGAGCTGGGCTCCCTTAGCCCGGTTTTGGCTGGTCATGGGAATAGCCTCAAAGTGTTATTGACAAACGTAGCTGACTGATTGTTTATTCCTGATTCCAAATCTTTTGTGAATAGTACTGGCCCTGATACAGGTCCTTGGGGAACCCAACTGCTTACTTTCTGCAATATGGAGACTGTTTATGTATTCCTACCACTTTCTCCTTGTTCTTTAACTTGTTACTGTTCCGTAAGAGGACTGTCCTCTAACCCCATGACTGCTAAATGAACTTGTCAAAAGCTTTTTAGAAGTCCCAGTATATAAATGAGTCATCATTATATCAGCATGGCTTCAGTAATCACCCCATTGACATATTTGTTAACACTCTCAGATAATTTTAAGTGGTTGATGGGGCAGGATAACCATTTGCAGAAGCCATGCTGATTTGTCCCCAGTAAGGCTTGTTCTTCCCTGTGTTTAACAATTCAGGCTTCAACATTACTTTCAATTTACTTGGAACAGAAGTTAGGTTAACAAGCTTATAATTTATTTTGTCCCCCTTGAATCCCCTTTTTAAAATTAATATTAGTTTGACTACTTGCCACAGTCCACTGGTAAGAAAGTACTTTTGATATGTTGCATATTTTTGTTAGAATATCAGCATTTTCACCTTTGAGCTCTTTCTAGATGCATGTTATATAGCCCTGGTGATTTGTTAACATATAATTTGTCAATTAGATCTAAAGTATCATCCTTTACAATCTCTATCAGCTCCTGGATGTCCCTCCCCAAAACAAGCATTCAAAGGTGGGTATCTCTCCAACATCTTCAATGGTGAAGATGGATTCAGAGAGCATTTGGCTCCTCTTCAATCTCTCTGTGCTTTTAATAACTGCATGATAAGGAGAAAATCAAGAAATTAGCAAAATAAAATTGCATGGGAAGTAATGAGGAGTTAAGCGGCACCTGCTGAATTTCTGTCTACCCTACAGCTAATAAAGGCCCAGTGCCTTTGTCAGGAAAAATGGTGGCAACTCAATTTTTTTCTGTACAACACAATCTCCTTTGAGATTAATGACATTAATGAGTACTGAGTAGAATCAGTGGATTACACCTAAGGCCTGACGTGGAGAGACATGACAGCTGTTCTTTCCCAAAAAGGGGGGTGAGAGGCCCAATTATCTATGGGGATCTGCATGTGCAGCAGGAGCCAGGCTTGCGGCAGCCCATGTCTGGCGGTGACAGGGCCCCCACTTGCCCCACTCCTACGTCTGACGTCAGATGTGGTGGGGGTGGTCTGGCTCCCAAAAAGGGTTGCACAGCTCCATTCAGGAGTTAGATCCAGGCCAGCACTGCGTTGGCAGTGCAGCACAGCCTGGAGCGGCTCTCCCATGCCTTAAAAGCAGGGAGAGCTTCTCCTGGCCACCATCTAACTCCCCTGAGGGAGAGCTGCTCCTGGCCGCACTGCGAATGCAGTGCTGGCCATATAACTCCCAAACGGGGCCACGCAGCCCTGCTCGGGATCTAAACCAGTCCCCCCACGTCTGATGTCAGACAGGGGGCATGTCGGGGCTGTGAGGCATGGCCCCTGAGGGGTGGCGGGCCGGGTTCTTTGAACCCTGCCACCCAATGGTGGCTACGCCTCTGATGTGCACTTCTTTGTCTTGTGACCAATATGTTAGAGCTTGCAGTTTTCTCACATTTTTATCTATGAAGCTATGTTTGGAGAAGTTATTCACTTTTGAAAATTCAGATTCTGTATTCTTGGACATTGGCTACAGTTATTTCAGTCTTCCATTAATTAGAGCTGCAACCCTATGCACACACTTCTATTCTTGAGAATAAATACCATTGAACTCAATGGGACTTGCTGTTTCTAAGTAAACAGGCCAAGTCTGAAGGAGGGAAACCACAATCAATAAGCCTAAGTTTTGCAATATCTGATGAGGCTTTGATTTTTTTGGAAGCTGCCTGCTTTGGCAGTGGTCTTTACAAGTTTTGGTTTCTTAAGCTCATTACATTTTATCAAAATTGTTTAAGGGATACATTAAGAAACAGGCCTTCCTAATTACATCTTCAGTTGTAATACAATTGCTGTGAAGTAAACAAATTGCATCTGTATAGACATGATCCACTATGTATTGCTGCAGAACATTCCCCCAATCCCAATTCATTTTAATTAAGCTCCTGGAGACATTACTTAAGCAATCATATCATTAAGAAAACTGTTTGCTTATATAAACTGTATGGCTGTGTTTCTAACAGGTACTTGTAATGTATGCGAAGAGCTGAGGAAAGGTTGACTGACTTCTTGTCAACAAAATATCGCACTATCCCTTAATCTCTTGCAACTGTTGTTGCATGTATGGTGTTGAAGGGGAAAGCTTTGAAAATGTGAAAAATGTTCAGTTTATTGCACACCTACTTGGTAACTGCAATAGATCTACTTACAACTACTACCTTGTGAACTTTGGAAGGATACAAATTATTACCAGCACACATGTATGTTTGTAGAACACAATTTATCCACATACCCTTGGATTGTGAACAGCTGCAGATACACTGTTCTCATATAAAGGGGTGAGAACAGTTTTGCAGCAACTTGAATTTTGAGGGATTTTGAATGTTATCCAGTTGCAGAAGGAGCTCTCACTTAAGTTCAGGGATATTCCATGTCACATTAGATATGTGACCCACAGTTTGATTTGAGAATCTCCAATTAGTTGATCTCAGGTTGCAGAGCCAGAAACAAGTGTCAACTTGAAGAACTAAGAACCATTCATAAAACAAGGCTGAATGGGGCCAAAACAGTATAATCTGACTCCTTATATCAATTATTAAGTCTGATGTAGTTGGAAGGAAGGCAGCCATAGCTAATCTTGTGTATGAAAGGAGGGGGAGCTTTACAAAATCTCTGCAGATTTTGATGCTGAATATTGTCCAAATGTTCTTTTAATATTTTATATTCAAATTCAGAATTTGACATCCAGTGATATTTGATTTCAGTACTAAGAACTGGCATAGAATTGTACTCAATATCTGGCAGTGGCTGACATACTGTGCAAGCGTGTTTCAGCCTAGCAATTGTTGTGTATGCGTAAGTTATGCAAGTTGCACAAATACAAAATGTACACAACTCGCATCACACTGGAGTAATCCCTTTATTTCAAATAGCCTTACTTTTGTGTAAGTTTTGCATTTGCACAACTTGCAATAGCTTACAAAAGAACAGCCCTGCTGGATCAGGCCCAAGGCCCATCTAGTCCAACATCCTGTTTCACACAGTGGCCCACCAGATGCCACTGGGAGCCCACAGGCAGGAGTTGAGGGCATGCCCCCTCTCCTGCTGTTACTCCCCTGCAACTGGTACTCAGAGGCATCTTCACAGTCTTAACCTGAGAGCACTCAATACAAACCTGATCTTTTAGGGGTGGTGTGACCCCATCCAGAACAGGCAGATCGAAACCATCTCTCAGATCCTGACCCCCTAAAGATAGTACCTTTGTCTTGTTTGGATTTAACTTCAGCCTGTTATCCCTCATCCAGCCCAATATTGCCTCCAGGCAGGCATTTAGGGGGATCATGCCGTTTCCTGATGAAGTAGGAATGGAGAAATAGATCTGGGTGTCATCAGCATATTGATAGTATCCCAGACCAAACTTGATAGCACCAAACTTGACCAAACTTCCTGACGATCTCTCCCAGAGGTTTCATGTAGATGTTAAAAAGCATTAGAGACAGTATGGAGCCTTGTGGAACCCCACACTTTAGCTCTTGCTTTTCAGAGCAACAGTTTCATTCCCCAAAAGTTTCATTACACAAATGAAACTTTAAACCACTAACATTTGACTTCACATATAAGGCTGGAACAAATGTTTCAGGCGAAGTAAAATTTAAAGTGAATTTTAGGGTTCCTCCCCAAATGAAGCAGCTTAGAATTTTCGTGGGAAGCAAAATGAATTTCTATTGGACAAGTGAAATTTCTCGAGGTTTCAGCATCTCTTCTGACATAGGAAGCTGCCTTCTACCAAGCAGACCACTGGTCTATCTAGCTCAGTATTGTCTACACAGGCCAGCAGTGGCTTCTGCAAGGTTGCAGGTGGGAATCTCTCTCAGCTCTGCCTTGGAGATTATGGGGAGGGACTGTGGAACCTTCTGCATGCAAGCATGCAAGTGCTCTTCCCAAGGTAACCCCATTCGCTAAGGGGAATATCTTGCAGTGCTCATGTATAGTCTCCCATCCAAATGCAAACCAGAGTGAACCCTGCTTAGCAAATGGGACAAATCATGCTCACTACCACAACCAGCTCTCCTCCCATAAATGGAGGAGAGCCATTGTCCGGAGAGGCCAGCTGTCCTTACCTCCGAGGACGGAGTGGTGAGAGGGCCCAAGGCAACAGGGACGGGTGGCAGCTGGGGAGAGATGGAGGGATTGTCCGGAGGCACTCAGCTCCAGTGGAGGAGGAGCAGTGCCCTGATAAGGCTGAAGGGGAGGCGTGTGAGGATAACATCAGCAGCATGCCTCCCAAAGAGAGGGGGTCTGAGCAGGAGGAGGGAGAAGGGCATTGGCAACAGCTGTAAGGGGTAGACAATTACAAGGAATGAAGAGGGTCATTGGCCCTGTAATTGGGGGCGGGCGGTCCATAGCCTGTGAGGAGGCATATAAGGAGCCAGCCAGGGATGAGAGGCTGGTTGATGGAGTGTCAGGGGCCGCCGGAGAGGGGCAGACACAACCCCCTCCTTGTCCCTTCTCTGAGGCCGGACCCAATAAGCCTAGCCAGGCTGGGTAAAGGAGACAGAGACGCGTAGCCTGACAGACATATATGCCTCTCTCATGCCTCTTGTTCATCATGAAATGACCTCAAGCAGCCATTAGAGCTCATGCTCGCTCATTTCAATAATGTCACACCATAGCAGTATAGTGGAGAGTGATTAGGTTGGTTTTGTTTATTTGTTGCTTGTGGGGGCAAATTATGCCCTAGCGCTTTTCTTTTCTTTTTCCCTCTCCTGCACATCTACAGAGTGTGCAGATTCATTGAAGCCTTGAATCAAGTAAGTGCAACTCCAGTAAGTGCTTTTACATTTGCATCCACACAGAGCCATCATATTTTAAAAGGCAACCTTGATAAATGACTGGTCAGGATTTCAGCAGGTTGTAAATCAGCCCAGGCCATTTGCAGTTAGTAGAGCCACACCCGGTTTACAGCAGCCCTACAAATCTGGCCTTCTCTGTTTTCTGAGCTTGGCACATCAAAGGAGAGAAATCTCCCATTCTGCTTATTTTCCTAGGACATCGTTTACAGAAGCCTACTGGTTTGCCAAAGAAGCATTTTTCACTTTCTGGATGTTTTTGGAAAATGATAACGGGGCTATTAAGGAAGTTTGTAACTTTGAGTTAGGACCACATTGTGCCAAACTACAGCAGCTGCTTTGATAGTAATGTATCTTTCAAAATACATTAATTTAACATCTGCTTGACAAGAGAAGCAGTTGCTGTTCTTAGGAGTGCCAACGAAACGACTAACATTTTGAGATCTGTATCCCAGCAAGGGGTGGCCCTTCCAGTGGCCAAGGACCAAGTGTGTCCTGCACGACAAAGTTCAGAGCGTCCACCATACAACAGATGGACACGCAATGAACCTGCTCCGCTGTCCTTGCTATGTTCACAGCATTATCGGTCACCACAAAACCTTGGCGAAGGTTTGGCTACCCAGACAGCCATCCCTCCACCTGGCGATCCGTGGCCACCAGCAGCTCCCCTGCCGCGTGGTTAGTGTCCAGCAACTACACATGCAGCAGAGCTCACCTGTGCTTTACTGCATGGGAGGGGCTGGCCATGCCACCACCGGCAGGTGTACCCTCACTCTCCTGCCCCCACCAGTGTGTCATGAGGGACAGGAAAGCAGCGTGCCTCCCCTGCGGCTGGTCCATAGACCTGCAGTGAAGTGCATGCCAGTTTCAGGTGCTGCTGCATGCAGAGTACAGGGAGGACACTACCCATCTGCTGAAGGTGGTGCGTGTGGGGGTTTTATAGTTGGGGGCAAGCAAGAGCCCCTGGTGGCGCAGTGGTAAAACTGCCGCCCTGTAACCAGAAGGTTGCAAGTTCAATCCTGACCAGGGGCTCAAGGTTGACTCAGCCTTCCATCTTTCCGAGGTCGGTAAAATGAGTACCCAGAATGTTGGGGGCAATATGCTAAATCATTGTAAACCGCTTAGAGAGCTCCGGCTATAAAGCGGTATATAAATGTAAGTGCTATTGCTATTGCTAATAGGAGCAGCCAGCAGAAGCTGGCGTTCTCCAGCACCTGTAATGTCTGGTCGTCCAAAGCCATCATCTCGGCAATGCCCCGGGTGATGAGATGAGGCTCAGGACGACCAGACCGCTTGCCCACAGCTTGACCACTGCATTCACTGTGCAGGCAACTTCCCCTGCTTGGGAGCAGGAGCTGGTTCCTTGCCACTAGTGGAGGGCACATCAGGCCTATTGCTGCCAGCAGGAGCAGGGACACCCAGGTGATGCTGTCGCAGGTGCAGCAGTATCCTCGACATCATAAGAAGCTTAGAGTCCTTCCCCCTGCTGTCCTGTGCCCCGCAGTGGGTGCAGATAGCATGGGTTGGGTCACCATAGCAGAGCTCAAAGTAGTCCCACACCATGCTGGCTTCAGAGATGGCCCTGGCCCATTTCATTTGTAGTGGTACTACTGGGGCTGCTGGTTCCTTGTGGGGTCCACCAACACCAACACCTTCCATCCAGGGCTGAGAAAGTCCGGAAGCAGAAGTACTTCCTCCTGCTCCTTCTCTGTCTCAGACCGGGGGGTGGAGGGAGTCGCACTGCCAGCAAGGATTGGGAAGGATGGAGAGAGTGATCTGGCTGGGCTAGCAGCTGACAACACCTCCCCCTCTGTTGCCATAAGAAGAGCTTTTTCCCTGACAGGGGAGGACCTCTCCCCCACTTCTACCTCAGCAGCCACACGTGGCTGCACTGCAGGACCATGCTCCTCTGGAAAGGAGAGCCTGCGCACAACCACATCAGCTGGAATGACTGGGGGTGTAGGCCCCTCTTGCCATTGACCATCACGACCGGCATCACCCCTCCTTCTGCCTGCCAATCTGTTCCTGGCTCTGCCTCACACCCTAAATAGGTCTAAATAAGCCATACTTAAAGAACTCTAATAACCTGACCAGCAGGGGGGCTTAATACTTACCTTCCGGCATCATCTGCTGGAGTCTGCCCAGGTGCTGCTCGCAGAGGAACGTGAGTCGAGCAGAAAACAGGACTCAATGGCTGGGGGGAGGACAGGTGGGCACCAGCAGACAGACACTCATCCACCCAAAAAAGAAAAAAAGAAAACCTTGGGGAGAAAATACCAGGGAAAGGAAACAGAGATAGCCTGGCAGGCCGGGCACCAGACAGAAGTCACTGACACACCAGCCTACAGAAATAAAAATGAAGTGAAGTCCAGGCACATAGCAGCAGCAAAGATGTTGCTTGGGGCTGCAAAAGGGGGTGGGAATCAGCACAGTACCCCAGTTATTAAAGCAACTGGGGCCTGGCTACAAGCAAGAAGAAGAAGAGAAAATTCAAAGCAGCACCCAGTTAAAGGCACTGGGGCTGCTGGTACAATTTTTAAAAAAAAAATAGAAGAAAAGAAAAGCAGTTGGCACTGCAAATCAAAAGGAGGGGGGATTAAAGACAGATAAGTCCAGCAAGCACTCTCTGAGGCGGTTCCCACGATCAGTGGGAGCCGCCTGGGGAGGGTTAGGAGGGAGAGTGGACTTTGTCCTCTCTCCCTGCACACAAGCAGGCAGTCTGTTCTGGGCAGCCGAAGCGGCCCTCACACAACTGCTGGTTCCATTATGGAGCTGGTGGGGGCTGGGAGGATTGGGGGGCCGCACGGCCCCCGGAAGCTCCAGCATGCCCTACGGGAGTGCGCAGGGCATGCTGGAGAGACCCCCGAGCCGGGAGGCTGCTTTTCAGCCTCCTGGTCGAGGGTATACTCATGGGTTGCTGTGGCAAGGCCACTCACGATTGGAAATCCTAGGTTAGCAGAGCGCTCGCTCCGCTAACCCAGGCTTAAGGCAGGGGCAATTAAGCGGGTTACCCGCATAAGAACCACCGGGCTTGCAGCCGAGCCCGGTGGTTCTCATGATGGGAGAAAATTGGGCTAGCCTCCGCTAGCCTGATTTTCTCCCATAGTGTGAATAGCCTCTCTGTCTTCTTTCTACTGGGCCAGACCACCACCAGCACCTTGCCCTCAGTGCTGCTGCAGTCTTTGATCCAAACCTCTGATGTCTCCTCTTCAAGAAACAGACACCATAAGACTCCCCTTAAATACATTTTGGAACTCCTTCCTTTGGCTTCCCACCTCCCTGCTCCCTCCCTCAGCCAATGGAGGCACAGTTGCCCATAACAACACTTTATTTCAATGATGATAAGCTAACCAGAAGCAAGGAGTTCTCAAGCCAATCAGAAGCCAGTGCCAGAAAACCAATCAGCAAGGGGGAAACAAAGGCCTCAAAATGGTGCCCGAAACACTCAAAATGATGGGAACTAAATGGGGTCATTTTATTTCAAGCTTGAAACAGCCCCTTTGTTTCAAGGGTGTTTTGTTCCAAGCTCGAAACACTCGAAACAGCCCATTTCAACTTGAATTGTTTCAAGCTCAAAAGCTTTTGCACATCCCTAGTGTCTTACTGCTGCCCACAAAAAAGTTTCTGAAAACTTATTCTTGCCTGACAGCAACTCCTTTTGGAAAGGAGAAGAAAGGAGGTAGTCCTCCTGTCAGGACCTAGAAACACCATTGCTGTAAGGGATCATGTCTTGTGCCCTCCCTCCCTTCCTACCCATCTTTCCTTCTTAAGGATCTTTGTTATATCTGTGGTTACATGACTAAGCTACTTAATACAGTATAAGCCAAAATGAAGTTATTAACACAAGCAGCTAGGGCAGCCCAGCCTGGGTTGGGCTGCTCATGTGGAGAGCAGAGATTGAGGCAAGCTCAACTCTGCCGCAAGCCCAACTTTTAACCCCGGCCCTTAACCGAGTGTGCCCTCAGCCCCAGGGTTGGGGCCGTGTGTGTGCTCAGCCCTAATGCACATAGAGTCGGGCATCTAGAGCTGCCAACTTCCAGGGGATTCCGCTAATACACTATGCTCATTGTGCAGTGCATTATGGGATACCTGAAGGCCAGGAAAACAAGTCCTGGCCTACAGAGATCCACACTGCATGGAGCAGTGCAGATCGTGTAGGAGAGTGACGATATGCCAAAGAGAAGCGAACAGATTGTCTGGGGAGGGGGAGGTAGGTTCAACTCTGCTTTCCCCCTCACCTGCCCTCCCCACCCCAGAAACAGCCGTGTGCACAACCTTAGTGTCTGACTAAATCTCTGTGTAAATTTATTATTGCTCGACTCTTTTCATTGCGGTTGGATTAGATGAATGTTGACAAGGTCCACAATTAACACCAATGCATATATAATGGTGGTTGCTGTACACACACCCATCATAAGAGGCCACAGTCTAGTGCATGCTGTGCTGTAAATATGGGGGTTGAGGGAGGAAAGGTGTGCACGGCATTGGAATGTGGGTGCTACATATTCACCTCTTAAGTGAGGCAACACATATCTACCCCATGAGAAAATGTCCACACATCGCTCTTTCTTGCATTTGCCCTTCATTTCTTTGCCAATTTGATTGCTTTACCAGGCCTCTATTTCCACTTTGAAGTGATTTTGATGAGACACCTGATGCTGATGACAATTCAAGCAAAGCCAGGGTGTTACTGCTGGTGTTCCGTTCACTGCCAATGTGTGCAATCATACAAGGATTTGTTGAAGGGGAAGAATGCTTTGGGTGGAGGGAAGAACAGCTGTTATTCTGGTACTTAGTTGAAAGAGGGCCTTTTTTTCCTTTCATTTTCGGGGTGTGGGGTCTTTCCTGTGACTTGGCCTATAAGAGTGCTGAAGGGGCAGGTCTTTAGGGCCCCATTTAAGGACCTGCATTCTATACTCGCCTACCTTTGCCAGCTCACTTCAGGTGTCCACCTCTCTCATCCTTAAACCTAATTTGATAGGTTGTTTGCTAGCTGCTGGAAAGGGTTTATGGGGAGGCGGGGGTCACTTATTGGTCTTTCTTTCTTTCTTTCTTTCTTTCTTTCTTTCTTTCTTTCTTTCTTTCTTTCTTTCTTTCTAGCAAGGTTGGAGTGGGTCCTAGGGTAAAAAGTGAAGATGGGCCCTTGCCCCACACCCATGTCGCCTTCTCCAGAGACGTAAGAGGGGGAAAGCAAAGAGCAGGATGTCACCCAGCCAATGGGGCCCCTCCCTCAGGGGCCCAGGGACATGTGTCCCACCCTGTTCAATTCTAGCCACACCCTTCCCTCCTTCCTTCCCCATCAGATCTCTCTCACCCCTCTGAACTAACCAGATATGAGGGGATGTTTGGGTGGGCTTTGTTGTGGATGTTAAGATGTTCTTTTTAGTTTGTTACAGCTTTGGGCCTGGGTGCAGTGAGAAGTGATAGTGAGAATAACATTAAGGTTGGGCTTAACCCTTTGATTCAACAATTGGATATAAATATATTTGCAATCTGAGGGGCGGGTCAGGCCCCCAGAAAGGCATAAAATAGCTGTAAGGGGAAAAGACGCACATTGAGAGTTTTATTGTAACTCATAAACCTGGTTGAATTTAATTCTTTTGTAAAAGGAAGCTGGAAATATTTATGTTAACAAAATTTCACATTCTTTCACTCAGGCTGGGAAGCAGTCACTTAGATTACAACAGGCTCGGACTGCCCCACAGGGCAACAGGGCATGTTCCCGGTGCGCTCCACCTGCAGGGCGCCCCGGTGCCCCGCCACATTCAGCAGCAGTGAATACTCCCACCCTTAAGCACCCATTCTGCTCAAAACCCGGCGCCCTCCCCACATACATTCCACTGCCCTCTCAGTGCCCCCAGTTTGGCCCTGGATTACAGGATACATTTGGCCTCTTTCTATTGTGATATTTTGCTTGTGATGCCTCCATTATGCCTCCAGCATGATGCTGGAGTAGCCTGATAGCAATATAATAAGAGTTGGCTCCTCTGACCCACACTTGCATTATGTCCTGTCAATCATGTTGTGGTCTGTTTAACCTCCAAGTAAGTTGTCCTGGTCTTCCTTACACTTCTTTCCTCAGTTGTTTCTTCTTCTGTTGAAGCCAGGGGATTCCACGCTTTAAACTACAAATTCTGCATCCAGATAATCCCCAAAACCTAGGCACTAGCCATGGGATTGCAGGGGTTGCTGGTAACTGTGTTGTTTGTAGGAAGGACAGCAGAACTCAGTTACCTCCAACCAACACAAGGAAACACTGATGGAACAACTCAAGGAAGTTGGCAATACATTCATGGATGCTGTCAGGATGTAGAATTGGCCTACCCAGTATCCACTCACCTAAAGCTGCCAGGTAACAGTGTTTCTTTCAGTACTTACTGCCATTTCATCACTTAAAGGATCCCAAAGTGGATAGGATGATATGGTTTCCAAGAGCACACACAATCTGGCTCTTGTAATCTGAGTCCAGTTCCTGCCCACTAGGACCCTTTTGGTGTTGAAAGTACAGCTACTGCAAAAAGGGTTAACCAGATTAAATTGTAATGCATCCCAACTTAACCATTGCTGACTAAAGGAGCATTACTAACTCACTACTTTTTTACACCGATCCCCTCCAGTTATGAAAGATTTAGCAGAAACTGCCCATTTATGTCAAAGCTGGAATTGGAGTGGGGGGTGGAGGGATGGGATGGGATGAAATCTGAAGTGAATTTAGACACTGATCCAGATCAAGTTTGGTGGGAGTAGAGATTAATCTTTCTCATGTGGATGTTCAGAGCTGCCAAATATGTAAAAGAAAGGCATTTCCTTGCTTTTTGCCTAATGCCAAAGAGTTCCATAGAGAAGACCCCACCTTAATGAGCAGTAAGTGAACACAAAGAAAATATTGGACCAAAATATTGGACCAATAAGTGTTTCAAAGGGTATGATAAGAGTATGATAATCATATCAAAAGGTATGATATAAAGGCAGTATATACATCGCCATCGTAGTAGTAGTAGTAGTGTGATATAAATATTATCTTCAAGCAAATGAAAAAGAATGATTTGGTATTATTTGTGGTTTCCCTCTCTGACATGAATGGACATGCTGAAAGCATTCTGTAGAAGACTATTGAAAATCTGCTACATATTCCTATAGACATAATATATCCTACTATCTGTATAAAGTATATCCAACTCTTATCTGTTCGTGGTCATTGGCACCCTAATTAATATATTTCACTTGTAAGCAAGAATTAGACAATGCTACAATAATCATTCTGCATTTATAATGCCACACTTGTTTTCTAATGCTTTTGTGTAATTGTATTTTAACATTAAAAATTCTGAGGACATTTTTTACTTTAAAAAATGCATATCCCACAATTTGTTTCTCAGACAGCTCACAATATAAACACAAGAACAATAACGTATATAAAATCACGAATAAAAATATTGCATTTATGGCAAGAAGAGAAGAAGCAATGTCAAAATAAAATCAGCCTCAGCAAGCAGCAGTATTCATATGAAAGTATTACAAATAGAACAGGGAGAACAATAAAACAGCAATTAACTCTCAAATACCCAGTATAACATGATGTTCTTAACCTGATGCCTAAAAAGTAATAATGAAGCTACCTGGTGAACAATATAGACCTAGTCTATCATTTCACCAGGTCAATTTCTGGAATGTATATTTTCCTCCGCAGCAGCAACGAAACCCAAGGTTGCTGCCATCTAGGACGTGCAAGTTCAATTCACCCTAAATCTTACTGTTACTCACATCGCTGGGTGTGCCTTTTCTTTCCCTTTGATGGAGATTTGTAAAGATGCAGCTTCATTCCACCTCATGTGGGTGTTAAGGGAAGATCAAACCGCATGAGGTGATGAGATTTCAAACCATTTGCTGGAGGGTTAAAGATATCCTAATAGGCTGGAACACCTAATGACAGATTCACTCTGCTTCCCTTGCCAGAGAACTAGGTGATGAATAATTCCAGAGCATAGGACATCATAACTGAGCAGTCACAAGAGCTGCATACATTATCGGAAATATGGAAAATAAACCTGGACAACAATAAAAGGCAGACAAACACCTACATGTCAATTAACATGGGGAAAGTTGGATAAAGTGTTTGTATATATACACACACACACACACACACACTGTTCACATGAGGCTTGGGCAGCCTTCTTGGGTAGCCTGGAAATTTTACCTGCCCACTTACCTGGGTAGAAGTGTGCAAGGGCGCCCTCTTACCCAGACACAGGCCTGTGTGGATGCTCAGACCACATGTCTCCTGAGCAGACACAGAACTCGACGCCTAGAGTGCCCGACTCACAGGGGGATCCCTCAACGCAGCACACTCATTGAGAGCATTGCCTGGCCCCCAGAATGCCACATGGCTTGCAAAAGGTCATGTGAATCAGCCTAATGTGTGGATAGGGCGATTGTCTTGAAAGAGTGGGTTAGAATTAGAAATATGCTGTAGCAGAATTCGAAGCCAAACAAAAATCAGAACAAAACTTCATAGCAATGAGTCAGTAAGGTGCAAGTGAACAAATGAGGGTAATCAGAGATTTCAAGTGCGCAAGCCATAAAGTGAAACACCTTAAAGACTTTCAGCAGGAATCATTTGTTGCCAGAAGTGGGCTGTAAGTGGAATCAATAATAAATCAAGCAATGAGATATAAAGACGAGAGAGCATTTAAGCAGCGGAAACCATAGCCTGGTGAGACTTGTAAGATTTAAGTGAGACCACAAAGGGGAAATGCACAGTGACTGCATTTCCTCCTAAGACAATTATTAAACGCATTGAAGGTGTCCTAGAAGAAGCTGAACAGGAGAAAACCACAAAAGGAAACTATAGAAGGCAGCTGTAAAAATATGCAGATAGATTTTTTTATATTCGTCCAAGCCTGATTGCTGTTACCCAAGCCGTAATTATAACAGCAAAAGGGAACAGCCATGTGGAGATAAGCAAGGATGTGCAAAGGTGAATTAAGCAGGGATGAGAGTGGGTACATATCTGTGTGTGTGCAAAAGACAGAAAGCAGGGAAATAAGTGGACAGATTCAGAAGTTCAGTGTTCTTTGCTTTTATTCTAGTGTTAAGTATTGACAGAATGTAGGCTACTCCTCGTAGGCCTCAGATGAGAGGCAAGCATGAATTGTACCTTTTGCTAAGCAGGGTCTGTCCTGGTTTGCATCTGCATGGGACACTACGTGTGTGGGTACTGTAAGATATGCTTGCATGCAGAAGGATCTAAGTTCCCTCCCTGGCATCTGAGAGAGACTGCCTGCCTGCAATCTTGGAGAAGCCACTGACAGTCTATGTAGACAATACTGAGCTAGATGGACTATTGGTTTGTCTTGTGTTCCTAAGAGGCCATCTGCCACCCGTGCTCTGGTCAAAACATAGGCACCCAAATGCCAATGTGAGTTCCTCCTTAACAGGTCTTTATTTGAAAAGATCAGGCCGCAGTCATCTCAAGCCAATATTTTATGGACCATGAAAACCAACAAGCCCGTGTCCCAGGATTTGGCTAAAAACGGTCCTATTTGTGGTGTCCAGTCTGATTCTGGGCCAAAGTGCATGCTGATTTCATATCAGACATTTCCACATCTCCTCCTTGCAAACCTCTTTTTGACAGTTATCCCAGCCACACATTAGGAAACAGAACTGGCACTTCTTTCCCCAAATCATAGCAACTCCCTATGCTGTCATTAGTATACCTTTAATGGCTGGTCAAAAAGGGAGAGTTTTTTATAGGTGCCACTTTTTCCACAGTGCTGTATTACATGGGAGAAATTGCAGCTGTGAAAATTCATCCAAGTGACTAGTAGCAGACCTGCTCCATGCTGAATCTGGCACCCCTACTGGAATGTCTGGGGCTTTTGGAATCCTTCATTGAAGATCTTGTCTATATGTTTGCAACAGCAAAAAAAAACAAAAAACCCCAAACCCTTCAAACATGACTGCAGCGTAGTTCAGAACTCTATAAATTTTTCTTCTTCCAACATTTAGTGGGTGGGAGAACTTGATTTATGATACTAGCACTCACAAAGAGCATGGTCTCCACTATTGTATTTATTGTATTTTTAATTTATATTCTGTTCTTCTTCCAAGGAGCCCAGAGCAGTGTACATGGTTATGTTTATCCTCACAACAGCCCTGTGTGGTAGCTTATGTTGATAGAGATGTGATTGGCTCTGGTTCAGAGTCACCCAGTGAGTTTCATGGCTGAATGGAGATTTGAACTTAGGTCTTATTGATCGTAGTCCAGCACTTTAACCACTACACCATGCTGGTGTACTATATTCAGTATAATATTGCTCACCTTATACTGTCTACAACAGTAGATTCAGGACATTGAAATAAAAAGCCCTTCAAAAATATGCATAGAAAATGCAAACATGCATAGGAAATGTTTGACAGAGAAATTTGGCTGCTAAAATTTACAATTTGGTATACTTCTTCACTTCCTAGTTCTGCAGGCCCAGAAGGAGAAGTACTGAGATACTGAGACATGCCAAACTAAGCAAAAATTAGGAAGTCCCGTTAGGAAATCTGTGCTGCTCCCAAGGATTAAAGAGAGGCATTTAATTTGTGAATGATTTGGGGACAACAATATTTCATTGCTCTTTGCCCCCAAACCACTCACATATTAATACCTTCCTTTAAAATTCATATTCTTTAACCATTCACTATGTGTTGTGATGACAGAAAGAATGCATGAAGAACTCTAACATTCATTCTGTTGTAATATACAAAATATTTCTTACCAGTCTTCCAGCCCACACTTTGGTCTGTCCACACCCTTATTTAAAGTTCATATCTGATCTTTTGGCTTGGTTTGGTTGTCAAATGTAGTTGTCTTTTTAGTCCTCCCTTCTTGTTTAAAAACATTTTAAATATAGTTTATTTGACTTCAGGCACCTCCATTATCATGGTTATCAGTGAAAGAGTGCAATCCAGCTCCATTAGAGTTCAGTAGTAGTTTTCCCGTAAACTTACGGTGTTTCAGATAGGAGGCTTGTGCAGTACAGTCTTATGTCTGTTTACTCAGTAAGCCCTGTTCTGTTTAATAGGGCTTACTTACAAGTACTTAGGAGCAAAAGAAGCTGCCATATTGAGTCAGACCATTGGTACATCCCCTGCTAACTGGGAAAAGAGGCACCTCTTAGCATGGTGATTCTCTTTATTTAGCAGGGGGAGAGTAACTGGCTCTATCCACCCCCAGCACAGTACCTCCAGTGACTGTTGCTGGTGTGTGTCTTGTGGTTTTTTTTAGAATGTGAGCCCTTTGGAGACAGGGAGCCATCTTATTTATTTATTATTTCTCTGTGTAAACCGCCCTGGGCCATTTTTGGAAGGGTGGTATAGAAATCGAATTATTATTATTAATAATAACAATAATAATAATACATCTATCTCAGTATTTTCTGCTCTGATTGGCAGTGGCTCCTCCAAGGCGTCAGGCAGGAGTCTTTCCCATCCCTACCTGGGGATACCAGGGATTGAATCTGGAACTGATCCTACCACTGAGCTAGAACTCTATTCCCTAAAGGGAATATCTTACAGCAGACAGTGCTCACATGTGCTCATATGTCCAAACACAAAGTAAGGAGAGCCCTGTTTACAAAGGGGGAAATCCATGATTGCTACCACAAGACCGGCTCTACACGCACAAACTTTTACCCCCAAAGTCAGTCCTGACATCCAGATTACTGAAGTGCTGATGTAAAGAGGGACTGTCTTTCTTCATGTATACTCAAGTGGTAGAAAGGTCGCCACTCTGCCTGTGCTCCAGAAGTGATCTGGGAGAGAAGAAACATGTCACAGGATCTCTTCGAGATCACTTCTGCAGCACGGACAGATTGGGAACATTTATACCACTTGCACAACAGCACACATGTAGAGGGACTAGGGAAGCTGCACACAAACTCCCATTGCATCCCTGCAGTTCCTCTGTACACACATGCTTCGGTAGTCTGGATGTCAGCCAGGGTGTTTAGAACTACACACTGACGGGCACAAACTACTTTAAAAGCCGGACTTAGTAAATAAGTCTAAGGTTGCATCATTAGCACAGGTTGAGTATCCCTTATCCGGACTGCTTGGGACCAGAAGTGTTCCAGATTTTGGATTTTTCCAGATTTTGGAATATTTGCATAATGAGATATCTTGGGCATGGGATCCAGAGCACCAAAACAGACACCAACAGAGCAGGTGCCAAACTGAGCAGGGAGTGGAGGGGGGGTGGAATTTCCCTTTTCCCTCTAGTGCCAAAGCGAGAACATAAAAAACATTAAAAAGCTTCACAATAAAAACAGAGCCGCAACTAGAGAGAATTACAGACAAAACCCCTGTCACTAACAAACAGCCTTCTGAAATAAGTAGTTTTGACTGCGTGTTTAAAAGCAACAAAATTGGGAATCTGCGAGCGAGTGAGCTGAGGCATTTTGTTTTTTGTTTTTGTTACGACGTGGTGTCCGGATTTTGGAGCATTCCGGATTTCGGATGTCCGGATAAGGGATACTCAACCTGTACTTGTTTAAGGCAAGTACTAATGGGCTTATATACTTATATATAGAAGAAGTGGGGATGATTAGTTTATGTCTTGAGCATTCCTCTTTTAATATATTCAGTCACGGTGTGTTATTCATTAATCTGAGGCTACTTTATGAAAAGCAATTCAGTCTACATAATTAAAGTACATGTGTTGCTAGTTAGCAACTTAGTAGCTTTGTTGGTAGTTAACAGTAAATAAGTGCTTTCATCCATTAGGAAAATAATCTGTTTAAATCATTTGCTATTTATTATCATTCTAAAAAGCCCATGCCAATATAAATATGAATTCAATCACTAAGTAGTAGCCTAAACCTGCATCCATATAGTTCGGATGGTGCATTATCATGGAACTGACTATTTTATTCTGACATTCATGATGACATGATTTTAAACTCTATGAATTTTGCTCCTTCTTTCCAGAGAGGAGGGCAAGTGAGGACAAGAGAGGCATGCCATGTGCAGAAACACAGAAAAGCAAAGCCTGCAAGTAGCATCTGTGAGGTAGCGATGTCATGTCATGAGGTAGAGACTGGGAACACTGGGGAGAAGTAAGGCCTCACCCATGTTCTGACAAATATCCATTATTCATCTTGTCTGACATACAAGAGGAATTTCTGTAAAGTAACCCAGATTGCTACTACAGCCCAACTCAGACATGTTTACTTGGGAATTAAGTCACACAGAGTTCAGTGAGACCTGGTGATTCATGCCCTTATTACTTCACAATTAGACTGCAGCGACTTGCTTTATGTGGGGCTGCCCTTGAAGACTTTCCAGAAATTACAGCTGGTGCAGAATACGGATTTTATACAGAATACAGCTTTTATCCTCAAAATATAATATAGGTTTGCAGTGTTGTGACTATGCAGTCCAATCCTGGGACATAAATTCCACTGGCTGACATGATGAATTGTCCATTTAATTTCAATTAAAAGCAGCAGTTTCCCTCACCCCCTCTTAACTGAGCACTTCACAAGGTGAAATGGTAATTGTGAAGTGGTAATTCTCTTATATTTGGCTGGGGAAGAGTAAAGCAGCATCCACTAGGGGCTGTTGCTATTATCTACTTTGGATTTTAGAATATGAGCCTTTTGGGGATAGGGAACCATCTTATTTATTTGTTTGTTTTCTATGTATGTCACTTTGGAAGCTTTTGTTGAAAAGCAGTATATAAATATTAGTAGAGTAGTGGTAGTAGCACCACTTAATTGCGCAGTGGGGAAATGACTTGACTAGGAAGCCAGAGGTTGCTGGTTCGAATCCCCGCTGGTATGTTTCCCAGAGTATAGGAAATGCCTATATTAGGCAGCAGCGATATAGGAAGATGCTGAAAGGCATCATCTCATACTGCGTGGGATATGGCAATGGTAAACCCCTCCTGTATTCTACCAAAAGAAAACCACAGAGTTCTGTGGGCACCAGGAGTCGAAATCGATTTGATGGCACCCTTTACTTTAGTGATAGTAGTAGCAGCAGTAGCAACCAGGGTTCTGACAGCGGCCAGACACCCAGCTCATTTCACTCCACTGCTGTGCCCGCCACGTTGATTTTCAGAGTTTTTCCAGGTGTGATTCAAAGTGCTGGTTTCGACCGTTAAAGTCCTTAATAGCTTAGGGCTAAGATACCTGAAGGATCGCTTACTCCCATACAATTCTGCCCAGCCCGTGAGATCTTGTAGAGAGACTCTCCTGAGCATCCCATCACCTTCCGAAGCACATTGTCTGTGATACAGGGAGAGCCTTCTCAGTAGTAGCCCCAGCCCTCTGGAATTCTCTGCTTCTTGATCTTAGGCTTGCCCCTCCATTTAATTTTAAATGGATGTTGAAGACCTTTTTATTCCAGCCTCATTTTATGAATATTCCTTGTTGACTGCTGTGTTTTAATTACTATATTTTATCCTGTGCACCTATGATTTTAGAGGTGATTATGTGTTTTTGCATTGTGTTGTATCACATTTTATTGTGCTTTTAAATGATTTGTTGGTAAGCTGCCATGCATTCATTAATTTATAAAATAAATAAATGCAATTAGAGTGCCACACTGAAATCTGGAATTACCTGGATTTTTGGCAACACATTGGGAGTCTGGACCCCAGATCTATTTCAGACCATATCTAGAATATAGCAGAGTCTACAAGAGATCTGAAAGGATCCAGGCTGTAGAACAGATCTGTTTGGAGGTCTTTAGTTCTTGTATATTATAATATAATTTGCATAAAATGGCACCTAGAAGCTGGTTGAGTCTTGCATGGCAGGGACTGAGACCTCCTAAACGTTTTTATCCTCCAGAATATGACATAAGTTTGTAGTGTTGTGACTATGCAGTCCGATCCTGGAACATAAATTCCACTGGCTGACATGATGACTTGTCCTTTTAATTTCAATGGGACTACTTCGAGTAATTCTCCTCGTCCTGTCAGCCACTATGTTCAATGGACCTTACTACCAAGTAAGTATGCATAGGACTACAGCCTCAGTCTCTTTTGAACAGTGCTGAGTTCATCAGATTGATTGATCGATTGATCATATTTGTACCCCGCCCAAACTTATGTCTCTGGGTGGCCAACAACAATTAAAACACATATAAAAGTTAAAACAGTTCTACATATAACACATATAAAGTTAAAACAATACATTAATTTTAAAACCATAAAATTAAACAGTGTTGTTTTTAATTAAAAACCTGAGAAAGCTTGGGTTTTAAAAAGGGTTTTCAAATGGGGAGGATCATAACTCAGCAGGAAGCACATTCCACCATCTCGGTGCAGCAACCGAGAAGGCCCATCTCTTTATGACCACCAAACAAGTTGGCGGTAGCTGGAGACAGACCTCCTCAGACAACCTTAATGGGCGGTGGGGTTCGTAGCGAAGGTTGTCATCTGAGGCCCACTTTCGTATAATTTCTCATCAGGTATGAAATAATAATTATTGAGAATTAATTTGTGATTACTGATCTATAGCAAAATGATTGTTACTAGGGATATGCAAACCATCTCAAGTTTCAACCAGTCCAACATCGAACTTGGCCGGCTCGAGAGCTCACCCCTTGCTCACTCTTGAGCCGAACAGACCCAGTTTGGCTCGAACCCGAGCTGAAGCCAAGTTTTTTGTTGTAGGCAAAGCAAAGGAATGTGGCCTGTGCATTGAGAGAGGTGTCTCTGCCATCTCCAGCTGTATAAGCTTGATCTGCTCGCAGTTCTCTGGATTGCAGGTACGATGTATTAATTTAGATAATGACATCTCTCTTTACTCATCTGTTTGGGTGCTGATTTCCTCACCAGAATGATTAGAATAAAAATGTACTTTGAAAATTAGAATTATTCATTCCTGTAGTATCAGTGACAATGCCCTTACTGTTATCATTATTAATGACACTATGATATAATAATGCATACATCAGACAAAAATGATTGCTAATACATATTAAAATTGGGCACAATACAAAGTTGCTGCAGGCACTGTGGATGTAGCACACACACCGGGCATTTATGATCTTGAGTAATTCCTATTAATTCATTGCAATGGGGTCTGTGTAGGGGAAGTTCCTGACTGATTGTATCCAGGATCTGAAAATGTTATTCTACATTATAGAAATGAGAACTGGAACGTGAAAAGTGAAATTCTGCTTCTGCTGACTTCAGTGGCAAAACTCCCACTGATTTTAACAGGAAAGACTGCCACCGAAATACATTTATACCAAGTCACATGCTCCAAATAGATCCAGTGGGCATCTTACAACATTTAAATAGTTAAAATCAGTTAAAACAGTATCTCAACAATTAGTGCATGATACACCAAATAAAACAAAAAAACCCAACATAATTAGAACATCCAGTTAAGTAAACATCCGTCTCCTCTCTGTTACCAGAACTGCCCTGAGGTGCTGGCTAGCACCTCAACTATGCTTTTGGCTTGACTTGGGGAAAAGAGCTTGACTTGGGGAGCAGTTTGACTCCAGTATCAATTTGAGCAAGTTTTGGCATCAGGGGCATAGTAAGGCTGGAGTGGGCCCAGAGACAAGATTTCAAAATGCCGACCCCCTCCCCCCGGCTGCTGAAGCTCAGCTCATGAAGTAAAGAAATCTTAAATGAGGATGAATAGTGGTAACAAAAAGCAGTGTGTGTGTGTGTGTGTGTGTGTGTGTGTGTGTGTGTGTGTGTATCCTATGTACCACAATAGAACATCATCCTAATTTTTTTTAAAGGGTTTGTAAATTGTGGATGATGCAAGTCATTTAATGGTACTAGAGAAAGACATGCTATTCTGGTAGCTCCAGATCTTAACACTCACATCAGTTTTGGAGGATGAATACAACTGAAGGAAGCCCAGGTGGGTGCGCGGCTGGGGGAGTCAGTCATGTGACTTGCCTGGGGGGGCAATGCAGTGGGCCCCGAGACAACTGTCTCCCCTTGCCCTATTATAGTTACGCCACTGTTTGGCATATTGGAAAAACGATGAGTCAGGAATAGAGTTCAAAGGCTTTATTAATGGTATAATGGGGGTACAGAAGGCAAACATTTAGTTAGACAATGCAATCAATCTTGGATTGAGTCCTAATTAAGAGTAAATCAGGTTGGCTAAGGCTCTTAGACCAGAGGCTGGCTTAAGGCTTGCCATGAAAAGTGCTTGGGAAGTGGGGAGGGATGCAGAGAAGGGAGAGAAGTGGCAAAGAGACTTATTAATATTATTTAACACATTTCTATATTGCCCAAAATTCACGTCTCTGGGCAGTTTACAACAAGCAAACAAACAAAAAGTTAAAACATTAGTTAAAATAAATGACAGCAAAAAACTTAAAACCAAATAAATGATACAGTAAAAGTTACAACATCACAACAATTTCAATTTTAAAACAACATTTTAAAATGATGTTAAAACTGTTAAAACAATATTTAATTAAAAGTCTGGGTGAATAGGTGCATCTTTAAAGACTTTTTAAAAGTTGTCAGAGATGGGGAGGCTCCTATTTCAGCAGGCAGCGTGTTCCAAAGCTCTGGGGCAACCACGGAGAAAGCCCAATCCTGAGTAGCAACCATAGAAGCCGGTGGCAACTACAGATGGAGCTCTCCTGGTGATCTCAATGGGTAGTGGGGTTCATAATGAAGAAGACATTCTCGTAAATACCCAGGGCCCAAGCTGTTTAGGGCTTTATAGATTATAACCAGTAACATGTATTTTGCCCGGAAACTTATTGGTAGCCAGTGTAGATCTTTCAATACGGGAGTAATATGGTCTCTCCAAGATGACCCAGAGACCAACCTGGCCTCTGCATTCTGAACCAGCTGTAATTTCTGGACTACGCACAAGGGCAGCCCCACATAGAGCGCATTGCAGTAATCCAGTCTGGAGGTTACGAGCATATGTACCACTGTTCTGTGGTCATTTATCTCAATAAATGGATGCAGCTGGCATATCAGCCATAGCTGATAGAAGGCACTTCTGGCCACTGCCTCAACTTGGGACACCAGGGAGAGGCTCGAATCCAGAAGCACCCCCAGACTGCATACCCATTCCTTCCGGGAAGTGTGACCCCATCCAGAACAGGCAGCTCAAATTCTCTCTCCCAAATTTTGACAATGAGTACCTCCATTTTATCTGGATTCAGTCTCAGTTTGTTATCCCTCATCCAGCCCATTACCACCTCCAAGCAGGCATTTAGGGAGGTTATGCACTCTCTCAATGATGCTGACATGGAGAAATAGATTTGGGTGTCATCAGCATACTGTTAGCACCCTGCACCAAATCTCCTGATGATCTCTCCCAATGGTTTCATGTAGATGTTAAACAACATCGGAGACAATAGGGAGCCCTGAGGGACACCACACAAAAGTTCAGATTTTGAAGAACAGCAGTCTCCACGGGACACCGTCTGGAACCTGACTGGAACCTGCCCGAGAGGCAGGAGCAGAACCACTGCAAAGTAGTGCCTCCCACTGCCAACCCCTCAGACGCTCCAGAAGTATACTATGATTGATAGTATTGAAAGCCGCCAAGAGGTCCAAAAGAACCAACAGAGTCACACTTCCTCTGTCAATTCCCAATTGGAAATCATCCATCAGGCTGACCAAGGCAGTCTCCACTCCATAGCCCACCCGAAAGACAGTTTGAAATGGGTCTATATAATCAGTTTCCTCCCAGACTGTCTGGAGCTGGGAGGCCATCACTCTCTCAATTACCTTGCCCAGCCAAAGGAGGTTGGAAACAGGCCTGTAGTTGCTCAACTCTGAGGGATCCAAGGTAGGCTTCTTCAGAAGCAGTCTAATAATTCCCTCCTTAAGACATGGAAGCATCCTGCCTTCCCTCAGAAATGCATTTATAATCTCTACCAGGCCTTCTACAACAACCCCCCTGCCAGATAGTATAAGCCATGTCGGGCAAGGGTCAAGGGAACAGGTGGTAGGTTGCACCATTCCAATCAACTTGTCCACATCCTCAGGAGCCACAAATTGGAACTGATCCAACTTCACTACACAAGAGGAGTCGCTAGACACCTCCACATCAAACACTGAAGTAATTGTGGAGACAGAATCTAAATTGGCCCGAATACGAGAGATTTTCCCCACAAAGAATTAATTAAACATGTCACAGAGGGTAATCGATGGTTCCAGATTCTGATTCAAGGGAAGAGGGGCACATACTAGCCCTCTCACAACCCTAAACAACTCAGCCAAATGTGAACTTGTGGATGCAATACAGGCAGAAAAAAATTGCTTCTTTGCCACACGTATCTCCTGAGCATAGATCTTCAAATGTGCTATATGTTGTAATCTCTCGGATTCGAGTTGAGTTTCTCCACTTGCTGCTTCAGCCCCCGTAGTTCTTCCATATACCAAGGGGCCAATTTTGAAGCGGGTAAGGGAGGAAAGTGATCATGTCTACTGCCCTGGTGAGTTTGCTGCTCCAGTTTTCCACCAAGGCATCAACAGGATCGCCAGCAGAGCCAACACTAAATCCCTCCAAGGCTTCTTGAAAACCTATTGGGTCCAATAACCTTCTCAAGCGGACCATCCTAATAGGTCCCTTACCCCTTCAAAGGTGGGAAGTGACTGTTAGTCTAACATTAACCAGATGGTGGTCCATCCATGACAATGGGGAAATCACAGAATTCTTCACCCATGGAACACCGCTCTGATGAGAGTGAAAGACCAAATCGAGCGTGTGACCAGCAATGTGCGTCAGTCCCAAGATCACTTGGGATATGCCCATAGTCGTCATGAACTCCTGAACCGCCCTGGACAAATTGGTCCCAAAATAAACATTGAAGTCCCCCAGCACCACAAGCCTGGGAGACTCTAACACGAAGCCCAAGACCAAGTCCGTCAGCTCAGTTAGGGACTCCATTGGGCAGCGGGGCATTGGTTACACCAACAGAAGTCCCAGTCTATCCCTGGTCCCTAAACTTAAATACACAAGTCTATAATATAGTGATCCAAACTTATTCCAAAGCCATATGCTTTGGCTACAGGTAGATATACCCCAAAATGTGCCCTGAGGCTTTCCAAGCCATTCTGCTTACCCAGGGGGTGGAAGATTTCACGAAAGACAAATAAATCTATTGCCCCTCAAACTTAATCATTCTGAGGGTAGCTTGCCCTACAAAGGCAGGAGGAAGTTAGGTAAATGTGATGTACATGGTGAATAGGACTGTGCTTGGTTGACTATCTTAAGACCAGGTGTGAAAAGATTAAACATCTATAGTATTTATGAGCCTCTCCACTGAGTCCCTGCCAACCAATTTGTTAACTCATGACAAGTTTGGGAAATGTGCCACTTGATCTCCATTACTTCCAAGAATTCTTCATTGTTATCTGTTTTCAAGGAGGACATCCCTCCTATCAGTGAGTTGCTTTTGAAGTAGGGTCTGAATAGCCTGGCGTGCATGGGAGTGTCCTGGTTTCGGTCTATCTTGATTGCTTAGACCTGAAGGCATGCTGCCAGCATAACCTGTGCTATCAACTTGCTTTGAGCCAAGAGTCAAGTTCTTTTGACTAGGCAGAGTAAAGCAGGTTTGAGATTATGAGCCATGATCCAGTGCGATTGAGGGATGCCCTCTGTACTACCCCAAAATATGGCTTGCTGGCAACAGCTCCCAAATACCTTCCAGAATAAAAATGATTTAATTAACTTGGTGAAGACCTTTAACTATGAAGGTGAGAATGAAGCTAAGGAAGACATTGCACAGAACAGGCACGAAAAAGTTCTCCACTTTGTCACCATCAGTCTAACTTCAGAACATAATTGAATTATGGGGAGAAAGGGCCCTTAATGAAATTCCCCAATATTAGTAAATGTGTTCTCATAGTCTTCTAAAAAAATGTAACTAAGGGGAACATCACCAAAGACAAGGAACTCAAGCCTCCTCTGCCTTTCACCCTGCACAATCTGATCAGTAAACATGACTTGGAACATAATATCCTCTGAGGATCTCAGTATGTAGGGAGGCTGATGAGACATTAGCCTCATTCAGACTTTATTAACGGAGGCTGTACTCGTGTAAACTCTTTGAAAGTGAGGCGAACGCCCTGCCCAACATGTCAATCACTCTCTCCTGCCGGGTGGGTCAGTCATGCTTACAACATTCGTATGAAGAGGTGAAGGTTGTAACGAGAATGCACTTTCCTGTGATCAAGAGACTAGGGAACCCCAGGCTTTGTGGTGGCCCAGTCTCCCAATCACAGGAAGGTGCGCAATCATGCTTATAGCCTTCACCTCTTCAGACAAAGGTTGTAAGCATGATTGACCCATCTGGTGCGGGGGGGGGGGAGAGTGATTCACATGCTGGGTCCAAAATTAGGACTTCTGCCTCATTTTAGAGGCTGGACACAAGCACAGCCTCTGTTAATAATGTCTGAATGAGGCTATTTTCTTAGGGCAATTGGGTTCTGGACGACTTAGGTTTAAAGGCTAAAACCAGCATTTAGAATTGTGTCTAGAAATGAAGACACAATGTACCTTGTGAAGATATTAATTTAATTTCTTTTTATTTGATTTAAATAAATCTGTTCCTTCATAAGTAGAAGCTAAACATTGCTTGTGTAGAGGCCTAACTGAACTACAGCATTAGTATATGGGCCTCTTATGCTTACAACGTTACAATTATGTTTCTGTTTGTTTGAGCAGTTAGTTGCTATTACGGTTGTTAGGCAGCCATTTTGGTTCTTAGAGGCATCGTGTCACTAGCTAGAGGTTTGAGAAACCTGTAAGCATAAAATAGGACCAGATTGAAAAGCCCCTGCAAATGACTGGCTATTTATCTAAAATTCTAGACATGTCTATTAGTCAGCCAAACCAATGGTGTGGTGGCTAAACGGAATCCTTTCGGTGGTTGGATGAAGGCCCTGAACATTCCATTGGGGAGGTTATATAAGGGCCTGTGTGACAGGGTTTGAGGTATATCTGGGGATAGTATTGGTGTGGGAAAAGAGCTGGTTACTAGGAGGTGAAGTGCCTGTTTCCCTTCAGGGAAATGACTCATCAGGGAAGAGAGTAATTGTTGGCTGGAGGCCCAGAGGAAGGCCAGTTAATGAACGACTGGAATGAAAACTAAAGGACTTGAGAGTCAAAGCATCTCCAAGGCTACCTTGGAGGTTAAAGATCCCACCCCAACTGTTAGAGAACAGTCTGGCTTTGCTTAGAATAGCAGGAGGCCTGTGGCCTTACATCTGTTTATGTGAATGCTACTGAGGAGAGACCATAAGAACAGCCCTGCTGGATCAGGCCCCAGGCCTATCTAGTCCAGCATCCTGTTTCACACTGTGGTCCACTAGATGCCTCCAAGAAACCCACAGGCAGGGGGTGAGGGCTTGCCCTCTCTCCTGCTGTTGCTCCCCTGCAACTGGTATTTAGTGGCATCTTGCCTCTGAGGCTAGAAGTGGCCTATAGCCACCAGACTAGTAGCCATTGGATTAGTAGCCATGGAATTAGGGGAAACTGGCAAAAATATTATTTAGGGATTGGAACTGGTAAGCACTTCTCATTCCTCCCTTTGATACCAACCACCAGTCTAGGAAATAACAAGACAGCAGTGTTCCCTCTAACAGGGATGCCCAAATGTTGTTGACTGCAACTCCTATACAGGTGAAACTTGGAAAATTAGAATATCGTGCAAAAGTCCATTAATTTCAGTAATGCAAATTAAAAGGTGAAACTGATATATGAGACAGACGCATTACATGCAAAGCCAGATAAGTCAAGCCTTGATTCATTATAATTGTGATGATCATGGCGTACAGCTCATGAAAACCCCAAATCCACAATCTCAGAAAATTAGAATATTACATGGAACCAAGAAGACAAGGATTGTAGAATAGAACAATATCGGACCTCTGAAAAGTATACAGTGTACTGTGCTTGATTGGCCAGCAAACTCGCCTGACCTGACCCCATAGAGAATCTATGGGGCATTGCCGAGAGAAGGATGAGAGACATGAGACCAAACAATGCAGAAGAGCTAAAGGCCGCTAATGAAGCATCCTGGTCTTCCATAATACCTCATCAGTGCCACAGGCTGATAGCATCCATGCCACGCCGCATTGAGGCAGTAATTGCTGCAAAAGGGGCCCAAACGAAGTACTGAATACATATGCATGCTTATACTTTTCAGAGGTCCGATATTGTTCTATTCTACAATCCTTGTCTTCTTGGTTCCATGTAATATTCTAATTTTCTGGGATTGTGGATTTGGGGTTTTCATGAGCTGTACGCCATGATCATCACAATTATAACAAATTAAGGCTTGACTTATCTCGCTTTGCATGTAATGCATCTGTCTCATATATCAGTTTCACCTTTTAATTTGCATAACTGAAATTAATGGACTTTTGCACGATATTCTAATTTTCCGAGTTTCACCTGTAATCTCCAGCTAAAGACCATTGTAGCTAGGAATGATGGGAGTTGTAGTCAACAACATCTGGCAATCCCTGTGAGGATGAGGAGCATTATGGTTGCTTAGAATATAGGTTCTCAGAAACTCAGGCTGAAAGTGTGTATTGAGTATGGTGTTAAGTAGTGATTCATTCATGCAAGACTATGCAGAACAGGGGGCATTTGGCTGCTTCAGGGCCATGTGACCAGCTAGACTGGTTTAGCTGCTTCTTTCCTAAGGAAAAAACTATGTCCAGGACCCTTATGCTGAGGTGAGAGATTACACAAATATAATGCTGACATAAAACACATAAAAGCTGCCTCATCCCAAGCATGCCTGGGCTGATCTTTGCTAGTGCAACACCTCTACACAGCACTGCTAATAGAGGCAGCTCTGGCTCTTCTTGATTCCTGGCTTTGTCCCCTTCTCCCAACCTCATGCCTTGGTTGTATCCCCAGTCCCAATCTGGTCTTGCTGCCCTCCTTGCTAAGCCAGACGCAGACAGGTTAGGGGTTTTCCCTAACAATGCCACCAAAGAACTTTTCAGCTGGTGTTGCCAGTGACTGAACCTGAGACCTCCTACAGATAAAGCATGTGCTTGACAGTGGTGCTTAACAGAACCATGATCCCTTTCCTTTTTTCTTCAGCTGGTATTGTTGTTCCACCTTCAGTGGCACTCTAGGAAAGATCAAAGGAATTTAACTGAATTCTAACTTTCCCAACTAGATGCAAATAGTTCATACATAAACCAAAGGTCAAACAGCTCATCTGCACTATGCCACCTGTCTCTTCCTATGGGAGAAGATAGGAAAAAGAAGAGGCAAAAGCCCATTCTGCAGTCTCTATCACGGCTGTAGTTAAGCTTCACCACAATCCTCTCATCAGCTGCTGCTAGCCCTGCTTCCTGTAATGCCACTCCCCGCCACTCTCAAGCAAATGCAGGGGGGCGGGGTTGTGCTCTCAGCCCGCTTGAGGCAAGCATGGAGGCCGCTATGTTGGAGTTTGTCACGTGATGCAGGCCAGCCAATCGGATGCTAGGAGCAGCATTTTAAGACCGACAAGGGGTACACACTTTTTTTTAAAAAAAGGTTGAAACCCCCTGATTTAACAAGTACACAAGCATCTGAAAGAAAATTGTAATTGGGAAGTATAGTAGACCACACTAAGTGCCTGAGTGTGTCATCTGCTTAACCTTTAGCAAGGCATCTCCTGGGATACCTCAATAAGATTTTGATGTATAGACTTGCAAAAATCCTAGACTGTAAATGGAGAAAAAATGATATGGTGAAGATTCTGTTGTCCAGCTCTAGTGTGTAAAGCACATGGAGGCAATTCTCACATGCAGTGGAAACTGGGCTAAGGGAGCCCAGCCTGATTTCCACATTGCATGAGCACTGCCAGGAGCCACATGGTGGGACAGTGGCAAATCTTCTTGGGTAGCTCACCACTTAACCCAGGTTTGGGGTGCAGAGTGCCCAAAAAGCAGGTTAGATGATTGTGTATCACCTCAGCGTGGCTCCACACCACAGCGACTCACAAGTAGTCCCTCAAAAGGGAGGCTACAGCAAGCCTCCCAGCATCGGGAGGCTCCCAAACCCCCTTTAGGCTCTTCACACTGCTCGTGTGGAGAGCCTTAATGTTAAGTAACTTATGCTTAACTCTACAGCTTCAGATACATTGGGTGTAATAGGTTTCCTGGATCTGTGCTGATCT
This sequence comes from Hemicordylus capensis, assembly GCF_027244095.1. Taxonomy (NCBI): domain Eukaryota; kingdom Metazoa; phylum Chordata; class Lepidosauria; order Squamata; family Cordylidae; genus Hemicordylus; species Hemicordylus capensis. Next base: position 37,908,088 of record NC_069660.1, on the reverse strand, counting down.
GGCTTTTGAATTAGATGTGCCACTAATAACACAGTTGTGCTCATATCTGATGCTAGTAAAATGGGCTTGCAGTTTGCAAGCATTCCTTCTGTAGGAGAAAATGACTATGCACTCTCCCCTTCGCTCATTGGTAGTTGATGTCCAGAGGAGTTTATCTGTTTAGAGCACTGTATTTATATCTCCAGCACGTATGCTTTTTTCATGTTTGTCCATTTCCTGAGCAATTTTCATGGAAATCTGACACAGATTGAAATGCAATGAACTGGGGGGGAAACAGAGCTTATTTATTGCTTCATAATTCAGTAAAAGGCTTACCTGTAATACATGTTTCTATCTTTTGTGGTTTGGTCTGGGAGTTTAATGTGAGTGAGTTGAGTTGAGTGAGTGAGTGAGTGAGGCCCAAGCAGCTTTATTATACTGGCACAATTGTGCTAGTATAATTAAGATAGAGAGTAGTCATTTTCAATGACAAACAATAAATCCACTCTCATTTGCTACCAGAGAATCTACACTCAGAACACCTCAGAAACAACAAAATCCAGTACCCCATGGGCTTATGGGTATGGGGGTGGTTGGCACCCTATGTGCACCCTATGTGCACTACACCATCACTCTCTCTGGGCCACCCCAGTGCCCCCCAAGTGGAGTTATGCAGCCACTGAAATATCCATTATTCCTTATGGGGGGAAAGCTTAAAGACGCGCAAATTTCACAAATTCTTTAAAAATCACCCCTTTGCCCAATTCCTTTGGAATATGGGTGGTAGCAGGCACCCATTGGGGCACTACCACCTGATCCATTCTTCTGCTCCCAAAGCCACTTTTCTGCCCCGAATCTGCCCCAAAGATGCGCAAACTTCAGACACTGCTACCTCTTTAAATTTAATTGAAAATCCCTCCTTGAACTCCCCCCACCCTTGCCCCTTCTTTGACCCAGAGTGGCAAGAGCCCAAAGAGCCAATCTGGAATCAGGAGGGAATCATCAGAAGATTAGCCCATGCTTTTGTTCACTGATCTGAAGCTTGGAAGGGCGGGGAATTCAAATAGTCGTCAAACACAAATGGAGACTACACTGAGATCGCCACAAAATGGAGGTCCAAAAAACCAAAACCTTGAGCTCCAAAATCCGGGCGATTTATTTTGGAGCCAAATCTTTCGAGACTTGCAGATGGGCAATTTTTTTTGTGCACAAATCGCCCAAAACAGGCAGATTCGGGTACAGATCGTTCTGTACCTGAAACGTTTTGCACATCCCTACAAGAGGCACTGCAGTTTGTAGATGGCCAGAACTTCCTCTGTATTTAGATTGTTTAATGAGAAGGTTTCACCCCAAGCTCCCTGCAGAATCACTGGGAGTTAGGAGGAAATGACCATATAAATTAATCTTGTCTGCAGAACTGAGCAGTATATCTCATAAGAAATCATTCCTTCAATATTACGTTTGAAGGACCACCTGCTTCTATATCACCTTCCACAAGCTTAGATGAACTTCAGAGCTCCTTCTCAATAACCTTCTACTACCTGAAGTTTGGCGGGTGGGTCTGGGAGGCAAAGACTGTGGCTCCTTTGTTATGGAATGCACTCTATAGGGAGGGCCCATCTGCTTTTGTCATATGGTTAAAAAGCTGGCTTTTTAAGGAAGACCTTTGATTTGGTAAATTAGTTTGCGGGCTTTAGTGCTGTATTTAGCTGTTTTGATTATTTGGGATTTACTGGGGTGATTCACACAATTGCCCCGGGCAGGTGGGGAGAATGCAGGGGGAAGGCTAATTTCACCTTACCAGCCTCCGGGTATCCCTCAATCCAACGTGTGGCATGCATTGAGCCTATTCCCACAATCACTAGAAAGCAGGCTAAGGCAGCCTAGCCCGCTTTCTAGTGATAGTTGGGACCACCGGGCTCGTGGGTGAGCCCGGTGGTTCCAAAGTGACTAGCCTGCCTAATTCCCCCTCCTCTTAAATGAGGTTAATGGAGGGAGTGCTTCGTTAACCTAGATTTTTATATCATGTGCTGCCGTGGCACACGGCGATGACACATGATTAGGCACACGACTGGGAGGCTACCAGCAGCCTCCCGGGGTCAAAGCTCCCCCCAGAATGCCTTGTGTGCTCACACGGGGCATCCTGGGACTTCCAGGGGCTGGGTGGCCCCCAATCCCCACAGCCCTCACTGGCTCCATGACAAGAGCACCCTTGACCTCAGCTAAAAGCTGGGTTCGTTAAGGGGGTTAGGTGAGCAGTGAGCGGAGGGATCCATGAAAATAACAAAACAGAGGATCCCACCACTTTTCACGACCAGCCTAACCCTGCCTGGGCAGCCCAGGCAGGGTTAGGCTGGTCATGAGAACAGCCTCAATATTGTGTTGAGTTTTAAGGAGTTTCATTGGAGTCATCGGTATTGTGATTAGTTGTAGTCTGGCTTTTTTTGCTAGCTTTTTCTTTTAAAAAGAAAGTCAGGGTATAAATATTTCAATAAATGTGGTTGGGAACATGCAAAAATTATTAAAAGAAGTTAAGAGATAAAGTTCTATTTTGATGAAATGGTAGAGACTTCAGTGTTGCAAAACTGAAAGATACGAGAGCATGCCTGTATGTGGAATTAGAGAAGGCAGCAGCCACATCTGGAGACTAAAGCCAATCCTTTCTTCAGAGATACCTATTCTCTCTTTTTCTTTTCATTTTCCATTCATGTGTCGTGCAATTTTCAAGTGATCTGTGAGGGGGCAGGGGGGAGTAAGACTGCAAAAGCAGTCAATGTAGGTATCTCACTTATTGGGATCCAGCAAAGGGGGTGGGTCTGGCTCTGGGGACAGGGGCAAAAGCAAAGCTGAGCACAGAGGCCACACTAACTCTACATCTGCCTCCAGTGGGAGACATGATAGTGAATTTCCTGTGTCTTGTGTATTTTGGCCCTGAACAGTCGAACCATGCACATCCATGCATGAGCCAGCCCTAGCTTCTGCATGACAGACAGTGCTTTTGAGTAGTTGAACACAGAAGGCTGCCTTATACTGAATCAGACCATTGGTTCTAGAAGTGTGCAAGAATCGATTTTTTCATTTTGATTTGTACCCAAATCAAAACACTCCCAATTTATTTTGGGTCCAAATCTCTCTCTCTCTCTCTCTCTCTCTCTCTCTCTCTCTCTCTCTCTCTCTCTCTCTCTCTCACACACACACACACACACACACATCACCCCAGATTAGATTTGGACCCAAATTTTCCAAATCTGAATCTATTTGGATTTTTAAATGAGTTCTGGGGCCAAAAAGGTGGGGTGGGTGGTAGTGCCCAATGGGTGGAAGCTATCACCAAAATTTCAAAGAAATTGGGCAAAGGGGTGATTTTAAAAGAATTTTTGAAGTTTACGAATCTTTAAGTTTCCTCCCATAGGGAATAATGGGGATTTCAGCAACCTTATAGCTCCACGTGGGGGGCACCATGGTAGCCCAGAGCAGGTTGTGGTGGGTGGTAGTGCTCAATGGGTGCAAGGAAGCTTCCACTCATTGGGCACTACTACCCAACCTACTTTGGCCACAAAGTGGAGGTCTGAATCTCCAATTTTTTTTATCCGAATCAGGGGTGATTTGTTTTGTACCCAGATCTGAGCAACTGAAGACAGGGGTAATTTGTTTTGTCTACAAATCACCCGAATCGGCCAGATTCAGGTACAAATCATTTTGTACAATCTGCAAGCAATGCAAATCATTTTGCACATCCCTAATTGGTTCGTCTACTTTAGCATTCCCTATGCAGACTGTCAACGGCTCTCCAGGGTTTCTGACAGGGGGCTTTCCCAACTCTTCCTGGAAGTATGTGGGATTTGAACCAAGTCCTCCTCCATGCTCTACCACTGAGCTACAGTCCTGTCCCCTTGACAATTTATTAGGCAAATGCAAAGTGCTGCGTCCCCTTTTCACACAGAAAAGTGCAGTGGCTATGGGTGTAACAGCATCAGCCCAGCCTCTGTAAATATTTCTGTTTCTTACATCTATGCCCCACCTCTCTTAACTTGAATATGTGGGAAATCCTCCTCCTTCTCCTGTCCCTTGTTGCCTTTCCTGGCCTCTCAAGCTTATCAGCTGCTGCTATCCTTCCTGAATCTCAGAGCCGACCTCCCTCTCCATTAGCTCCTCTCCTGCACTACCCTTGAGATTTTCTTATCCCACACTTGGCTGTGCTTCCATTTCATCCCAGTGCATTTATTTCCTTGGGAGCCCTGCCTCCAAGTCCTTAACACTTTATCTATGCACTTACATAGGAAATACAGACTAGCACTTGTGTCGGTAGGAAACTGGAATTCAAGGTGGCTCTTTCAGGAGGCAAGATGAGACAGACACAGATTACGGGCGCATCAGCAGGGCAGCCTCTCACCTCTTCCATCAGAGCAGCTCTTTGGGGCTGATCTGACCCTTGCAAACTTTGCAAGAAGTTTGCAAACTTGTCCTTGAACCTTCCGCAATCCCTGCCCCCCATGCACTTGCAAAACTTGCAAGGATTGGTTTTGAAAAGGGGCTGGCTCCCACCAGGGACATAGGGCAAGGCAGTACTTTGCTCTTTGCTTCCAGTGTTGCAATACCTCGGGCTATCCCTGCTGGAAATGAGAGGCAAAGGGGACAAGAACCAAAAAACATGGAGGGGTTGGTCAGCTTGCTCAAGCCCTAGCAAGGCCAGCAACTTGCAAAGGGTCCTTCCTCCATTTTGGATCCTTCATCAGACATTGTTCATGTGGTTCTCTGCAGGAAAGCAGGCTAAAAATAGGAATTTTACTTTAATGAAAGTTGATATTGAGAGAATTTTATGCACAGAGGGGGCAAAATAAACTCATGCTTGGGTCTATAGACAACCCACAGGAATGCCTTTAATTTATTTAGCTGTAGAGTTCAGGTGCCCACTTGCAGCTGAGTCAACCAGAAAACACCACTAAGCGGAATTCAAACCAGCATCTTCAAAGGAGGCATACAAGTGCCATAAGCATGTAGTCACTACCCCACCAAATATTTTTAATGGCACTAAAACCAATGTGAATAGGGCCCAATTTTAACTCATGAAAGTAAACATTCCTTTAAACACTTGAAACTTTGAACTACACATTAGGGTTTCTAGAGAACAGCATTCCACATTGTTCCCCATGATACAGAAGACCATGCCCCTTTGAAGGCCCACTTATATGAAGGGGGGGAATAAATGCAGGTATCGAGGTTAGTCTATTGGGGGGCGGGGTCAAAACATAGATGGTAACATACTTTTATAAGAACCAACTGAATATCATAAGACAGGGCTCACTTTTGAGTATCACAGAATTCTTCCTGAGAATTCTGAAAATTCTCAGAATTATAGCAAGAAAGAGAGAAACAGCAGAAAATTCCTCTACCATGTTACCAAGATAGCCTGTTTGGGGGCTCCCTGCAGCACTCTCCTACAACTGATTTGGCCCTATAAGCTTGTAGTTTCCATTTTGTCTCTCTGAACTCACAGGACCGTGGGTTCACCATTTGCTTGCATGAAGCTAACCCACAAGGGTATCTCACTTGGCTAGTAGCATGGAGAAAGGTAACTCTAGGTCAAGTGTGACTTATGATTGAAAGAGGACTATTCTTCTCCTCTCTCTGATTTTGGTACAGGTGTGAAAGCCAAAGTAGACATGAGTTAGTTAAGCACTATTCTTCTAAAGAAATAGTCAAATACTCCCCTCCACATTAGCACATGGGGTTATCACCTTCACAGGGAGGCATAAGATAAGCGGTAATAGGCTCATCTCTCTAACAAGAAGTGTTAATGGTTGGCTCAAGACACGGGAGGCTCACTTGTTAACACATTGCAGCACCTATCAAGGACATTCCTGACCACATGAGATAAGCTCTAATGTGCCCATTTCACTCCATCCTGCACATGTTTCTCAGCCTATTCATCAAATTGTGCTGACAGAGTACACCCAGCAAAGTTTGGACAAAACTGTATTCTTTTGTCTACCATGTATGTCACCCTTTTCAGTAGAAAGGTGTGGTCAACATTTGGCCCCAGGGAAAGATGTGGCCTATTTTTGTCCCCGGGACCACCAAGCAGTGTGTCTCTTCTCTGAATTCATCCACTTTGTGTGCTTGCATATGGACATCAACTATACCATCTTGCTATACCTTGACTCTTGTACCCATCCTGCATTTCGCCTCCAGATCAGTCTTGCTTCTAGGCCCAATCTGTGCAGCATATTTGGCTGCACCAAGAGACTGGTCCCTTGAGATCAGACTTCCTTTGGACTTTTCCTGGCTCCCTGACCCTCAAGTGGCACTTGGGTCCCCGCTCCTTCAATCTACCTTCCTGGAGGAGAGAGATCCCTCAACATCAATCGAGCAACAAGTGTCCAAACACACCACTGGATAGGAAGTGAGGTATACTAATCCCTGACCTTGAGTCTTTTGCTCCCTTTTCTTCCAGCTCCCCCTTTAAAGTCTAAATATGTTCTCTAAGATTGTTTCTCTGGTCAGCCTTGAGTGGATTTCTGATCTCAAGTTAAAATGCTTCTTCATGAGCTTCAATCTAGTATTAAGTGATATTGTTAGCCTGGTTGGTTTTGCTAAGTATTTTTGTGATGCTTGCTTTTAAAAAAAGCCTTTTGGTACCCCTAAAACCCTAAAATAAACTCAATTCTGTTTTTGAACTTCAACTCCCTGTCAGTCATTTCCAAGACCGAAGCATTGCACAAATTTATTCTGGAATGAGCTGCTCCCTCTGAGCTTCCTAGTTCCCCACACAAAACCAAAGGTTAGTCAGGGGTGTTGGCCTATTCCCCCGGGAGCAGTATCATTAACAACCAGCAACACCTTTTTCTTCCCACACCTCCCACCTCCCACCCCTTTTTTGGTTTAACATCAAGCCTGAGGAGGAATTCTGTTAAACTCAAGAGCTAGTTTATTTTAGGTATTCTTAGACAGGAATTGTTTTCCTGTCCCTGCTTAAATACACAGGAGGCTATTTCAGCTGTATCACAGAAGTCTTCATACTTATTAAAGTTACTGCAACAATGAAACTATAAATGTTTATTCTGTAAGCATGGGTAGATCTTCCTTTCATCAATAAAGTTTGACATGGATCACCACCAACAGTATCAGTTTCACCACATAGAACCCCTTTTGTTGTTAACTTACTTGAAGGAAACAACAAGAGTTTCTCTTATTTTTGTTGTTTAAAAAAGAAGCTCTGAGGCTCTGGTGACTATCGGCTTTTAAAAGGGATGGAGGAGACAGAGATAATCTCAGACACATCCCAACACAGGTTGATTTGGGGATGGATGATGCAGCCAAATGATATGTTGCCCCAGTTGGGGCTGTCTGAAAGGGGGGCAGTCTCCCAGGATCCTGTGCCTACAGGGAACCCCGCATAATAGCACAGCAACAGAGACTTGGCCAACATTTGGCCAGCGAAGTGGCCAAATTGCAGATGACACTAAACTATTTAGGGTAGTGAAATCCACAATGGATTGTGAGAAACTCCAAAAGGATCTCTCCAAACTGGGGGAGAGGGCAACAAAATGGCAAATGCAGTTCAATGTAAGCAAGTGTAAAATGATGCAGATTGGGGCAAAAAAACACCAACTTCACATATACGCTGATGAGATCTGAGCTGTTGGTGACTGACCAGGAGAGAGATCTTGGGGTCGTGGTGGACAGCTCCTTGAAAGTGTCATCTCCGTGTGCAGCAGCTGTGAAAGAAGCTAATTCCATGCTAGGAATCATTAGGAAGGGGATTGAAAATAAAAATGCTAATATTATTATGCCCTTGTACAAATCTATGGTACAGCCACATCTGGAATATTGCATACAGCTTTGGTCACTGTATCTTAAGAAGAATATTGTAGAACAGGAAAAGGTGCAGAAAAGGGCAACCAAAATGATCAGGGGCCTGGAGCACCTTCCTTATGAGGCTAGGCTACAGCATCTGGGGCTCTTTACCTTGGAAAAGAGGCGACTAAGGGGAGACATGATCAAAGTGTATATGCATGGAGTGGAGAGAGTAGACAGAAAGAAATTTTTCTCCTCTCTCACAACACTAGAACCAGGGGTCACCCCATGAAACTGAAGGTCAGGAAATTTAGGATTGACAAGATGAAGTATTTTTCCACACAGTGCATAATTAGCCTATGGAATTCCTTGCCATGGGATGTGGTGATGGCCACCAGCTTGGATGGCTTTAAAAGGGGCTTAGACAGATTCATGGAGGCCAGGTCTATCAATGGCTACTAGTCTGGTGGCTGTGAACCGCCACCAGCCTCGGGGGCACGATGCCTCTCAATACCAGTTGCAGGGGAGCAACAGCAGGAGAGAGGGCATGCACATACCTCTTGCCTGTGGGCTCCCCAGCGGCATCTGGTGGGCCAGTGTGTGAAGCAAGATGCTGGACTAGATGGGCCTTGGGCCTGATCCAGCAGGGCTGTTCTTGTGACTTTGTAAGTTCTGGCAGGGACAGAACAATATTGATTCATCAAGGTGAGGCCACAAACTGTTTTTGCCCTGGACCCTGCAGAAGCCAGAGGCAGCCCTCAGTCAGTCTAAATTCATGGGGGAGAAGCCCTGCTACAACCAGCATACCAGGTGGGAGGGAGATCTACACACATACACACACCCTCCCCACTCTCTTCCCTCACTGGCTACCGTATCGTCTGAACTGACCCATACACTTTAGCACAGGGGGAATTATATCCCAATCTTCCCCCCTTATGGGATCAATTAAGCATATGATTGTCTATCTTGTGTAGGGTGGATAAATATCAATGATTTTTTAAAAATCAGATCTTTAAATTTTTAATTTTGATTTTTATTTTAAATCTGATTTTTTGTAAAAGAAAATGTAAATAAACCTATATTTCCAATTCTCATGTAAAAATAAATAAATTACACAATTAAAATTAAATCTCATCACAAACGTGCTACCCCAACACTTACAGTTTCCAAAAAATGAAATAATGGTTCTCTATCACACACACAGAATTACCTACCAATCAAACATGGACATTCATTTCAGTTTCATTTCATGAAAATGACTTTAGTTGGCCTAGCAGTAAAAAGCAACTACCAGCTTTTTCTTTTGGAAATGTCTGGACTTTCAATTTCTGTTTCTAAGCCTATTTTTCATGTGCAGGGTGGATTGTAGGGTGGTTGTTTTGTGGTGGGGCTGGACCAAAGCAGAGGAGTTAAGAAAGAGACGCTATACAGGATGCAAACACACAGTGTCTGACGCAGACACACAATGGAGAAAAAAGGGAAGACATTATTCAGTACACAGCTTCCTGTATTGCCCCACATTTTGTCACTGAAAAACTGCCATAGCTGTTGAACATGAAAGACACCCTCTCTGGGGATATTATGAAGAAATGCCTTCCCTGGGTGAAAAGTAGAATGTGTCAAGTGTGAACAGTGCAATACAGAGATGCAGGGCACTTTGACACAGGAAAAGTAACCCATTACATTAAAAACCAAGTATTATATACTATTCCCTAAATCAGTAAAAATCAAATTATCTAAAAATTACATGAAGTATAACCTCCTAGATGTTGTAAATGCTCTGTTGAGTTGAAAATTAACATGTGTTAGTGATCAGATTGGCACTATTTTATATATCTAGATCTAGATCTAGATAGATATAGAGACAGATGTAGATATAGATATAGATATAGATATAGATATAGATATAGATATAGATATAGATGTAGATGTAGATATAGATATATACACAAAGATGTATCAGGGAAACCTTATTTAAATTAATGATTTAAATTTAAGGTTTTTCTTGGTGATTTGAATCATGATTTAAATGAATGAATTCAATGAATTGCCTTGATTTAAAGCAATTCACCCTGCTCCTGTGCTTGTTTTTTGTTTACAAACAGAAGTCATGGGGGTCCGATCCAGCTCATGGCCACAGCACGATGCGGGATCTGACCCTTCACACACCCCACACACTCCCACCAGTAATCCCGCTTCTCTCACATCTGCTCTTTCCTCTTGAAGGCACCACTTGCTGCAGTGATACTTTTGAGGACAAATAGTAGCTTTGGGGAAGATTTTCAGAAGAAACATGGCATGAGGAGAAGCGTCAGATCCTCCACCCATATTCCAGTGCACTGTGGTCCTCTCCTGGAACAGCCTCCAGAGGTGCACCTAGGTAATTTGGGAGCCTGAACCTAAAGTCCTTTGGAGCCCCTCCCCCCGCTGCACGCTAAGCATCATCCCCCTACACACACACACACACACACACACCATACACACTCAGTATTTTTAACACATGGGTTCTTGAGGGCAAAAACAACAACTGAACCCACAATAATGTATATTTGTGCAAATATGCATTAGCAGAAACATTTCAACTCACAACACCATATTCCCACCCCATCCTACATATTTCTTTCTCCACTCCCCACTTTGTCTCTAAAGCAGAGGCAGGAGCGGATTAATCTTTTTGCAGCCAATAGGCAGCCAAAGATTTGCCACCCCAGGAACAAGAGTAAGGGGGCTTGGCGGGGAGGGAAACTTAATTCTTTTTTTACCTTTAAAATGCTGCTATGTAGCGGCGGAGGCGCCACCCACCTCCTAAGCCATCACAGGAGGTGAGGTCGGGCACTGGAGGATGGCGCCAAAAGAGGTCCTCACTCAAGCCCGGATTACTCGCAAATGACACCAAGTGGGCGATTTCGGGCCTCTGCACGTGTGGAATCGCCCACTCAGTGTCATTTGCGAGTAAGCCAGGCTTCAGTGAGGACCTCTTTCGCCGCCATCCTCCAGTGCCCAGCCTCACCTCCTGTGATGGTTTAGGAGGTGGACGGAGCCTCTGCGCTACACAGCGGCATTTTTAAAGGTTGGCGGGAGGAAGAATTAAGTTTCCCTCCAAGATGCCGCTCCCCAAGATTTGACGCCATAGGCAGCTGCCTATACTGCCTATGCAGTAATCCGCCATTGAGCAGAGGTCATGCTCGGCACCCGGCACAGGTCACAGTCATGCTTTGCCGCCTGGAGCAGTGCAGGCTGGTGGTGTCGTATGGCGACCACACCACCTGGGACAGACTAAAGAGGATTTGGGAGCCTCCAGGTCCTGGACTTCGGCCTCTGACAGCCTCTCCCATGGCTGCTATTTTTAACCAAAGAAGCCTAGGAGAGTTTTGTCTAGCATGGCCCATACTGAACTCTTACTGTAATCACGTGAAATGTTTGCCTGTCTAAAGAGACTGCGATGATGACAACATGTGTGTGCTCCACTATTAAAGGAAGAAGCAGCAAGCAGAAACTTGAGCTGGCACAGGAAGAAACACAGGGGTGGCCCCCACTGGGTGGGTCTACAGATGTGTAGTAAAATAAGCAATAACTGGGCCTGGGAGGCCCATAAAACATTAATTAAAAGGATGACAAGCATCATAGCCAGGGTAAAGGCTGTGCTAATTTGCTTGCTACCTGATCAAATGGAACTGTTGGCCTTGAGCAATGCAGTTACTTCAGGGGCTGATTGCCAGAGTTAATACAAAGAATTAACTTCATAGTTTTGCCCTAGGCAGACCCTTGTCCTGAACGATGGCAACTTTCATTTCTTTTAGAAAACTCTTCCCCTCCTCTTTTGGTGACTGCCTAATTAATGAGTTTGTTATCAATATTAATACGAGGCAAAGTTGGCTGCCTTAAAGGTGTGTCAATATATATTTTTTCTTTCTGGTTACAGCAGGTTTGCCTCTGGCTACCTTAAAATCTAAAAAGCTATTAATTAAAGCTCACAGCGGTACTTTGGGGAAAGGAAAAGAGTTGGCGTGCCAGAGTCTTTGGGGGGATATTGCTAGAGAAAATATGCCAAAAGTCTCAATAAAGCATGATATATTAAAATGCTTAACTTGAAATATTTTTGACACATTTCTTTCTCAATGCTTCATTACTCTCTTTTTAAAAAATAAAAAAGCCTTTCCTTAAAAGGCACATGAAAATACTGCCTTTCATGCTTCCGTAATAAGGAAAGGGGTGAGGAAAAGGGGAATTGTGCCAATGGCTGACTGAAATGTTATATATAATGTTCTGGTGAAATCCAGATTCAGCACGCAGAATAAGTTGCATAAATTAAAAATCTCCACACATTTGTCTAATTTAAGATTTTTGTTTGGCTCCACGATTTAGGGACACCAATATTAAGGCTGTTGACGTCACCTTAAGTGGTGCAGCGGGGAAATGCTTGACTAACAAGCAGAAGGTTGCCAATTCAAATCGCCACTGCTACTATATTGGGCAGCAGCGATATAGGAAGTTGCTGAAAGGCATCATCTCATACTGCATGGGAGGAGGCAATGGTAACCCCCTCCTGTATTCTACCAAAGAAAACCACAGGGCTCTGTGGGCGCCAGGAGTCGAAATTGACTAGACAGCACATTTTACTTACTTTTTCACAAAATGTACATTAACTTGGCTGGATTATGGAGCTACACCCAAGTCTGTCTTTCCTTTGTAATGCTAATGTTTGGGTGAGAGGCATTCACAGGGCGAAATCAGTGGGCAGGAGGGATACTGAACCCTTCACCTGCCTACTGAGTCTTACAACATCTCCTCCCCATCCAATTTCCCCTAGCTAGGCTTATTTAGAATCAGCCAGGGACCAAGGAAGGTGGTGGTGAAGTGAATAATCAGCAGGGAAGATTAAGCACCCTTCCTGTCTGCTGATAACAACTTCATTCACATTTGGGAAATATGCCCAGGAATCCATGTTTGGTGGGGTAGCATGTAGTTTTTTATTTCCAAGAAAACAGAAAAAAGGAGCCTTCAGCTCTTCAGCTACACTGTCAGATTTCAGGTACATTTAAAATTTGAAAGTGCTGCAGAACTGGCATGTTATTGCATTGTCTAAGCAACCTCAACTTATCTAGATTAGAAAATTGTGAGGTTTTAACAAAGGGGGAGGATATGGTGCAGGCTGTAAGACTTTTGCCATAATGTGCCTATATAGAATGCTTGCTCTGGTGTACACCAAATTCACAGGCACTCTTGAACAGACTCTAGCAGGATGGGTGTGTTGTAGGTCAGGCATGTCAGAACTGCAGTCGGTTGGATGATTTGCATAGCAGATGCCTCTTGCTGGAAATTAACTTGCAAATTACAGGGGTTAGTGCATTGACTTATGTGCACTTCAAGAAAATTGCACGATTCTCTGAACTTGGGAGTGAATGGAGATCAGGAAGGTTTGCAGAACTGCAAGGAGTACTGAACTGTAACATCCAGCTGGAGCGTACCTAAGACCCTTTCGCTACCCAGCAGACAATGTGCTGGAGGAGTTAGTGCTGGGAGATCTGGATTCACTAATGGTTGCTCTTATTATTATGAATATGTAAAGGTAAAGTGTGCTGTCGACTCCTGGTGACCACAGAGCCATGTGGTTTTCTTTGGTAGAGTACAGGAGGGGTTCACCATTGCCTCCTCCCGCACAGTATGAGATGATACCTTTCGGCATCTTCCTATATCGCTGCTGCCTGATATAGGTGTTTCCTCTAGTCTGGGGGACATACCAGCGGGGATTCGAACCGGCAACCACATACTGCTTATTAACAAAACAAAAAAGTCCTGGAGTTGTTACATGGAAGAGGTAATAAGATGTCTATAAATTGATTTCCTGAGTCACCTAATGGCACAACAGGGAAATAACTTGCCTAGCGAGCAAGAGGCTGCTGGTTCAAATCCCCACTGGTATGTTTCCCAGACTATGGGGAACACCTATATCCAGCAGCAGCGATATAGGAAGATGCTGAAAGGCATCATCTCATACTCTGCGGGAGGAGGCAATGGTAAATCCCTCCTGTATTCTATCAAAGACAACCACAGGGTTCTGTGGTCGCCAGGAGTCGACACCGACTCGACAGCACAACTTTACCTTTAAATTGATTCCATGTGTCAAAAAGACTCACAAGCTAAAAAGGAGCATAAAGTTGACACCAGTCACAGCCCCTGAAGGAATACTGTGCTGGTATTGGGTGGGGATAGAAGCTCTCTCCCCTGCTAAATATAAGACAGTCACCACTTCAAAGGTGCCTCATTGCCCAGTGAATGGGGGCAAACATTACTGACATTAGTTACATGATCTCAAGCTCCACTATTAAGCCAGCATGATATAGTTAGAGTGTTGGACTAAGGCCTGCCACAGGATGTGGTGATGGCCACTCGTTTGAATGGCTTTAAAGGGGCTTAGACAAATTCATGGAAGACGGGTCTATCAATGGCTACTAATCTGGTGGCTATAGGCCACCTCCAGCCTAAGAAGCAAGATGCCTCTCAATACCAGTTGCAGGGAAGCAACAGCAAGAGACGGTATGCTCTCATCTCATGCCTGTGCAGAGGCATATCTAGGAAAAATAGTGCCTAGGGCAAGCACTGAAATTGCGCCCCCACGTCCAAACATCTGACACCCATCTTTCAGATAACTTTACCATAATATCAGCTGAAAAATACAAGTCAAGCTCGTTAATCTTTTAATATTTCAAAAACTATTTAGCAGTGGATGTAGCCAGACCAAAAAATGCTGGAAAACTTCAAATTTCAGTATGCTGGGGCTCATGAGATACCCAAATACTATGTGGAAGTGTACTTGGAAAACTAAACAGAGGTGCCTGTCTAATTCTCTACTATGCATTGTAGCATCACTATTACATAAGTTTTAAAAATAAATGGAGAATTTGACTTTTCCCAGATACTCTGGAAATACTTAAAGGATATGCAGAGTAAACTGTGTCACTGCTTGGAATATATTCTAGTATTTCAGAAAGACAGTTAAAATGAGAGAAAGAGAGCAAGAAACTCCCAGTGTGCCTAAAATACTAATGATTTCACACTGATTCAAAGACAAACTCCCCATTAATAGCCATATGATTAAGACATCACATTTAACGCACTTATCACAAGAAGCAAAGTAAGAGCAAATGAATAGAATCCTAGCTTATAAACTTCAGCTCAGTATTCACAAGCCCTGATTCTCTGTACATAGTGCCAATCTGAATATGTGTACAGTGACTTGTAGATATATTAAATTAAAGCTTTTTGACCTGTAGGCCCTTCGGGGGGCTTCCTAAAGGCCATGGGGGGGGCTGCAAAGGTTCCCCTGCCCCTTTTGGCCTCTAGGGCCTTGCAGGGGCCATTTGAGCATGTGCGGTGGCCATTTTTAAAAAATATATTTTTAAAAAAAAATGGCTGCTGAAAACAAAATGGCCACCACACATGCTCAAGTGGCCTCTGCGAGGCCTGGCATGGCCTAGGGCCTCGCAGAGGCCACTTGAGCATGTGTGGTGGCCATTTTGTTTTTGGCGGCCATCTTTTAAAAATTTTTTAATTTTAAAAAACCTAGGCATGGCCTAGGGCCTCACAGAGGCCATTTGTGGATGCGTAGTGGCCACTTTGTTTTTGGCGGCCATCTTTAAAAAAATTTTTAATTTTAAAAAACGGTGCCCCCCTTCAAGTGGTGCCCGGGGCATGTGCCCTGCCTGCTCACCCTAGATATGCCCCTGTGCCTGTGGGCTTCTCAGAGGCATCTGGTGGGCCACTGTGGGAAACAGGATGCTGGACTTGGGCCCGATCCAAGGCCTGATCCAAGGCCTGATCCGGCAGGTCTTATGTTCAAGTTCAAATCTGTGTGCAGTCATGAAACTCACTGGTTGAGCCCACCTCACAGGGTTGTTGTGAGGAGAAACATAACAATGTACACTGTTCTGGGCTCCTCTGAGGAGCTGCAATAAATAAATAAATTATTCAGAGCACATTTATTAACATCAATGAACTCATCTGCAAAGCAAATATGTTTAGGATCAGGCTACCTATCTCACTTTTTCATCCACTGCTTCTACTACCCATATACCTGACAGTTGTTTGGTTGTTTTTTAACTCACAGAGAGGTTTCCACACTGAGCTCACACCTACCTGTAAGGTCAATCACTCTGGCTTCCACTTTTAGACAGGGGTTGAGTGACTTTTTCCAGGGACACTTAGTGACTACAGGCAGTTTGGCACATTAGCTGAGATTTTCTACATCCAAAGTCAACATTCTGACTTCTGGAAGGTGCCTCTCAGTGAGTTGCTATTTTTAAAAATATCTATTAGTGTTTTATACACAAATAATAATTATATTGTGTATTATCCAACCTTTCTTCTTTCCTTTTTCTCTTGTGCCTGTTTATTCATTCATTCATTCATTGACTACATTTTTATACAAAGGCACGCAAAGTGGTTTACAATATTAAAAGAAGCAAATAACAGATAAATAAAACATCTCAGGCTGTTGGTCTTTTCAGGACAAGACCAAGACAAGAGGAGGACAAGAGCTCCCTGGCCTGGCTGCCTCCTTCCTTTTGTTTTAGACTGTACATTTTGTTGAGACTTTACATCTGTGAGTAGGGTTTGATTACATTCTTCTGTTAATGTTTTTATATACTGTGCAATGCCTTATTATTTAGGTATTTAAGAAATAATATTATTCTGTCAATAGAGCACAAGTGGGAGGAGAGCTGTTCATGTGGTAAAGTAAAGGTAAAGTTGTGCTGTTGAGTTGGTGTTGACTCCTGGCGACCACAGAGCCCTGTGGTTTTCTTTGGTAGAATACCAGAGGGGTTTACCATTGCCTCCTCCTTCACAATATGAAATGATGCCTTTCAGCATCTTCCTATATCGCTGCTGCCCAATATAGGTGTTCACCATAGTCTGGGAAACATACCAGCAGGGATTCGAACCAGCAACCTCTTGCTCCCTAGGCAAGTGGTAGCAATCATGAATTGTCCCCTTTGCTAAGCAGGGTCCATCCTGGTTTGCATTTGAATGGGAGACTACATATGTGAGCATTGTAAGATATTCCCCTTAGGGAATGGGGCCGCTCTGGGAAGAGCATGCAGAAGGTCCCAGATTCCCTTCCTGGCATCTTGAAGTTACAGCTGAGAGAGACACCTGCCTGCAACTATGGAGAAGCTGCTGCCAGTCTGTGTAGACAATACTGAGCTAGATGGACCAATGGTCTGATTCAGTATAAGGCTGGTTCCTATGTTCCTAAGTTGGCATGGAGAGGGTTCCAAAGTGATCTCCTCCTATCCAAGCACTGACCAGAACCACACTTGCTTGGCTTCAGCAAAGTTGTTGCATCATTTTGTCATCAGACTGAAGCCACTGTTGTTGTTGTTGTTTCTTCTTCTTCTTCTTCCTCTTCCTCTTCCTCTTCCCCTTCCCTTCCCCTTCCCCTTCCCCTTTTCCTTCTTCAGTGTCAGTAGCCAAAGAGATATTCAGTTCTCACTGGCTTGTAACATCGAGTGATGACTTGCACATATGAGTGAGCCATGCCATCACAGATTAACCACTACAGGGAGAATTTCCGCATCACCCAAAGTCAACTTATGCACAAGACATGCCAACAAAGAGAGTTTACAGGTTTCATCTGAGAGCTGTCAAGTGCTGAGTAATCAAGTGATGAGAGATCAATGGATATGCTTGCAAGCATGTACCAGCTCTAAGGTGAAGTCTGTAGAGAACGTTGCATCCTAAAAATGCCACAGAAAGGATTTCCCAGTGCCTGTTTGGCGGCCAGTACTAAACTCCCTTGTGTTCAAAGAAGTTAGTAAATGTGTATGCTGCTAATTACAGTATTTAATGTACAGTGCTTACATTACTTTAATGTACAGTGTTTACATTAAAGATGTTTACATTAAAGATGGCTTCAAAAGACTGCACTTGTGTAGAAAGATCAGATATAGTGTAATCAGGATCATCTATATGTGTTAGGGTTACATCGTGTTCTTCTTCCAGTTTCTTCAGTGCAACAGACGTTCTGTGCCTCCCTGTCGGGTCTGTCTCTTCTTTTTTTTTGAAAAAGTTCTCCCAGTTTGCACACCACAATGCTGCTTTGCAAGGTGGCCTATTGTCTGGAGTGTGCAAACTTGTTTTACTTCCAACGTGACCTAGATTGAAGCAAGGACTGCCAGAGGGAAAGCCTTGCTTAACAGTCTATTGCACCACAGAAACCACCCAACATAAAGTGGATTACTCCTTTGCCATGGGCCGACTTGCTTATACAGGTCTGCTCTGCTAACCAGCATTTATGCCTGCACAAGGCAAAATATTGCACTTTAAAAACCTCAAACTTTGCAAAGCGCCATCCAGTTCCCCGACAGGCTCCTATATTTTCTTTGTTGGTGGAGAAATAATCCTGAAAAACATGAACTTCATGAAATGGAAAGCAGATGGGAGTTGGAAAGGGTGCAATCTCTCAGGAAGTTTTTCTTCACAGGTCTCACTGAATGAGCAAAATCATGAGGGTTGACACAGGTTTTTTATTATTATTATTATTATTATTATTATTATTATTATTATATAATTAATAATGACCACCACAACAAACTTTGTTGGCCGCCCCATAGAAACTGCTCTCTGGGTGGCTCACAAAGCAAAACAATAAAACAATTGAATAAAGCATACAATTAAAACAAAACAAAAAATGCAATTGGATACAATCATATTTTTTAAACTTGATTTAAAGCCATTCTTTAAAAGGCCTGGGTGAACATAAAAGTCTTCACCTGGCTTCTAAAAGAACAAAATCATGCCACTAGGTGATCCTCACTGGGAAGGCTATTTCACAAATGGGGTGCCATCACCGAAAAGACCCTCTCCCTAGTAGCCGCCTGCTTCATGTCATTTGGCAGGGGTGACTTTGAGCAGGGCCTCTGAAGAAGATCTCAAAGTCTGAGTAGGGATATATGGGGCAAGGTGCTCTCTCTGATAACCTGGTCCCAAGCCAGGTTATCCCAAGCTTCAGTCATCAGAAACTTGAAACACGTGGTATATTCAAGTAATCCTGAGTACATAGTGCAATAGCACAAAAGTCATACACAATAGTCCATTGGCTAAATCTAGAAGGGCTTTAAAGGTTAAAGCTAGTACTTTGAATTGGGCATGGAAATTCAAATGGAGCCAATGTAGGAGAGATTCCTGATGGACTGTGTTGGAATCTTTTTCAGGGGTTCTGAAAAGAAAAGAAAAGACAGGCCTTCTCGGGTCGCCCGAGATTGTGAAATGCACTCCCTACTGAGATACGATCCTCCCCATCTCTGGCAATTTTTAAAAAACACCTGAAAACCCTTCTTTTCACCCAAGCTTCCTAAATTGTGGGGGTTTTAATTTCTGGTTTATTTTAAAATTCAAAACCCGATTTTGGGGTTTTTAATCACTGTAATTGTTTAATTGTTTTAAAATGTTTTAAAATTGTTAATTGTCATATTGTTTTTTAAATTTGTTTTAGCGCTTTACTGTTTTAGTGGTGTGTTTTAATTGTAAACCGCCCTGAGCCATTTTGGAAGGGCGGTATACAAATCAAATAAATAAATAAAATAAATAATAAATAAATTACTATATTTTCAGATCCAGAGCATGGCCTTCCTCATCATGAGCCGCACCACCTATAGAGATCATCTGACAAGGTCCATCTACAGTTGCCATTGGCTGGTATGGTGCCTATTCAGGGTTGGACCTTCTCTCCAGTTGCCCCAAAGATTTGGAATGTGGTCCCTGTCAGAATAAGAGTTTCATCAACTCTGACAGTTTTTAAAAAATACTTTAAAGATGCATCTTTCAAGCAAGCTTTTAATGAGATTTGTAAATTAATGTTATGTTGTATTTTATTATGTGAACCGCCAGGAGACGTGAGCTGGGATGGTACATAAAAGAGCAAAATAAATAAATAATCTAAATAACAGGCTTGTTATATAAAATATACTGGCTGCAGCTAAAGTGCTCGAAGTGGTACACAACAATGATTTCAAAATATTGCAATACATTCTAGACACATGAATTAAAAATTAGCAATATACATTATGATTCAAATAGGTTTGCCAACTTTTGAGTAAGCCTCATCCCTTCAACAATCTTTTGATCTGCAGCACTTAGGAAGTGTTTATTTCATAACATTTATTTAAAGGTAAAGTAAAGTGTGCCATCAAATCGATTTTGACTTCTGGAGCCCACAGAGCCCTGTGGTTTTCTTTTGGTAGAATGCAGGAGGGGTTTAACGTTGCCTCCTCCCGCGCACTATGAGATTATGCCTTTCGGCATCTTCCTATATCGCTGCTGCCCAATATAGTACCATCAAGGATTCAAACCAGCAACTTTCTGCTTGTTAGTCAAGCATTTCTCCGCTGCACTGCTTAAGGTGACTTTATGTACATGACATGAAATCTTCACTTGCTGATCGTTCATATCAAACCTTTGTTAAGGGCAAAGGAGCAAGCCAGGCTAAGTGTTTTATCTAGTCAGTTGGCAACCCTATATTCAAATGCACCAGGCAACAACAACACGTAGACATTAATAACCTAATGTTGTAGCTTTGCCAATTATGAAAACTACAGGCAGATGTTGAGTTAGCTGTTTCGGTTTCAGTTCTTGAAACGAATGAAAACCTGCAAGCTCCACTAGGTTTTGAGGATGTTAGGGATCTCAGTGAGCTTCTGTGGGGGTTTTTTAAAGGATACAAAAAAGCCAAAAATATACCTCATGAAATTACCAAGATAGAGAAAGATAACAATAAGACAGAAGATACTGTATTATGAAATATATACAATATAAATCAATTAGATATACATATTACAATGGTATATACCAACAATAGAGTCCACAATAGAAATAATCATATAAATAATCAATAAAGTCCACAGACTGTATATCATGAACAGAGCACATGAAGTCTACAACCAAGTTGCTAGTAAAGACATCCACATACACCACGGTGACCCGGTGAACCACCGTTTCAAAAGAACTCTTTATCAAGTGATGGACTCAAATCTTGTGTGTTGGCATGAATCAATGTATTCATATTTCTTGATATTAATGGACTGGTTGTTTTGTCAGTTGTGGTAGAACCATTTCTGTTTCAGTAAGATTTGAGCTGAAGAAATGCTCAGTATTGTGCTACCTCTTCTGATTATTTCTCAATAATGCTCTTGTATGGATAGGTGCAAAGATGCAATCGAGAATGGAGGAAGCTGATTAAGGATGGTAGCGTAAAAGGAGAGGAGTTTCAACTGGAGATGTTGCCAGGGCTGTGTATCTTCTTCAGTGCAAAATTCTGCACTGAAGTAAATTCTGTAGTGAAATATGCAAATGAAGCACAATCAGGGCTGGCCCAGGCAAAGCTCACCCGGGCACCCCCCACTACCCTGTCACCCACCCAGTCACCATCCTGGCCGCAGTGGACAGGGTGGGTGGGTGAGGGGAAGCACACACCTGTCCTCCTTGCCATGGCCACTACTTGCCACTTTGCAGCAGCAGTGAGGAGGGCGGGCAGTGAGGAACACCTGTCCACTTGCCTGCCCTCCTCACTGCTGTCTCCATCCACCACTATTGTGGCAGCAGTGAAGAGGGTGAGTGAGTGGGTGGGTGTTCCATATCACCCACCTGCCCGTCCACCCTCCTCCATTTTATATCCCGCTCTTCCTCCAAGGAGCCCAGAGCGGTGTGCTACATACTTAGGTTTCTCCTCACAACAACCCTGTGAAGTAGGTTAGGCTGAGAGAGAAGTGACTGGCCCAGAGTGACCCAGCTAGTATCATGGCCGAATGGGGATTTGAACTTGGGTCTCCCTGGTCCTAGTCCAGCACTCTAACCACTACACCACGCTGGCTCATCACTGCTGCCATGTGGTGGGTAGTAGCAGTGGCAGCAAGAAGGGCAGGCATGTGCTCCCCATCACCCACTGTGGCCAGAAGGGCACCCAGGTGGGTGGCCAGGGCAGAGGGGGGCACTGATAGCTGCCCTTGCCAGCTTTGTGACCTAAGTGGGCGCTTAGCCAACTGTAATGGGCAGGCAGGACTTGAGTACCATTGCAGGTATCTGCATATGTTGCACAATATTTTCTGAAGCTCACAGATCTAAAGGAGAGGAGAGCTGGTCTTGTGGTAGCAAGCATGACTTGTTCCCTTAGCTAAGCAGGGTCTGCCCTGGTTGCATATGAATGGGAGACTAGAAGTGTTAGCACTGAAAGATATCTCCCTTAGGAGATGGAGCCACTCTGGGAAGAGCAGAAGGTTCCAAGTTCCCTCCCTGGCTCCTCTAAAATAGGACTGAGAGAGATTCTTGCCTGCAACCTTGGAGAAGCTACTGCCAGTCTGTGAAGACAATACTGAGCTAGATAGACCAATGGTCTGACTCAGTATATGGCAGCTTCCTTTGTTCCTATGTAAAGCCACTGTTCCATCCAGCATACCACACTGGTAGCTGGGAGATAGAGCTACCCTGAATCTCTTCTCAGAGCTGAGCTTTATGGATGCTACTGTCAACATGGATTGTTCTGCCCCAGTTGTCTTTTTTTATTCTACTAATTCAATGATCTTCACTATTTTTCAAGTGTGGGGGTCAGTTTGACCAAAAAAAAAAACAAACCCACCCTTCGACGTGAGAGCCATTTCTCACTGTGCTGATCTCCGCATAGTACTGTGCTCTCCTCAGTGCTGGAAAGTCCCTTTAAGAAAGAGATGGAGATCTCTGTTCAGAGTTCTAGGAGGAGAGCACTGGGAAGGGCTACACTTCCCAGCACTCTGGGCATGCCTTCCAAGATGATGCAGAGGCTCAAGGGGGCACAATTTCTCTTATAGAAGCCCCCTTGACGGCACTGGGCAAAGCTCAGTGAGAATGGCCATCTCCTCATGATCCCAGGGGCACTGTGCAGAATAGCTGTGGCTGAAGGCCCAACAAACTATTAGTCAGGAAGCCACATTTAGGATTGATGGGGGCCACCATGGGCCCCTGTGCCTCACAATGAAGAACACTCGTCTAATACTTCTAATACAGTTGAGATGCATCTCTGATCTACAAGTGTGGAGGGGGAAAGGAAACATATAAATCTGTAGCAATCCTCAGCACTCCTTGCATCAAGTAATTTCACATTAACTAGCTTAACCCATCTGCATGCTAGTACTTGATTGCTCCCCTCACTTCCCACCACAGCCCCCTCACCTGAGAGTTCTCTCCATCCTCACCTGAGTTGCACTCCTCCCTCCCCCCCCCATCCCATTGCTTCCATCTGCCTCCCACCACCTATGGCCTCTGTAGCTCTGCGCAGCAGCGATAGTTGACCAGGCCCTTCCTTGCTGCCACCACTGCCACCACCATGGCCACTATTCCCCTCAGGCTACTGATAGACCCAGGCCCGTCCCTTGCCCTTCCATCTTTCTCTCTTCCCCTTCTTTCTTTTTCTCTCTCCTCCACTTGCTCTTCCCCTCTGTCTTTCTTCCCCTCCCTTCTCTCTCTCTCTCTTTCTCTCTTCCTTCCTGAGTTAATAGGAAACAGTTATCTTGTTTGCTTGTCTAATTCGCACAGTGGCAGCCTCCTTCTCCTGAAAGGGCTCTTTCCTCTCTCATGACCCCTCTCTTCACACTCCCCATCCACTATCCTTTTATATAAATAGATTATTCTCTCCTCTACAATTTTCCAACCAGTAACAGCGCATTCCAACTGACCTCAACCATCACAGGCTCCTCTTCCCTATCTGCATATGGAATCCCTACTGCCCAATCACCACGGTGCTCCTGCTCTGTTACCTCTGATTGGTAAAGCACTGTGTGGGCGAGGCTTGCCATGCAGCATTTGCCACGGACCACCTAAGCCTTTTAGATAGATAGACAGACAGATAGATAGATAGATAGATAGATAGATAGATAGATACTCATTGTGATTTTTGACAAGTACCACACCCCTGGAGATGGAAAATAGGTAATAGCATTACAGCACTTTACTTTCAGCTTTCAGTGTGTTATCATACTTTTATTGTCCTGACCATCAGGCCTGCAGCAACCAAATTTGGAATGGAAATTAAAATAGGCAGGGATGTTCTCCAAAGATTATTCCACAGAAAGAGTACAATTTGTTTATTGTTACCCTAACCCTATCCTAACCTTTTCCTGTGTGCCAAAATCACTGAAATTTTACCCTAATTGTCTGAGGGTAGGGATAAAGAAGGGGTGATAACACAGAGAAAGCCGTAAGTGCAACAGTTCTATCTCTAGGGGACAGAGGTTACCAAAAATCATTAAGAGCATTAGTACCATGAGTTGACACCGATGGCCAAAATTTGTGGGCTTGGCTCATGGACTGTTTTCAGAGTGTAAGCAAAGCAGGGATGTTTTGCCCACTTGCACAACAGGAGACATGCAGAAAGACTGGGAGAG
Organism: Hemicordylus capensis; assembly: GCF_027244095.1. Classification (NCBI taxonomy): domain Eukaryota; kingdom Metazoa; phylum Chordata; class Lepidosauria; order Squamata; family Cordylidae; genus Hemicordylus; species Hemicordylus capensis. Next base: position 37,883,903 of record NC_069660.1, on the reverse strand, counting down.
TTGCAGGCTAGGCTGCATATTTGCTGTATGTAGAATTTAATCACACATGTCAATATATGCTTTATTAATTATCATTAATAATTACACATTAATAAATAATATATTTATGATAATTAATAATTATTAATGATAATAATTATATATCCTAATCATTAAACATGATTGTTTTGAGCTTTTTTACCTGACCAAACTGGGGGTGGGGGGAGCTAGAGGGGAGACAAGATCTTTTCTTCCTGCTCCCAGAACCTGTTGATGGCTCTGCCGTTTGTGCGCCCAAACAAACAGCTTGAGCAATCTCCATAGGATCATAGGAAGCTGCCATATACTGAGTCAGACCATTGGTCTATCTAGCCCAGTATTGTCTTCACAGACTGGCAGCGGCTTCTCCAAGGCTGCAGGCAGAAATCTCTCTCAGCCCTATCTTGGAGATTTCGCCAGGGAGGGAACTTGGAACCTCCTCCATGGTTGAAATCGAGAAGGGTAGAATCCAAGCTGGGTCTTCCAGTATTCCACAATGCACTGCGCAAACAACAGAGGGGCAGCCCTCAGTAGTCATTACAGCAACAGGGCTCCTCTCCCTGGCCTCACAGGCCTCACAACTTCATGGTAAACATGGCTGCCAGCCACCCAGGAGCAATTTAAGAGCAGCAGTGGCACACATTATTGGGGAAAAAATCCATTCTGTACATTGTCTGTGCTCTTCTTTTTGCAGTATTTACGTCTATGTGTATTTGTGTAGTTTGGCCTAGGAGAGGGAGGAGTCTAGGTCACTGATTGGTTGATTTGACTTTTGAATTCAGTCCTGTGTCTGCATCCTCACAACTGTTTCAGACTTTGAGCTGTAAAGAAGTAGTTCTTTTTCTCTCCTGGGCAGGAGATTGCTATTTTGTTATTTTTCTTCCTGCAAATAAATACAAGCCTCATTTTATCCTCAACTCCGCTGTGTGTTTTTAAATAACTTTGCAACACACATGACCAGAAGACGCAGTAGGATGGGCTCTGTTTTCCTCCTGCTTCACTTTTAGCCTAGGTAGTGGATCTAGGCTACCCAGGCACAGAGGTGCTGGTTCGAGAGGACTCCCAGTGCCCCCACATGACCAGAAATTCCTAGGTTAACCCTCTCCTACCCAGGAATCTCTGGTCATGAGAACCACTCTGTTGTTTTGTTGTTTGCAAACAGTGGCAACCATACCCTGACTTCCCAGAATTGCCTTTCATCATGGCTTCAAGAGGGTTTTTCCCAAAGCTTTTCCAGTGCTCAGCTGGCCTTATTTTCAACTGTTTCCGTAACTATTGCAGCAACTCCAAAAGGGGATGCTTTGTGGCTATAACGGGGGTTTTCTGAGTGACAGTAATATTTCCTCTTTTGTGCATAGTAGAAACAAATGGTTATTAGCCAGATAATTACCTCCTTTACTCCTCCTCTACTATTTATTGAAATGCTTAGATGGATTGTACAAGGAGCATTCCTTGACACTGGACTGAAGCAGCTATTTTCTTTATGCATTTCATTATAAGGACCTTTTTATCGTGCTTTTATGCTTCCAAAGGAGCATTCAAGGCAGCTAACAAACAAACTGAAAAACAGAAAGCTGGTAGTGTAGAGACTAAGAGATGAAGCTACAAATCAGGATGGAAGCTCTCAATCTGCTGTGGTGGTGGCACCGGGGCGGGGGGAATGGGGGGGGAGGCAGAAAAGGCTCAAAGTGCATTTATGAGTGGGCAAGCTGTGCCCCACATAAGAAATGGGGGGTGGGAAGGCAAACTAACTGTCTCAACTTCCATCCCTCTCAGAAGCACCCATCTACATTATTGGACTAATCTTATATCTACTTCCAAAAGAGCTGTAAATGTTATTATAAAGAGCTTTGTTATGCTCCCTCCCATAGGGTTTTTAAAAATATATCTTAAATCTTACTTATTTAGAGAGGCTTTTTAATGTGATTTATTATGGCCCGATAGGTTTTTCATTTTAATGCAGTTTGTTTTAATTGTTTCTCTTCTACATTGTGTTTTATTTGTTTTATTGTGTTAAATTTTATATTACTTTAATTGTTTTACTGTTGTGAGCTGCCCCGAGCAGTATTGTACTGGGGGGCAGGATATAAATATTTTCAATTAATTAATTAATTAATTAATTAATTAATCCTTTTGGATGCTCAACTGGAGCAAATGTAGTTGAGAGGGGGATATTGGCAGACTCAAGGTAACCTGAAGTTACGTTGGTTTCACAAAAATCTGAAGGGAAAAAACCCTAGGTGGGCAACCTCCCCCGTCACCCCAAAAAACCTGCCCCAATGTAAGTCAACAGAGTGAAAAGTTCACAGACGCAGAGGTCAATTAACTGCTAATCAGGTGGGAGGAGCTAATGGAACTCAGTGGTGAAGAGTAAGGGGAAGGAGGGCTTGAACAAAAAAGAAGGAAATTTCTCAGTTTGAAGAATACTCCCTCAAGATAATCGCAACCCCTTCTGCTTCTGAGAGGGAAAAGTGCATAAAACGTTCACCACTCTCAGGCTCACGTAACACATGCACACCAGGAATATACTGAAACATTTTGTTGCAAGCCCATACTTACTTTACAGGGTTGCTGAAAGGATTACCACAGGATAATACATGTGAAGCGCTATAAACACTCGAAAGTGCTCTGCAACTGCCAAGAATTATTATTACAACCAACAACTTTAACACAATCACAGACCAAAAATCCTTAAAAGCGAACGGAATGGCAGATAAAATAAAAACAATCACAAGAGGGCAGACAAAATAATTAACCTCCAGTCAAGCTAAATGCTTTCTGCTCCTGCCAGGCTCTGGCTAATCATCAGATTCCCACATATGTGTGCCAGAGCTGCTCAAATCCAAGACTTTCCAGATGCTTGTGCATGCAATAAATATGTCCCTTATATGTTAGGAAGGGGGAAATGTGGACATGTTTCCTCAGTTCCTCTATTGAGGAGATATGGCATTCTCCAAGAATATTCCCAATATATTCCCCACAATATATTACTAGTGGAAAAATGCAGTCTGGCCTCCAGTAAGCATATGCTATCCACAACGTCTGCCATGCCACTGCTGCAATAAATGACTGGTAATGCAACATTGGAAGGTTGACTATTTGCTCAGAATTAAGTAATGAAGTGCAACTTTACTAAAACCAGTAACTGGATGATATATTATAACGGATATGCAAAAGGGTAGTACGTACACACACACACACACACACACACACACACACACACATGGAAATCTCTAAGGTAAACATAAGAAAAACCCTGCTGGATCAGGCAAAGGTTCATCCTGCCTCACACCAGGTGCACCTCAGAAGCCCCACAAGTGAGGAAAACACTAACAAGTTAGTGTTCTCTAGCACCTGGTGTTCTGGGGCATGCCCCCTCTGATCCTGATGGAAATATACGCCTCTCCAGGAAGTTCCGGCTTTTCGTTTGCATCTCCTCTGGAATGGAGATGTGCATTCACATATCGGTCAAATTTACCCCGAAGTTCCTGCGAGTTATTAGGGAGCACTTCACACGCAATTCGGGTTTTTCCTCGTGCATTAGAGTGTAGTCCAATGTATATCCGGTGTAAAAAAAATCAACTTTTTGCATTGGGTTTTGGGGGCAACTTTGAACTCACGGTAAAGCCTCACAGAAAACCCATAGTAAAGCCTGCTGTCTGGGAAAGCTCTAGGCTAATAGCCGTTGACAACCCTATCTTCCATGACTTTGTCTAATCCCCCTTTAAAACCATTTCAATTGGTGGCCATTACCACATCCAAATCAGCAAATTCCATAGTTTAATTACACAAGAATCAGATAATTTTTAGGGCCCAACATACAGTAATTTGAGCCAAGAGACTCTTCCTCGGGTACAATGGAGCCAGTTTCTTCAGAGGAACTGCTTGATAAATAAACATGATGAAGTAACTACTGTACTACTAACTACTCAATTGCTCCTGAGGAAGTCTCTTTACCCCCAAAATGCATTGGGTCTTAATAAATGGAGTCTTGTGCACCTTGAAAGTCTTTCTTTCTTTCTTTCTTTCTTTCTTTCTTTCTTTCTTTCTTTCTTTCTTTCTTTCTTTCTTAACAAGGGATATCAGATTCATACCTATTTAAAGATCCCCCCACTATGTAAGATCTCCATATAAAAGCATCTCCCCTGAAGAACTTCTGTTCTCAGTCAATATTTTACTTACTGAAACCAAAAGTCATTGGTGGGTCTGGTTGTGCAGAACTATTTGTTTTTTGTTACTATGGGGCTTTTTTTAAGCCTTTCAAATATCTGTACAATATCATATTGTTAAATACAAACACTTTTTTTAAAAATGTGGATTAACTCTTTTCCTTGCTTAATGTGCATCTCATGTAGTTTATAGGGAGAATTCAGTGAATGGGACAGAAATAAGCCGGGGTGTTGCTAGATACTTAAAAGAAATACCTGATTACTACCTGATGAATGATTAATATTTCTGTTCATATCCGTGCAATTTTTTAAAAAGAAATGTTGGTGTTTTTTTTAAAGATCTGGGGCGTGGGCCTGCACCCTTCTTTGATAATTAAACTAAATCATATCCCACTCCCCAGGAATAATTATGTATGGGTTTTTTAAACGTTTCTAATATTATAATTATAATATAATGCTCTCCCTGCTGGCATCCATTCCTCAGCTTCCATTACAGTTCTTATAACACAGGTAAAAATGTGGCTCCTTGTGTAGGCTTTTATATGAGAGTACAATTTTTACTGCTGCTGCTTTGTGTTTTACTGTTGTATATAGGTTTTTAAACTTTTATATACATATATATTATTTGTATATTTATATTTAATATATGTACATTTTGTATTTTAATTGTGCATTGTTTTAATTATATTGCAAACTGATTATGGATTATTTTATTGAAAAGCAGTATAGAAATAGATCAATAAATAAGTAAATAAATAAAATTATGCAGCACCTATGAGGGTGGTAGCAACAGACAGTTAGGTGAGGCTTGGGGGTTTTTTGCCAGGGATTGTTTTGGTGGCTGTGAGGCTTTCATTTTTAGTTTCTCTTTTGTCTGGAGAGAGACAATGGGAGGAGCCATCTAGGGCTGCGGTGAGTCACACCTGTTGGGATGGGCTACATTCCTGTTGAGCCTAGTTGCCTCAGTTTGAATCCTACTCTCTACATAAGAAGAGGCGGCCAGAGAACTTTGCAACCAGAACTTAGTGACCAAGAATTAGCAAATAGAATCATAGGAGTTTTGCAGAGTTTATTAGGGAAATGTGCAGGAGAGCTTGAAAGGAGCCCCTGTTGATCATACGGTGCCCAGCAGGCAGAGAATGTAAGTACTACTCCGTCTTTTATATTTACGGGAAATGAAGTTTAAACTGTTGAATAGCTGACAACTTCAGCTACAACCTAACTTTCAAACAAACAATCTCCAAACACTCTAAACAGCCAACAAAACCAGTCATGAAGGTAGAAAGCCAGCAGGGGAGGGGGTGCTTCCCAGGGTATTGCACACAATGTTGCATGTATGACTATATGTTTGATGGGCAGAAGTCATGGGTGTGTACTCAATGCAAGGAGCTCCTGGCACTTAGGAAACAAGTTTGTTCCTTCAAAGCCAAGGTGGATGATCTGGGGAAGCTCAGAGTCAGAGAGGTATATGGATGAGACCTTCAGGGATGTGACAAAGGCCTCCTACTCCCAGTCTAATAGCTCCTCTGCTGTCATGGAGAACGGAGCTCTCAGAGAAGGAGGACACCATTCTGAGGAAGAGGGAAATGCTCGCTTAGAAGGGACCCCTTCCATGGAGGTTGAGCCCATATCCTTGCACATAGGGGATACTCCTCCAGTGGGTAGGGGCCTACTAGTAGTGGGCATTGAAAATTTTCATTTCAAAAATATCAATTCCATGTTTGGAATCATTAGGAAGAGGATTGAAAATAAAATTCCTAATATCATAATGCCCTTATACAAATCTATGGTGTGGCCACATTTGGAGTACTGTGTACAGTTCTAGTCACCATCTCTCAAAAAGGACATCATAGAACTGGAGAAGGTGTAGAAGAACATAAGAACAGCCCTGCTGGATCAGGCACAAGGCCCATCTAGTCCAGCATCCTGTTCCACACAGTGGCCCATCAATTGCCTCTGGTGCGCCCATAGGCAAGAGGTATGTGCATGCCCTCTCTCCTGCTATTGCTCCCCTGCAACTGGTATTGAGAGGCTGGAGATGGCCCACAGCCACCAGACTGGTAGCCATTGATAGACCTGCCCACCAAGACTTGCATTTTGGGCGGTATACAAATGTGTTAAATAAATAATATATATAATAATGATAAATGAAACTAAGCCGCTTTTAAAGCCATCCAAGCTGGTGGCCATCACCACATCCCATGGCAAAGAATTCCAAAGATTAATTATGCACTGTGTGAAAAAATACTTCCTCTTGTCGGTCCTAAATTTCCCGGCCTTCAGTTTCATGGGGTGACCCTTGGTTCTAGTGTTGTAAGAGAAGGAGAAAAATGTTTCACTGTCCATCCTCTCCACTCTATGCATAATTTTATACACCTCGATCATGTCTCCCCTTAATCGCCTCATTTCCAAGGTAAAGAGCCCCAGATGCTGTAGCCTCACCTCATAAAGAAGGTGCTCCAGGCCCCTGACCATTTTAGTTGCCCTCTTTTGCACCTTTTCCAGTTCTGCAATATCCTTCTCAAGATACGGTGACCAAAGCTATATGCAGTATTCCAGATGTGGCTGTACCATAGATTTGTACAAGGGCATTATAATATTAGCATTTTTATTTTCAATCCCCTTCCTAATGATTCCTAGCATGGAATTAGCCTTTTTCACAGCTGCCGCACACTGAGATGATACTTTCAATGAGATGTCTACAGGGCAAGAGGGCAAGCCAGATGATCAGGGGCCAAGAACACCTTCCTTATTAGGTAAGGAACACCTGGGGCTTTTTAGTTTATAAAAAAGAGGACTGAGGGGAGACATAATAGAGGTCTAAAAAATTATGCATGATGTGGAGTGAGTGGAGAGCGAAATTTTCTCCTCTTGCAAAACTCTAGAACCAGGGGTCATGCCATGAAACTGATTGCCAAGAAATTTAGAACCGACCAAAGGAAGTACTTTTTCACACAATGCATAAACCACATATGGAATTCTCTACTACAAGATGTGGTGAAAGCCACCAGCCTTGAAGAAGGGCTTAGATAAATTCATGGAGGACAAGTCTATCAATGGCTTCTATTATGAGGGCTATAAGCCACCTCCAGCCTCAGAGGCAAGATACTTCTAAATAACAGTTGCAGGGGAGCAACAGCAGGAGAGAGAGCATGTCCTCACCTCTTGCCTGTGGGCTTCCCTAAGGAAACTGGTGGGCCACTGTGTGGAACAGGATGCTGGACTAGATGGGCCTTGCCCCCGATCCAGCAGGGCTGTTCTTATGTTCTTAGAGGTTATCTTCCACACACTGTGCAGGTGCCTTCACTTCCTTTCTGAAAGAGGTCATGGAGGAGGGAGGTGGCTGATGAGATTCACACCTACGAGCCATTCATTGGGGGCCTGTGCACCATGTGCCACCTCCTAATGATGTTCCTGGAAACAAGTGTCAAGTACTGAAACAATCCAAACAAGGATAGCATCTCATGTCCTGCCAGAAAAATGAAATCACTCAGCAAATCCATACAATAAGTATAAATTAGACATGATTAATCCAGTGAATCCAACAGATACCTACATCCATACATGTTCGGTGCCAGACCCTTACTGGAATCCAATATGCTCTGAATAATATTAGTTGCCCCTTTGCCTTCAAGTGTTGCTGCAAGTCTAAAAAAATTAGGAATACTGTAAATTGTTCTTCCAACTGCTTACTGTAGTTGTGATCCTGGTTTACATTTCCCATATCCGTGATCCACCTGAGGATGGTTCCTAGTAACTTTTGAAACTTTACACCCAATAATCGTCTTATTTAAAACTGACACTGGCCGAAATATCATGCAGAGAACTGGGGACAGTCATAGATCCAGCTGAACTGCTACAAGGATTTAAAGAAATAAACCAGTGCTGCGATAGTCCTACTAACTCCTGTGCAATCTAGGGATGTGCCCAAACCAGCTCAGGCTGCCATGTGCGGGGTGAGAATAGGTTCCTTTTAAAAGAGGTAAGCAGGTCCTTACCTGCTTCTCCAGCATGTGCATGCCGACATCACGTGCAGGCTGCTGGGAGCAGCGCTGCAACCACGCACAACCTTTTGGAAAGCGGGTCCTGTGCCCAGAAAAGCAGTGGGTTGCCGGAGAAGTAGTTAGCATAAGAACATAAGAATTCACATTACGCCTAGATTAAACAACTGTGTGAACAAGCCTAGTGTCTTACATACCACAGTGTCTTACAAAGGCTTCTTTTTGCAGCAGTAAGAAGCATAGCCCCCAGGAACAGATACATTCAAGTTGAAAGGGCTTTTGGAGGGAGGGGAGAGTTGCCTCCCCCACCCGCCCACATCTGCTCTGCTTTGGAAAGAAGCCTTCAGTAAAGGGATGATGAAGGCTTCTTGAGGGCCTGCAGCCCTCCTTTTGGCTATGGAAGGCTACACATCACACATCTCGCTATGTCCAATGGAAGTATCATCGCAGTGTGTGATTGCACTAGGAATGTGCCCGAACCAGCTTGGCATCTCCTTAGGGAAGCACTGAACCAGGTTGGGCACCCGCATTCAAACCGGTTGGGTGGGGCATGGATCGGTTCCCTTAAAAAGCAAGCAAGCAAGCAGGTCCTTAAATCCTTTTGGAGTTCTTGGAGAGTGTCAGCAAGTGTGTGGAAGAAAGTGATCCAGTTGACATAGTATACCTGGACTTCCAAAAAGCTGTTGACAAAGTTCCTCATCAAAGACTCCTGAGGAAACTTAGCTGTCATGTGATAAAGGGACAAGTACATGTGTGGATTGCTAACTGGTTGAAAGACAGGAAACAGAGGGTAGGTATAAATGGAGAATTTTTGCAATGGAGGGAAGTAAGAAGTGGGGTCCCCCAGGGATCTGTACTGGGACTGGTGCTTTGTAATCCTATATAATAAAAGGCTAAGTGAGTGGCCGTGGCTTTGGAACGTTGGGGATCTGCGTCCCTGCCTCCCTGGGCTGTTCTGGGCCTGCGTGAAGCGCAGGCCCAGAAGAGCCCAAGGGACACAGGACCTCAGACACCAGTGTCCCACAGCCACGGGCGGCCATTAGCCGGTGTGTGGCGGCGGGGGAAAGTGGCCGAGGCGGCGGCGGAGCCGCCGCCTCAGCCATGAGCTGCGGCACGGCAAGAGGAGGCCGAGGCAACCAGAAGCGGCCGCCCTGAAAAAGGCGAGGGCAATGGCGGCGGGGGAAGACCGAGACGGGGGACAGGGAAGCTGGGCGAGGTGGCAGCAAAGCCGCCAACGAGGCCCCCGCCCGCTCACAGCTGCCGCCGCCGCCTGCTCACCCGCCCTCCCAGCTGCCCAAAATCACCTTCCCCGCTCCCCCCCAAAAAAGATTAAGGGCCAAAATGGCCCATGAGAAGGTCGCCGCCCCCGCCTATCGCCCTCCCAGCTGTTGAAGACCACCTTACCCGCTCCAGCCCGAGGGAAAAGAGAGGAGCTCACGAGCAGAGCTCCTCTCTGTGCTAAGTCACTGCTCAAACTGCCGCTATGGACGCAAAGGACGCCTATTGCGTCCATTGCGACAGTATAGGCAGCAGCTTAACACAGAGAATAGCTCTGTTTCCGAGTTCCTCTCTTCTCCTTCGGGCTGGAGCGGGTAAGGTGGGCTCCGGCAGCTGGGTGCGCGGGAGGGCGATAGGCGGGGGCGGCCACCTTCTCATGGGCCATTTTGGCCGTTATTCATCCACCCACCCCCCCAAAAAAAGTAAAAGCAAAATAAGGAAGAACAAAAACAGAGACAACAACAAAACAAAAAACAAAAAGAGAGAGGGGACAAGGGGGGGGGGAAGAGACAGAAAGAGAGAGAGAGAGACAGAAAAGACGGGATAGAAAGCTAGCGCCCGTTATCATAACGGGCTTAAAAATACTAGTGTATTCATAAATGATCTAGAAGTAGGGATAAGCAGCGAGGTGTCCAAATTTGCAGATGATACCAAACTCTTTTGGGTAATGAAATCCAAAACGGATTGTGAGGAACTCTCCAAACTGGGTGAGTGTGGAACAAAATGGCAAATGCGGTTCAGTGTTGGCAAGTGTGATGTAAAGTGTTACTTGGAGGAAACAACAAAAGAATTTCTCTGATTTTTGTTGTTAAACAAAAGAAGCTCTGAGGTTCTGGTGACTATTGGCTTTTTAAAGGGGTGGAGGAGACAGAGATAATCTCACACACATCCCAACACAGGTTGATATGGGGATGGATGATGCATCCAAATGATATGTTGCCCCAGTCAGGGCTGTCTGAAAGGGGGGCAGTCTCCCAGGATCCTGTGCCTACAGGGAACTCCATCAGGGGCGTATCTATGGTAGGGCAGGCAGGGCACATGCCCCAGGCACCACTTGAAGGGGAACACCATTTTAAAAAATTAAGAAAATGGCTGCCAAAAACAAAATGGCCACTGTGCATGCTCAAATGGCCCCTGTGAGGCCCTAAGCCATGCCAGGCCTCACAGAGGCCATTTGAGCATGTGTGGTGGCCATTTTGTTTTCAGCGGCCATTTAAAAAAAAATTAAAAATGGCCACCGCACATGCTTAAATGGTCCTTGCGAGGCCCTAGAGTCCAGAGGGGGAGGGGGAACCTTTGCAGACCCCCCATGGCATCTGGAAGCCCCCCAAAGGGGCTACAGGTTAAAAAAAATTTTTTTTAATGTAATATAATATACGTCACTGTACACATATTCAGTTTGGCACTACGTACAGAGAATCAGGGCTTGTGAATACTGAGCTGAAGCTTATGAGTTAAGATTGTATTCATTTGCTCTTACTTTGCTTCTTGTGATAAGTGAGTTAAATGTGATGTCTTAATAATATGACTATTCATGGTGAGTTTGTCTTTGAATCAGTGTGAAATCCTTAGCATTAAGGCTCACTGGGAGTTTCTTGCTCTCTTTCTCTCATTTTAACTGTCTTTCTGAAATTCTAGAATATATTCCAAGCAGTGACACAGTTTACTCTGCATATCCTTTAATTATTTTCAGAGTATCTTGGATAAGTCAAATTCTCCATTTATTTTTAAAACTTATGTGACAGTGATGCTACAATGCATAGTAGAGAATTAGACAGGCACATCTTTTTCCAAGTACACCTCCACATAGTATTTGGGTATTTCATGAGCCCCAGCATACTGAAATTTGTAGTTTTCCAGCATTTTTTGGTCTGGCTACATCCACTGCTAAATAGTTTTTGAAATATTAAAAGATTAATGAGCTTGACTTGTATTTTTCAGCTGATATTATGGTAAAGTTATCTGAAAGATGAGTGTCAGATGTTTGGACAGGAGTCACAATTTCAGTGCTTGCCCTAGGCGCTATTTTCCCTAGATACGCCTCTGAACCCCACATACACTGTAATAGCACAGCAACAGAGACTTGGCCAACGTTTGGCCAGTGAAGTGGTCAAATTAGATGACACCAAACTCTTCTGGGTAGTGAAATCCAAAACGGATTGTGAGGAGCTCCAAAAGGATATCTCCAAACTGGGGGAGTGGGCGACAAAATGACAAATGCGGTTCAGTGTAAGCAAGTGTAAAGTGATGCAGATTGGGGTGAAAAACACCAACTTCACATATACACTGATGGGATCTGAGATGTCATTGACTGACCAGGAGAGAGAACTTGGGGTCATGGTGGACAGCTCGTTGAAAGTGTCATCTCAGTGTATGGCAGCTGTGAAGAAGGCTAATTCCATGCTAGGAATCATTAGGAAGGGGATTGAAAATAAAAATTCTAATATTATAATGCCCTTATACAAAACTGTGGTGTGGCCACACCTAAAGTACTGCATACAACTTTGGTCACTGTATCTTAAGAAGGATATTGTAGAACTGGAAAAGGTGCAGAGGAGGGCAACCAAAATGATCAGGGCCTAAAGCACCTTCCTTATGAGGCAAGGCTACAACACCTGGGGCTTTTTAGTTTAGAAAAAAAAAATTACTTTGGGGAGACATAATAGAGGTCTATAAAATCATGCATGACATGGAGAAAGTTGTTAGAGAGAAATTCTTCTCCCTCTCACATAACACTAGAACCAGGGATCATCATCCTATCAAATTGATTGCCAGGAAATTAAGGACCAAGAAATGGATGTACTTTTTTACACAACACATAATCAACTTGTGGAATTCTCTGCTACAAGATGTGGTGACAGCCTACAACCTGGATGGCTTTAAGAGGGGTTTGGATAACGTCATGGAGGAGAAGTCTATCAACGGCTACTAGTCAGAGGGCTATAGGCCACCTCCAGCTTCAAAGGCAGGATGCCTCTGAGTACCAGTTGAAGGGGAGTAACAGCAGGAGAGAGAAGGCATGCCCTCAACTCCTGCCTGTAGGATTCCAGTGGCATCTGGTTGGCCACTGTGTGAAACAGGATGCTGGACTAGATGGAACTTGGGCCAGATTACGCAGGGCATGCTGGAGCTTTCGGGGGCCGATTGGCCCCCGTTCCCCCCAGCCCCTTCCGGCTCTGTCACGGAGCCGGCAATCGTGTGGGTGGCTGATCCGGCTGCCCAGGGCTCCCTCCCTGCTCGTGAGCGGGGAAAGCAGGCTTAGCCCGCTCTCCCCGCTCACTGCCCCAAACCGGGTCTCACTGATTGTGAGACCCAGCTCAATGACTATGCTGCTGGAGTGGTATGCTTGTATAGTGATGATAGCAGCATAACCGTCCTATATGTTCATCTCCTGTTTAACACCAACAATTGTTCTGGATGGCTTTGGATGATATTCTCTTTACTGAACAATGTGCTTCTGCCCATTGCCACGCTCATAAATTTTCAGTTCACTGTTTAAACATATCTAAAACCAATTCATGTGTTTCTTTCCCCAGTTTTGCAATAGTTGCTTCCTCAAAGAAACTCATTATGATAGGTGATATTTCATATCCATTACTGGGTTACAGAACCAGTTTTGGAAATCACCATATTCCTTGAAACAGTAATAGAAACCATTTTGCTTTCTAGTTACAGACTGGTCTTTCTAGATTTTTTTTTTTTCCTTTTAGGGAAACAAAGAATTCATAAACCCTGTAAAACAAAGTCAGTTGAAGTTACACAAGTGTTTGTCTTGCAGTCTAATTCACACCTCAGGTATGCTGACGTGCAAAGATTGAACTTGGAAGAAAAGTTTCATCAAAATAAATTGAGGATGTTTCTAAGTGAAACAGTTAAATCTATTCCTGTTCTTCAGGTTAATTGAGTTAAGGATCAGACTCATACTACCCTGAGAACTAACAAAGCTCTGAACTGAAAACTTCTGTTTAATAGCTGTGTCCAATGCATGTGAACCGGAGGCTCACACTGTGATGTGGAATATAGCAGGCGGCTGAAGATGTGAAAAGTCAGAGTATATTCTATTATTTCTGGATGCATTAAAAAAAATAGCTCCTAAGAAGTGTGTGTGAAGTTTTATTGCAAGTAAAGCAGCTGTTTGTGACCATGATCATCAAGGCATGTTGTGTATATACATACAGATACACAGTGAAGGGAAGAGGCTTTTCAGATGATACTGTATTTACCTGAATCTAAGACTAGGTTTTTTCCCAAGTTTTTAAATATTAGAAATCAGGAAGTAGTCTTAAATTCAGAGTCTTGTTGCTTTTGAGTAAATGCAGGTATAACCTGTATTTAAAGTCAAGTCAAGTCGTGCCGTCGAGTCGGTTCCAACTTCTAGCAACCACAGAGCCATGTGGTTTTCTTTAGCCCCTACTTTTTAAGGGGGTTATCTTAAATTCTTAGTTCTCTTTGATTTGGGTAAATATGGTATGATAAGGAAAGAATTGCATCATTGGTACTCAGTTGCAACCTTTTCTGAAGATTGTGCTTCTCTTCTGATGATATCACATTTTCTCAGCACACAAGCCACAATATTTTATCTAAAGTAGTAGAAGTAGTATAAATATTTATATACCACTCATGGAGCAGCAGGGAAGTGACTTGACTAGCAAGCATGAAGTTGCCGGTTCAAATCCACGCTGAATCCCCAGACTATGGGAAACACCTATATCGGGCAGCAGCAATATAGGAAGATGCTGAAAGGCATCATCTCATACTGCGCAGGAGGAGGCAATGGTAAACCCATCCTGTATTCTACCAAAGACAACCACAGGGCTCTGTGGTCGCCAGGAGTCGACACCAACTCGACGGCATACTTTACCTTTTATCAGCAAAAAGCTCTCAAAACAGTTTATATTAAAAAGGAACAGATGGTTCCCTGTTCCCAAAATGCCCACGATCTAAAAAGAACCTCATAGTAGATACCAGCAAGAGCCACTGGAGGTATGTTGTGCTGGGGTTCAATAGGGGCAATTGCCCTCCCCCTGCGAAATATAGGAGAGCCACCATTTACAAAGGTGCCTCTTTGTTCACTTAGCAGGGGTAACTGACCAAGTACTATTCAGGCCTGGTCAGGAGAGAAAAACAGCAGAAGGTCAAAAGTGGGTGGGAAGTTACTATCTTGGATACTTAAAAACTTCAAGAGCCTTCACCACCACTGCCACTATTACTAATAGTTTCATACCTTGATCCTTGTTACACTGATGTCCTGACATCCCTGTTTCCATCACGGCTGTTACTGGATTGTCACCAACATTTTAAAAGAGTGAAATTTGAAGCGAATTTCAGAGTTCCTCCCAAGAAAAAAGATGTAAGAATTTTCAAGGGAAGTCAAATGAATCTCTGTAAAGTTTCTGCACATTCCTAGGGTGGGCACAGAAATTTCCCCAGGTTTTTGTAGGTCTCTAGGGTGGGCGTCAAAACTGCACACTAAATGAAACTCAAGGAAGCCCACTCAAGGAAGTAAAAACCGGGTTGAAAATACAGCCCCTGAAGCCAAAAGGAACTATATTTTTTCAACAGTTTGCACTGCCTTTTGGGGCCAGGGCCAGGCTGGCGCCCCCTAGCAATCAGACTGGCTGGAGAACATTGATGAGCAGGCTGTTCCAGCCAGTAAGAACAAAACAGGAAGTTAGTGCACGAGGGTTTATTTTATTTTATTTATTTATTTATTGTTAAATTTATATACCGCCTTTCATTAAAAACAATCCCAAGGTGGTTTACAAAAGTTTAAAAAATATAATAAAAATGACAGCTAAAAGTATTAAGCTAAAAATATGAAAACAAATCTGATTTTAAATATATAATATACAAACACAAAAACTGTACATGAATAAAAACACACAGAAGGAGCAATAAAGCAACCATGTAAAGGCCTGGATAAAAAGCCACGATTTAACAAGCTTTCTAAAAACTGTGAAGGAGTCTGAGGAGCGACTGGGAGAGCATTCCAAAGTCTGGGGGCAGCAACAGAGAAGGCCCTGTCCCGCATGCACAATGACCAAGCCTCCCTCATTGTCGGCAGCCAGAGCAGAGCCCCCTCAGATGATCTCGTCAAGTAGGCAGCAACCCTTGGGAGCAGGCAGTCCCCCATGGTATCCCAGGCCCAAACCATTAAGGGCTTTAAAGGTCAAAACCAGCACCTTGAATTGGACCCAGAAACACACTGGTAACCAGTGCAGCGCTTTCAAAATAGATGTGATATGAACACACCGGGCAGCTCCGGAATGAACCCTAGCTGCCGCATTTTGTACAAGTTGCAGTTTCCGGATATTCTTCAAGGGCAGCCCCACGTAGAGCACATTACAGTAATCTAGCCGTGACGTGACTAAGGCATGGGTAACTGTGGCCAGTTCTGCCTTCTCGAGAAAGCTCGCGCACTAGCTGAAACCGTGCAAAGGCACCCCTGGACACCGCCTCCACCTGAGCTTCCAAAAGCAGAGCCGGGTCCAGTAATACCCCCAAGCTGCGTACTTTAGGCTTATGCCCGAAACGTTTCGGAGGCCATTTTAAAGGCCTCCGAAGCGTTTTGGCACTGGGGCGGGATTCGGTGCTTCGGCACCAGCGGTGATACTACTTTAAGGGCAGGGGAGGGTGTACTCACCCCCCCGTCGCATTTCCCCCACCGGCGCTCTCCAAATTTCAAGCCCCTCGGGGCGGCAGCGTTCCTCCCTGCCGCCCCATTCCCCCTGTCGGCCGGAAGTGGCCGGAAGTTGCGAGCGCGCGTGCGCCTGTTGTGTGCGCGCGTGCATGGCAGACGGGCAGGTGGGCACGCGCGCATGATGGGCACATGCGCACTCACAACTTCCGGCCACTTCCGGCTGAGGGGGGGAACGGGGTGGCAGGGAGGAACGCTGCCGCCCCGAGGGGCTTGAAATTTGGAGAGTGCCGGCGGGGGAAACGCGGCGGGGGGGTGAGTACACCCTCCCCCGCCCTTAAAGTAGTACCCCCGCCGGTGCCAAAGACTATTCGGGCACATCCCTAGCGTACTTGCTACTTCAAGGGGAGTGCAACCTCATCTAGAACAGGTAGAATCACCTCATCCCGATTGGCTCTCCTACTGACCAACAGTACCTCTGTCTTGTCCAGATTCAGTCTCAGTTTATTAGCCTACATATAACCCATCACAGCCTCCAATCCCCGATTCAGGACATCCACCACCTCCCTAGGATCAGGTGACAAGGAGAGAAAGAGCTGAGTGTCATCTGCATAGGGCTTCAATTGTCAGTCTTCAAGTACACAGGAATCAAGCGTAAAGAAATCAATTGGCATACATGCATATGGTTAAAAGCTCTATGCATTCTCAAGTACTGTAATAACTTTGTAACAGCTTGATGTTGGGGTGTCATTGATCAAGCCCCACTAAAAGCAACAGCAATGTGAAGTTTTCAGCATTATGTAGATAACCTTGGTAGTTACCAAAAAAAAAAAAGTGTGTTTCTGAAGTGTTCAGCATGCTTCCCTGGGGAGGCTTACGGACAACTGCCAAGAGAACAAGCTTCTCCCCTCCTTCCAGTTCTGCATACACATTTGCTGCCATCATGTCAACTTTCACCCTTCACTACATCCCATACCCATAACATCAGCCCTCCTCTAGAACTTGTTCAACTAAACTGCACCCCCTCTGCTGGTTGGATGGTTGTATTGCAGTGATGCTACTCAAGCACACATGCAGTTCAAATCCCATTTCTGAGTATTAAAGATATTTGAAAGAAAAATGTATGGCTTCATTTTAAATGAAGGGGCCTCCTTTGCTTGATAGTTCAATCTTGAGTCAGTTCAATTCTCAGGCCTAAACACATTGTCAACTTGCCTTTTTAAAGGAACTAAGCAGTTACCATAATTGCTTGGCAGCTCAAAGACAATCTAGCAGCTAATTCTGTAATATAGCCAGTAGCTTTCAGATCTTGAGACTTTGCTATTCACTCTTGAAAAACGACAGTAGCTTTGGCTGTGAATTACTGTGATGTGTCAGCTATAATATGTAATATAAGCCAAAAGTGGATTGGGATACCATTTTTCCCCCTAGCAGTGTGTATGAGAAAATATTTGACACAGGCTTCGTAAGTCAGTGGTAGAGGTGGGCCAGAAAGGGGGCTCACTTAACCTGCCCATACTTATTTCCTGTATTGCAAGCCTAGCTCACTAGCTCTTTCCACAATTGCATATTTCAGATTGCATATTTCAATGCCCCAGATGAGTATTGAACTGAAAGCCTTTTATTGAACTGCAGAATAACCTGTTCTACATATTCTTGGAATATGCCTTGCTTACACTTTCTAGTATCAGAGTAGATCTTCTCCCTGCCCCACTATGCATTCGTGTTCAAAGGACACTTTTATATCCAATACTTCTGTTAGCTACCTGCTAAGGGTGTGCAAACAGGTTCGAGGTCGAGCAGGTTCAGTCTCGAACCTGTTCGGTTCAACAATCCAGTGCCAGATTGGTGCCGGACCAAACACACCTGGCCATTTGGGGGTGTTCACAAATGACTAGACCACACAGATACCCATTAGGCATGTGTGGCAGCCTCCAAAATGGCCACCATGATGGTGGTGAGGCCCAGAACGGGCCGAAGAGCACCCAGAACAGGCTGAAGAATGCCCGAATGGGGTGAGAGGGGCAGTTTTGGAGGCCAAAGAGGGGAGGTGCCTCTGGAGGCATCCCTACGGCCATGCTAGCAACCCACAGAAGGGGTACGTAACTAAAAATAATAATTAAAAAAAATATTCGCGAACCCACCCAAACTGAACCAAACGGGGTTCAAGGGGGTGCAGGACTGAATTGGCCCAGTCTGGTTTGGGTTCAGTTCAGATGCAAACCAAACTGGGCCAGCCGGTTTTGTGCATGCCCCTACTTCCTTAGAAAGAGCATACACTGTTTCTAAGGAAGACACCACATGCCTAAGTCAAAGGGCACATCTAGCTGGAACCTCTGCTCTTGGATCAGTGTTTATATTTGAAACTAGAAGCTGGCATGTCCGGGAAGGGAGCCTTCTTCCCCATTCCTGTGGGACCAGGGCCTCTTGGAGGAGAAAGAGATGTATCTTTGCAAAGTTGGGTGTTTTTTCTGGGAGACCATTGGACCAAAGTGTCTATCTGAAGGATGAGACAAAACTGGAGAGGTCAGACGCTAAAAAGCCGCTGAGAAAGATACATAAGACAAAGACAGGAGCCTCATTCAGACCTCATGAAATTGCCCCTCTGTAGCCATGTACAGCGGGGTGAAGGGGGAGGAAGTTCCACCCCCGCCGAATCAATCAGCAGCACTCCCTGCTGCTCATGCTTACAGAGAGGCTTATTAAGGAGCTTGGCCATGGCCAAAGGACAAAGTCCTCCAACAACTCCCCCCGCCACCTACACTTTACCATCATGTGTGCAAAGTGCACACCTGGCCCCTGTGTATGAGGTCAGACACAAGGGGACAGGGCCAATGCCAAGAATGGGGCCCATCAGCCCTGGCAGAGCTTCCGTTCCCCAGTCAGTGGCTTATGGAATTGCTGCATGGGAGCTCCTTTCCCTGTCTCCTCGTGGAGACAGGAGAAGTTGCTCCCAGTCAGTGATTTGGACCCTCCCCCACCCCTCCCCAGTCAGAGCTTCATTGAAATGCTTTTCCCCAGCACAGCCAACAGTTCAGTGAAACCCTGGCTGGAGAGGAGAGGGTCATGCCTCGCGCTCCCAGCCGGCGAGTGCTTTATTCGCCTGCTGAGTGCACAAGGGGGCACTCTAGCCAAGGGGGAGCCTTGGTGGCTGCCCCAGATCCTGGCTGCTGGTGCTGGGGGACGATCGTTCCCCCTTGCTCCATAGTCCCTAGGCCCCTGCTAGGAGGGGAAAGCCCAATACGTGATGCAGGCAGTTCTGTGATTGTGAAACTGGCTCAATCCAGTCTCACAGTCTTGGAAGTGCTCACACATTGGACTTTCCCCTCTTCAAACAAGCCCTGCTGTAAGCGTGGGCAGCAGGGTGCACAGGTGAGTGCCACGGCGGGGGTGGGACTTCTTCCCCTTGGCCCCGCTGTACACCGCCACAGTGGGGCAATTTCGTAAGATCTGAATGAGGGAAAGAGGCCTGTAATGGGCCTGTAGGGAAGCAGGAGCCAACAATGAAGAAAGGACAGGCTGTGAGGAGCAGACAGTGGATGCTCATGAGGGAATGTGCTGGCTGCGGGGGGGAGAGAATTGTGCTACTGAGAACTGACTGAGGGAAAACCACTGAAGACCATTGCAAAACGACACTGGAAGCATGGGGGATGCTAGCTCACTGCTGCACACATGCAAGGGTGCTTCTGAGTGACTAGCAGCACCCAGAGAGGCCCCTGACATTATTTTATTTATTTATTTATTGTTACATTTTATATCCCGCTCTTCCTCCAAGGAGCTCAGAGCGGTGTACTACATACTTAGGTTTCTCCTCACAACAACCCTGTGAAGTAGGTTAGGCTGAGAGAGAAGTGACTGGCCCAGAGTCACCCAGCTAGTATCATAGCTGAATGGGGATTTGAACTCGGGTCTCCCCGGTCCTAGTCCAGCACTCTAACTGCTACACCACAAAGGCCTGTGCCTTCACCTGCAGCCACATGCCTACACAGTGCTGGGCATCCTTCATTCCTCCACCATCCCCTCACAATGATCTCTTTTAAGAATGTCAGGATACAAATACGACACATATTTATATACTGCTTTTCAACAAATGTTCCCAAAGCAAAATTGGTTTGATTGACTGATTGATTAAGTGTTGTTAGGTCTGTGTCGACTCTTCGTGACCACATAGAAAGTGGCTTACATCACTATAAATTAATAAATTGATGAATTGGTTTCTTGTCTCCAAAGGGCTCAGAATCTAAAAAAAGAAACATAAGATAGACACCAGCAACATCCACTGGAGGGATGCTTTGTGCTGGGGATGGATAGGGCCAGTTGCTCTCCCCTTGTGAAATAAGGAGAATCACCACTTTTAAAAGGTGCCTCTTTGCTCAGTTAGCAGGGGATCCCTCTGCCCCTTAATTGCTGCTCAGTAACAGAAGCCTATCACTCTCCAGTGAACTGCCTCACAAACTGCAAGTGCTGGGAAGGCATCTGCCAGCTCCACAGTCCTTTCTGGCACAGATGGTGTCAGCTGACAAGAAGGGGAAGAGGAAATAGGGACAGGAAAGGGCAGTGGCCAGTCACAGTGGAGCAGAACTTGAAGCAGTGACTCAAGAAGCAAAGCTCCACCCCAGCTTCAGGGCCAGAAATGTGAGCCTTTGGGGAAGGGCTGTAGCTATCTGGTAGAGCTCGTGTTTAGTGTTCAGGAGATCCCAGATTCAATCCCTGGCATCTCCAGTTCGGGCTGTGAAAAGCCTGTGTCTAAAACCCTGGAGAACTGCAACCAGTCAGCTAGATAGTAGTGACCTAGATGGACCAGAGGTCTGACTTAGTAGAAGGCAGCTTCATAAGTTCATATGAGCCTGTCCGTGTCCATCGGTTCTCTCCAGCATCATGGCTGCCTTCCAGCTCTGCAGCAGCCTCGACATGCAGCATTCCAGCTCTTTACAATTAATTTTATTTATGATTGCCTCTTTACAATTAATTTTATTTATTTATTATTTATTGTTAGATTTATATGCCACCTTTCATTAAAAACAATCTCAAGGCGGTTTACAAAAGTTAAAACACATAATAAAAATGAGTTAAAAGTATTTAGCTAAAAATATAAACACAATCTGATATTAAAATATACAATATACAAATACAGAAAACTATACACAGATAAAAACACAGAGAAGCAGCAATAAAACAATCATGTAAAGGCCTGGATAAAAAGCCAAGATTTAACCAGCTTTCTAAAAACTGTGACGCATCTGAGGAGCGAATGGCCACTGGGAGAGCATTCCAAAGCCTGGGGGCAGCAACAGAGAAGGCCCTGTCCCGAGTGCACGACAACCTAGCCTCCCTCATTGTCAATGCACATCATGTCACGATTGGCTGACAGGGCAAAAGACAAGGGCAGTTGTGGGTGTCTAAAATTAAAGTTCCAGAACTCTTTTATCTGGAAATCACACTGATTTCTCTGGAAGCCTTTCTGTCTTATCCCAGGTCGGAGGGTGGGGAAGGGGGCTGGGTGTGTGTTCTCAGTAACAATGGAAAGATGGTCCAAGAGCAGTTAGAGTGATGTGAAGCAACTCCCATGCATGTGTATTCAGAAGAAAATCCCACTTATGCTCCGTGGAAATTACTCCTGTACTAGTATGAATAGGATTGTTGGCTAAGAGGGTGGGTTCATTAAACTGCCTGTAAGTACATGCCAAGTAGGTATAGGGGGAACCAGATTGCTGGGAGTGCACACTCCCATCAGCGGGACTTCTGAACCCACCCAAGTCTGGTTCCTGATGCTGTTTACTCATTTCTGCCTTACTTTGTCAGGCAACTTCATATCTTGGTTGCAGAAGTCGAATTGAAGTTACAGCAGAACTGAGTAACCTAACAAAATTATGGCAGAAATGAGTAACCTGACAGGATGCCATGCCTGATGGGAGTGTGTGCTCCCTGCAGTCTCTGGTTCCACCTTGGCAAGTTCTTGGTAAGTATTTACAGGTGATTGTGTGAACCTATAGGAACATAGGAAGCTGCCTTATACCATTGGTCCTACCATTGCTCCATCTAGCTCAGTATTGTCTACACAGAATAGCAGCAGCTTCTTCAAGATTGCAGGCAGGGATCTCTCTCAGTCCTGTCTTGGAGATGCCAGGGAGAGAACTTGGAACCTTCTGTTCTTCCTGGAGTTGCTCCATCCCCTAAGGGGAATATCTTACAGTGCTCACACATGCTTCCCATTCATCTGTAACCAGGGCAGACCCTGCTTAGCAAAGGAGAAAAGTCATGCTTGCTACCACAAGATCAGCTCTCCATATCAGCTGAGCTCTCCTCCCCACCAAGAGTTTTAGCTGGGGAGACCTCAATTCAGCCAGGAATTCACTAGATGGCCTTCAGCAAGCCACTAACTTTCAGCCTCAGACCTCCTTTAGTATGGGATAATAACACTAACTCACTTTGCAGAGCTGTTGTAAGGAGTCTTGAGATAAATTATACGATGCACTTTGGACACTGTAAAAGGTAAAGTTGTGCTGTCAAGTTGGTGTTGACTCCTGGTGCCCATGGAACCCGGTGGTTTTCTTTGGTAGAATACAGGAGGGGTTTACCATTGCCTCCTCCTGCACAATATGAGATGATGCCTTTCAGCATCTCCCTATATCGCTGCTGCCTGATATAGGTGTTTCCCATAGTCTGGGAAACACACCAGCAGGGATTTGAACCAACAGCCTCCAGCTCTCTAGGCAGGTTGCTTCTCCGCTGTGCCATTAGGTGGCTGAGCTGAAAGTCACTTACTTTTTATTTCACATGCCCTGACACTGAAAAATTCTGGAGCTAAATGCATAATGAGAACTCACTACTGGCTCGTATTAAGCCCAGGCGAAGATGATTATCAAGTGACTATTCTATTTGTGCTGTTCTTTCTTGGGTTTCTACCAGTCCTTTCCATGACAAATGCCTTTTGCACTGAAAGCTGAATGATGATCGGAGGATACTACATTTCCTTTCCGTGTGCTTAGTTAATAGTCAGGCAGATCTACTTCTAACACTCAGTGGAAACATCTGCACAGATGCTTAAAGCAAATGTGTGCTTTTATAAAGAACATAAGTGAAATTTTAATGCAGAGAAACTTCTCATCCAAAGGCCTCCAGTCTGGAAAAAATAACATGTTAGCCATAGTTCTTGATACTTCTGGGACTACAAGAAGCCATTGCATTAAAAAGGGGGTGGGGAAGAATAATCTTCCACAAATGCATTACACCTGTAACTCCATGAGCCTCCAAGAACGCTTCCTGATTTAGCTAAATGGAGATATTTTAATCCCAGGGTCTCCTCATTGAAAGGGTGAGATTGAGATTGTTCCAGAGAGGAAGCTGAAGCGTAAACAAATGAAGAGATCTATGTTCCAGCCTTTTCCATCTTAGGTCTGGGAGGGAGGCAAAAAAAAAATCCCATTGATTTAAATTTGCCAAGAGAAAAGAGAGGACGAGAGTGGAAACAGAGGAGTGAATGAGAAAAGCACCATGGGGACAGGCTGGGCTGTAACTCAAGCCTTCCTGACCTTTCCAAGTGGATATCCTGCTGTACTTCGCCAGCCATTTAAAGGGAAGACAAATAGCTGGTAAACCCAATCCAATAATCTCGGTTAATTGCCAGTTGGTTGCATGTATTCTCTGGGTGCAGAGCAGGGAGACAGAAGGGAAAGAGTAGGAGACAACTTAATGCGAGACCAGTTAAATGGGTTCTCTATGAAACCCCACCAAAATTCCCACTCCAGGCCTCCGGTTTGTCAGCCTTCTGGAAAAGACATAATGTTTCCATTCACATCAGTGACTGATGAGCTACCAGTGATTGTCTGGCATATTAATTTCTTTCTAACCCCATTCTTTAACTTTAGCCTCTCCCTTTCTTCCATACTTCATTCAAAAAGAACCACCTGGGAATGAGGACGTGAAAGCTTCTACCCAATTATGATCTCTCTCTTACCCTGCTTGGAAACTGGAAAGCAGCTCAATATGTAGCTGAAGGAGATGGAATATTAGCATCGGAGAAGATTTATGTTCATGACCTTCTGGATGTAAGGTGACAGTACAGCCCATGCTCCACTCTGGATGATATGCATATTCATAACTCGTTTATTCATGAAAGAAGTGACTGGATTAGCAATAGTTTGAAGGACAGCAAGCTTGGAGTTGAAAGAAATTCAGGTGGCAGCTCACACACATTACGCCGCCATCATCTTTGGTCTGAAGAGGCGCTCCACTATAAATCCATGCATATTGCACTTGTTATTGGAAAAGCCATGCCTTTTATAGAACTGAAAATATTTTGCAGCTATCAAGCTGTCCATTATTTTAGTACAACACCAAGTTTCTCATATTGATCAATAGCTGTTTGAAATTATTTTCATAAAAAGGATCGCTTGTTCTGGCAGAAGCATTTGTGGCAGTCATAAAGCTTTCAGCAGCAAATAGCCATGATAGTTAAATGGAACTACCATATTCAGAAGCAGTATACCTCTCAATACTCGATGATGGAGATAAAGAAGAGCGGAGGGCTGATGCCACTGTTCCTTGATTGTGAGTTTTACAGAGCTGTCTGCTATTGAAACCAGAGTGCTGATTATGATCTTTAACTCTGATGATGAACCAATAGGCTATGAGATACTTATTAGGAGGCTGTGTGAAGCTTTGGTGGCTTATTCAGTTCAGATGAGATTCAGCTCGATTCAGCCACTGAAGCATCGATTCTGAGCTGAGCCAGCAGACCACAGGTTTGGTCCAGATCAAACTAACAATGGCCGATTCCAAAATAATGCGGCCACTTCAACTCCTCCTCCATCTCACCACCTTCCCATGGTACTTACCAGGCATGGGCAAGAGACAGGCTGGCTCTATTTTTATTTTTATCTGGGTACAGCAAGTGTTTTCTGTGGTGTCATTTTACCGTTACTCCCAAACGTGGTCCCTTCCAACACAGTGCTGAGACTGACTGCAGTCCCAGTATGAGCATAGCATCCATTGGACAAGCAGGGACAAATGTCCCTGGGCCCAGAGGGTCAGGGACCCCCAAGCAGACCACCCTGCTGCCCCTGCCCCACTGTGCCACCATCCTTGCCCTTGCCCTTGCCCTTCCACTGCTTCTTATCGTTGCCCCTGTGCAGCAGCAGTGGGCACTGTGGCTGGAC
Source organism: Hemicordylus capensis (assembly GCF_027244095.1). Classification (NCBI taxonomy): domain Eukaryota; kingdom Metazoa; phylum Chordata; class Lepidosauria; order Squamata; family Cordylidae; genus Hemicordylus; species Hemicordylus capensis. The sequence goes on along the minus strand of NC_069660.1, from coordinate 37,858,642 downwards.
CGGGTTGCATGCCTCTCGCGCTCGCGCTGGCTGGCCAAACTGTGCACCTGCGCAGTTTGACTATGGAAGTCGCATGCCCGTGACTTCACGGGCATGGGATGTCCATAGCTAAACTGCACAGGCACATAGTTCGGCCGGCCGGCGAGAGAGAGAGAGAGGCATGTAGGCCAGCCAGAGAGGCCTGGCCTGGCACAGCCACAGTGCCCACCGCCGTCACGGGGGCAAAGATAAGAAGCGGCATCAGGGCAAGGGCAGTGGGGCAAGGACGACTGTGGGGCAAAGGCGGCTGCAGGGGGGAGATGTTTGTTGCCCCACTCCTTACATCTGATGTCAGATGCAAGGGGATGGCTTGGAGATTTTTGCAGGGGGGAGGCTTATAAAGATTTTGTCCCTGGGCCCCCGGGGTGTCGCTAAGCCTCTGAGTCCCAGAAAAGACTACCATTCCCCCCCAAATCCCTACACTTTTCCAAGGACTGTAGGGGGGAAAGCCCACTTCTGGTCGTCATTTTAAAACTTTACTGTGGAAGATGCTGCTACCTTGCCATGCTTGAATAAAAATAAAAATGGAACCAGCCTGTCTGCTGCCTATGCCTGGTAAGTATCTTCAGGGGTCAGAGAAAAGTGTCAAGGTAGTAGGAGCAGAAGGGGTTGAATCTTCAGCTCTTCAAATCCAGCCAAAGCAAAACAAGACCTTCCCTTGAAGACTCAGATAAAATCAGGGGATCCCCAAAGCACTGAGTTCGCCCCTTAATTGAAGCAGGGATGCTTAGCACAGCCCTAATACTTCTGTACTAATGCAGAATGCTTTCCTTAGAGTGAGAGAATGTTATAGTGTGAATGGAGGGTGAGGGTTAAAATCAGAGCAAATGTTTGGCAGTCTGTAAAGAAACAAGTGATTCCAGACCTATAACAAATCATGAAAATGGATGAAGTATAAAGAAATGATGTCTCCTTTTTAGTAATAGGCTAGGCCATTATTGGGAACAAGGAAGCCTTCTGGCATTTCATTTCCGTTGGAAAGTCTAATGTCCTGTGCAAAAAGATCTGGAGAAGAAATTCAGGCCTTGTAGACAAACATAACACAAATGCTATAACCTTCTAATCCATCTCCGTTGTGGTCCAAGCAATGTCAATGGAGCTATTCCAGAACAAGCAGTTATGAACCAAAGCACAGAGAAGGGCTTGTCCATGTATTTTTACATAGCATCTCCATAACGGTACGAATATTCTCCATGTAGCATCTACTTAGCATGCAGTTATTGTCAAATGCTTCTTGATGGTCTAAGAACATAAGAACATGAAACCGCTAGGAGAGGTCATCCAGGGATTTGGACTGAGTTGTCAGCAATATGCGGATGACACTCAGCTCTATCTCTCCTTGTCATCTGATCCTAGGGAGGCAGTGGATGTCCTGAATCAGGGGCTGGAGGCCGTGATGGGTTGGATGTGGTCTAATAAACTGAAATTGAATCCAGACAAGATGGAGGTAATGTTGGTCAGTAGGATAGCCAATCGGGATGAGGAGATTTTACCGATTCTGGAAGGGGTTGCACTTCCCTTGAAGGAGCAAGTACGTAGCTTGAGGGTACTACTGGACCCAGCTCTGGTTTTGGAAGCTCAGGTGCAGGCAGTGGCCAAGGGTGCCTTTGCACAGCTTTGGCTAGTGCACCAGCTGCGTCCCTTTCTCGAGAAGGCAGATCTGGTCACAGTTACCAATGCCATAGTCACGTCATGGCTGGATTACTGTAATGCTCTCTACATGGGGCTGCCCTTGAAGAATATCCGAAACTACAGCTAGTGCAAAACGTGGCAGCTAGGGTTCATTCCGGAGCTGCCCCGTGGGAGCACATCACACCCATCCTGAAAGAGTTGCACTGGCTGCCAGTTCATTTCCGGGTCCAATTCAAGGTGCTGGTTTTGACCTTTAAAGCCCTTAACAGTTTGGGCCTGGGACACCTGAGGGACCACCTGCTCCCAAGGGTTGCTGCCCACTTGACGAGGTCATCTGAGGGGACTCTGCTCCGGGTGCCGACAATGAGGGAGGCTAGGTTGTCGTGCACTTGGGACAGGGCCTTCTCTGTTGCTGCCCCCAGACTCTGGAATGCTCTCCCAATGGGTATCCACTCCTCAGTCTCCATCACAGTTTTTAGAAAACATGTCAAACCATTTCTTTTTACCCAGGCTTTTATATGATTGTCTCCACTGCTGCTTCTTGTATTTTGTACTGTTTTTATGCTAGTGTTTTAATTTAATTTTTTCTTTAAAAAATCATATTTATTTTTATATTTTTAGCTCAATATTTTAATGTGTCTTTTTTATAATCTTGTTTTTAAATTTTATTGTGAGCTGCCTTGGGATTTTCTTAATGAAAGGCGGAGTATAAATTTAACAATTTAACAATAAATAAATGGCCTGTGGGATCCACTAAGTCTATCATCAGTGGCCAGCTAGATGCTTCTGGAAAGGCAACAAGCAAGGCATGAAGGCTACGACTCTCTTTTGCTGTTTCTCTTCCCCAGCAACTGGTATTCAGTCTTTGAACCTGGAAATTTCATTTAGTTCTCATATCCAGTTGCAGTATATTCCTGGTGTGCATGTTTCCTGAGCATAGTGAAAAAACTAAAGTTAACAACAAAGACAGTAGTCCCTGTTGTAATGTGGGTCTTATTCATAAGTTATTTTATTTTATTCTGTTTTCTGGTTAATGGGGGGCACTGGTGCTCAGTCCCAGCTCCTTTTCGTCTTTCTGTGACAGTCTCGAGGGAGTATTCTTGAAGCTGAGAAACTTCCCACCCCTTTTGTTCAAGCCTTCCTTCCCTCCCACCACCCACATCCTTGTCCCTTTAGTTCTGCCCACCTGATTGTCTGTTCAGTGCCCTTGAGTCTACAAACATTCCACTCCACTTAGTTACTTTGGGGCAATCTTAGGGGCACTTGGCCCCTCAAGTTTTTTCTCCAAATGCTTTTAAACTGGCATATTTGCAGGTTACCCTGCCAGTAGGTACTCCAGTTATGCATCCATAAGGATCATAATATTTCCAGCTGTTAGAGAAATAGATATAGGATACCCATTGATATAGCTGTTCGGATTTACAAAAAAACCCGAGCTCTCAGACATGGGATTTAAACTGATGCCTCCCTTTAGAGACCAAAATGCTACGTGAAAATAACATCTCCATTTTCAGACCTGCAGAACTTGAGACACACCAATGTGAATATAGCCCAGCAACCAAATATTGGGGCTTTCCAGGAGCTTGAAAGTCCCCCTGTGTTTGTGGTCTCAGGTGAGCAGCTGGAGCAGAGGGGCTGTCAAAACCGCCATAGGCTTCAGTCCATGGATGATGGGCCGCATCTGTCTTTGTGGTTACATGCAGGCCTGTATGTAGCCCTTCCCAGTCAAATATTTAATACGAAGAAAGAAAGATTAACAGAGAGTCAACCCAACCATAAGGCAAGGTGAGTCCCTGCCTCAGGCACCAAAATTTGGAGATGGCACATTTTGTCCAAAATATGCTACTCTTGGGCCCGACTTCTGCTTCCTCTGTCAGTAGCATCTCCCCACATGCAACCTGGTCAATGCCACTTCTCCCCCAGTAGTGGTATCAATGGGAGGGAATGTCTTCATCCTGAACAGTTCATGAGGGCTCTATCTGGCCCTAAGATTAAGCATGATGGCTGAAAGACAATTTGCTGTAGAGCAGTGCTATCCTGGCTCTCATGGCAAACTGCTCCAGGAAACCAGCTAATGCCACTTCCCCCTGTGATGGCCACCACTATCAAAGGATGTGGCATCAGAGGCCCTCACTAGGCTCAGGGTGTGTGTGTGTGTGTGTGTGTGTGTGTGTGTGTGTGTGTGTGTGTGTGTAGTCGAAGGCAGCAGGAGGGGGCAAGAAGGAGAGATTGCCAAGACATATGGAAGTGAGAGAGTCAGGGTCACCGTTTCAGCAGGGTCACCATTTCAGAGATGGGCAAAAATCTCAGTAGGGGAGGCAAAAAGGATGGCAGCTAGCTTTGATAGTTTAAATAATAATTTAGACAGACTCATGACAGCTATGTGTCATTGCCATAGACAGTGACAGCCCATAACAGTCCACTGTCTGAAGCAAAGCATCAAATGGTGCCCCCCCTCCACTTTCCCTCTCCTTGCTTTCTTCTACTAAAACCAACCCAAAAGCTGGTCTGAACTGTCCTCTTTGCTAAGCAGGGTTTGTCTTGATTTGCATTTCAGTGGGTGACTACATGTGAATGCTGACTGCTATAAGATATTCCCCTTAGGGGATGGGGCTATGGCTCAGTGGTAGAGCATCTGCTTTGCACACAGAAGCTCCCTGATTGAAAACCTGACATCCCCAGTAGGGCCAGGAAAGACTCCCACCTGAAACCTTGGAGAGCCGCTCCCAATCAGTGTAGACAATACTGTGGTAGATGAACCAATCAGGCAGCTTCCGATGTTCTTATGTAACCTCCCATTTCCTTCCTTCCTTCCAAATCTCTCTCAGTTTGTTTATTTTCTATTAGGAAGTAAAGACCAAATAAGGATGGTCCAATATCAGCTTCTTCCCCCTGTAAGCCATCCATTAAGAGATGGCGGGTGGGCTGCCGTGCCATCCCTACAATCTGCCACCTGAAGCAGCTTGGTTCACTCTGCTTCATGGTAGAACAAGCCCTGGTTGTAATCAGAGGCAGTACACCTCTGTATGCCAGTGGCTGTGGGGTGGGAACAGCGGGGGGGGGGCTATTGTTTGTGAGCTTCCCAAAGGCATCTGCTTGCCCAGAATGTTGGATTTGATGGGCCTTTGGTCTGATATAGCAAGACTCTGGAGTTTAGAGACAGCCTTGAGTGTCCTACAGAGTACAAGAAGGGTGATCTGATCCATTTTCATACACCATGCACCCCAATCCAGCTATTAAAATAAGAACCAATACAGAATGATATGGTAGAATTCTAGACTGCTCCACCTCACACTATAGGCAAGGGGTCATACTTTTGAATTCTCTGCCACATAAGTAATACCCTGTGTGAATTAAACTAGCACCTCAAAGATGTACTATTATTTATTTTTACATGTATATACTGTTTTTTTCCTCCAAGGAGCCCAGAGCAGTGCACATGCTCACAACAACCCTGTGAGGTAGGTTAGGCTGAGAGAGAAGTGACTGATTCAGAGTCACCCAGTGAGGCACTTCACATGACACACATGAAGCGCCTGACAGGGTTCTGTGGGGAGAGCGGGCTTAGCCTCCCACTCATCGCTGGGCAGCCGGATCGGCCGTCCACATGGCTGCTGGCTCTGTTGCGGAGCCGGCAGGGTCTGCAGGGATTGGGGGCCGCGTGGGTGCCAGAAGTTCCAGGATGACCCGCGTGAGCGTGTGGGGCATCCTGGAGAGACCCCCGAGCCGGGGAGGCTGCTTGCAGCCTCCCTGTCCAGGGTCTACTCATGTGTCGCCATGCACCACGGCAACACAGGAGCACAAAAACCAGGTTAACGGTGCGATCGCTCTGTTATCCTCATTTAAGGGGAGGGGGATTTATCGTGACTAGCTGCCGGGAGCTGTGTGGCTCCCGTTGCAGCACATGATCACCCCAAAGCGGGCTGGGCTCCCTTAGCCCACTTTTGGGCAATCATGGGAATAGCTTCAGTGAGTTTCATAGCTGAACAAGAATTTGAGCTCTGGTCTCCCCAGTCCTAGTTCAACGCTATAATCACTACATCACACTGGCTCCCACTATAGCACTCCTTTTGACATGCTGGTTTACATCCAGGGAGCTTTTTGCATGGAGAAGCACTGGAAAATGTACCCCTCCATCTGCAGCCTAAAGTGGTACAGTCCAGAATTCCACCACCTCATTTTGTGTGTAGAAAAGTCTGGTTTTCATATGTGCCAGCCTGTTTCAACAATTAGAACACTCTTCTTAGCAGGCCTTTGGGTTTGCATTGGGCTGGTTTCAAACTCAAAAATTAAACTGACTAAAATGAGATTGAAATGTTGGAACTCTTCACTTGTGCCCCCAAATTCCACTTATGAAATTCACAGAAGATAATATTTGTATAAATTAGAGCTGTTGGATACTTATGGTATTTCAGTTTCTGCTTCATTAAGTTGTCCTCCATCCCTGAACATCCACAGATCTATTCCACAGCATTTGTCTATTTTAGATTTAATCTACGCTTCTACCAAAAAAAAAAAGAAAGAAAGCTGAGGAAAGGGAATTGCCACTTTAAATTAAATGTGAAAAGGAAATATTACAATGCTCCTGCTGAAGCAAATGCAGTTTATTATATGTGTTTTAGATTTCAGAATGGCCACCAATGCTTTCCTATGTCCACTAACGCCCCAGACAATACCGCTTCATTTTTCTGATTCCAACTCAGTTGCAATTGTCACTTCTGCCCTACATTTTTATATCAAGGGAGGGGAAATACTAATGTTTACTTTTGTAGCTGTCTTCATATATTCAAAGGATCATAACTGATAAATTGCATTCCATTGGAATAAGTGGAAGGCTGTGGACATGGAACTGAAACCATTATGCAGACCATGGTTTGCTTCATGCTGTGGCCATAAATAGCTTGCAAGATGTTCTTTTCTTTTTTCTTTTTGCCTGTGGGTATTGGAAGGCGGGATGGGCAGAAGGTAGATTGCAATCTGAAATGGTCCACTCACTCGTTTCTGGAGAACAAGTTTAAGTTGGGATTCTTGCATAGCATGTTGGACTATGGTTATTATTACATACATATTACATACATGATCTGCGGTATTTTATTTGTTTTGTTTTGTTTTTACATTTATATCCTGCTCTTCCTCCAAGGAGCCCAGGTGTACATGGGTTATGTTTATTCCCAGGTTCTATCACTCACCTGCCCCCTGCGTCCCCCGTCCCCCCGATTTCCTATGGGGCAAGACTGAAGACCCACTTGCTTCAGCAGCTAGGGGAAGATGGTGAGCAACCTGGAAGGAAAGGGGGTGGGAGGCACAGTGGCAGCAACTTCTCTTTCTGTTTAGGAATATGTAGCATCCCGGTAGCAACCTGGCAGCCATTGAGGCTGTTCACACAAGCAGCCCTGACTAGGCTTGTGCCGCCCAACCAGGGTAGGGTTGCTCGTGTGAAGTGCTGGGATCAGGGTCAGTCCTGGCTCTGCTTTGTCAGGTAGCTCAAGGTTTTTACCCAGGCTTTTACCTGGGTAAAAAGGCTCACGCACACCCTTCAACCCAGGTCCGCTCCAGGCAGCCCGAGCAGACCCAGACCCAGGTATCTAGAGCAACTGGCTGAGGGGGAATCCCTCAATGCACTGTGCTCCTTACACGATACATGTAGGGATATCTGGAGGTCAGGCTGCATGTTCTCAGCCTCCACAATGTCGCACTGCCGGGAGCAGCGTGGAGTGTGTGGGCATCCAAGCCATGCAGCCCATCAAGAAAAGAAGATTGTCTGGGGAGAAGATAGGAGCACTCCTGCCCTCCCCTCCCTCAGCCCTCCCTGCCCAGAGAAAAAAGGTTGTGTGAACAACCTTTTAGTGTTCTTCTGAATGGACAGAATGCACTACACATATCCAGTTCCCCACATCGGAAACATACGGGGGGCCCAGTTGTTAAATAATGAGAATAGAACTCATACCTTTCATGACTGTGCAAAAGAGGGATTTCAGCAAGTATAGCTTAAAGACCACCTTCTCCCTGCCCCAAAATTAAAGCATTTACTGGAGGCTGTTCTCTAGGCATCGGAGGTAAGACAAGTGGCAGAGGGTCTTTTCTGTGGTAGCACCTCATTTGTGGAATACCTCCCCCAGACTCCTTTAAGTTTTAGGTGTCAATTAAAGATAAACTTTTTAATGTGCTTGAACTTGTTACGTTAAAAGCACTTCTTTTGACCTACTGAGAATATTTGCTGTTTTCTCTGCTGTTTTATTAATGTTATTGCTGATGCTGATTTGAGCTTTTAATGCTCTGTTTCTCTATGGTTTTTTAATTGTCCTATTTTAAAGTGGGTTTTTTTTTTTATTGGGGGTTTTATTCATTTTGGCTGATATACTGCACAATGGTTGCATGCACACAAGTTGCACGAGTTATGCAAGTTGTGCAAATGCAACATGGTGTAAGGCCATTGGAAATAATGGGCTTCTCTGTGATGTTATTTGAAAAACTTGTGTAATTTGTGTGTGTGCAATATTACTAGACTGACATGTTGTTGCACACAGTATGTCAGACATTTATTGTTAGCCACTTTGGAAATGTGTTCAGGAATTCAAGAGCAGGGGACATATGATGGAAATACAGAAAAGTGTCATGGGACTGCCAAAAAAGAAAGGAAGAAAGTGAAAAGTTGCACCAGCCAAAATCCCCCCTTCTGTGCAATGATTCAAGCCTCATGAGTTCTTTCTTCTGCTGCATCTGCCCACATTTGGCAAAGGGTACAGCTACACAGCATACTTCAACTAGTTGGTATAATCTCTTTGAACTTTTCCAGCTTGCCCCAGTAGATATGGAGGGATAAGATCATAAAAACAGTCCTGCTGGATCAGGCCCAAGGCCCATCCAGTCCAGCATCCTGTTTCACACAGTGGCCCACCAGATGCCCCTGAGAAGCCCAAAGGGAAAAGGTGAGGGCATACCCTCTGTCTTGCTGTTGCTCCCCTGCAGCTGGTATTTAGAGGCATCTTGCCTCTGAGGCTAGAGGTGGCCTATAGCCACCAGAGTAGTAGCCATTGATAGACCTGTTCTCTGCGAATTTGTCTAAACCCCTTTCAAAGCCTTGACCAGTCCTTGACTGGTGCGGAAGTGAGCGAGCATGTAAGCAGGGGGAAAGCGCTCCTTTTCTACCTTTTAGCTCTTCACACGAAGGGCTGCTTAGCACTATAAAATTACTTTCAGAGAACATAAGAATTTCCTGCATGAGGAATCCGGAGGGAAAAGCAAATACAATAAGGAAGAAACAAAACCTTACACGAGGGGGGGAAGAGAAAGCAAGCAAGCAATTAAAGACATCAACTGAGACTCTGCGGAAGCCCATTAATTCATCAGGCACCGCAGTTAATTAACAGAGAAGCATCATCTTCATCAAGTCGTCCCAATCCTCGGCAGCTCTTTATTTGCAAAAGGTACAGCCGTCCCATTAACCACGGTAGCTCTGACAACACTCTGGCTGCTTTTGTAATGAAGCCGTTGAGTTGTTAGTTCAGCAGTGAAGCAAACACACCCTTTCCTTGGGGTCTTTGCTTTTTGGCTAAAAGGCCCTTGTAGCTCTGCCATGCCGTGTGTACAGGCTGGGTGGAGCAGAATGGAGTCAAGCAGAGGCAGATACTGATTATCATTTAATTAACCCCATTGTGGGGGCTAGACTTTCAGCTCTCGCTGCTTGTTGCACTCACTGGTGCCTTTGCAATGATTTTGAAAGCCTGGCCGAACATTTCTCAGCTCTCTGTTAATATTTTATTGTTATGAATTTTAAAACATTGATCTGCCACTTAAGGTGCCCAAAGCAGCTAACAATCAAGATAAAGATCACAAATTGGGGTGGGTGGGGGGTGGAGTGCAAAATAAAACAAAAAATAATTTGTTAAGCACTAATGTGACAGAAAAAACACCAACCAAGCAAAAGGAAAGAGAGAGTAAAAAGACAAGGAAGGAAACAAAAAGGTATGTTGGAACAAAAGTGTTATTAGATGCTGCCAGAACACTAGCAAGAAAGGAGCAGATCTAACCTCCTGAGGCAAGGAGTTCCACAGATTGGGTGCCACAACAGAGAAGGCCTTCTTGTACATCGTCATCAGCCAGACCTTGGAATGCACAAGAGAACCTGACCTGATGATTTTTGAGCAGGGCTGCGCAACTCGAGCATACTGGATGTTGTTGGACTCCAACTCCCTTCCCCAGCAACAGTAACCAATAATCAGGGATGGTGATGGGAGTTGTAGTCCAGCAACAGCTGGAGAGCCAAAGTTGTGCAGCCCTGCCTTAGCGGGTGGGCTGTTTCACATAGGGAAAGGCACTTCTTTAGAGATCTTTATTCCAACAATTTAAGGCTTTAAAGGTAATAACTGGCACCTTGCATTATACTTAGCAGTGGAGTGGCAGCTAGTGCCGTTGATATAACAGTGGTATAATGTTATCATTAAACTTGGTGCCAGCCCAAACCCTGGCTGCAGCAAGCTCTCATTCTACACTAGCATTCTACACTAGCTTTGGAGCAGTCATCTGGGGAAGCCCCATGTAAAGTGTGTCACAGTAATCCAGTCTTGATATAACCAATGCATAAGTAACCATGGCCAGATCTGATTGGTTCAAGAATGAAGGAAGCTGGCACACCAACCAAAACTAGGCACAGATGCTCTTGGGCTCCCAGAGCAGCACTGGATCCAAGAGAACCTTCAGACTGTGAACCTGGTTTTTCAAGGGGAGTGCAACCCCACCCAATATATACTGGTGTTGCATCACAGGGTCATCAGGTCTCCTGACCAATAGGAACTCTATTAGCCCAAATCCAGCCCATCACTGACTCCAACCAGTTCACTGGCTTGAGGCGGGAAAGACAAAACAGATCTGGGTGTCATCTACAAATTGGTGACACCTAACCGCCCTCCCCGCCCCAAGCCCACAACTCCCCACCCCTGATGACCTCTCCCGGTAATTTCATATAGATATGTAAAAACATGGGAGGCAAGATAGAACCCAGTAGGACACCATAAGCCAATGGCCAATGCACCACCTTTTAAAATCTAAAATTAGGATGTGGCTGTAGCTCAGAGGTAGAAAGTCTGCTTTGTATGCAGAAGGTCCCAGATTCAATCCCTGGCCTCTCCAGGTAGGGCTGGGAAAGACTCCTGCTTGAAACCTTGGAGAGCTGCTGCCAGTCAGTGTAGACAATATTGATCTAGATGGATCAGTGATCCGACTCAGTAGAAGGCAGCTTCCTATATAATCAACACTACAGGAAGAAGCAGAGCTGATCCAGAACCATGCCTGTGGGTTGTGTGCATGTGTGTGTGTGTGTGTGTGTGTGTGTGTGTGTGTGTGTGTGTGTGTGTTCAGTTGTTTCTTCTGGGCCTTTAACTGCCAGTTGATCTGTAAGCATTAGCAAATGATAATCCTTATCTTCATTCCATGAAAGTGTCACCTCTGATTTCTTCAGATCAAGGTGCTGTTAAAGGCGAAGAAGAAAACCCATTTTTGTTCTGGTTGTAGGAATATAGAAAGCTGCCTTATACTGAGTCTGACTGTTGGTCCATCTAGCTCAATATTGTCTACACTGACAGGCAACAGCTCTCCAATGTTTCAAGCAGAGGTCTCTCCCAGCCCCACCTGGAGATAGCAGGGAGTGAACCTGAGAGCTAGATGCTCTACCACTGAGCTAAGGGGATATATCCCAAAGGGAATATCTTCCAGTGCTCACATGTAGTCTCCCATCCAAATGCAAACCAAAGCAGACACTCCTTAGCAAAGGGAGCAATTCATGCTTGCTACCACAAGACCAGCTCTCTTCTCCTCCCACAGCTCAGCTGGCTTCCCGACCTCCGGTGCTGGCTCTCCTTCCTATGGACCCCAAAGGGAACCACCAGCCTCTCTCTTCACCTCAGACAGCACTGGGCTCCTAACAAAAGCACAACCTGTCCCTGTCGTCCTAATAGGCACTTCATTAATATCTATAAAGAAAAGATACTGTATAAAGCACCCAAGATCTGGCAACGTTTCATCAGTGCTTCTTCCAAGCCAAACGCTCCCCACGCCGTGTCTTGTAACAAGGCTTAGAGGAAGCATGAGAGGGAGATTATTAATTTGATTTTCTCATTTAAACACAAGTGTTCTCATAACCATAACCAAGAGATGAGGATGCAGATGTTGGCAAAGAAGCTTCAATTAAGTGCATTTGCGGGAAATGTTTACTCTCCCTTTCTGGCTACTATTATGAACCTCTTGGAGAACGCTGCACAGTGCTCATGGACATCGGCGTGCATGATGTGGAAGTGGGATGGAAGCAGAGCAGAACCCAAAGAGGTTAGGTCCTCATCAGAGGTGCCAATTGTGGCCTGCCTCCTCCTCCTTTCCTATTACCCCTTGTCTCTTTTTCCCTGTGAGCAGAAAAGCAGCTGCAGAGAAAAGGATAAACAGATAACCTAACGGGTTGGCATGCTGTGCCGTGAGCTGTGCTTCCAAGAGGGATGCAGCTCATGGCTTCCATGCCAGCCAAGAGCACATCCATGCAGCTTCCAAAGGCAGGTACTGCTCTGTGCCTCTGAAGCTGTGTACATCATTGCTGTTGCACCGCTGCTGCCACGAGATTACCATGTGTGCACTTTCCTATTTTAACTTTAGTATGGGCAGCTTCACAGAACAGCTGACTAGGACTGTCTATAAAAGTAAAGTGTGCCGTCAAGTCAGTGTCAACTCCTGGTGACCACAGAGCCATGTGGTTTTTCTTTGGTAGAATACAGGAGGGGCTTACCATTGCCATCTCCCGCACAGTATGAGATGATGCCTTTCAGCATCTTCCTATATCGCTGCTGCCCGATATAGGTGTTTCCCATCATCTGGGAAACATACCAGCGGGGATTCGAACTGGCAACTTCATGCTTGCTAATCAAGTCATTTCTCCACTGCACTATTAGGTGGCTATAGCTGACAGTCAAGTGTTGGCAAGAGAGCACGCTCCCATGGGCATGATCAGAGGTGTAGCTATAATTGAACCAGTAGCAGCCAGTGAAGGCAGTGCTGGGGGTGGGGGCAGGCAGCGAGAGGCACCTTTAGAAATAAACTAACAGGTTCTTACCAATGTTAGGGCAGAACCTTCACGTTGCCTCAAGCAGCGGCACTCTGCCCGGGAACCCATGTGGGGTGGCGGCGCCCTGCCTACCTGGCATCCCTGTGGGGTGGCAGGGTGGCCCTGGTCTCTGTGCATGTGTGGAGCAACCAGGCATGTGCAGAGGCCAGGACCACACTGCTGCCCCACAGGGATGCTGGGTGGTGTACTGCCACTCCACATGGGATTCCAGGCAGAGTGCCAGTGTTTGGAGTGCCAGTGCCCTAACGTTGGTAAGCACCATTACTTTATTTTTAAAGGCGCTTCTCACCCAGTGCTGCCCTCACGGTCTACTACTGAATTGAATAAGGGAGAAACAGGTCCCTGCGTCCCGAGGGAGAAAGGACCTATCAGCTGAGCAACAATGTGTGTGTGTGTGTGTGTGTACACACACAGATAGATAGATAGATAGATAGATAGATAGATAGATAGATAGATAGATAGATAGATAGATAGATATCCTATGTGTCACAATAGAACAGCATCCTAAATAATTTTTTTAAGGTTTTGTAAATTGTGGACAATGCAAGTCGTTTAATGGTACTAGAGAAAGACATGCTGTTCTGGTAGCTCCAGCTCTTAACACTCACATCAATTCTGGAGGATGGATACAACTGAAGGAGGAAGAATACAATGGCCAGGTGCACGGCTGGGGGAGTCAGTCATGTGATTTGCCTCTGGGGGAGCCACCAAGGCAGTGGGCCCCCAGACAACTGTCTCCCCTTGCCCTATTATAGTTACGCCCCTGCATGCTGCCTCCCTGAAGAAGGCAGGGAAGGGCTCCATCTTCACTTTTTGTCCCAGAGCCCCCTCCAACCTTGCTACACCCCTGGGCATGATGTCTGAAGCCGCCCAAGTCCTTGGAATATGGGGAGCTCTTTTGTACCCTTGGTCCATCTTGCTCAATATTGTCTACACTGACCAGCTGCTGTTCTCCAAGGTTTCAGGCAGGAATCTTTCCCAGAAGTACCTGGAGATGCCTGGGATCGAAGTTGGGACCTTCTCCATTCAAAGCAGATGCTGTGCCACTGAGCTATGACCCCATATCCACAAATGCCTCATTCCTGATATGCTAGCTTTCTGGGGTGAGTTTTTAAACATTTTAATACATCTTAAAAATCAACGGACAATACAGCCAACCCCAAATACTGTACTGACAATGAGGATGCATTCCTAAATCCATGGGACCAGGTACACTGACAGCACGGGGCCACCTTGGCATGTGCCCCAGATCCATTTTAGCATTCCAGTTCTCTGTGCTGCCTGGCTGCACAGAGAACCGTTGGATGCATTTGTGATTCATGGCTTCAAAAACTGGAAAAGAGCATAAGATTCCTTTAGAGAGCATGGAAAAGTTTAATTATCAAAAGGTAAGGTGATTGAGAAGGTGGTGGTTTCTCAAACCATGGAAGAAGCAGATTATCTGGACCCATTTCAAACTGGCTTTTGGGTGGGCTATGGGGTGGAGACTGCCTTGGTCAACCTGATGGATGGTCTCCAATTGGAAATCGACAGGGGGAGTGTGACCCTGTTGGTCCTCTTGGCTCTCTCTGAGGCTTTTGATACTATTGGCCATGGTATCATTTGGGACAGCCCAAAACTGGGCCTTCTCTAGAGTTGCCTCAAGGCTCTGGAACATACACCCAAATGAAATCAGAATCTCCCCATCTCTGGTTGTTTTTAAATGACACACCTGGTTCATCAGGCTTTTAATTTATGATGTTTTGATGTTATGATCATTTTAATCTGCTTTGTATGATTTTTAGGGTAAACTGCCTTGAGTTTGTTTGTTTGTTTGTTTGTTTGTTTGTTTGGGGCGGGGGTATATAAATGTATTAATTAATAAGTTAGTTAATTAAAGCAGAGGCAAAAGCTGTGGGCCTGATTCAGCCCCTATGGGCCTGAGATTTTGTTCAGTACCTCTCAACACCTCTGCCCCTGGAACACAAGCAGGGGTGAACATCGCCCCTTGAACACAATGGCACTTACTTCTGTGAAAACATGTTTAATGTCTAGATTTTGCATGTGAATCTAGAATATTTCTCAAATATTCCCTGCCACCTGGAGGAAAATTCTCAGGAGAACTGGGTGTTCAGCTCGGCAGACCATTTCTTTTTCATTCCTGTTTATAAACTAGAATTATGTCCGTGTAGTAACCATCAAGTTAACAGGTCGCTTGTCTGTTCTGTGGATGCATAAATCTATGCAAACTCCCAAACAATCTCATTTAATTACTTGCAAAACCTGAAACAAGGCATAAACCCACACATTGCATGTTGCATTACCAGTGGAACAAATACTTGAATGCAAGGGTTAGGATAATTTGACAGGTAATATAAAGCACCATAATTTA
Organism: Hemicordylus capensis; assembly: GCF_027244095.1. NCBI lineage: Eukaryota > Metazoa > Chordata > Lepidosauria > Squamata > Cordylidae > Hemicordylus > Hemicordylus capensis. The sequence goes on along the minus strand of NC_069660.1, from coordinate 37,843,496 downwards.
TATTTAGTTATATTGAGAGAGTTTTCCCCCACCTTCCCTTCTTGGAGCACTTCGTATAAATATTTACTTGGATTCTGAGACCTTTCTTAACCCTCCAAGTACCACATTTATCTTTGAATTTGTATTTTCAGTCGGGAACCCTTGCTTCACCATGCAGATGATTAAACACAATCTTGTCACCCATCAGCTGTTGCATACATAAACACCAGACACCGGTAATTATGATGTATTTACTGGAAAGTACAATTTGGATACAGATTAAAGAAGCGACAAAAGATATAGAGGTTGCCATGATTTATTAGAAACAACATTTTTAGATTCTGTGCCAGAGACAAGATGATAACTCTACTATGTTTAAGTTTGATCCAAATTGCTTCATTCATTATTGAACTAGGTGACATTACCATATAGTCTCCTTTCACATCCAAATTTAATTCTTACCCGGAATTTCATTTGAACTTAAGATAGGAACATAGGAAACTGCCTTCTATCGAGCCAGAACATTGATCCATCTAGCTAAGTATTGTCTACACAGACTGGCAGCAACTTCTCCAAGTCTCTCTCAGCCCTATCTTGGAGATGCCTGGGTGGGAATTTGAACCTTCTGCATGCATGCATGCAGATGCTAGGGGAATATCTTACAGTGCTCACATGTAATCTCCCATTCAAATGCAAACCAGGGCAGACCCTACTTAGCAAAGGGGACAAGTCGTGCTTGCTACCACAAGACCATCTCTCCACTGAAGCTTAGCTTTAAAAGATCCTTTCCATTTCAAGACTCATTCCTACAACATGAAAGGTAATAAATAATCAAGACAAGAGTGCATTGGAACATGTGAAAAGTGCCTTCCTCACACCATATATTTGGGAGTACAGGTGGACCTCAATATTTGTTGGGGTTCCATTCCATGGTTCTACCATGGATACAGAAACCATGAATATTAATGCATTAGGGCAATGCGATCGCGAGGGTTAGGTTTCTGGTCAGCCGGAAATGGTCAGAAATTGCCAAAAATCAGCTGATGTTCAGAGGGGAATGCAGGGGGGAGCTCCTTACTGTGCTTTGCTGCTTCACCCAAGTCACGCTGTGCCCCCCAGAATGCACCCAAATTGGCCAAAAATTGCCCCCAAAGCACCATTTTGGGGTTTTTTAAAAAGACGGGAGCCATTTTGTGGCTCCGACAAACAAAATGGTGGCCAGAAATGACCTCTGCAGTCATATCCGGCCACCTACAACCCGTGGATACGCGACGTCAGCATATTTTTTCCCCCACATATGCCAAGGTCGAGTGTCTTTTTGCTGACCATGGAGATATGGAATCTGTGGATAACAAGGTCCACCTGTATTTCAGTCATACAATTTGATTTCCATGCAGGCTTCAGCTCTGATATATCTCATATTAAAAACCAAGATACTAAAGTTATTCACAGGACCAAAATGCCAGGGTTGGGGAGGGCTGGAGGGAAGGCAGGAGTGTTCTTACTGTCTCCCCAGATGGCCCTGAAGCTGCTGTTGGCTACTTGGCTCATGTGTCCACACAACTGGCAGTTCTGGAAACCGCACAGCCATGTGGAAGCCAGTGAAACACAGCCCAGCCTCCAGAAATCCCTCAGTGTACTGCATGAGGAGCATCATGCATTGGGAGATTTCCCCACAAGCTGGGCACTTTAGGTGCCTGCTCTGTGTCTGCTCAGGCTGCAGGCCTGTGTCTGCTTGGGCTGTAGCAGACACATGACTGGGATCCCAGGTAGAAGGGCGCGCTTGCACCCTTTTACCTGGGTAATAGCCCGGGGCAAACACCAGGCTACCCGGCAGTACCCCGATCCCGGCACATCACATGAGTAGCCCTACCCCGGTAGGCTGTGCATGCCCGAGTAGTGCTGTTCATGTGAACAGCCTTACTATGTTTCACCTTTTTTAGATGCCAAATTTTGGGATGAGGTTAGAGCTTTGGACCTTTTTGTGTCTTATGCTAATAATGTTAGCATTTGTATTGTGCTTTTAGAGTGTTCAGACCACTTCATATGCATCACTTCAGTAATTTTGACATCCTATATGCAGCAGAATGAGGTGGTGGAGTCCTAAAGTGGTAGAATGGAATGGATGTGTCAAACTACAGGTGGGGAAAATTGCATTTTTGAATGCTCCCCTCTGAATATTAAAAAGTCACCTCCTTGCAAGCAGAAAGCTAGCATTGCAGCAAGTGGGATAGGAGGTAACCTTTCTCCTTGATGTGCTAGGTTTTTTAAATTATTATTTGCAGATCATTTTTTAACATGGAGGAAACATATTTTAAAAGGATCCATCCACATTCTATGAAGTGATACTGTCCACTATTTCACAAGTCCACCATTTTTGTGTGACAGTACCTATGTAGACCAGGTCTTATCCTAGAGCGGACATAAATACTGGAACATATTTTAAATTTTTCAGATTTCCCAATTTTGTGAGTTGGCTTGGGGGGTGGGGGAATCCAAACAAAATCTAAATGTGTATGTACAACTTTTGCTGTGACATTTACATATGTATAGATTTGCTGATATCTCTTGATCAGATTAATTTTGATAGGTTTCAGATACAATTAATATGAAATGACAAATTCTGTCCACTGTTAAATACCAAATATCATTACATGTGAATGATCAATTACTGCCAAACATTAAAAAGTTTCGTGCAGGGGCGTAACTATAATAGGGCAAGGGGAGACCATTATCTGGGAGCCCACTGCCTTGGGGGGCCCCCAGAGGCAAGTCACATGACTGACCCCCCAGCCATGCACCCACCCACCCACCCAGTCTTCCTTCAGTTATATTCATCCTCCAAAATTGATGTGAGTGTCAAGACCTGGAGTTAGCAGAACAGCATGTCTTTCTCTAGTACCATTAAATGACTTGCATCATCATATATATATATATATATATATATATATATATATATATATATATGCATGCTTTTTGTTACCACTATTCAGCCTCATTTAAGATTTCTTCACTTCATGAGCTGAGCTTCAGTGAGCTTTAAAATCTTGTCTCTGGGCCCACTACGATCTTGCTACGCCCCTGGTTTCGTGGCTTCTTAGACTAACATATTTATTGCATTATAAGGCTTCAGGGACCATAGTCCACTTCATCAAATGCATTGAACTGCAGTCAACAAAAGCTTATGTTACAATAAAATTGTTTGTGTTTAAGTGGGAGGGGAGCTTGTCGATGGGAGGAGAACTGGTCTTGTGGTAGCAAGCATGAATTGTCCTCTGCTATGCAGAGTTCACCCTGGTATGCATTTGAATGGGAGACTATATGTGAGCACTGTCAGACTGAATTCTGAAAATTCATTTTGAATTTGAATCAGATTTGAATTCGGTCTGAAAATTTTATTTGAATTCAAATCAAATTTGAATCGATTCAACCCTGTTTTGGCACCATTTTTAACCAACCAGAAGGCCTAAATGGTTTTTTAAAGTTACAAAATGACTCTCAAATCAAATACAAATTGAATTTCTAAAATTCATTTTGAATTCAAATCAAATTGCCCTTTTAAGGGGTGATTTTATTCAAATTTGAATCACTCGAATCACCCAGTTTCACGTTGAATCAATTTGAATTTGATTTGGTTTCCACATCCCTAATGCTTGCATGCAGAAGGTTCCAAGTTCCCTCCCTAGCATCTCCAAGATAGGGCTGAGAGAGATTCCTGCCTGCAACCTTAGAGAAGCTGCTGCCAGTCTGTGTCGAGTTAGGTGGACCAACAGTCTGACTTGGTATAAGGCAAGCTTCCTGTGTTCCCACAAAACTCTTTGTTATTTTTGTTGCAACAAACCAGTACAGCTACCTCTCTGGATATTTCACATTTGGTTGTCAAATATGAAATACTGTTGCAGGCCAGTCATCAAACATGATAGACCAGTGATTTTCCAACACTGTTCCTATTGTTGAAGAATCTAATGTTCTTCATTTTACTTTGAAGGAGATTTACAATCTATGGTTTTCCTCCAGATCAAATTGGGAAGGGCAGTTAAGCGATTTCAAATCCATAACTGCACACAAACATGCCCCACTGATAACTAGATCACCTGGCTGTATGGCAAATGTCAGATGCAGGTGTTTGTGCCTTGTCCGCCTGCTGTTAAATGGGTCTTGTCAGAAGAGTACAGATGGAAATTGGCAAGATCCATTAGAACAAAAAGATCAAGAAGCAACAGAAAAGGTGATCCATGAACACTTTCAGAGCATCCAATCAGTGCTTACACTATACATTCTTGATGGAACTTAACCTTGACTAGAGCATAGCATCAAATTCTCTTTCCAGTGCCACAAATCAGCATTGGGGACTATAAAGCAATGAAGAAGGGTGTCTCCGAGCATACTCATAAATACATGCTTTCCTCACCACTGCAACCAACTCCCAGACATCTTGAATTACAGAAATGGCTTTCCAGATCGCAGAAGAAATCACTTCTAGGCAGATTTCCTCTCTGCCTAGCATTTCTTATATTAAAAATGATGTGTTGTCCATTGACATTAGTCAAGACAATGTAGTCCTGTACTGGTCTGAGTGTCTGACATCCTGTAGATCAGGGGAGGCCATACTGTGGTTCATGAGTCCCATGTGGCTGCCAGGCAGTTCAAGGAAGTGACCAGCAATAGCAGAAGGAGCAGTAGTCTGACTGGGTGGAGAGTATCAGGCAGGATAGGAGAGAAGAACATAGTTGTGCTGCCTGTAGGCTAGCTGCTGGGAATAAAAGAAGAGCTGGATGGGTAGATGTGGCAGCCGCAGGGAGCGGGGACAATGGTGGCTGTGTTTCTTCCTCAGTCAACTGAAGGTTTGGAGGTGCAGATCTTATAGAAGGACTGATTCAGCAGTACTAGAACCAATGGCTCGAAACAGCGAGGAAGCATATTTATTCTTTTTTATTTATTTTAAATATTTCTATCCGACCCCTCCAGTGCAGTACTGCTCAGGGAGGCTCACAACAAACGATTTTTAAAAGTCCACGTGATAAAACAAGCAATGTAATAAAATACAGCCTTAATAAAAGTAAACAATAACTCCAAACAGGACCCAGATGAAGGCAGATGAAAACATTGAAAGCTTAAAAGTTAGGCTAGGCATTAGGAAAAGCTTCTTAACCGTAAGAGCTGTTGGTCAGTAGAACAGAATATTTTCCACTTGTATCACTTTTTTTTAATTATATACCACTTCACACAGTGGTGTGCTTTCTCCTTCACTGGAGGTTTTTCAAACTGAGGCTGGACAGCCATCGGTCAGGGATGCTGCAGTAGGGGTGTGCCGAACCGGTTCGAGCTCGAACCAGACTGCCCCCCGCAAAAGGCAGGCCGGTCTGAATTCAAGCCAAACTGGGCCTGGTTCAGATTTAAGTGGTTCAGCCCATTTTGACCAGTTCAGGATGCTTGTAAAGGGAAATCTGCTAAAGGGGAACCTATACAAGTATCAGGGATCCCAAGCAACTGAAATGAGGTTGAAAAGGGCAGGCGGTCACCTTACACATGGTGCAGTGACTGGCGGGGGCTCCCCTAGGCCTTGCCGGCACTCTCCCCCACCCCACATCAGCATAGGTGGGTGGGGAGGTCTGATTGATGCCGCCACCACCAGCCGTTGCTGATAGGGGTGCCAGTGGGGCCTAGGGGAGCTGCCGCCATCCCGTCACCATGGAGGAACCGCCACCATGGGCTTAAGGTGACCTCCTGCCCGCCACACACCCTGCCCTCCCTTTTCAACCCCATTTCAGTTGTTAGGGATCCCCAGTGCTTGTAAAGGGGAATCCTTACCCAAACCAGGTTGAACCAGTTCAAGCGCACAAACCAAACTGCCAGCCAGTTCTAACAAACCAGTTTGCGGGCCAGCAATTTGGTTACAGTTCAATTTGAATTTGAACCGAACCACCCGGAGCGGTTCCGTGCACACCCCTATGCTGTAGTAGATTTCCTGCACTAAGCAGGGGACTGGTCTAAAAGGCCTCCAAAGTCCCTTCCAACTCTAACATTCTATGATTCTGTGACTTCACAGAATGTCAAAGTTAGTGGTTGCCTGCAGGGTATAGCAAAGTGGGAGTGGGCCCTGGGCCAAAAGTGAAGATGGGCTCCTGCCCACCCCTTCTTCAGAGAGGTATAAGGGGGAGAGCACAAAGCAAGTTGTTCGTTGGGCCCTCCTCCCTCTCACAGACCCCGGGATATGTGTCCGCCCCTTGTTTAATGATACGTACTCCTCTGGTTGCTTGTGACTGGAATCTGGGGGATCTGCTTGAGCTCCAAAGCAGGCCTAACAACGGGAAATGGATTCTAGCATTTAAGACTTGGTTGGCAATTCCTACAACACTAGCGGTATGTTTCAGAGAAGAACTTCATACATTTTGTGCTACCCCATGCAGCAAATGTTTTGCTGCCAACTGGAATTCCATGCTAATTGCCATGAGATGGGATCCTGTTCTCTTTCCAAGTAGTAGTAAAACTGTCCTTTATTTCCTTAAGACATGGATTGACCTCCAACCATCACAGCGCTACATTCAGTGCCGACTAACATACTTCAGTCTTATATACATTAGAGGTGTGCACAGAACCATGGAGCTCCGGTCTGGCACTGGGGTGGGGGTTCCTTTAAGGGTGGGGGGGTTACTTACCCCTCCTGCTGCTTTCCCCCCTCTGGCGCATGTATTTTCGCCAGAGGGGGGATACCTCCGGGATACCTCCCTGATGCCCGTCCCCCTGCTTGGCTGCAAAAGGCTTCAAGAAGTCTTTTACGTGTGTGCACGTCGCGCACGCATGTCTCCACGACGTGTGCAGGTGTGTGTGGCCGCGCGTGCACATCATGGAGACGTGAAGCGTGCCCAACGTGCACATGCACAAAAGGCTTCTTGAAGACTTTTGCAGCCAAGCGGGGGAAGGGGCAGCAGGGAGGTATCCTGCCGCCCCAATCACTGACAAAAATACGTGTGCCGGAGGGGGGAAGCAGCGGGATGGGTAAGTAAACCTTCCCCCTGCCCTTAAAGGAACACCTTACCCCAATCCACCTGAACCGCCCATGTCCGGACCAGTCCAGAGGCTTGTAGAATGGCCTCCGGACCGGTCCAGGCACATCACTAATATATATCAAGGTGGTAAACAGGCCAGACCTGTAGGATCTATGGAATTCTGAAATAACGCAAACAGAACCCATTCCTGGCAGATTTGATTTCCAAATTGACCCACTTAAACCACTAAACCTAGTGCTGAATTGAGTTATATCCATGTGCAACACAAGAAAAGAACTATTCTTTGAGAGAGGGGGTCCTCGAGGGTCCTAATCAGGCCTCAGCAGGCATGAGAGACACCTTTTGTGAAAACAAATCATCACCCCCTGAAGAGTACCCCTTCTCATTTCAACCATACTTGAGAACTATGAAATGGGGCAAAAATATGTACTCATTAGGAGAGAGGACAGGAAACTTGACTCTTATTCAGCTTTGTGACATAGTAATGTAGCCAAATCTGATTGGCTGTGGCCTGATTTTATCATGCTGGTTGCATGAACCCTGATTAGCAGATTAGGAACCCAGCAAGAACCATCCTCTTTTAAAAACAAAAATGGCACCAAAGCTGCTGAGAGGGGTAATGAAAAAGAGCAGTGAACAAAAGGTAAAGGACAGAAGAGAGTATTTCAGATAACATTTTGGGAGTCCAAAACTCCCTGTTTTACATTTAAAACATTCACTCGTGAAAAATTGACTGGTTTCTTCTAGTCCCCACTTTCTTCCATGGATCATCTTGTGGCTAGAGGCAATGCTTTCAGCCTCAGCTCCCCAGCTGTAATATACTATTGACCTTCCTCACAAAGCTGTTGTGAGATTTTTCTCAAGAGTGCTGTCTAGGCCAGCAAGTAGCCCAGGACAACACAAGAAGCAGACATCAGGCCCATGATAGTGGCCTACACCTGTCATTCTGCAGAGACAGCTTGTGTTTGTGCATTTCTGCAGACATTCATATTTACTGGTAAATATGTCAATAAGTGCCAATCATTTTGATTATAGACTGGACAACTGAAGATCTTCCAATAGTAAACACTTAAGGCAGGAGTTCTCCAACTTAGGTGCCCAGATGTTGCTGAACTACAACACCCTCTGTGACAATGCCATTGTTATTGGGGGGTGATGAGAGTTGTAGTCCCATAACATCTGGGCACCTAAGTTGGAGAACCTCTGCCTTATGAGAGTGTCTCTTTCCTCCTATTCTTACAAATTAACCCATGACTGTTATATATAGGTCTCTAAACCCTGTGGTAAACCCAAGAACCTGGGGCTTTTTAGTTTAGAAAAAAGACGTCTGCAGGGAGACATGATAGAGGTCTATAAAATCATGCATGGTGTGGAGAAAGTGGAGAGAGAGAGATTCTTTTCCCTCTCACACAACACTAGAACCAGGGGTCACTCCATGAAATTGATTGCCAGGAGGTCTAGGACCAACAAACAGAAGTACTTTTTCACACAATGCGTGATCCACTTGTGGAACTCTCTGCCACAGGATGTGGTGACAGCCAACAACCTGGATGGCTTTAAGAGGGGTTTGGATGACTTCATGGAGGAGAGGTCTATCAAGGGCTAGTCAGAGGGCTGTGGGCCACCTCCAGCCTCAAGGGCAGGGTGCCTCTGAGTACTAGTTGCAGGGGAGTAATGGCAGGAGAGAGGGCACGCCCTCAACTCCTGTCTGTGGCTTCCAGCGGCATCTGGTGGGCCACTGTGCGAAACAGGATGCTGGACTAGATGGGCCGTGGGCCTGATCCAGCAGGGCTGTTCTTATGTTCTTAAGGAGTATAGTCAGCTAAATGTTTGATTCTATGTCAGCCTTCACCAACATTGTCACAGAAGCAACGTATGACAGGAGAAACTTCCCCATCACCACCTCAGGAAGGGGAAAGGGGAAAAAAGAAAGCAGTTTTAAATGCAGTGCTTTTCAGAAAGCATGAAACTTGCTAAAAGGACATGGCTTTCCTACCTTGCGCCCTGCCCCTCATGCCTCAGGATATCATACATTTTTCATCCCAATAAAACAGAATTTTTGATGAGCTGCTATTTTGCATTAAAGCAACTTTACATGCAAAGATTGCATAATAGGAAGTAAAATTGAATTTTGCCTCAGAACAAGTCCTTATTATTAATTTAAGTGTTTTTATACATCTTAGCAGCAGCTTATCATTCCATATATTTAATTCCTTTCTCGGCGCTTAGCAGCAGTTTCCTTAGCTAAACAAATCTTTTAAGGAAACGCGTGTATGGCGTGGAAACATCGTGTTTCACATCTGGGCCTGTAGAGAAATAATGAAACTTTAAAAGGGGAAATAAAATTCATAGGAAGGACAACTCTCACTCTAAAAGCTAGTGCTAACCACATGGGAAGGAGTGAGAGCATTGCTTACCCTTTTGCATGCTTTCCCCCTGTAATTCCGACATGCTCGTTCTAATTATGGTCAGGCCAAGATTGTAAATATCATAAAATATCAATAAAGCATTTGGTGCAAAAGCATTCTGGATTTGCAGTATCTTTGTTCTCTCGTACACAGAAATGTGTTTTTAAACACTTATGAATAACCACTGTGAAGAGGCAAGTGTGCCGCAGAACACATTTCCTGCCTTTCAAGAGGGCAGCTGTAGGGAAGGTTTACACAGCAATTTATGCCTTATTCAAAAAGTAGATCATTTATTTAAGATGCTTTTTTAAAATAGCAAGAAACTAGACTTAGAAGCTCATCCTTTTTATGTAAAACAAACCACCTCATTTTCTAGGTGTCCTATGATTGCTGCCTTACACAACACAGGGCCAGGGAAATATTTGATAATCAATATGTTTTTAGAAGGGAAACAAGCGGTGGAGGATGCCTGTAGCCCTAATGAAGCAGCAATATAATGTAAAGAGAGGACAGGGGAAAGTCTCCTTTAACATATCGTAGAAGACTAAATGCACTTTCGGGGGGCGGGGGGGGAAGGTCTTGTCTCCGGCTCAGGATAGGAAATGGATCAGAACTTTTTAAACAAGGGACTCGCTTTGAAGACCAAAAGATATTTGAAAGGCTTGCAGCTGCTCAGATGCTGAGAGTTTGCAAAGCAAGGGGGCTCGGAAGCAGCAGAAGCCCTTGGTGCTTCTGGCTGGGAATGCATGCACGCCGAGCATTTTTCCAAGACAAAAATAAATAAATAAATAAATAAATAAATAAAATCCTGAGGTTTTGCCACGCCGAGGATTTGCAAACGCAACAAAGCGTCCTTTTGCAGCGGCACAGCTAAGCAGAAAAGCTGCGTCTAAACCGCACAGGTAGAGTAAAACGCCTAGCCTTGCTCTTTGGGTCCGAAGAGGCTTCTAGGATGCCAAAGGAGCGAGGAGGAGAGGAGAAAAGGCAAGGAGAAGGGCGAGAGCTTTCCGACTGCTTTATCTGTCTCCTCTGAAACTTGACACCAAGAGCCCAGAAGAGCTTCAGTGACCTTGCTCTGTCAATCACCAAGTCGAACCAGCTTACTCGAGCGCGACGGGCATTTCGCCAAGGGTTTTTTTTAAACAAAAATAAAATAAAACTTAAAACAGCTGGGAACAGTTATCTTGCAAGTCCTAGCGCATCCTGATAATTCTGCCAGCCTAAACCCCCTTAATGCTAAAACTCTTCTACTGGATCGCAAAGGCGGAGCTCCCAGAAGGTCTTTGTGCGGAGCTTCTATCTATCGTTGTGTGTGTGTTAAGAAAAACACGTGCGTGCACTCACGCACACAGTGGCTGACGTGATGAATAAAACTACTCAAAGTAGTCCCATTGAAATTGAAAGGCATTGCCCAACTTGCCCTTTTAATTTCAATGAGACTACTCCTGTGAGTAATTTTCCTTATGTCAGTTTTCAGTTTTATGCTCTTTTTTAAAAAAAAAATTGGGGGGGGGGGGGAACGTGAGCCTCTCTCCTAATATATTTGGTGGGAAGCAAATCCCCCTGCATTCAGTAGCAAGTAAAGCCGCAATCTTATGCAGACTGGGAGTAAATCCCACTGAAGTGTGCGACTGGTTTCTGAGCGAACATGCATAAACTGGGTTAGTAAGAGAATATAGGATTGCAGTCCTATAGCCAGATCTTATATTTACTTGGAAGTAAGCCCAACTGAGTTGAATAGGACTTCCAAGCATCTGTGAATAGGCTTGTAGGAGCCTATCCAAGTCTACTTGGTGGTAAATCCCACAGAGTTCGATTGGGCTTACTCTCAGGTAAACGTGCATATATAAGGAAATGATTAGGCGTGCTTTCAAGGGAGATCTGACTTTTACCAGCCCTTTAAGACTGAAATGGGATCCTATAAAGTCTTCTTGCCCAGGGACTCTATTCATCTAATTGTTGTCCTCCTCCCCCCTCTCGCACCCCCACCCAAAGATCCCCAATTGTGTTTCCTGCTTGTCTTGTTCTATTCTGGGGGCAAAATCTAGTTAGTAGTTCTCCCTCTGCCCTGAAGGGAGCGAGATCCTGGAGCAATGCAAATTTCTCTACAGCTGTTAGCAATAGCTCTTGCAAAACTGGAAGATCAAACAAAATAATATGATTTGCACTGAAGGGGGCTTTCTACTCTTGCGCTACACCACAGCTCCAATGGAGGAGCAGCATTCGCCAAATGTGGGGATTACAAATCCGGAGCTTTCTTCTCTCCGTGTGTGTAAAAATTCTCAGTCTACTGACAATAAGAGAGAGAGAGAGAGGAGAGAGAGAGCTCAGACAAATTGGATTAGGGACAATGAAGCTTTGCTTTAGAAAATCTCGTCGACCATGCAAATAAATGGAACTGGCTACTGGTTGGGGAATTCTAGCCGAGTAGAAGACACGTGTTCGTTGCAAATGAAGCGCGGTGTGGGGCGGGGCGCGCGGTTTCTTTCTTTCTTAGATGGGCGTTTTATCCATAAAAGCTGGATCTCATTTCTGCCAAAAGCCATTTTCCCCCAAAAGGTGTTCAGGTTGCTGGATTGGGTCCTCTAAAGATCCCTGTGCAGCCTGCTCCTAATGTATGTTTACGCAGAAGAGGGTCCCACTGAGTTCTAATATTATTATGTATTGTTGTTACTGTTTGTTGTTATGTAGGATGTTTTTCAAGGAACGAAAGGACAAGGACCCTGCCCCAAGGGGCTTACAGTCTTTTCCCCCCCTTTTAATTAAAATAGCGCCATCTACATACATGACGCTTTACAAGGAATAAGCAGACGTACAAGGCCCCTGAAGGGCTTACTGAACGGCTTACAGGTTTGTTTGCTTTTTAAAATTAAAATAGCGCCACCCATACGTGACACTTTACAAAGAATAGTCCCACAAAGTTCCTGCCCCGAAGGGATTCCAATTGCATTATTTTTTTTAAAAAAATATTATTATTATTAAAATAACGCCATCCATGTACGTGGCGCTTGACAATTAATGGACGGACAAGGTCCCTGCCCCAAGGGCTTAGCCTTGATATTGAAATAAGTGTGTTTGAGATAGGAAAGAGTTTGACAATGTTTCTCCTCGAATGGGGGGGCGGGGCGCGCGCGGAAGTAATGGCCATTGCAGAAGCGTGTGTGTGTTTTGTTCTCCTCTGGAGCTTTTATAAATCCCATTGAACTCCTTGGCATTTACTTCCTAGTAAATGTTTGGGCTGCACATCTGCAAGACTGGGTTCTCAAAATCAGTTCTGCTGCCTCACTAAAGGAAAGGGTAGAAAATCCGCTCAGCTTCTCATATTTAGCAGATGAGGACTAATAACTATAATGACACATTTCCCAGCGCAGAAACTTCTTAAAAGCCCACCCACATCCCTAACGAAAACCTGTGCCTCTTCTTCGATTATTTGACCCTCAAGGGTACTACTAGTATTACTTCCAAGGTTACAGTCCTTAATTCTGACACAGAGGAACTTCCCTCCACCTTGGGCTGAAACTTGTCTGCAATACGTTTTCTGCTGCAGGAAGGACCCTTAATCATTACCGTTAATCGCAGCCTGGCAGAAAGAACTGGCTATAATTAGTGGCGAAGAAAAAGAATTCTGCACATGCTCCAAGGCAATCTCTCCTGGATGACTTTGCAGTGTTCCAGGATCCAGTCCTGGCCCTGAAAAGCAGTACTCAAATTAAGTTCTGTGTACATTGTCAGCTCGAGCCGCAAGGAGATAACAGGGTCAGGGACATCTGTTCGGCTCTATGGGGTTGTGACGCTACGATGTAGGTCCTTTGGTAAGCCAAGGGGCACCAACATTCTCCAAGTACAAGCAGAACTTCTCTCTCTCTCTGATCCCTCCCTGTCAAAAGCCCGATTTCAAGTTTCAGGGGGAAGGGGGCAAGATTCACTGCAAGGCTTAAAGCCTGCAGGCCTTCTCTTGGATAGATGCAAAGTTAAATGGCAAAAGAGGAAAAGCAGCAGGACACGTTAAGCGCTTTTGCAGGGGTTACTTGTGAGACTTCATCATGCGTACCCTGAGGCGCACTTACCATTCCCCGCTTCCTCTTCCTCCTCTCCCTCTCTGGCCAACATTTAGACTTCCTCCGCCTTCTCCACTTGCTTCCTCCATGTATAAGAGTCCCTATGATGAATGTCAATCAATAGGCGAGAGGACGTGAGTGCGCATGCGGGTCAATATGTGCAGGGAATGCGAGGCTAAGCGGAGCTCTGCTGAATCAGAACTGCTGATCCCATCTAGCTCAGCATCCTGTCTGGATGGGCTCAGTAAGGGCTTTTTAAGCCTCCCGGTTGTGAAAGCAGCAGGCGGCGGCGGAACACTGACCTCAGGCCGCTTAACTCGGGGGGGGGACCCTCTTTTTCAGGGCCTTTGGGCCACGTGGGGTTCAAAAGAAAGCACCTCTGATGGTGTGCAGGAAACGCTGTTTCCTCACCGCTGAGTATCCAGGGATGTGGAAGGAAGCAAAGGAGGCTGGAAGCTGGAACTGAGCCCCGGATGCTCTGATTTAAAAGAAGAGTTAAGCAACTACCGGTCCAGATCCTAAGCAATCCTTGTCTGGACACACGCGTGCAAGCGCGCTCGCTTGTTTACAGGCGGATCTGAGGCACATTTCCTTTGGAAGTCAGTCTCGTTGTGTTCTCGGGGGCTCCCCCCCTCCCAAGGAGGCACAGCACTTCTCTCCCGACTCCCGAGGATGCCTGCATGAAAATCGCGCTGTTAAGGCTGCAGAGCTCTCGATGAAGTCTGCGATCCTGGGCTTGTTTAAGCCTAGCGTGCAAAGCCCCTTGGGACGCACTGGGAGTTGCTTCCGAGTAAACCACCCTAGAGGACTGGTGGGCTTTGTGAAATGCAGTCCGGGGCAATGCAGTCAGCAAGCAGAGCGGCGGGGGAGGTCGGGGGAGAGACCGTGGCGGCCTCCTCGCTCTCTTCCCAGCTGATGCTTGTGTCAACAGTTCTGATGAATCAAGAATGGATCGAGAGATGCACAAAGTAAACATGCTGGGATGTCATTAGGCCAGCCGAGAGTATTATGGAGAGGTAACACTTAACCCTCTCGTCGCTGGAGAGTGACTCAGAGTGGAGGGAGAGGGAGAGAGAAGGGGTGGGAGACTCTAGGCGAGGGGGAGCTGTGGCGACAGCCAGGGAAAGGAGCAGGCCGAACTTAGCTTGATGCAGAAAAGCTGTGCATTTCCTCTTCCTCCCTAGTGAATGCCAGTGAATCCCATTGCACGCAGCTCAAGAGAAAGAAGGAAGAAAATCCAGAGGTGCGGTGGGAGGGAGGGAGAGAGCGAGAATACATCTCAGAATGGGTAGTCGGTTTCTATCTCATCCTCCTCCAACTTTGGTCTAACCGCATCCCCCCATCACAGTCCTTCTGTATTCTATATGTCTTGAATAATACGTCTATATACATACGCAGTGGCGGCCTCTGCCTATCTCAGCTACAGGCTGTCTGTAAGGCGTTCATTCGAACCTGTCTGTCTTTCCGCCTGCAGTATCTGTCTCAGTATGATTCTTACCTATTATGTCCTGGCGTGTGCATGTGTGTATTCATCAAACATCTGTCATCCAGCCTACCAACTTCACTCTCCCTCTCAGCAATTGCTTCGAGTGCATTTTCCACCACTCCAAACACACACACACACACACACAAATTCAGTTTTGCTAGACCAAGTGTCCTCTTTCTGTCCAGCTAACCTCGAGCTGTCTACCTGCAAGCGATTTTTTTTTAAACAAACAAAAACTCCCAGGCTTGCTTAAGGGTTATTTCCCAATTTCCTTTTTTAAAAAAATGGATTTGAAAGCCACAAACAGGTGTATATTATTATTATTATTATTACTATTATTACTACATTTATGTCCCGCTCTTCCTCCAAGGAGCCCAGAGCGGTGTACTACATACTTGAGTTTCTCTTTCACAACAACCCTGTGAAGTAGGTTAGGCTGAGAGAGAAGTGACTGGCCCAGAGTGACCCAGCTAGTTTCATGGCTGAATGGGGATTTGAACTCGGGTCTCCCCGGTCCTAGTCCAGCACTCTAACCACTATACCACGCTGGCAGCTTCTTGGCTACTAAAATTCTTAACAAAGAATGTTGTGCCACACGGTCCCCTCTTCCGACACACACAACATTTTTAGAGCAAAGTTTCACTTCTCTTCTGATTTTCCAAAGAGCGGGGCAGCTTGCGGGG
Organism: Hemicordylus capensis; assembly: GCF_027244095.1. Classification (NCBI taxonomy): domain Eukaryota; kingdom Metazoa; phylum Chordata; class Lepidosauria; order Squamata; family Cordylidae; genus Hemicordylus; species Hemicordylus capensis. Next base: position 37,827,872 of record NC_069660.1, on the reverse strand, counting down.
GTGGGGGGCATGTTTCCAAATCTTCTTCTCCGTGTGTATGTCTATTTCTATATCTATAGACACACGCGCAAGTGCACACACTTGGAGATAGATCTCGATGTCGGTATAGATGCTAGATGAATCGTTCTGATGCCCTTGCAACTTGAGAGGCTGCCGCCTCTTAGGAACACTCTTCTCCTGTTGTATCAGATTCGCGCTGGAGTTACCCGGAGCCTGCAGCCTTACAACCCAGTTGCCTCTTCTTCCCCCTCCTGGGTCGCTGTTACTGACCTCCCTGGTCTCTCTCCATTCAGCAAGTGGAGCTTTTGCAAAGGCACGGGGAGAACTACACGAGCCCGATGTGTCTGCAGGCCGCAGCTGGGTGTCCCCACCAGTGGAATGGGCTGGAGATCTGCTCACCTTTCCCCCTCCCAGGTCTCCCCAGCGGGATGTGGGTGTGTTTGTGGGTGTTTGTTTGTTTTTAAAGTGAGACAAATCAAAATGCATAAAGAGCAACGACCGCGGTAAGGACACGTCCTCCAGAAACGGACCTCTTGCCCTTAACCTTCCCACTGACACAATTATTTGATGGGAATCCGGTCGCCTAAAGGGCCCTCTTGTGTTTCTCTGAGGCCTGTTTTCCTGGAGGGGAAAAATGTTGCTCAATTAGCCTCAGTGATTTATTCAATGCATGCATGAAGGGACATTAATATGCGATGGCAGTTCCCACGAACAATATTCCTCTCAGGCCTTCCGACAGCCCGAGCGAGCATGCCTCCATTGGAAAAGGGCGGGGGGCCTAGCACCCTCCTCTATAAGCTTCGGCCCCTCTTGCACTATGATACTGGAGGCTTCAATTGGCTACCACCACCCCGGCCTGCTGCAGGGACTCTTCCTGAACTGTATCTCCAGTGCTTGGGTCCATCCCTTTTTGATCAATGTGTAGGAAATGTGGTTGAGGTGAGCGAGCAGTGTTTCCCTCTCTCCTGTATTCAACTTCCACCCCCATTCTGAAATGATTTCCTCCTCCCTTTCCACATCTCCGTCTCCTCCCCGCCCCCCTTCTCTCTTTTCAATTGAAAAATAGAAGCGTGGGTACCATAAAGAGGCTTCCACCCGTCTTGCTTTTAAGAAGAGAAAAGTTAAAAACGCAGAAAAAAGCACTCACCCTTCAGATTTCAACCTGCACCTTGGCAGCCCCCTTAAGGAAATCGGAAGGAAAAGATCTGGCATCCCGATCTTAGGACATGTAAACTTGGAGGAAAGAGTCGCTGCAAACCATGAGGCTTCGAGTCATGTAAACAAAACAAAAATGAATGGAATGTGTTTAGCACATCCAGGAGGCACTTGGGAGGAAAGAAGTCCCCTTCAACTCAGTGGGGTTTGCTTCTGAGTAAACAGACTTCGGATCGTGCCTCAAGCCTCATTGAATTCAATGGGATTTGAATTCACAGTCTTAGTTTTCCAAGTTTGGTCTACATACTTTCTGCTTCAGTTCCACAGAAAACAAACTGACTCAACCCGGAGTGGGACAAATCAGCTACTTTGGTCCTAAAGTGGACTTGTACCCCGATCGGGAATATGGCGGTGGAAGGAAGACCCATTAATTCCTCCCGGAGAGTAGGTTCAAATTAAAACCAGGGTCAGTGTTTTGTGGGTGTTGTATTTAAAAATGTTTGCTTGGCTATGTCTGCTCATTTTTAGTCTTTGCCATGATTCCTGAGGGTGTGTATTTGATGCGGCGACTTTTCTGTCTGTGCAACGTCAAATAGTAAAGACACACACACACACCATCTGCCGCTGCTTGCTTATCTCACAGCCACCTACTCCCCAAACTGAAAGGGTTAATAGAAGAGGCCTAATATGTGCAGCATGCTGAATCAAATGCGGCTATTGGCAAAGGCGAAGATCATCACCCCTAGGAGCCGAGGTCTCTGTCTCCACGTTGGAGAGGGAAGGATCTGTCAGAGCGAGATGCTGCTAGCTGGATCAGGGAACAGTAGATCTCAATTAGATCAGTTTGAGACATGTCAGCGCCCTGAAAACCCAGAGGCGTTACTTCACGCGTTGCTCAGCCAAAAAACTTTCTATTTCGTAGCCACGGCCACATTTGCTCAGCAGTGGGAGGGCAGGCCTGACTCCGTACCCGCAAGTCCCTGTGGGAAGCTCCGGTGGGTACATACATACATACATAACCGAGCAACCTGTCCCATTTCTAAGCGTACTGAGTCAATCGGCCTGGTTGGAGGCCAGATTGGAGCCCCTTCGTCGGAATCAATGGAGCTGAATAATTCTAAAGAACCTGGGACTTTCTCAACCCATTGAGGACTGCAGTCTCCTTCCCTCCCCAACCCCAAAGCACTCTGCGATAGGTGTCAGGCCTCTTCTTGGGCTTCTTCATTGTCAACTGCATGGAAATGAGGGGAGCTGACATACACCCGTGTTCCACTCTCCGGAAGTTCACTGTGTACACGGGATATGTTTTCAGAGCGGGACTGACAAGTGCGAGGGATTTCCCTGCAACTGAACAAGCAGGTAGTTCCACTGATGTGTGGCCTGGACGGTGGAGGGGGGACTGTTGTGAAAGGGCCACCGGGGTCTCCGGGGTCTCCTCCAATAACCAGATGAAGCGTGCCTTGCCAGACCCTCAGGTAGTTTAGCCCCAAGGTCTTCAGGGCTGAAGTTTCATAGCAGCAGTTTAAGTAAATTCTCTTGGAATCTACCCCAGGGTTGTGAAACTCCTGTTAAGGATGTGGAGTCACCATTGTAAGTGGGAGAGGATTTTGACATTCCACCCCTGGTCCTGAGCACCTTTCAAGTGGAAGCTCTCCTTAGATCAGTGACAGATAAATGTGCTTAGGATCAGGGTGCCTTTCAGTTTCAGAAAATGTGGAATACTAGAAAATGAGGGGAAGTGTCAGAGATCAATGGTTGGGATTGGGGTGTGGTGTGTGTGTGTGTGTGTGACTCTTTTGACCTAAGCTAAGCTGCAGTATTTGGTTATAGGATTTTAGACCTATTAAGGGCCCAGGGACCAAAGTTGCAATCCAGTGCACACTAATATGGAATTATGTCCCACTAAACATAATGGGACTCACTTCCAGGAAATATAGATAAGCTCAAATTGCATGATGTTTACTCCCCACCCCTCAACATACTGCAACTTAACCAGCTTGTGGACTGGAGTGGAAGAACTCCCCACCACCATGAAATCATACTATACAGCCCACCTGGCTGGATGAGGTTGGACTAATAATGAACACTTCCCCTGCCCCACAAATTCAACCCACAAGTGCCACCAAAAGCGCACCCTCCAAAGAAAATGCCATTTCAATGATATTAGTAGGCAAAATAGGAAACAATTTTAATAACAAAAAACCAGAAACCAGTCTGAATAAAACTACAATAAGACCAAGAGGTGTTTTTTTTAATATTTTTCATATCATAAGCTGGATTTGAAATTGATCCCTTCAGAACTTTTACATGAAATAAAAACAAATACTTTTTCCCCCTGCTGCTGTAATGTTGCGACTTCAACACAGTTGAATATCCATAATAACCCAAAAGCTCGAGGGTATTTTCTGATGCATTACTAATATCCACAATATTTAAAACGGCAAGCACCATGCTCTTCATTTATTACGATTCTTGGTATTACTGTTAATTTATAAACTAATACAAACTTAAAATGCATCCGGCCAGCAGTGCCAGCAATCCCTAAAAGAAAACTAAAAAATAAAAAGTTTTCATTTTGGTATTTTTGTCAGTGCAACATAAAATCCTTTAACTGACCTGCAGGAGGAAAAAAGAAAAAGAAAAACCAAAACACCCATAAGACTGCTAACTATTACTACCGTTATCAGATGCGAACAAATTTGGCTAAATTTTCACTGGCTCCATGAAGAAGCAGATTAAACACTGCAAAATAATACACTTGAAAAGTGAAGTCTCTCTCTGGAACGAACTTTAAAAAAATAAAAAAAAAAGAGCCGTTTTCTACGCATTCAGATTTCATTCATACTCTTCCACTGATCAACTTAACTCCAATCAGAACGCAAGCACGTGAGCTGCTACGGACGCAGATACTGAAATTGACTCGCATCTCTCTGCGCTAAAAAAAATGAAGCGGCCAATTGTTGCTGGCTCTGGGGGGCGCTTGGGTTGGGGGGAGAACAAAAAACGTAAATGGCAAGTCCTAACCTCTCTTTTGATTTCCTGAGTGTATGATAAAACCAGGTGGCCCCAACGGAAGACGGCTGAGTGGTAGACTGCCCTGTGAAGATCCAACCTCGAATTCACCCACTGCCACTTTAAATAATATACTTCCTGGGTTACTGATTTTCTCTCTCTCTCTTTCTGAAGAACACCCCTAAACATATTTCCTTGGAAGTTAAGTCGAATTTGTTTCAACGGAGCTGGGTTCTAACTAAAAGCACAGACGTCAACACCAGCCTCATTGATTTGGGTAGACTTTGCTCCCAAGTGTACTGAAGATAGGGGTGTCAAGAAGTTAGGCTTGTCACTTTCTGCCCCAACAAAAACCAAAATGAAAACTAAATCTTAAAAAAAAAGTTACAACTTTTAAAAGTGCACCAAATATACAAAGTTGTTTTCTGAATGCAAAATGCCCAGAATTTGTCTCTCTCTTTTTGTAATTTATTATTTGTCATAAAGAACGACCCAAACCATCGAAAACCAGCCTGCTGAAATGTTCTTCTCGTGTCTTCCCTGTGTGGGTGGATGTGGCTGTTATTTACAAGCTAAGAGAGGGCCCAATCCACGAGCTGCGCTCTTTCGCAGCAAGCCCCATTCATTTCAATGGAAGTGGCACAGGAGAACTTCCTGGGGGATTGGGCCCCCAGATTATAAGAGAAAAACAAGACAGAATATGAACAAACAGTTGCACGAGCAGTAGAAAGAGGGCTTTTTATATATAACTCGTGACATTTTCTTACTCAATGAAAAAAAAAGACACAAATGAACTGTAACAACAGGAGGGGGGGAAGCTATGATCGATGATCAACGACATGCGAAAAGTTTAAACAAGAAAATGGTACAAAATAGAAGTTACCATACATGTCCAGCATGCAGGATTAATATTTTTAATGCAGATTTTTCGTATTTTTTCTTCTTCTTCTATATAATCAAGCAGGCAATAAAACTGAGGAGGGTTCTTTCTTTTTTTTTTTCCTTTCTCGCCCTTTCCTCTCTCGCATGGAAATGTCCCATCTGAATTTTGTCATTCTTGCTTTCAAGGCAGGCAATATATGAGGAGTTTGCATATATTGTCTCTCTCTTTTTCCAGGTCAGTTGTGCATTTCTCCCTCTGATTTCTTCCTTCCCTTAAAAAAAAAATCCAAAGCAGATATTCTAGACGGCTTGTCCAGTGCCCATCCCTTTGTTTCGCAAAGTCCATGTTAAAGTTCTACAAGCAAGCAATCGATTGGTATAAAACATGGGTTTTTTTTTTAAAGACAGTTCTTTTCTTTCCCCTCCCCATCTATTTCTTCTCTCGCGGGCCAACTTAAGAGGAAAAGTTGCATCCCCTCCCCTCCCCCGCCGACCGTCACAGCTAATCTAGAGTAAGACAAGACGCTGCAACTAGATAGCACAGTCACGGATAACAGGCAACCCCCCCAGCCCCAGGCCTCTCGATTATTCTTCTCTCTGCTCAAGAGGGTAGATAGATGGAGATGTCAGAGGATGGGGGAGGGGACGAGTGGGGGTGGGTGGGATCTCGTTTGGGTGGGTTTTTTTTTTTTTTTAAAGGACTCACATGAAGAACTCAGGAGAAGACGGGTTGTCACTGGTGGATCCGGCCTCTCGGAAGCCATTACTGGCCAGTTTCTCGCACTTGAGCTTGTAGGCGTCTCTTTCTCTGGCCAGGCGGGTGACTTCTTGCTTGAGCTGTTCCACCTGCTGGATCAGCTGGGTCTTCTCGTTCTCCAGGTGGTGCTTCTGCTGCACCCGCTTGTACCTGCAAGACTGGGCATAGCCTCTGTTCTTCAAGGTCCTCCTCTTCTGCTTGAGGCGGATCACCTCGTCCTTGGTGAAGCCCCGCAGGTGCCGGTTGAGCTCCCGCACCGACATGGAGACCAGCTGGTCATCGGAGAACCTGTCCTCCACGCTGCTGGAGGACGAGGAGGAGGAGGACGAGGGGTGCGGCTGGTGCGTCTGTAGCTGCTGGGAAGCGCTGGAGGCGTTGGAAGGGGTCGGGGACGCCTGGTGATGGTGCGGGTGGTGATGGTGGTGCGGGTGCCCGTTGCCCGAGAGGTCTTCGTGGGTGACGCCGGGGTACTGGTGGTGGTGGTGCTGGTGGTGGTGATGGTGGTGATGGTGGGCGGCGGCCCGGAAGCTCTCGAAACTCTGCAGCTGCTGGGGCACTTGGTGGGACCCGATCAGCGCCTCCACTGCGTCCTCCGGGGTGAGGTTGAGCGCCTCGGGGTTCATCGGCTGGTAGCTGTTGGCCATCCAGTAGAGGTCCTCCAGGTGCGTCTTCTGCTCGGTGGGGCTGAAGCTGGGCGAGGAGGGCACCGAGCTGCACGGGGTACTGATGGGGGTGGAGGAGACCGAGCCGGCCGGCTGGAGGCGCGTGCAGTGGCGGCCTGAGCGGTCGGTTCTGCCCAGGGGCTCCTTCTTGACGTCGAATTTCATCAGGTCGAAGTCGTTGACGTACTCCATGGCCAGGGGGCTGGTGGGCAGCTCGGGGCCGATGCTCAGCTCGCCAGCCATCACGCAGTGGGGCGGGGTGGGGAGAGGCTCCTCTCCCGGTGAAGGGAGGAGAAGGCTTCGCTCGCTCGCGGCCTCACTCCAGCGTCCACGCCGCCCCGGTGCCAGCCAGCCCGAAGAAACTTTCTCTCCTCCGCCTCACCGCAGCCCAGCCCAGCTGCAGGAGAGGCGCGCTCAGCGCGGCGATGGCTTCTCTCCTCCACTGCTGCAATGCAAAACAGCCAGCTGCCAAGCTCCTCTCCCGCTTGCCAGAAATCCGCTGGCAAAAGCGGGGAGAAAAGGCAAACGAGGGGGGGAAGAAATCTGCAAAGCTGCCTCTCTCTCTCTCTCTCGCTCGCTCGCTCTCTTCCCCCACCCCTGCAGAAAAACAACAATCGGCTGCTGGCTTGTGTTTTGTAAGTCCGGCTTTTCTTCGATGGAGCGAGGAACAACTTTTCGCTGGCTTAGCTGCGAGGAGAGAGAGTGGGTGACTGGATCGCAGTTGGGCTGGCGCGGGGAGGGAGGGACGGGAGGGAGGAAGAGAGGGGAAATAGCGCAGGCGACGGGCTGCGCTCGCCTCCCCGCCGCAGCCTCCAGCGCTGAGTGAACAGCTGTGATTTGCCAAGCCGCCCCTCTTAGCTACTTATATTAGTGGCTTCGATGACACTCCAGAGAAAGGCGGGGCCTCCTGAGCGGGCTGGCCAACCGCGGCTTGGACGCGGAGTTCCTGGGGTAGCCGGGGGCGGAGCCAGGCTTGAAAGAGGGTGACAGCTCCCAGCCAGTCAGCTGACTAGCAGCTGGCGAACAAGCTCTTGCAGCACCCATGTTGGTCTTTCATGTTTTAATCTTCCCAGTCTCTTTCCGTGCCTGTCTATGGCTTTGCCGTTTGCACAGCATTGCCCCGGCCCCCTCCGTTTAGGGTGGTTTGTTGGTTCTCTCTTCTTCCTCTCTCCCCCGCTCCCCTGTCCAGATATATTAAAGGAAACAAAGGAATCACTTGGGACTACAAAAGTCAAGGCGATCAGATGCAACTTGGTCTTGTGTCTGGGGGAGGGGAAGTGTTTATACACAGGAAAGTAGGGGAAAGTTGTGATCTGTGTGCACGCCTGCGTGTGTGCGGGTCTTCTATTGAACAGAGCAGGGTGAGCTGTGCCGGGAAAGCACGTCTAAGTAATGTTTAAGATGACCCAAATGTGTTAGTTATGTAAATTGTAGAGGGCGTGACATCGCACATACAGAGTGACACCCCGAGTTAGAAATCACTTTTAAAACAACAGAAAAATAGAAGCGCTGAAATTTCTGAGCAGGGTGAAGAGGAGAAGGGGAATTAGAACTGCCTTTCTGTTCTGGAGACGCTCTGTGATTTCCCCTTCTCCGCGAGTGACTGCATGCAAAGAAGAACTCATTTTGCAAGATTTTTTTGCGGGGGGGAGGAGGGGGGGTTCCACCAACAGTGTTTTTGTTTGAACATTTTGTAACGATTAAGGGAGATTAAGGCGCTCCTTCGCTGCTTTTTTCCGGCTCCTCTGCTCCAAACGGACATAAAGCGCGACTCCAAGTGGACATGTGGAGAATAGCACCGAGGAGAAAAATATGGTCTGGGTGAAAAGGGAAGGCATCGGGGTGCGAGAAGTAGAAACTGCGGGGACTTTTGAAGTGGGCTTGTTGTACCGAGAGCCGGTTCCTGCTCGCAAACAGCAGTTTATATCCAAGAGACCATTCCTCACCTCCCGCCACCTTCGCACAGAAAATGAGTTTTCTTTCCCGTGCATTAATATAATATCTTTAGACTATTCCGATTGATCAAAAGATCTGTGACTCTGATGCTTTTCTGTCGAAGATGAGGATTCCTCTTAATTAAAAATGCAGAAGGTCCCCCCCCTTTAATACGATATTCAAAGCTTTCAGCGGACAGGACACCGGGATTCTCTCTTTATCCGAGCCCGGGTGTGATGGAATGTAGAATGCAAAATGGTTATTCGGATTTTAGAATCTTTGTCTACGTCTTAACGTAGCAGCGAAGGTGTCTCAATTTATATGATCTCAGGCCTAGCGTCCTGGTTTCCAAACAAGTGCAGTTAATTGCAGTGGAGAGGGGATGGCGAGCGAGTGTGCCACTTAGCATCTCTCTGCCCTAAAGATGCTCACTCAAGTTCCATGGGAAGCAATAGGAACGCGTGACCGCGATACGAAGGTACTTGGAGCTGGAGGAATAAGGGGGGGGGGAGCGCGCGGATTTCACATCAAGGGAACTTGCGATCCCGCGGGACACTTTTCACGTGGCAGCCAGTGGCCTTGCAGTCCAGTTGCTTGCGAAGAACCAAGTGATCCGCCTGTTAGAAAATATCCTTCTCTTAAGATCTCATTGTTTCGTGAGGAAGGAGAAAGCGTGAAAGAAATGCAGGCCCGCGCGAAGCTAAAGAAAGAGAATGGAGTTGGGGGCCATCCACCTGTTGTGGTCGCTTAACCCAAAGGGCATCGGTCGAATCGGGAGAGGGAGCCAGAATACTAGGAGGAATTTGGGGTAAGCCCCGCTTCCGTTGTTGAGCTGCTTCAGGCGCTCTGAGTATGGCGTTTGTCTGGCTAAGAGAGGAAAGAAAGGTCAGGGCTGCGGGTGTCTTTTGCATTTCTCCCGCGAACATCGACAGAACACGGACTTCCCCCAACTCAAGAGAACACTTTTTCCCTTCCACGTGTACTTGGTCCAGAAATCCTCCATGCAGGACACTTCTGTGCATGTTTACTTGTAGCATCAGCGGAATTTGCTTCCAAACAAACGCGCAGACAGCTTTGCAGCCTTCATCGTCCCACCTTTCCGGGCTTGAAATACTCCCAGATTGTGTTGAGTTTAATCGTGTTTCCCAGAGAGATAAAGCATCCCTCCCCATCCCCCCCCAGTGCCCCTGAATCACAGGGAGGTGGGGGGGGGGCTCTTGGTCCTTTTCTAATTGGGTCAATGTCTGGACCCCGGAGGATTCCGCTGAAAAGCAATCAGGAGAGATCCGAGTTCAGATTCCGCTGTGGCTGCTCTTAGCAAGGGATCCTAGAGGGCTATTGCCTTACAGCCCCGTCCGTTCCGTGCATCCTAGTTAAATCAGAAGATAAGGATGGGAGTGAATTTACACGCAGGAACCCGCAACACGCTGTGTGAAAATAAAGTATGTGGGGAGTCTCTGCGACTGCTTCACAAAGATCACAGCCCCGTTCAGAATCAGACGCATTTAAACTCATTAAACTAGGGGTGTTCCATTTACTTCAGTAGAACCGGGAGATTCCCTCCTCTCTCCCACGTTTTTAGCAAATTTAGATGGAAGTAAATGCCATAGAAATCAATAGGATTTAAATCCTAAGGCAATGTTTTTAGGATCGGGGCTTCCTTTCAAGTACAGCGAGTTTGGGGAGATAGCACTAAATTCATTTGGAGCCTTTCTAGAGGGCGATTTGTACCACCTTGGTTCCTGTTCCTTGCAGGCATCCTTAGGATAGCTGTAGATCTTCGGGTAGCCTAAGATCGCTGCCTTAACAGACTAACCGCACAATCCTATGTATGTTTATTCAGAAGCAAGTACATTGTGCTCAGTACGTCTTACACCCAAGCAAGTGTGTACAGGATTTCAGCCTTAAGGCGCAATCCTATGCACCCTTCCTAGAGATAAGTCCCATTGATCACAGTGGGGCTTCTTTCCAGGTAAACATGCTTAGGAAGAGAGGCTGCAGGAGAATCTGGAGATTCTTCACTTCTGCCTGTCTAATAATTTCCCTCTGTTTCAAATCCTTTAGCAGACGGACCGATCCCAAGCTGGTCTGCTCTCCTCAGAAGTAACTTCACAGAGTTCCTTGGAGCTCTTACTTCCCAGCGAGTGTGTTTGGCACTGCAACCGCAGTTGGCCTGTGAATCGGGGCCTCTCAGCCTCGGCGTAATCTTATAGTATGTGTGTATGTGCACACACACAAGGGATAGAGAGAGAGAGAGAGAGTTTTTATGCATGAGAAAGAGAGAGAGAATAACAAAAGAGACTCTTTCTGAAAGGCAAAGGTAAAATGCTATAGCCCAAAAGACATTTGTGGATTGCAGAATCCGGAGGTGAGGAATCGAAGGGGAGCCTAGAAAGAAATGCTGGAGTTTGTCTAAGGAAAAAAGCGTTGATGTTCCAGGCAGCTGTTAAAGGCAGCATCTCCAAGGAAGGAGAGAGAGCCCAACTATTCCTTCCTTACCTGAAGGGAGAAGTTTCCCCGTACTGGACTTGAAAGCCGCCCCTCCGCCTCCCCCCCACCCCGCCATGATCTGCTGAGTTGTTTCATCCTCACTTGCAAGGGAGAGGGTGATCCGGGGGAGCTCAGCTTTTCACGTGCATCCGGTTTAAGCATTCATAATTCAAAAGACCTCGCTGCGCATTTCTGGCGAGGGAAGGGAAACTCCAGAGCCCTTTGCAAACGCGCGTCTGCTAGGGCAAGAAAGACACAGAGCGACCAAGTCCGGAGGGGATTTGGGCAAGTGTGTTTCTAGAGGCCGTTTGGGGAAGGAATCCTTGGCAAGGGGAACAGCCTGAAAGGCTGAGGAAGAAGAGCTGATCGGTTGCTTTCCCTGCGGGATATATTGCACAGCTCTGCTTAATCTTGGATATTTCTTTTCTTCCTCGCGTTTTCGCCCCCTGCCCTGTCTCTCTTTGCGAAGGGGTGCGCCTCCGTTTGCTTTGCACAGAGCCGTTCTCGGTCCTCATAAACTATCTTGACAGCTGCAAAGGGTCTGTTTTACAGGCATTTTTATCCCTCCCCATTAAGGGTTTAAAAGACATCCCACAAAACGTGGGATCATTTAAAACAAAACAAAACACCCATCGGTTTTGCTAGAAATTTGAGCCTAGGCGCTCTGCAGTTTTCGCATTTAAAGGCTGGTTTAGTTTATTGGATGCTTTTTAATGTCAGTCACGACAAAACTTTAATCAGCCCCAGAATTATAGAGGGCACGGAAATATCCCTCCTGGGCCTTTATCCAGATTGGGATTAGTAAGAGTGAAAATGGCTCAAAGCCCGATCCACCATAAACCAGGCAAGCCTACTAAACTCGAAGCTGGTGGGCATCTGAGTCCCTAACCACATAGGGCATTTTCTAACCAAACGTAAGCAATTTTTAGCCCCATTGATTGCAATGAGCGGGTTGCGCAGGCACGTAAATCTCTCCCACTGCAGTCACTTCAACGTGACTCACTTGGCCTGGATTGTGCCCAGTCACTGCGCAATCGCAGGGCATTAAAATATATGGGAATTTTACCATAATACTCAATGGTGTGTGGATCGCGCGCGCACAGTCACACACACACACACAGAGATTCTAAACAGGATTACTTGGAAGTAACTCCCACTGATTTCTTGGGATTTCCATCCAAGTGGCGCATGTTTTAAATCCCAGCCTTAGTTGGAAGGTGGTTTCCGAAACGCCCTCCCCCCTCCTCACCAGTATGGTTGCGATCCTAGGCTCTGACTTGAGAGTAAGTCCCATTGAACTGTGTCGGCATAATATGGATCACAGTGCAAGCTGTTTAAAGCGCGCTCCCGTGTGGAGTATATAGCGGGACCACCCGGAAACTGTTCTTTTGCGCAAGCTCTCTTTTAAACTAAAGGAAGATGCGCAAAAGCAGCGCTTCCATTCATTTTAGCAGTGGATACAGTTTCGCATTGGATTTTACATTTACCTGGAGAGAGCACCCTGATAGAAAAGATATCTCGTGAAAGTAAATCCGAATGATTTCACTGAAATGATTTCACTGTATTTAAGCATTGACTTCCGTGTCCTGAATATAGGATTAGGGTGGGAGTCCTGATTCAAGCTGCCTATACCCCTATATATAGCCCCTACATTCCGCTCTAGTGGCTTGTGGCTCGGCTTGTTGGACTCTAACTTGGGGTCTGCTAAAAGGGGCTGGGTTCACGCCGTGACCTGATCTACAGCCCAGTGAAACCAAAGTGCTTGAATTCAGAACCCTTCTGAGATCCAGTGAACAAGTATGGGGTCACTAGCAAGGAAGCCGAATCCGAGGTTATAGATCCGACGAGGTAGGATGTTATCTGAGTGAGACGTCGAAGGCTCCGAGCCTAGTTGCATATGACTGGGAGACTAGAAGTGTGAGCGCTTCCTCAGGGGATGGAGCTGCTCTGGGAAGAGCAGAAGGCTGCAAGTTCCCTCTCTGGCTTCTCCAAGGTAGGGCTGAGACTGAGAGAGATTCCTGCCTGAAACCTTGGAGAAGCCGCTGCCAGTCTGTGAAGACAATACTGAGCTAGATAGACCAATGGTCTGACTCAGTAGATGGCAGCTTCCTATGTTCCTTACTCGGAAGTAAAGTCTAAGGAGACGACTGGGAGCTTACTTCCGAGCAAGAGCCTGATCCAACGCGTTGCTGATGCGATTAGGATGGAGAAGGAGAAGCGAGTGGATGGTGCTGCTTCCCCCCTCCCTTCTCGCTCAGCCAGTGAGCAAGAACTGCGGAGGAGCGGTAGAGCGCTGACGCGGCTTGCGTCGCAATCCTGATAAGCAGGCAGCTCCATAAACAATTAAGCAAACGGCAAGAGGACTCCGAAGTTAACGAGCGCCCAGCCTTCGAAGGAGCTCTGGCCATTCGAAAAGGCCCACTTTGGGATGGCACCCCAACTCGCCCAACCACCGAAAGCGCCCACCCTTCGACTGTGCTGTATCACCCTGGAGGCACAGGTGATAACTGTATCCCCCGGTTTCATTAAAAAAAGGGGGATAGAGAGTCGACATTCACTCGGCCTTCCGACCCACAGCCCGATCAAACCTTAGGATTCGGGTGCCTCTGTTGTGGGAAGACGGCGATCCCTATTAGGCACTGCCATCGGGAAGTCAGTCCTACTAGAATTCTAAATAAAATGAATTTAGGCATGAGCGCGTCTTAAATCCGTGGCCTGGGTTTAATTCTGACCGTAAATCCGCTTTCTTTTGGCATACTTACCGTCAGGACTGAGAGGTCGCGTTTCACCCGGGAAATCGAAAAAGTTCCCATGGATTTGATCGCACACCCAGGTCCAAAGTAAACTGTTTTTGAAAAGAGAGAAAGAAAAAGGTGGGGAAAACACAGCAGAGGCTGCCACACGATTTACCCGCCCCCAGTCCCATTTTTAAGTCACTTTAAAAACATTCCTTTTAAACAGCAAAAGTTTGACTGCTACTTTAGCGTCCTTTTCCGACACCCCCAGGACAATTTGGGGGAGGCAGAAAATTACAAAAGAGCAGTCCTTTGCATCATGTCCAACCCACGCTCTCAAAGCGTACCAATGTCTCACCCACTGCAGAAATATACCTGTAGATTTGGGTGGGAAAGAGTTCGCGATAGCAAGGAGCTCGTGGGAACACGAAGTGCCCCGAATTAAGTGCATTTCAATTAAATGGGGGAGGCAGCTTTTTCTGCCAAGTCCGCGGGCTCAAGAAAGAGGTGACAGGCAGTACACTTCACAGAACACCCTGATTTTGAAACACATTTACTAGGAAATCCGTTCCGTGGAAGTTGATTTGAAATGCGTGGATGATCAAGATGACAGGTTATATTATACCCACTGAGCCTTCCCGCCCCACACCTCGCCGCGCTGCATTTATTTTTCTACCTGCACTTCGAGAGCCGACACCTAGAGATTCTGTAGAGTGTGCTGATCGGGAAAAGCGACTGGTCCTAGTAAAGGGTTCACCTTTCGCTCAGTATCCATTAGTGGGTGATATGGTTTTTGTCTGCAAGCTAGTAGAGTAAAAGGAGTTGAAGGGCGGGGGAGGGGAATCAGAAAAGGGGATCGCATTGAAGGGAAATAGGAAGGTGCCACTTTTCTCCCCCCCGCCTCTTTTTTTTTTTTTTTTTTTTGCTGCATGTGCTCAAAACCTGTGAAAGCAGCCACTGTGTTCAGATATGGCCCCCCACCACACACATACACACTTCTTCCCCTGTAAAGCAACAACAGCGCTAGTTAATCATCGATTGCAGATCAGAGCGTATTGTGTGTGTGCATCAGACGTGTGTGTGGTGACGGGAAGAGCGTCGAGGTTTGTTTATCTGAGTTGCTGGAGATGGCCCACGAAATGTGGATTAAAGCTGCTAATGCTCACCATCTTCTCTCTCTCTGCACGCCCCCCCCCCTTCTAGTGGAGATACAATCAGCCCGATGACATTCTGGAAAAGGTTGATTTTGGACACACACAGAACCTTTGCCAGCCTTGCCTATTTGTCATGTCTGTCTCGGGATAAACGAATTCGTGTGCTTTGACTGGCCCAGGTGGATCTAGCGGGAGCTAAAAGAGAAGCACTTCGAAAGAAAGGTAGGTATCCCGAAGCGCTCTCATTGTCCAACGTGAGGAGGCAGGTGTGTGTCTCCTCCACACCTTGCTATAGACACTTCAAGTGCAGCAGAATCGCCCTGTGTGGGGAGCTGATTCGTCCATTGACTCAACGCATTTACGTCGAGTAAGATTTAAGTGTCCATAGCTGTTGTTGCATTTTGGTTCAGGCATGTGTGTTCCTTTGCAAGTCTGTCACTTGTATGAGACCACTTTCCTGCATATGCCACCTGTGCAGGTTTCAGAGCCTGCAGCTACAACCTTATGCTCAGAAATATTCATTCTCTCTCTCTCTCTCTCTCTCTCTCTCTCATTACTAGGCAGGCAGAAATGTCCCCTTCTACTCATAAGCCAGACAGATATTGGAGATGTGCCATCATT
Source organism: Hemicordylus capensis (assembly GCF_027244095.1). Taxonomy (NCBI): domain Eukaryota; kingdom Metazoa; phylum Chordata; class Lepidosauria; order Squamata; family Cordylidae; genus Hemicordylus; species Hemicordylus capensis. The sequence continues at coordinate 37,812,469 of NC_069660.1, read as the reverse complement.
TCTGTATCTGTGTAGATTTTGTCTCAAAGGCTCAGAGTGGGCACCGTTCAAGTACATGATAGCCATTTTTAAACACCCATCAAAAATGGATCCCCATCGCAAAAGCACATACTACTAAATCTTGCAACCAAAATTAGGGAAATTAGAGATATCTCTAATGACCATCCTCATGGTGGAGGGGAGTTGAAATCTTTAACATTTTGCATTGAAAATGTTACAAGTGCAGGAAAGAGGGGCAAATGCAGGATGGCTTTTTAGTCCCGGGCATTTCTGTTTCACTTCTCTACTGTCAGTGCAGAATACTTTTGACCAAGGTTTCAAACTATGGCTGGGTAGGCAAGCATGTGCAGGCCTCAGTCAGCACAGTGATTATTCACACAGACACAGAATCCTCGACTCTCAGCCCAAGTCAAAGGACTTAGACTTAAGGCTGATTATTTCCTGCTGAAATCAAGAGGTCTATATTAACTGACATCCAGATCCTTTCATTTATTTGGGGACTGGCTTATCTGTGAACATTTTGCAATTGACAGTCTTATAGGTTTTGAATTACCTGATTCAAGACAATGATGAGAAAAGACAGATGCAAAAAATAAATAAATACCCCTCATCTTTTAGTGTTTTGTTGGTGAATTCTGTATTTTGCATTTGCTTTTTTATTTGCTCAAAGTAAAATCCTATAAAGTGATGAGTGTGTTGGCATTCTCAAATTAACATGCTGCTTTTTTGACAGAAGGAAACCTATAAAGAGAGGTCATAAAGGCCCCCAAATCACCCTGCAATAAATGAAATAAAAGAATGCCATTGGAAAATGAATGGCATTTCAAGTGAAGAATTAATGAAGTGAACATTGCCTCTTCACAAGACCATACAGTGTATGGTAATTGTTTGAAAATTCTGAATGACCCAGATACCCAAGTGTCTCTGCCATCACATACTCAATTCTGCTTCAAATGCTCCTTGCAGTGACATGACAGAGGGTTCACAGGAAGCTGCCGTATACTGAGTCAAGCAGACCATCTAGCCCTGTACTGCCTACACTGACTGGCAGCAGCTCTCCAGTGTTTCAGATGAGTATTTCCCAGCCTTACTCAGAGATGCCAGGGTTTCAAATTTGGTTCAAATTCAAAATGAATTTCCAAAATTTGATTTGAATTTGAAACAAATTGAAAAATTTGTTTTCGTGCACATCTCTACCAGGAATTGAACCTAGGACTGTTTGCCTGCAAAGTGGATGCTCTTCCAATGAGCTATGGTCCTTCCCATTGATGAAGCGAAGTTGAATCCTTTGTGTGGTTTTGAGTATGCATGACGAACTGGTCCACTACACCCAATTCCATTTTAAAGAAGAGTCCAGAATGGCTCTGAAATCTGCAGCATAATGCATCATGAGATCGAAAGGAAAGGCCTTGCTCTGGATTCCCCCTTGGATGAAATTTGGTGCCCTCAGCAAGGCCTTCTCAGTGGTGTTGCTACAGTTGTGGAACAGCTTCTCTAGTAAAGCTAACTAGACCACCTTAGCAGTTTGGATATATCCCTAGGATAGTGTAGTGTACTTTTTTCCCTCTCCATCTGGTTGACACATGAAAGCTAAGATATCCTTTGTTGTAGTTTTGGTTTTTTTAATTTGTAACAACTGCCATTATAACTGATAGTTTTAATGTACCATTTTTGAATTTTGAACAGTTTCAAAATTTGCCTTTGTGGGTTGTTTTTTTTTTAACCACTTGTTCATAATTTTTTAAAGAAAACTAATAAATAATGGTTTATTTATTGCAAATTCATTATGGCAAATTCAGTACTTTTACACCTTTTTATTTTGCTGTTTTTAAAAAGATTCTTAATTTTGCATCATCCAGAATTGGGGAATGCTAAAGTTAAGTAAGCAAGCAAGCAAGCAACTAGGAGCTAAAAAATAATAATTGCAAGCAATATTCAAATTAGGAGACTTGAGCATTCTCACCCACCAACCCATCCTACAAATTCATTTCAGTGAATGAGTTCATGAACCACCTAAGGGTGCAGCAGGGAAGTAACTTGCCTAGGGAGCAAGAGGTTGCTGGTTCAAATCCACGCTGGTATATTTCCTAGACTATGGGAAATACCTAATCAGGCAGCAGCAATATAGGAAGGTGCTGAAAGGCATCATCTTATACTGCATAGGAGAGGGCAATGGTAAACCCCTCCTGTATTCTACCAAAGAAAACCACAAGGCTCTGTGGTTGTCAGGAGTCAACACCAGCCCAACGACACAACTTTACTTTAATGAGCTCATGACTATAAGCCATGTGGATTGGCAGAAACTCCTGGGAGGCTGACAAACATGGCCCAACAGAGACAGTCATCCCTCGCTTAATTCCATTCTAAGGCCCCAAGTTCTGATATGATAGTGGGGAGGGGAGAAACTTTTTCTCAATGCACATTCTCTATACTATGCACAACTTCATAAATTTAGCTAACTTTGTTTAAAAAGCTACTTCACCCTTTGCTAATTGGGCAAAGAGAGCCCAATTAGTAAGGTGCCTCTTTGCCCATTTATTTTTAGCAGAGAGAGAAGAGTGTTCCTATCCAGCACCAGTGGAGTGTCCTTCCAGTGGCTGTAGCTAGGGTTTTACTTGTCTTCATAGATTGGGGGGTGGGGGGAGGGAAACGTCTTGTTCTTTTTTCTCTGTAAGTCACTTTGATAGTTTCTTTGTGAAAATAATAATAATAATAATAATAATAATAATAAAATTATTATTAATTAATAATAATAGTAATTAATAATAATTATTTTATTATTCACCATTAGCCAACTACAAAAAACAATTTTACTGGGAATAGCCTATATTTTGTGATGATATCTATAATACTAACAACAACATTGATAATAAAATTCAGCCATCCCAGGTCCTTGGGAAGGACTCGATATCTGGATAAAACAAACCAGTCAATAATACCTGTCTGACTGTGTAAACAAGAAATAATAATAATAGGGGCCACAGAAATCACCATCAGCCAATTACAAAAAGCAAATTTATTGGGAACAGCCTATATTCTGCGACAATATCTATAACAACAGCAACAACATTGACAATGGAATTTGGCCATCCCAAGTCCTTGGGAGGGACTCAATGTCTGGATGAAGCAAACCAGTTAATAACACCTGTCTGACTGTGTAAACAACAACAACAATTGAAAGGTTGTGGCAGAAGAAGACCAAAATAATCCCAGTAGTAATTGGCGCCCTAGGTGCAATTCCACAACACCTTGAAGAGCACCTCAGTACCATAGGAGAAATTACCATCAGTCAATTACAAAAAATAACTTTACTAGGAACAGCTTACATTTTGTGATGATATTTATAACAACAACAATAACAATATTGACAATAAAATTGAGGCATCCCAGGTCCTTGGGAAGGACTTGATGTCCGGATAAAACAAACCTGTCAATAACATCTGTCTGACTGTGTGAATAAAGAATAATAATAAATAACAACAAACTAGTAGCTAACACCACATCTTATTTATTTATTTATTTATTTATTTATTTATTTATTTATTTATTTTTGCATTTTTATACCGCCTTTCGTTAAAATATAGCCCCAAGGCGGTTTCTTGTGGCAATGAGTTCCATTCACTGATGTAAAGTGTGCCATCAAGTCGATTTTGACTCCTGGTGCCCACAGAGCCTTGTGGTTTTCTTTGGTAGAATACAGGAGGGGTTTACCATTGCCTCCTCCTGTGCAGAATGAGATGATGATTTTTCAGCATCTTCCTATATCGCTGCTGCCCGATATAATACCAGCGGGGATTCAAAATGGCAATCTTGTGCTTGTTAGTCAAGAATTTCTCTGCTGCGCCACTTAAAGTGACAGTCTTGTAGTAGTGAGCATGAATTTAGATGCCTTTAAATACCATGTATTTATGAGAATGTATTTAGATGCCTCTATAGGAAGATGCTGAGAGGCATCATCTGATACTGCACAGAATGGTAAACCCCTCCTGTATTCTGCCAAAGAAAACCACAGGGCTGTGTGGGCGCCATGAGTCGAAATAGACTTGACAGCGTATTTTACCTTTAAATACTAGTTGCAACAGCAGGAGAAAGGGCATGCCCTCATCTCTTGCCTGTGGGCTTCTCAAAGGCATCTGGTGGGCCACTGTGGGAAATGAGCTGCTGAACTAGATAGGCCTTGGGCCTAATCCAGCAGGGCTGTTCTTAATTTCCCCCTTGCTAAGAAGGGCCTGCCTTGGTTTGCATTTGGATGGGTGACTACATGTGAGCATTGTAAGAAATGTCCCTTAGGAGATTGGGTCATGGCTTGGTGGAAGAGCATCTGCATGGTCCAAGGTTAGGAACATAGGAAGCTGCCATATACTGAGTCAGACCATTGGTCTATCTAGCTCAGTATTGTCTTCACAGACTGGCAGCGGCTTCTCCAAGGTTGCAGGCAGGAATCTCTCTCAGCCCTATCTTGGAGAAGCCAGGGAGGGAACTTGGCACCTTCTGCTCTTCCCAGAGCGGCTTCATCCCCTGAGGGGAATATCTCCCAGTGCTCACACATCAAGTCTCCCATTCAGATGCAACCAGGGCAGACCCTGTTTAGCTATGGGGACAAGTCATGCTTGCTACCATAAGACCCGCTCTCCTCTTTCCCTTTCTCCAGGTTCCCTTTCTGGCATCTCCAGGCAGGGCTGGGAGAGACTCCTGCCTGAAACCTTGGAGAGCCATCACTAGTCTGTGCAGATAGGCAATGCTCAGCTAGATGGACCAGTGGTCTGACTTGGTATAAGGCAGCTTCCTACGTTCCTACGGCGCTCAAGGGGCTGAACAGGCTGCTCCGCTGGATCTTTGACTGTATAATCCTCACTCCATATTGGGGATTGAATAAACATGTTGAGGTTTATGGAAGATGGCAGGTTCTCTGGAATCAAACGATGGGTGTCTCAGACACTGCTAACTACTCATAGAACTAACTAATTCCTTTCACTTATTAATATATTTCAAAATGCTCTTATGTGGACAATTCTGAAATCCCCTTTGCTGCCTAAAAATTTAAATACAACCCTAACACCGAAGTTGTACATTCTGTTTCATTGCTCTTTTCACCCCGAGTCCCCATTAGGGATTTTGTTTAGTTTCTGTTTAGACAGCTTCTTTGTATATGTGTTTGTGGTGCTTCTGTGCTATTTCCTGACTTAATATCAGTGCAGTCACAGGAGAAGGATGCACAGTGAGCAATTATTTTTATTTTTATTTTTGGCTCAAAGTATTTTTCAAACTCTTTTTTGATGTGCTGGTCAGGTTTGCAATGTTTACGTTCTTGTTGATCAGAGAGTGAAGGATCAGGTTTATTGTCCCCCCTGGGGGGAAATTGGGTGGGGGGTCCCACGTTGGCCACATATATTTCTTTTCACCTAATCAAGCACAATTCTCTCAGTTCAGTCTCTTGCTTCCCAGTTCATATTCAGAAAGAAGTCTAAATAATAAGGAGAGTGGGTCAGATTTTTGCAAAACACTATCCTGAATCTGCTGGACAGAGACATGTTTTTATATGATGTCGTTATCATTAGAACTATACTGCATCTATGGGATGGAGACATATTATTAAGTGATATTATTACTACATTTCTAAGCACTATATAGAATTTTAAAAAAAACCAAAAAACAGTCCCCACCTGAAGGCTGACACTCAACAGGAAGGGGAAAGAAAGTAAAAGAGAAGTCAGGAAGGATAGCTTGGAGAAAGATGATACTTAATAGCAAAGTGCTTTACAAAACCCTGATGGTACATCCAAATCAGATAACCAAATTTATTGCTTTGGCTTAGTTTGCTCCTCATTGTACCTTATTGCTTTGTAATGCTCTTCAAAGTGTTTATAATACACAGTGTGGGCTCACGTATTTTTTAAAGTCAAGAGAGATAGGCAAGCACACTACCATCCGGGCACCCCATTAGCACACCAAGAACTGTAATGTGGTCTCCAGAAGGGGGAGTACCTTGCAACAACTCTATGGCACTGTGAAGCAGTCCAGGCAATGGAAGATCAAGCACAACCTCGTCCAGTTCAAACAAAAAATCAGCAAAATAAATGAGTGAGGTTCTGCAGTCAATGGGAAGATAGGCATAAAACCAGCTTAGTGTGCACAAGCATTACTGGTTTGTTGTTTTTAAGTAAAGTATGGCAAAGTTTATTAACATAAGGCAAGTCCATGTGATGTGGGTGAAGTGGAAACTGTGCGACATGTACTTTTGTATTGCTGTTACTACCGAGGCATTTGTTCCATTTTTATTTTACCTATTTTGCTTTAAAGGCCTGGCAGGTCTGATAAGTTTTAGCTATCTTTCCTCCTATCAGATCAGAATCCATCTATTCCTGATAGAGCTGCAAACCTTTTCTCAGCTGCTTGTACCACTCGACATAAGTTGGTCAAAATGACATAATTTTAATGGTTTATCACTGTTTGTTTAATTGTTGGTAATGATGAATGATTATGCTAATGAGTATGCATGATGGTTTTGAAGTTACACAAATGTCTGATTCCACGGTGCATTTTAATATATGTTCCTGCTAGTGGTCTATGACCGAAATAAAGCAATCTGAGTCAGGAAAGATGGATGGGTTAGGATGAGTGTCATAAGGCATTTGCTCCATATAAGCAAGGTCAGTGCAGTAAACCTAGGGATGCTTCACATATGATACTTTTCTTATTTACAGATAAATAATTTCCATGCAGGAAAATGCATAGTGTCCCAGGGCATCGTCAGGGGCACATGGTACAGCTACCTTGTTGAAGCAGGTTAAGGTCTTGTCAGTCTGGTCAGTTGAAGCAGGTTAAGGTCTAGAGCAGGGATTCTCAAACTTGGGTCCTCAGGTGTTATTGGACTTCAACTCCCATAATCCCCAGCCTCAGTGGCCTTTGGTTGGGGATTATGGGAGTTGAAGTCCAATAACACCTGAGGACCCAAGTTTGAGAATCACTGGTCTAGAGAGACGGCCACCTTGAAACCTCATGTACACCATTTTGAGTGTCATAATGGAAGAAATATATTCCAGATGGCATAGAAATGCATATAAGAGAGTGCCTCCTTTGTCATGAACCCTCCCGCCTTTTACGATCTTCTGGAGAGATCCGGTTACGGTTGACACCAACTTGTCTGGTGGCGACTCAAGACCGGGCTGTCTCTGTGGCTGCCCCAGGGCTTTGGAATATGCTCCCTGCTGAAATAAGAGCATCTCCTTCTCTGTTTCTTTTCAGGAAGACCCTTAATGCTTTTAATTAGAATTTTAATAATTTGTTTTATATTGTTTTTATCATGTTTTATGTATTTTGACCTGTGATTTTTAATATTAAAATTTCACATCACCTAGAGATTTACATATCAGGCAGTATAAAATATGATAGATAAATAAATAAAAAATAAATAAATAAGTATAAAGATGCACATACGAACTTAGCATGCTTGTAAGGATGTTCACTATGCAAGTGGAGAGGGACAATTTTTGCCAACCCCCCTTTCCTCTGCAGCCCTCCATACCGCTTAGAAATATGACCCAGAAGGTCCCACAACCCTCAGTACAGTTACAGGAACTTATGCTTAGTTACAGCTGTGACAGTTGAAAGGATTTGGAGCCAGGCAACATCACAGAGGGTGTTTTGGAAGGAAGTTCCAGGTATAAGGAATCACAAAGGACATGCCATTTGTGGGTATTGCAGAATCCAAGGGAAAGAGTTCTGGTATCAGGAACAGCTGGTGAGGGCAGTGCCAGGGTGTGTGTGCAAGAGAGAGGCACCTTGAAGGAGCTAATAAGCAGGTGCTTACCATCGTGTAAGCAGCACCTGCAAGCTGTGGTGCTACATCCCCAATCCCATGTGGGGTGGGGGCCCTCCGCCCGGGATCCAGCGTGGCTGCAGTGTGGCCCTAGTCTTTGCATGTGTGTGGAGACTCCAAGCATACACAGACACTAGGGCTACGCTGTGGCCCCAGGGGTGGAGCCACCATTGGGTGAATGGGTTCAAAGAACCTGGGCCTCCACCAATCAAGGGCCGCACCTTGTGGCCTCGACACGCCCCCTGCGTCTGATGTCAGACACGAGGGGTGTTATTTCACTCCCAAACAGAGGAGAGAGATTGGCCCGCGCTGCAGGGAGACATGCTCTGGCCCCCACTGCCCAACGCAGCACAGGCTGATCAGCCTTCTAAAACGGGGCCACACGGCCCTGTTTGGGAGGGAGACCATGCCCCCGCATCTGACATCAGACAAGGGGGCGTGGCTAGCCGGGCCCCTGCATCTGATTTCAGACCAGGAGCTGCAGTGGTGGCTGAACACAGGCTGTACAGCCCTGTCAGACGCCTGGTGGAGGACCGCAGCCCCACACAAGATTGCGGGCGTAGCACCACAGCTTGCAGGTGCTGCTTACACAATGGTAAGCACCTGCTTATTAGCTCCTTAAAGGTGCCTCTTGCACTCAAACTGAACTGGGCCAGCCAGTTCCGTGCACATGCCTACCTGGAATCCCTCTTTCTGTGTGACTATTTGAGTTTGTGGCTTTCTTTCTGTGTGAATAAGAGTTTGCAGCCAGAGGGGGGGGCGGTTTGTTGGCTTTTAAAAATCATTATTATTCGTTTCCTCCTGAGCCATCCCAAGTGAGAGGAAATGAAAGGATGGAGTCAGCTATCTAAGCTATCAGCTGTCTCATGCATTCCACTATGTGAGCACATCCAACTGAACCCAATGGGACTTCCTTCTGAGTAGACATGCATTGGGCTGGGCTGCAATGATTCTACATTAAGCCTTTTCATCATGCATAAAACACTGTAGCCCTACTCACGTTGCACGGGCAGGACTCTGTGGCTAAAAACAATGCTTATAAATAAAATAAAAACAATGAAAACAATGGTATAGCAATGCACATTTTCAGCACTCTTTGCCCTGTGAGTAGCAAGAGTATACACAAGAGTATAAAGGTTAGGGGGGGCTGCCAAAAAAAAGTAGAGGTGCCCATTTATCTGGCTCCAAAGTGCAAACAACATTGAATTATTTAAAATATTTTTTTAAAAAAAGATTCAGTGAGGAGAGCAGAGAAAATTTCAAAGTCTGGAGACTGGATCTCAGATCACCATTTTGTGTTTTGCTGGTAGCGCTTGTCAACTCTGTTCCTCACTCTCCAATTGTAAAACCTTATATTTGGGTCTTCAATCACCTGCCAATTCATAATGCAACAAAACGTTTCATGTCATTCTGTTTTCTGATTTCCTAATCTGACCAGCGAATAAAGCAACATGTCCATGTGTTCAGCCTCACAAAATGAAGTCCTGGGTTACTACCGTAACTGCTATTGTAGTGGGGTCAGATGATCCCAGTGACTGTGATTGATGACCCTTGAAAAGAGGAAGCAAGAGTTAAAAGGCCCTTTTCATCTAAAAAAGGTTTATTGAAATAATTAGATCATTTTTATTAAGGCAGTGATTGCATTCTTTTCTGAAAAATGGGGCTAGTGATTAATGCATTCCCTACACAGCTTCTTTTCCCTAATCTTTCTACATCTATGCTTTATTTTGGATATGGCACAATGCCTTTAACTTGATGAGGAAAGTGTGTTTAGCAAATGGTAGGGATGTGCACCAACCAAGGTTCATGCACTGGTCCAGTCCCGAACCGGTTCGGACCTTGTCCGAACTGGTTCAGTGTCGTTGTGAGGGGAGCAGTGAGCGAGATATTTTAAAAATATGTCCTTACCTGCTCTCCACCAACACATGCAGCTTCCTGCTGTGATGGTGCTGGACCAAAGAACCTACGCACGAGCCAGCACACACATGATGTCCGCGCATGCGCAAGTGCTATGTACATCCCAGTGCTGTCTGTGCGCCGGTTCTTTGGGCCAGTGTCTTCGCAGCAGGAAGCTTCATGCCATGACGGACCTGCTCTCCTCTTTTTCAAAAAGATCCTGCTCACCACTCCCCTCCTTGCAGTGCTGAACAGGTTCAGACCTTGTCTGAACCAGTTCAGCACTGAACCAGTGCATGAACCTCAGTTTATGCACATCCTTAGCAAATGGATGCAGTCTGTTCCTTAGGTGTTCTCTAAAGCTGGGTGTGCTGCAAGTGCGTTTAGGAATTCTGCTGGATCTGAGTAAAGGGTGATCTGATCCAGCCTCTTGTTCCCAACTAAGCCAACCAGATGCTTCTAGGAAGCCCACAAGTAAGAGCCATCTCATGCTGTCACCCCTTCTAGCAACTGGTATTCAGTGGCATGCTGCCCTCTGGGATTCCAATTAGCCATAGTGGCTGATTGCCATTGATAGCTCTATCCTCCAGGAATTTGTCCAATATCTTTTTGAAGCTATCAAAGGGCTACAGTATACATTACATTAAATGCATCTGTCTTGCATATGCAGGACTAAATGGCATTTTAGCATAATGTATCATTTGGCCCTTAGATGGCTTAGAAAAGGATAGAAACCTGCCTTATAGCAGTCATACCACTGGTCCATCTAGCTCAATATTGTCTATATTGACTGACAGTAGTACTCCAATATTTCAGGCAGGAGCCTTTCCCAGCCCTACCTGGAGATGCCAGGGGTTGGACGTGAGATCCTATGCATACAAAACATGATGCTCTATCCACTAAGCTAGTTCCTGTTTGATGCCAATGATACTTTCCCATCTGGATTCAAATAGTATCCTAGTAGCCATGGGGCATGGGGAATCTGAATCAGGACCAGATTCCCTGCCCCAACACTGTGGCTCTGAACATGAGCCCCTGTGGTTCTGAACCGGAATCTTTTTTTAGTACTTACCCTCTCCGGGGGGCTTCTCTGAGGCCACTGGGCGGAACCTCCCTCCCACCGCTGGCGATCCTCATGCCAAAAACGACTTGGTTCTGGTGTTCTTTGGCCCTTTCCCCCTCGTGGCAGCCATTTTGGAGGCCACCGCGCACGCGCAATGGGCCTCTGTGTGCCCTGGGTTATGACCAAACCAGGTGATTATGGGCATGAGGAAGGCTGGTGGGGGGAGGGGGAACATCCATGGACCCACCCCCTCTATGGCCTCAGCTAAGCCCCGCTGGAGGATGGAAGTACTAAAAAACCAAAAAACACTCGTGAACCCCCTGAATGGCCGGTCGGGGGTGGGTTCGGTCCAAGGTCAGACTGAACAGGGGGTGGTTCGGTTCCACTCCAAACTGTTGAATCAAGCCTAGTCAGGAACAGAGTCCAGGTAGACAAACAAAGAACCAGGGCCCTAAGCAGGAAGCCAAGGTCAGGAAGAAAGCCAAAGATCAGAGAAGCCAAATAGTCAAGCCAGAACAAGAGGCACAATACATCAGAGCCAAAGAGACCTTGAAACTGAGGCAAGGCCTGCCAAGTTTCTTATACCCTTCCTGCTGCAAGGGGAGTCAATGGCTGATCCCACAAGGTGGAGCTTGCCCAGGGGCCAGATGTTCAAAAATCTGCTGCAGTGCAGCAAGCTGCAATATGCAGATCCTCAGCCCAAGTAGTATATATGACATGGACTGTGCTATTTTTATCTAGGTTACATTATTTAGGAAATTGGATAGTGAAGTTGATAATCAGCAGTATGTTATAGAAAAGATGTAGTTAGAAGCCTGATTCAGACATTATGCTGTACAAGCGGACCTCGTAATCCACGAAGGTTCCATTCTTGTTGATTTTCGTGGATAATCAAAATGCGGATAATGAGACATTGAGTTAATAGCAATGGGGTTTTAGGTTCCTGGGGATAAAAAACAGCTTTAAAATAGCTAAAATGGCAGAAATCAAAGAAATAAAGTGTTGTACCATGCTCCCCAAGTCCCCAGCTGTCCAGCGATGACCCCCAATCCCACAATTTCAGTTATTTTCTGCAAAAAATCTTTGCAATTTTTTTAAAAGAAGGAGCCACAAAATGGCTCTCCTCAGCAAAATGGTGGCCGGAAATGACCTTGGAGGTCATTTCTGGCCATTTAGGAACTGTGGATACATGGTTTTTAACTCTTTTTTTGACCCACGTATACCAAGGTCAGGTGCACATGGCCTGAACATGGATACACAAAATCGCGGGTGCCAGGGCTGCAGATGACAAGTTCCACCTGTACGAGGGACAAGTTCCACCTGTATGAGTGTACAGATTTCTGTTCACTTGTACATGCGTTTGTGTGAATGACCATACCTGTGTTCATATTAAAAATGAACCTGGCTACAGGCCTTGCAAATGCATTATACAGATAGGAAGTGTGCTTCTGTACCTGCATTCAACATAACATGTGAATGATTGTACCTGTGTATAGAGCTGTACCTGTGTACACTGTACACCTGTACGAGTGTTGGACATAACGTGTGAATGGGCCTAAAATCTACATCAATTCTATCCCCTTTCAGTGTTATCCTTGACCTCCCTAATTAAATTACCTGTTAAATATGCAGTGAAGTATAGTAAAGCAGCTAGTCCTGTTCTTGTATTGTAGAAAGGCACCCAAGGGGCACTGGAAGTGCCACAAGTGTAGTTTTATTATCTTATTGCATTTTATTGTTTGGTTGCTTTTTAATTTTGTTTTTGTAAGCCACTGTGGAACATATGTGAAAATATGTTTATTTTCAGAGTGTTTTTAAAAAAACCAAAAAACCTCCAAGATTAGCTCATGGGCCTCAGATACTACAGCTGTGCATGGGCCAAATTAAAAGTCAGATCCCGATAATCATTCGAGCCATTCTTGCATCATGCACACAATGAAAGAGATAGTCTGGATTGCATTGAGCCAGTAATTGCAGGATGGGGGGGGGCTTACCTTTTAATGAAGATCCAGCTTATCTGATGAAATCGTCTGCCTTCTGGGCATTTAGTGGTGGCATTTAGTCCTTCTTTGGACTTTCCCTATAATGCGCCAGCAAAGGAAGCAGAGTCATGATGCTTTGTCCTTTTCCTGGTGCATTACTGGGGGGAAATGGCCATGCCCTATAGTTACAAGGCACTTCACCCTGGGAGCTTTATACTGCTACATGACTATTACATACATAAATAATAATACACAAATAAATGCTTAGGGCCTTTTGGCCACATTGGAGTCATCTGTGAGCATTGTAGCAAACCAAAGTGCAGCTGGCGGCATCTATACTGATACATTGCAGACCCCAGCAGATCTGCCTCACATGGGATGTGAAAAATTCTGGTTGTATCCAAAGGCTCCCCCCCAATGGCAGTCTTCCTCTGGAAGAAGGTCTTCCTCCAGAGGAAGCTCCTTCTGTTGGAAGAAGAACAACTGGACATAACCTTGTGTGTGCCGGGATGCAATGCCTCAAAACCACCTGCTAACTGAGCAAAGAGGCACCTTTTAAAGTGGTGATTCTCTTTATTTAGCAAAGGGAGAGCAACTGGCCCTGTCCATCCCCAGCACAGCATCCTTCCAGTGCTTATGCTTCTTTTTTAGATTGTGAGCCTTTTGGAGACATGGAGCCAGTTTATTTATTTATTTATTTATACGTACCTATGTCAACCACTTGGGGAACTTTGTTGAAATGTGGTATATTGTCGTTGTCGTCGAAACTGGGGTGCTAATTTCATAATCCTCATTCAGACTTGCAACAGTTGTGCGATTCAACAGTTGTTTCAGTCGGGCTAGAATCTATCTATCTATCTATCTATCTATCTATCTATCTATCTATCTATCTATCTATCTATATGCCCTTTAAATCTGGGAAAAGATTTTCAGAATTAAAATCCAAGACTGATCCTGGTTTCCGGAAGTGGACTGTATGTTTATTCCTGTTTGTGAGGATTTCCCTTGCTCCTCTGCCCACCTCTGACAACCCTGATTACTGTCTGCATTCTCGGCATCATGCAGATATCCCAGAATAAGGTTGGCAGTGGTGTGAAGAAAGTCACCTGATCCATAGGGTGAGGTGCTGCAAGTAGTATATATGACATGTACTATGCTATTTTTATCTAGGTTATATTGTTTAGGGAACTGGATAGTGAAGCTGATAATCAGCAGTAAGTTATAGAAAAGATACTGTATACTTAGAAGCCCGATTCAGATCTTGTTATCCACGGAGGTTGCGTACTTGTTGATTTTCGTGGATAATCTGCTTGTAATGTGGAGTGATTTAAAATGGCTGCCATGAGGTAGCACTACATGTATACTAGCCTCAAAAGCCAGATCTCCAGAAATGATTCTTAAACCACTTCTGGAATATAGCCAAGAGACTGATCAAAATGCACAGAATGAGGAATATAATGTGTGTGTTGGATTTGAATGGCAGGAGCAGAATGTGCAGCATTAGACCCATGGGTCTATTAATCCAGATGTGCTGCTAGTCAGACACACATGTGCAAAAAACACACATGCTCTCTTACACAAATCTTAATCTTTGGCTCCAGAAGCAGTAGATTGCCACAAACAGTCAGCAGCTAAAACCATTAATCTCTGCTGCTTGCCCAACTGGTACTAGTAAGTAAAGAAGATAATACACAAGCAGAATCAGTGACCCACTACAAATTGGTCCTGAAAGGTCCACAAGCCTAAATAGACTTTTGCTGATCCAACACTTGTTAGGAATCCCAACAAAGAGACTATTGGCTCATCTGATGAGCAGCTTGCTATTGGGCCTTTTGCAATGGCCGGTGATGGATGAGCAGGCTCCCTTTGAGGGGGAAGATGCAGCTCCTGGTATGGGGCCTTTTCTCATCTTAAATTTGTACTCAATAAATCACAGGTGCAGAGGAGACAGCATCAGTTTCATTACACCTACATGCTCCAGTATCAATCATGCCAACACAACGGACTGTGCACAGTTCATTTCAAGAGGCTCCCCCCTTACAGTTTCACTCACCAACACTATTTCCATTCTGTTGTACTTAAGGATTCCAGGAGTGTTAAGCATCTGCAGCGTTAACCATGGAAAGGGGAGGTGTGCACAAGTCCTGTTCACACAGCCGATTGCTGGGAAACCACAGGGTTTACCTCTTATGTTTGGGTTTATGGTTCCTTCTGCCTCGTAACAGTTTCCTCTGCTTCGTTTGCAGAGTACTTCCCCTGGTAGCCTTTCATTCCCAAGCAACTAGGGCTGAGGAGAGCATTAATGGATGCATGAGTATGATTATAAGCACTCATCAATTAATCAGAGATTAAACATGTAGATTGGGACAAAATTTTAATTGCAGTTGGAGCCTGCATTGGGCTCTTAAACATGTGGTATGCAATGCTCTACATACATTTGGCATATATAACAGCATCACATCATGTGCCACACACAGAATGTTTTGCCTATATTATCTTTAGAAGGAAGTGTGATCTTCACGAACAACTTCAAGATGTGGTTAGCATGGAGCTTTGTAATACTTCAACTATTTAGTTGAGCAGTAAAATCAGGAGACTTGTTTAGCTTCCACCTGCTGAAGAAGAAGAAGAAGAGGAGGAGGAGGAGGTATAACCAGTAGACAAACTCACAGTGAGTGCAACTTTATTTAAGCTGGGAAGAACTGACCTGGTGCAATTGCTTCAGCAATGATATCTGCCTCCCCTCCCCATACACACACTGTTTACAATGATGTTTATTTGGTGGTATTAGTGGATGCCTTGGGCTTCATACTGACAGCTAATAATACAAGAGATGAAATGAGTTTCTAGTACTCTGGTTTGCCGTGGCTTGTCAATACCCAGAGTTTTCAAAAGGCTCATCATTGACTACATTGTCAGGACATTTGAAAATATCACCAAAGCATATGCATTGCCAGGTTGTATCCAATACAGAATGTTAAAATACACTTAAAATGGAGGGATCTTTGGAGTTTTAAAATTTCATTAGAAATTTTAAGGAGACTAAGAGGCTGAACTGAGAAACTGTCCTTGGCTCAGATCTCAGCTGAACCCAATAACATGTGGTCTTATTAGGCCACATGTTCTCAAATCTGGGACCCCAGAAGTTGTAGCTGGGGATGATGGGAGTTGTAGTCCAACAAGATGGTTTGGGGAACCAAATTTGAAAACCCTTTGTCTTGAGCTATAGGCAAGCCTCTTTCTCTCTCAATGCTTTCTCCACCTCTCAGTGATTGTAATATGATAAAAATACAGACCTTCTTGTGTTGTAAGCCGCCCAGAGAACAATTTGTTATGGGGTGGCTATTAATTAATATAATAATAATAATAATAATAATAATAATAATAATAATAATAATAATTCTATTTACACACAGTCTACCAGATGTTATTGACTGGATTTGGTACTTTAATTATTAGGTCCTTTCATGTTATTGACTGGATTTGGTACTTTAATTATCAGGTCCTTTCCAAGGGTCTAGGATGTGCTGTACTGAGTAGTGTGGCCTTCTGTAGCTGATGTGTTGTAATTTTATTGATGCCCAAGGTGTCAAGATGGTGTTCAAGTTCTTTTGGTACTGCACCAAGGGCACTAACAATATTATTATTAATAACAATAATCAATCAATCAATTAATTAATTAACCCAGCGGAAAAATATAGTAAAAATTCATTTCTTCTGTCTAGTTAACCACTACCACCACCACCACCACCACGCTTCTTTGCATAGCAACAACTGTGTTTTGTGCATTGAAGTTGTCCCGGAATGCTGTCATTCGGTAGCATCCTGTTAATCTTTAACTAAGTGAAAAGCCACGTCAGCACGAGGAGATGGGTGTCCAAAGAGACTGAAATAGGAACACATTCCCAACAGTCAGACAGCTTTTCAAAAGGAACACTTCCATTCAGTTTAAACCTACAAGAGGTATTGGGCTGACACGTTCACTTACTTGCTGCCGGGCTAGGAAGAAAGAAAAGCTTTCATTCTTATTAAAGCAGTGTTTAGAATACCAGTCTCCCCCCTCACCAGATTTCTTGGCTCCTTTTGTTTCTATCGTCACTGCAGATCTTAAGACGTGGATATCGTTAAGGTAGGACTAAAAAGAACTGGTCCTGTCATATGCAGCTGAAAGATTATTTCTCGTGTTAGTTTATTATTTTTCTGGATAGAGAAGGGATGCAGAATGATTTTTAAGGTCATCAGAGCAGTATAATTAACATCTTATTCCATTGTTTGCCCAGCCTGGTGCAGGACATTTTGCTACCATGGGGACTGTACCATGTAACTTGAGCAATGCACCCCAAGATCATCCGCAATGTCATAGAGAATGCAGGGGTGCAACTTTGTTGGAAACCGATGAAAAAAGCAGCACCGCAGACTGGCTTTCGGCTGGAGAATAGCATGAGGGGAAAGAATTAACCCCTCCTTCTCATGCCAGGATTGGCTCATTCCCTGGCTATCTTTTGGAAGAAGGGGGAAGGGGAGATGATGATGATGATTAATTAATTAAACAATAAATAAATGATGATAATGGTGATGATGATAATGGTGATGAGCCAGCTGGGAACATACCTTTTAGCAATGTGTTCCCACAGATATCTAGTTTGGCCTTTACACTGGAATTCTGTTCAGATAACAACAACAAACTTTATTTGTTAGCCACCACATAACAAATTGTTTTCTGGGTGGCTTACAACACAATAGATGTTCAGATGTTATTCAAATTTTGACCAGGGTTCCAGATACAGGGTGAATGAAAATACACCAGACCTGATCCCCATGCCAACATGCTTCTTAACCATTGCCCCAGCTGTCCCTGGGTACAGTGGCTGACAATGAGACTACTCAGTATTACTACTCAGGAGTTTCCCTAAAGGACTACTAAACGACTATATCGTTCAGAGATATGATCTTGCTAGGTAGCCTTGGGCCCCTGTGGAGGAACAGCCATCCCACCACACTACCATGAGAGACAGATCCCACTCCTAGCACCATGCATGGAGGAACAGCCCTCTATTCCTCCCAACCTTTTAACCACTGCCACCAAGTGAACTTTTGGTATGGCTGGGACCACTACAACAGCCTGTTACATTTATCAAAAAATTCAAAAAAAAACCCCAAACAAAACCAAAAACAAACCTCAGCAGTGTGGAAAGGCTTATAGTCATGGGGTAGAGACAATCAACAATCTTCTAATTTTTTAACAGGAACATTTACTTTAGAAGAATTGGTTCAATTAAAACATTTATTTTACAGAAAAAATACAAACTCAGAACAGTTACTTACAGAGCAGGTCAGGGAAAATAAAACACTTGAGAAACATAATCACTGCCTGCCTCTATACAGGTCCCTACTCTTGTACTTTCTTATTTGCTTGCTGGGCAGACTCCTTGTTCTGAATATGGCGCACAGGTCCGAGGCTCAATCTAGCCTGGCTTTTCTTTTTCTTCAGTGATTTCAGCATGAAGGCTCCTCTTCTTGCTGGTTGCTCACTCTCTGCAGACTAGCAAACTCTGCTGCCAGGTCTCTCCCTCAGGACTCACTCCCAGGACTTTTTGTCTTCTTCAACCTTCAGCTCTGACTTTCACTAGCAGACTTGACTTCTCTGCCTTCCAAGACTCTCTCTTGGACTCCTTAGTCCTCTCTCCAGCAGACTCTTTTCTCCATCTTCCAGGCCTCTGACTCTAAGGACTCTCTCTGAGGACTCTGTTGATATCCCTCCTAGGACTCTGACTAGGAGACTGCCTGCCCTCTCAAAACTCTCTCAATATATACAATTTCTCTGGCCTAACAGTTTTTTAAGCCATCCAGTTTAGAACAAACAAAAATCCCCTCCATTTCTTGAAATCTCCTTTCCCTCCAAAAATCAACTGTCAAAATGTGAAACCAAAAGTGAAACTACAGACAACCAAGAATGAACTTTTGGCCTTGCCAGCCTTCTCCATGCTCAGGGATTTGCAACCACAGAATTTCCTATCCTATTTGAAGTTTTATATTTCCAAAACTTCAAACAATGAAGTTTTGGAAATATAATATAATACAATCCATTTATCAAGGCTCATTCACAAGAAGATGTTTGGGAATATTAATAACAATATTTATATACAGAAACCTTTATATACAGAAACCCAAGAGGTCTAGGCCTCATTCCTTCACAGCCCCCAATACCACAGGCACTATAGATCCCATAAGCCTCCCTGCCGCCACCGCCCTTCCTCATCCCACTGGGCCATATCATCCATTTCCCCCTCCTTGGCCAGCTGGGGTGTGCCTCTTCTTCTCTTCTCCCCAATCCTCTGCAAACTAAGAATGCTGCTGCCTGCTGCCTTGACAGCACAACCTGAGAATGCTAAGCACCTTCCTGCAGATGGGGTGTGCGTCATATTGTCCTTTACCTCAGGCAGCAAAGTCATGGACACCCACCCACCCCCTGCCCCAGCTGCAATATGGGGACAATAATATGGACTGATCTCACCGGTTGTTGTAAGGATTGCAACCAGATACAGTGTAGCAGCTTTTGAGCACATGGAAGTCTGGTACTGATGCTAAGTATTATTCTGTGCTCAGGAATCGGTGGGCAATACCTCCTACCTTGACTCTTGTCTATCTGGCTTCCAGTCTGGTTACAGGATGGAGACAGCTTTAGTTGTCCTATTGGAAATCAATCTTTGTCCTGAGTCAGGGAAATACTGCCTGGTTGATCTTGATTGATCTTTCAATGGTGTTTGACACAGTGAACCACCAGATACTGATGGATTATCTTTAGTGGATGCTGATAATACAGGGGGCTAGTTCTTCTTGCATGGTGATATTCACATTTGTTAGGCCTCTCACCCAGAAGGGCCTTCTGAGGGACAAGGATCCATCTTATTTATTTATTAATTGTTTAGCTACGTAAACTGCTTTGGAAACCTTTGTTGGAAAGCAGTATATAAATATTGTTGTTGCTGTAATTCTCATCAAGCTCAGAGCAGCAGCCACCCTTCTGAAGTTTCTGGCCAAGGGAAGCGTAATTAATAAACTGAAATTCAATCTCGACAAAACAGAAGTAGTGATCTTCAGAGCATCAAGTTCACAGCCCTGAGCTGCAGTTAACAGATGTATCCAAAAATATTGTCTTTCTGGACATATGAAACTGCCTGGGCTTGTGGTAGCAAGCATGAATTGTCCCCTTTGCTAAGCAGGGTCCACCCTGGTTGCATTTGAATGGGAGACCACATGTGTGAGCACTGTAAGATGCTGAGCTATGGCTCTGGACCCCGCTTGTATTCAGCCACTTGGGCAGTCTGCAATCTTTTCTGGAAAAAAGAGCATGGTAGTGGTTATCCCTGCCTTTGAACCTCTGGGATGGATTAGTGTTGCAAATATTCAGAACCTGATATAAAATAAAGCAGCCCAACTCCTCATAGTGGTGGGGAGGAGAGGAGATATGCAGTCCATTTAAAAACATTTGGAATAGCTACCTGGATGCTCTGCAACCAGTTCAAGGTGGTGGTCATTACCTATTAACCTCTTCATAAGCCAAGTTCATCAGAGTT
Organism: Hemicordylus capensis; assembly: GCF_027244095.1. Lineage (NCBI taxonomy): Eukaryota > Metazoa > Chordata > Lepidosauria > Squamata > Cordylidae > Hemicordylus > Hemicordylus capensis. Next base: position 37,792,132 of record NC_069660.1, on the reverse strand, counting down.
TAGGGATGCCTCTCCCTGTATGAGTCTGCCCCCTACGATCTGTTGGAGAACCTTTATGGTTGCTTCCTTTGAAAGCTGAGGCGACATGTACATGGTATGGAGCATTTTCATGGAGGCCTCCACCATATTGAACTATCATCTGAGGCTTGCCAGGGAGTTCTCTGCAGGAATTTCATGGCCAATGGCATTTTTCTTTGTTTAAACCCACTTTGAATCTCTCACTGTTTACAAAGTGCAGACATTGCAATGTGTTGTTTTACATGTTCATTTGCTTCTAATGCAAACGTTCATTTTTGTTGTGAATTGACTGGAATTAAAACAAACAAACAAACCCAGAGAACTAGTGGTTTTCAAACAAACATGATACATCTGAAGAGTGTTCTATATGAAGTGAAAGGGGTTGTTTCCATTCCTATCATGCAGATTTCTGTCATATGTTTCTTAGGCTGAAAAAATTACCTTGAACATGGAAGAGTTCTAACAAATATTTTGTGCTTTTGTTAAGAGACCGATTCCAGTATAAAAGTGAATTAAATTACAGCGATGTGCAACTAGGGAAACTAAATTAAGTATGTGGGACCTACGTATTTAAAAGGTAGTTAGATTATCTCTGCAGCTAGCAACTGAGGAGTTTCCTTTATGCCAAAGGTATTTGGTGTGTATTTATTTTGTGCAATAATCAAAATCATTTTTTTAAAACTTCAGTTTTTAAGATACTTGTGTTATTAAGCAAAAATGATTAGACATGGGGAGCGGAAATGCAAGACACCTTGCTTATTGACACTCAAAATTAATCAGAGTAACAATGTTACAGTAAAGAAATCCACAAAGTCACTGAGGAATCTACTAAAGTCACTAAAACATTAAAATGCTCCAAACAACGTAAAAGAGCTGATTTAACATATTTCTCACATGCTTGGAGTTTTCTTTTGGAATCCTTTGAACAGATCCAAATTTAAATCTTCCCAAATTATTATTTTTCTGGGTAAGGGGGAAGAAAAGAGAGAGAGAGAAGCTTCATCATTCATTAGATGAATGACGGTATCAATTTCTGTTTAAACATGAACAGAGTGATGCCAAATATTAGTCAGTTCCTAATAATTTTGAGGGATTAAAAAGATAATAAAAGTAATAGTCCATTACATTACCTACTTCAGCAAGATTGTAATGAACATAATAAATTCCAGATCAGGGTTATAACAACTTCCATCTATTTAAAATGAATTTGTAGGGTTACTTTCATTAACTATGTATATGGAGAAAATGATCTGACATATTACTTTAAAAGAGCTGTAAAACCGATTAGAAGGAAATATGCTTCCCAGACAGCGATTCTGGCCGCTGGGGAAATTTTCTCCCTGGGAAGGAGTGAAAGGGGGGATAGGACTTAAAAGTATGTCAGAGCATCGTTACTTTTACATACCTCCCAGGCTGTTGGGGAGATATGATGAAAAGTATCAGTGGCTGGAGAACCAAAGAGGATGAAAGTGGCTGTTCTTGGTTTCTTTGTGCCTAATAAAAGCTCCTGCTAATGAATAGAAAGGGGTCCTCCTCACTGCACTGGGAATTTCTGCATAGAAATGAAACTGTTCCTGGCACTGGAATGCCCTTTTGGCAGCCCAGGGGAAGGCAGAGGTATTAAAGGGAACCATGCCCTCATTGCTGAAAGGAGGCAAGGGAGCTAGCACTTGACTGCACTACAGAAATTACTGCGGCACCTAGAATGTTGGCTTCATTTATCAATTTCATAGCAGCAGGGAAAAGGGGGGGAAACCCATATGCTTGCCTTTTCAGCTGTGTGCTAAATCTAGTAACCAGGAGCTCTCCAAAGCCAGTCATGTGTGCTATAAAAGAGTCTTAGAGAAAGTAACTTAATACTAATGATTTATACCTAACTGGACCTCTAAGTGATTAAACTGGCAGTAATGAATGAGAAACATCCTTCTAATACCCTTTCCCCCATTTGGCTCAAGAGACACCACTCCCCACCCCCAGCGTTTGTACAGAGCCTTTTGCTTGTGAGGAGGCTATGCCAGTATGCTTAAAGCTCTTACGATTAGATAGCACCACTGAAATACATTGTTGTTGTTTGGGGCATCTTAACAATAAATGAATCCAGAAGGCGGGGAACAAAGAAGTCAGTTTGAAAAGGAAAACACAACAAAAAGAAAACTGGATTATCTAGTTGCAAATATTAAGGCATGCACATTTGAAAAAGTGCATTGAGGAAGAAAACCCATGCAGAACTGTTTGAAGCAGACTGAAAAATGCCAGCTCTGTCCAAATTAAGGACCATTTGCTCCTGGCTGAATTTACCCAACTGTCTAGGTTGGCTGGAGGCCTCTATTCTGCCTCCTGGCACCTTCTGAATCTTGCTTTCCAAGCACACAGGCCAGGGCCTTTTAAGTGATGGCCCCCAGGCTGTGGAACTCATTCTCAGGTGATGTCTCCATGGCTACCTCACTCCCAGTCTTCCAGAGGAGATTAAACACTGCTCTTTTCACTCGGGCCTTTCACTGTCGTCTGACTTGCTTGTAGTTTGGTTTTGCAGTTGTTTTCTTGATTTTTCATAGAATCTTTCAAAATATTTTCAAAAATTAGTTTGTTTAATTATTATTGTCCATCACCCTGGAGTCCCTGAATGAAAGGCAGTATACAAATGTAAATAATGGGGGGAGAGAGAGAGAGAGGGAGGGAGGGAGGGGAGGGAGGGAGAGAGAGAGAGAGAATACTGATGAACTTTGAAATCAGCACTGATGGGCTATTCACACAACCAAAAACATTCAAACCTAAGCATGTCAAAAGACTAAACTGGCTGCATGGCAAAGTCGTCATATAGCTCTTTCTTTGCATGAAAAGGGCAAATATTGGGATGAAAGTATTTAGAAGGGCTTTGGAACACTTTAAAAATTAGTTTATCCAACACCATTTGAGCATTTTGTTTTGTCTAAAGAGTATTTTACTTCTGTGATTCATTTCATGGTTATCTTTCTGGTTATCATTGGTTATATTTCTTCATCAAATACATTCAAAATGCATTGGGTAAACTTAGATAACCCCACATTTCCCTATGGCACTTGTGTCTTTTTCCTTCTGTCTGTTTATGAATTGGTGTAATTCTCTTCTTCCTGCTCCATTCCACTGCCATATTAATTTTCAGATATAATGAGGGTTTTAAAAAATGTGTTTTTCCCCATCCATGAGACACACACTGGCCATGTTGCTTTAGCTATCCCGGGCTGAGAGTCTTACAGAACGACAGGTCCGGAGAAAAGCATGATGGCTGACATCCAGACTAACACTGTGCTAATGCAACAAACAAAGCTGAGCACATGCAAGTAGGGATGTCTACAAAACTGGCCAGGCCAATTCGGTTTGGATTCAAACCGACCCGGCCCGGCTCGGTCTTTGGATCCAGTTGAACTGGGCTGAAGAAGGTCCAAACCAGACTGCCAGCTGCCCTGGCTACTCTGGGGGAGGCTGGTGGGGTTGGGAGGAGCTGCTATTCTCTACCGCCCCCCCCCCCACATCCACCGCCACAGCTCGCACTTGTAAGAACTAAATTACTCCTCTCCCACCCCCTCTAGTTTTAGGGAAGCAACCCCCCCACCCTTTACTGGTAAAGGGGAAACATCACCGGATTTCCCTTTACCAGTAGAGCAACACGCCAGCTCGATTCAAACCGGCCCCAGTTCAGTTTTAACTCGGACCAGCTGAGGCTGGTCTGGTTCAACCCTGAACCTGTCAAGCTGGGCCGGTTCAATGTCAAACTGAGCTGGCTCGCACACCCCTCCATACAAGAAGGTTATAGAGAGGTGCAAAGTCACAGGGATTTTTCCAATGGAAGTAGCATTGCAAGACTTCCCAGAAGTGGTTTTAAAGTTGTTCTGCAGCTGCCCCATCATGCTACACCTCTGGGGCAGCCTTTCCAGCTGGGCAGCAATCCTGGAAGTCCCCTAACATAGATGTAGTGCTGCCCATCATATCAGCATGATATGGGGATGAGGCCATAGCTCAATGGAAGAGCATCTGCTGTGCATGCAGAAGGTCCCAGGTTCAATCCCTGACATGATAGAGGTCTATAAAATCATGCATGGTGTGGAGAAAGTGGAGAGAGAGATATTCTTTTCCCTCTCACACAACACTAGAACCAGGGGTCACTCCATGAAATTGATTGCCAGGAGGTCTAGGACCAACAAAAAGAAGTACTTTTTCACACAACGCGTGATCCACTTGTGGAACTCTCTGCCACAAGATGTGGTGACAGCCAACAACCTGGATGGCTTTAAGAGGGGTTTGGTTTACTTCCTGGAGGAGAGGTCTATCAATGGCTACTAGTCGGAGGGCTGTGGGCCACCTCCAGCCTCAAAGGCAGGATGCCTCTGAGTACCAGTTGCAGGGGAGAACGGCAGGAGAGAGGGCACACCCTCAACTCCTGTCTGTGGCTTCCAGCGGCATCTGGTGGGCCACTGTGCAAAACAGGATGCTGGACTAGATGGGCCTTGGGCCTGATCCAGCAGGGCTGTTCTTATGTTCTTAGGGTGGGAAAAACTCCTGTCTGAAACTATGGAGAACTGCTGCCAGTCAGTGTAGTAGACTGTTGGGATATGCAACAGCCACAGCTGAGCTTGCTGTATAGTTTGCATGCAATCCACTTCAAAGCCAGAGGGGGGACTCTAGTTTCCTCTGTATTGGTTGGGCTAGCTAGGAGTTTCTGTTCTCCATCCTGTTCTTGTTTGTTCCTGTTCCTTTGTGTATGAGTCAGCAAGTTCAGTGCTGATGTCTTGGCAGGTGCCCAGTATTGTGCCTTTGTCTCCCAAGTAAAGTTATCTTAAAAAACCTTTCCCTTGTGTTTGCTCTGCGTATCCACACAGACAGAACATACTCTGCAACATAGACACTACTGAGCTAGATGGACCAGTGGTCTGACTCAGTATAAGGCAGCTTCGTATGTCTCTATAGATATTTATTCTTATTATAATAAGAATAAGAAACTCCTAGCTAGCCCAACCAATACAGAGGAAACTATAGTGCCCCCTCTGGCTTTGAAGTAGATTGCATGCCAACTATTCTTTATTCATTAGCTGGGATCCAAAGAGTCCCATGTATGTGTCTACTGTATTTGTGTGCCTGTACAGGGTTTTGCTTCTTGTACTGACGGTCCCTTAACCCTCATCAGTGGCATTTCAGGGTATGGATGGCTATTGTGGGGAGGAGCCCCTTGAGAAGTCCCAGTGCTTGGGAAGCTGTATCCCAGCTGTTGTTATTGTGGTATTAGCATTATGATATGAAGCTGAGTTCACAAGACATTTTTTCCCCACCATAGTGCTCTAGGAATCCCAACCCCCATAGAAACATAGGAAGCTGCCATATACTGAGTCAGACCATTGGTCTATCTAGCTCAGTATTGTCTACACAGACTGGCAGCAGCTTCTCCAAGGTTGAAGGCAGGAATATCTCTCAGCCCTATCTTGGAGAAGCCAGGGAGGGAACTTGAAACCTTCTGCTCTTCCCAGAGTGGTTCCACCCCGAGGGGAATATCTTAGTGCTCACACGTTTAGTCTCCCATTCATATGCAACCAGGGCAGACCCTGCTTAGCTAAGGGGACAAGTCATACTTGCTTCCACAAGACCAGCAATCCTCCTACAGTGGGCCACCACCCTACATTGGGGGAAAGACATTCTGCAACCCTCACATAATCATTCTGATCCCAGCGTTTTGGTGGTGGTGTTTTCTTTCCCCCTACTGCACAGTTCCAGAGGCTAGTTTTAAACATCTTGATTAGGGAAGAAGACTTGGCAGACAAAATCATTACAAAATACCCATCGATTGCATCACGTTCATAGACGATGGGGATTCAGCAGGCATGGGAACTTCCTTATCAGATGCTGAGTGCCGATTGCTATTGAGAACAGGCTGCTGTCATGGATAATAAAGTGGGAGAGCAGGTGTCAAAGGGAACTGCCTGATTAATAGAGCATTACTTACGATGTCACTGACCCATAACACAACCTTTGGGTCTCATTCTGCTTGTCATGCTGGCTTCAGCCTGGAACGATGCCACTTGCATCAAACAGACTTGCCGTGCAACCCAATCCTATGTGTACTTACTCAGAAGTAAGTCCCACTGAGTTCAGTACCCTTACCCCAAGGTAACTGTGCATAGGATTGTAGCCTTAGTCTGAGCATGAAATCTGGAGAAAGGGAACTGGCATCGTCAACAAAACCTAAGGGGCTGTCCAGACACTGTAAAAAATGTGTTCAAGATGTACATTTCCAGAGACTGTCCTTAGTAACAGCTACAAATGGATAAGGACATGACTTCACTTGCTCTTAAACCAGGGGATGAACTGAAGGCATCATGGGCTATGGTGTGATGTAATTATTGTTTTGGCTATCAGGGAAGTTCTCTCCCCATCTGACATGCCAGCATCAAGCTTTTTCCTGTAATGTTTATGATGCCTTTCCTAATTCCAGCCATTATGCCAAAGTATGTATCCTTGTGGATGCAGAGATAAGCTTTAGACTGATGAAGGAAATATCTGCGAAAGGCTCTGAAACTTGGAATTGGGGAGTCAAAGGGACCCCTTCATTCACTCACAGCTCCCTGCCTGTCTCCAGGGACTGAAAAGCCCATATTTATTTTCAAGGCATGCCCCACAATGATCTGTGATGAAACAGTGGTCTCAGGATGCAGGTTAGCAAATCCTAGGCTACAAATGGAAAGCCTTGTGGAAAGAGAAAAAAAACTGGGCTGTTGACATTCATGGGGCCAGATACTCTAAACCAGGGCTGCACAACTCAAATGCCCTGGTGGGCCAGAACCAACCACAACTTGATGTGCAGGGGCCGAAGCAGAATTTTAGCACATTACTATCTTAAAATTAAAAATGTGATTAGTTACTTGTGGATCTATTCCCCTCTCGAGTGGCCCATAGTTTTAACTAAGGATAGTGGCCAGAAAGTAGGTCCTGTCCCTGCTCAGTCAGTGGGGCCCCAGGAGTGCATGCCAGCCGCAAGTGCTAAGTCCTCTCCTCTCCTGAAATCACCATTGCTTTCTGGCTGGAATCCTAGGCATGCTTATGTTAGACTAAGCCTCAATGGGTACACCAAGGGGCATATTTCTGAGTAAATACTGTATGCATAGGATGACACTCTAAAGCAGTTTCCAGTTCCTGTGTTGCTGCAGGATATTTCTACCTGGGGGCCAGTAAAAGAGTTCCTGTAGGACAGATCCAGCCTCGGAGCCTTATGTTGTGCAAGCTTACTCTAAACTCTTCCATTTCTGTTGGTCTTTGTAAGCACCAAGCTTTAGTATCTATTCTTTTCTGCAAGGGTCATTGCCCAGGCAGAAAGCCAATCTTGCAGTAGTGAGCAGAATTGTCCCTTTTGCTAAGTAAGGTTCACCATGAATTGCATTTGGTTGGGTGATTACATATGCGTACCGTCTGCTGTAGTCACCTTAAGTGGCACAGTGGGGAAATGCTTGACTAACAAGCAGAAGGTTGCTGGTTCAAATCCCCGCTGGTATGTTTCTCAGACAATGGGAACCAACTATATTGGGCAGCAACGATATAGGAAGATGCTGAAAGGCATCATCTCATACTGTGTGGGAGGAGGCAATGGTTAACCCCTCCTGTATTCTACCAAAAAACCCTACAGGGCTCTGTGGGCGCCAGGAGTCAAAATCAACTTGACAGCACACTTTACCTTTACTTCTACTGTCTGCTGTAAGATATTTCCCTTAGGGAATAGGACTATAACTCAGTGGTAGAGCATCTGCTTGCATAGAGAAGCTCCCAGTTTCACTCCCTGGCATTTCCAAGTAAGGCTGGGAAAGACTTGGAAACCTTGGAGAGAAGCTGCCAGTCAGTGAGGACAATATTGAGCTAGGTAAACCCATGCTCTGGCATGATATAAGGCAGCTTCCTATGTTCCTGTGTCCCACATACACTGCAACAAATGTGGGTTTGCTACCAAGGATCCAGTCAACAAGTTACAAGCTTGTTGCCTGAAGTTACCAGAGGCACACTTAGCCATGGACCTTGGGGATTTGGTCCGTGGCCTCCTGTCTCCAGGGAGGGGCCTCCCCAGAGCACCGCCGCTGCCCTACATGAATTATCATTATTTATTTTTTACAGCTGCTTCTGCGTGGTGGGGACTGGGGCAGCCACTCGAGGGGAGACCAAGACGGGGGAGGCCCTGAAACCGCCTGCCACCCTTAGGGAATAGGACTATAACTCAGATCGATCTGCTGAACAACTTGTTAAATTCTTACTTTCTGATGAAAATGTTTTAAATTTTAACTCCGTAGCCAAATTTTGTTATATTGCTTTTAAGAGGTATAATGAGAACCTATAGAGTTTTCTATAAATTGTTCTGCTGTTTGCATGCATGGATTGTTTGGTCTAGGACCGTAAATAAAACTTGACTTGACTCAGTGGTAGAGCTAGTATCTGCCATGATACTAGCTGGGTGACTCTGGGCCAGTCACTTCTCTCTCAGCCTAACCTACTTCACAGGGTTGTTGTGAGGAGACACTCAAGTATGTAGGGCTCCTTGGAGGAAGAGCGGGATATAAATGTAAAAATAAATAAAAATAAATGACAGATCGGGCCATTCTGAGGCCATTTAGGAGCTCTCTGCACACATGCAAGTGGGCTACGGAAGAAAATGGCAAGATGAACAGGGAAAGGAAAACCAAACCAAACCAGTTCGAAGCCTCAGTGCTATTTCCATGCAAAGAAACCCTCAATGGAGAAAGTTGATAGAGAGAAAATTTTCTCCCTCTCGCATGTCACTAGAACCAGGGGTCATCTCATGAAATTGCTTGCCAAGAAATTTAGAACCAACAAACAGAAGTACTTTTTCACACAACGCATAATCAACTGGTGGAATTCTCTGCCACAAGATGTGGTGACAGCCAACAACCTGGATGGCTTTAAGAGGGGTTTGGTTTACTTCATGGAGGAGAGGTCTATCAATGGCTACTAATCTGAGGGCTATAGGCCACCTCCAGCCTCAGAGGCGGGATGCCTCTGAATACCAGTTGCAGGGGAGTAACAGCAGGAGAGAGGGCATGCCCTCAGCTCCTGCCTGTGGGCTTCCTAGAGGCATCTGGTGGGCTACTGTGTGAATCAGGATGCTGGACTAGACAGGCCTTGGACCTGATCCAGCAAGGTTGCTCTTACATAAGCCCCATTTAACTTAGTGGGTCTTATTTTTAAGCAAACATCTGCATGGTTAATTGTCGAAGTTAATGGACGGGGATTTATTTAGTACTGGGATAGATACAGTAACATTGATATGATGTTTTGGGTTGATGTGCTTAATATTTAAAAGTTATTAATGAACCTGCCCTCCTCTTTCCCTTCCTTCACCACTTGTACTGAAATGTCTGAGAGTGCCTCTGTTCTACCCTTTGTGACAAGGGGCATGCTCCAGGGGCAGCCCTTTCATGGGTCAAGGTGAGACAGTTGCCTCCGGCGGCCTATTAGCTATGCCATTGCCATAGAACAGCTCTTGGGGACGGATCTGACCCTTGCAAACTTTGCAATGAGCACCTTTCCTCACACTCCTTGCAAGGTTTGCAAGAAACACGAGGAGCGAAGGGGAGGCTGTTGGCATCCTTCCCATCTCCCTGCTTCTTAGGCACTTTCAAAGCTTGCAAGGATTGGTTTTGAGAGGGGTGGAAGCTGGCTTTCACCAGATTCATGGGGCAAGGATTTTTGCGCCTCGCCTCAGGTGCCACAATACCTGGTCCACTGAGAACACAGTAGCTTTTCCTATACCACATGACAAGGGAATATTAGGGTTGTCCTTTTCCCTCTTTCAACTCCTGTGCCCTTAGCAGTGCAAGCCTGGAAGAAATTCAATAGCCAGTGTTTGTTTTTATTGGCATGGAGGATATTCTTTGCCCTCTCCTCCCCCACCGTGGAAGAATGCCTCAGCATACTGTATTACCCAAATAGAAGGTGACTCTGAATGTAATACAATCCCTTAAAAGACAGAGGTTAAATGTAGGTTATACCTGTATTTACCTAAAAGAAAGAGGACTCTGAATTTAAGACAAACCCCGCACCACCCCCCAGTATTTAACAGGAAAGAACTGGGGGGGAACTTTGTCCTGGATTTGGATAAATATGGTATTTCCCAAGCAGCGTATGTATATACAGAGCTAGGGGTGTGCAAGCCTGCCATTCGACTGGCTTGGTGCAAATCCAGACCAGATTCAAACCGACATGGCCTGTTCCAGGCTCAAGCTCAGCCAAACCAGATCTGGTCTGGTTCGGCCATCGAGCCGGCCAAACTGGCTCATGGGCTGGCTCGGGAGATATACTTGTAAAGGGAATCCGGCTAGGATTCCCCTTTACAAGTAAAGGGGGATTCCCTAGACCAAGGGGGGTGGGGGTGGCAAAAGGGGTGTATTGACCTTGATTTCCCCACCATTTGGGACAGCAGGGATGGTGGAGATGGCCACAGCGGCAACATTGGAGGAGGTGGTAGGGCTCCTCCTCTACCCCCCCTGGCCTCCCAAATGAAAGGCCAGGCTGGCTGTGTGCACAGAGATCCAAACTGGGCTGCAGCCAACCTGGCCTGTCATTTGGGAGGCTGGGGGGAGGGGGGCGTTGAGGAGCCCCTGCCGCCACCTCCAATGCCGCCATCTCAGCCTGTGGGAAACTCAAGGTGAATATTCCCCTTTTGCTGCCCCACCTTCTTAGTCTAGGGAATCCCCCTTTACTAGTAATTGCCTCCAAGCCAGCCCGCAAGCCAGTTCTTCAAACCAGGGAGTAGTCTGGTTCGAACTCGGACCACCTGAACCAGGTTGGCTTGATGCTGAGCCCGGCTTGATGAGAGCCGGCTTGCACATCCCTATGCAGAGCTTGTACCCTTCAAACATACTCAGCTCTTATTCTGTCCTCTGCCCAATCATTTTTCTAGTGCTGCCACTGGGAAAGAAGGAATGAAGGAGCTTAGTTTCATGGCATGCGCTTCTTTCTGCTCAGACGCCTTGATGTATGTAACGGTTTCACAAGGGTTTGGTTCTACAGAGGAATTAAGGCCAATGAAAGTGCTGTTAATCCTTTCAAACAACCGGTACACATTTTTGCGTCGGTGCTACTCTGTGTATCGTGATGGGTTCCGGGGATTTTGAATTGCCCTCTACGATTAATCTGTGTTTGCACTAGCAGAAATGACTTTCCTGCTCTCAAAAGCTTTCATGTTTAATTGGGAAACATGCTTTGTTGATTTTTAAGACATTTGCTTACTTGCTTGAAAACTGGCAGCATGCTGGGATCATTTTAGTGATACATGTTTTCCAGGAAAGAAAATCTTGCTCCCTGAATACATCACTCAGGGGCAAGGGCAGGGGTGTTGCTAGGTATTTAAAAGATCTGGGCCCCAGGCTTACAGCTCCCCTTTTCATAATTAAACTGAGTCATACCACCAAGAATAATTATGTATGGTTTTTTAAAAAGTGATTGAACATAGGAAGCTGTCATTTACTGAGTCAGACCATTGGTCTATCTAGCTCAGTATTGTCTACACAGACTGGCAGCTGCTTCTTCAAGGTTGAAGGCAGGAATCTCTCTCAGTCCTATATTGGAGAAGCCAGCGAGGGATCTTGGAACCTTCTGCTCTTCCCAGAGTGGACCCATCCCCTGAGGGGATTCCCTGAGTGCTCACATGTGGTCTCCCATTCAAATGCAACCAGGGCAGACCCTGCTTAGCTAATTGGACAGGTCATGCTTGCTACCACAAGACCAGCTTTCCTCTCCTGAAGGTGGAAGCAGAAGAGAGCAGCAGAGAGGTGGGGCTAGGAGCTCTCTCCCATGTTCTGTGCAATTGCCTCCAATGCTGCACTTCCTTTCTGGAAGAGGGAGGAGGGAGGTTGCTATCACTGATGAGATCTGGGGCTCTGAGCAATTCATTGGGGGCCTATGTCCCATGGGGCCACTCCCTAATGACACCCCTTGGGAAGGGTGTGTTTCTGTCTCCTCAAACCTGAACAGAGAAAGAATGGTAATCAATCTCTGCAGTGGTTAATTTCTTAAAACAGGATTTCCCAACCTTGGGTGCCCAGATGTTGGACTACAACTCCCATCACCCCCAGCCACAATTGGGATGATGACAGTTGGCTAAGGATGATGACAGTTGTAGTCCAACAACATTGGAGGACCCAAGGTTGGGAACCTCTGCCTTAAAAGAAAAATCCCAGGACCTACCTGGAAGCCCAAACCATCTTAACCTGGAAGCACTTGTCCTCAGTCCCACCCACTGGTGTGGGGGGAGTGCCTAAAATTAGTCATGGGGAGAATGCACTTTGCTCATGCTCAGAAGCACACTGCAATTACCTGACACAACTGAATGTTAGGTTCTGGCACTGAAGACACATTGCAAAGCGTGGCTTAGTTCTTGCAAGCCTTGGATGAAATTAAAGACTGCTTTTTATATAGATAGATAGATACATACATACAAAGGAGAGGGAATCACAGTTCAGTCTCTTCTGAACTGATGCAGCCATGGCTCAGAAAAGGCTGACAGAGATATTAATGGAAAGCTTCCCGCCTCCCCTAGTACAGAGCTGTAAAAAAAAAAAAAATGCCTGGTCAGGGATAAAAGGAAACCAGAGAAAGCAGAGAGGCAAAGAAATAACCAGATTTAAACAGAGACTGTGGCTGCAATCCTATATATGCTTACTTGGGAGTAAACCACAGTGGACTCAATGGAGCTCAATTCTGAGTAGGCATGCATAGGGTGCTGCTGCATGTGAAAGAAAGAAAAAGCAAAGTGATTTGAGGGAAATAAGAATGGGGAGTTGGAGATGAAAATATCCAGAGGTGGGGAAGAAAATGGACTAGACTATGGATACAAGAGGAGAAAGCAGTAAGAAAATTAGAAGGCAGAAGGAATAAAGGAGGATCATTCAAGTCCTGAGTTCCTGCAAGAAGACAATTTTAAAAGCAAATAAGGTGAGTGATCTAGTATGTTTTCTTATAGGAGATCTCACCAAGTTATCCTTTAGGGCCGTTTTTGCAGCATGGCTGTTAAGCCAATCACAGTTCCTCGGGTTGAAGCATCACTAGTAGAATCATTTGGGCTGATTCAATGTGGACTTGTGAATACTGTAGCAGTTAATCATTCATGAGATTCTTAGGCTGCAGTCCTACACACACTTACCTGGAATAAGCCCCACTGAACACAGTAGGACTTACTTCTAAGTAAACATATTTAGGATTGGGTGTGTCTCAATATACATTTTTTAAATTTCTTAATATCATGAAATATTACCGGAGAAGCCAGATTGACTACTGTAATGTGCTGTATGTGAGGCGGCCATTGAAGACTGTCCAGTAACTGCAGTTAGTTCAAAAGACAGCTGCAGGATGTCTGGCTTACAGACTGCACAGGGCCCCCCGCTGCTCTAACAGCGGGGCGCCTAGGCTGCCTTTCTCTGTCTCAAACCCGCATACACGCTGCTCTGTAGCTGCTAAAAATAGCATCACTGCTAAAGCGACTGTCTTCCATTGATCCCTGCTAACTCAGCAAAGGCACCTTTTAAAGTGGTGATTCTCTTAGGTTTAGCAGGCGAAGAGCAACTGGCCCAATTCACCCCCAGAAACACATCCCATCAGTGGCCACTTCATCTTTCTTTTAGCGTGTGGGGCCTTTTGGGACAGGGGAGGAGCATCTTATTTATTGTGTGTATATTTTTCTATTTAAACCGCTTTGAGAGCTTCAGTAGTATAGTAGCAGTTTTGAACTTGTAGTAGTAGTTATGAACTGCATTATGAACCCCATCACCTATTAAGATCATCAAATGAGGATTGTCTGAAGGTGCCGCCAGTTCATCTGGTGGCGACTCAGAGGTGAGCCTTCTCCATAATTGCCCCCGGGGTTGTGGAACACTCTTCCTATTGAAATTGGAGCTTCTCTGTCCCTGATGGCTTTCAGAAAACAACTGAAGACACAGCTGTTCAACCAGGATTTTAGTTGACTGTTTATTGTCTCTTTGCCTTAAATGGTTTTAAATGAATTCTGTATGTCTTGATTTTTGTTTACATCTTTTTGACTGTTATTACTTGTTTGTTAACCGCCTTGAGACTTTTGTAGTATGCAATATACAAATGTCGGGGAGAGAGAGAGAGCAAGAGAGAGAGAGAGAGAGAGAGAGAGAGAGCAGGGTGTTTCTTTGAGCACACAGTACGCACACATCCCAAGCAATGCTACCTGTGTCTGATGTCAGATGCAAGGAGGCAGGGACAGTGCTGAGAATGAGACTTTCCCCTGTCAGAGTTTGGTGGAATAGCTGAAAGGGAGCTCAAAGGAGCTCCTTTTCAGTGATTCCACCAACCGCTAGCAGGGGAAATGGAACTCTGCCGGGGCTGTTACAGCCCCGTTCTTGGCACTGCCCCTGCCCCCTGGCATCTGACATCAGGCTCAGGGGAGGGAAGGGGGAGAGTCCATCCCTCCCCAGCCAGCGTGAATCATCGGATGGAGAGGAGAGAGGTGTGCCCCTTGCTCAGTGGTCTCTGTGCCCCTGATAGATAGAGTGTGGATGCCCTGCTGTTAGAAGAGCAGGCCCCTGAGCACCGTGTGTAAGCCATTAACTGGACCAAGCACTGGGAAGGTACTTCAGCTGTGCTAAAAGAACTTTACCGGCTCCTGGGCCATATTCAAACACAATTCAAACTGCTGGTGCTGACTTTTAGAGCCTCCCCATTTCAGAGAGCTTTAAATATTTTCCATTTTTGGAAGGGCGGTATATAAATCAGAGAGAGAGAGAGATTTAATGACACAACTATTCACCCAATTCACACAAGCTTTTAACTAGAATTGTGGTTTAAAGTGTTTTAGTGGTTTAATTCTTGTTTTAATTTGCTTTATGTTGTTGTGAACCAACCAGAGACATATATTTGGGGTGGCATACAAACATCATGCATACATACATACATACATACATACATACATACATACATACATACAGTATTTGGCTTTGGACCTGGGTACCTGAAGGAACGCCTGCTCTCATATGGTTTCTTCAGGGATAAAAGTTCCTTCAGAGACCTGGGGACCTTTTTCTCACATCAACCTCTCTGTACACTTAAATCATCTTTGAGATTTGAGGTGAATCACGTGGCAACCAGAGAAAGGACCTCCTCAGTGATGGCACCCGGCTTATGGAATTTCCTTTCCAAGGAGGCTAATTTGGCACTCACATTTATTATATTTCTGCCACCAGGCACTGACTTTTTTGTTCTTCCAGGTCTTTAAATGTTTGATACATTTTAGCTGCTAGTTTTTCTTTTGTTTTAATTCATGTAATTATTGTTTGTTTTGTATTTTATTATTGTGGGGTTTTTTATTGGCTGACACAATGAAGAAAATTACTCAGAGTAATCCTACTGAAATTTAAAGGACAAGTTAGGCATTTCCTAACTTCTTTTCATTTCAATGGAATGGCTCAATTTTCCTCATGTCAGCCAATGAGCCCCTTCTCATGACCATATGAGGGTGGGCTGGAGGGGAGGCATGTTCAAACACCATGCCTCCCAGATGACCCAAGCCCCTGGTTGGGTTTATTTCCCTAACCCCCACATGATCAGGCTGCTGCACACTCTGGGAGAGAACAAAACTCAAGCTGGGTCCTCCAACATCCCACAATGCACCATGCAAGCAGCGGAGAGGCAGCCCTCAGGACAGCAACAGGGCTCCTCTCCCTGGCCATACAAGCCTCACAACTTTATGATAATCATGACTGCTGGCTTCCTGGGAGCATTTTAAAAGCTGTGGTGGCACAGAGGACCAGAATACAAGGTAGGACTGTGTTCCTCCTACCTCACTTTTAGCCTGGTTAGTGGATCTGGGCTACCTAGGCTTGGAGCTGCTGAGCTGGGAAGACTCCCAATGCCCCAGATGACCAGAGATTCCTGGGTTAACCTTTTCCTACTCAGGAATCTCTCATTGTAAGAACAACCCTATCATGTTTTTGTAAACAGTTCTGAGCACGCAGTTGAAGGTGGGATACATAAATGTATTAAATAAAATAAATAAGCAAGATGAATACCAAGCAATGAAGCAGGCTGAAGCAACCAATGCCACAAGGGATTTTTTTTTTTTTAAGAAAGCAATGTCCCTCCAATCCCATTAGAAAAGCAAAGCAGAGAGGTGCAAAGCACCTTATGCTGTATTTATTTATGAATCATTCTCTACAGTGCACACAATTTTAAAGCACTTTAAAAGGAAACACGAGGACAGATAAACTGCAGGACACAAGCCTTTGCGCCCCAATCATGTGACCTAACTTTTTCTGCAGGGTTTTATTTGTGTTGTGCTGGTTCCCAGGAGGCCCTGCCCTCTTCAAGGACTAGTTAGCTGTACAAACATATCATTTGCTTTTTGCATGTCTTTGAACTATTCTCAAAACACAAGAGTAATAATTGGATCCCCTCACCTCGGCTGGCCTACGCGGCATGGGTCATATATGTAAACATCCTAGTCAAATAACAACCCCAAAATTTAATTTATTTCCACCCAAACAAGTTCTTTTATCATAAAGCAATAAATTTGTCTTGGTGCTAGCAATTTGTTGTGGGTGACATAACACTGCAAATTGATTAATCGCTACTGTACACGGCAAAATGAGAAAAGCAAGGAATTATTATGAATAGCGTCCATCTGATACAGTAGGGATTCATTATTCAAAAGTGTTTGCTAGTGGTTAGCTATCCCCCTGTTGCAAATTACATTTATTTGCAGACTTCCTACATCATGCTTATACAAATCTACAAACATGCATATATTAAGACATAGAATGAAAGCTATTAAAATATGAAAAATTGCTTTTTTCTTTGACTTCTTTAAAAAAGACTTTTTTTAAAAAAAGGCAGGCTGTTGCTATGTTGGCCATATCAAAGAACTTGCTTGTGTTGATTTCAGCCTTTGCCTACAGAACTGGTTCTACAATTTAAGTGCATTAACTATCAGTCATTACCTCCTCACAGCTAGATTTTCTATCCCCTTTGTAGTGTTAATTTAATACCAAAGCTAGAGCACATTTTTTAAAAGAAACATTGCATGAAAGATATTTACATTTTTTTAAAATAGGCTTTTTCTGATCTCTGCTTAAAATAAGGTTAATGGATCTTTTCAGTGGACTATCATTTTTGAAACAGTCACAGGGTTTAAAAAAAAACCAACTGAAAATGAAAACAAATATAGAATAAAAATTCAATACAGAATATGTAAGATTTGTTTTCAGTGCAATTTGGACAGGTTGCTGAGATCCTACATGACCTCATCAGCAAGATCAGGGTGGCTACTTGATCCCAGCAAGTAATTCTTCTTATTCAGTTAAGTTATATCTGTCCATGAAGCTGCCATATCATGAATCAGGCTATTGATCCACCTATGGATTCAATCCATTTGCCTCTGACCAAAGCTATTCCTGGAGATTTCTCTCCCTCAACATTTCTTCCAATGATCACAACATCGAGCCATTAACATCTCCAGACTGCTTTCAGTGGCCAGCTGGAGATTGATGCCGATTCCTGGAAGGCTGACAACTCTACCATCCAGCTCCTCTAACAGAGCCAGTGCCATGTTGCTCTGGGCTCATCCAGTGGTGCCTGGGCTTAGTTCTCTAGGTGGGCAGAGACAGCAGCTCTAATCTTGCTCCTCATCCTGCCCAACACTCAGCGGGGAGGCCTTCAGCAATGATGCTAAGTCCTCTGCTCCCACTGAAAAATAGCTTTCTCCCAAAGACCTATAGCAAGAAGGATAAGATATCTACTGATAGAGATCTTATCCCATAATAGAAGTGGGTAAGCATGATTTTCTGCCTCAAAAGCTGTTGAGGCTGAGGCTTGTGTATCCTCACTTCCCTCCTGTTGCTGAGGAATAGTGGCTGCAGAAAGCAGTGTGCAGGTATTAGCTTTCAGCAGGTTAGAGCAGGAAGTGCAGGTGGCTGAAGGGAAAGATGTTCCATTGTCCATGCCTACAAAGAATTTTGCAGGGTGAGGGGCTGCTGTTCACTACTCTCTCAGAGGACTGGAGGAGGGCAGGATATTGGACCTGGAGAATGTGCAATCTGTGACACACATTCTTCAACCTTCACTTTCTCCCTCACTCACCCAGCACTGACTTGAATGGGGGTGCCACCCAAGACAATACTGGCCACACCCTCTGATGCCAGTATCAGGAGGCGGTGCCAGCTCCCCCTCCCTTGCATAGGGCTCTCTGGATGCTTAACCTCCTGGCAGCTGGGCATATAAAATGGAGATTGGTGGGGAGCCATTCTTCAGTTTAACAACATGACTGCCTAGGAGGTTAAGCAGCCAGAGGGGCGCTTCTCACGATCAACAAAAATCGGGCTAGCAGAGGGTAGGCCCGATTTTTGTTGACTGTAAGAACCACCGGGTTCACAGCCAAGCCCGGTGGTTCTTGAGCGGGTAACCCACTTGAGAACCCCTGGTAAAAAGCAGGTTTGCGGAGCGAATGCTCCAGCAAACCTGCTTTTCATGATCGTGAGTAGCTGCGGCGTGCCTTCGCGCTGCACCTACTCATGAGTAGACCCCCGGCTGGGAGGCGAAAAGCCGCCTCCCAGCTCCGGGGGTCTCCCCAGTATGCCCTGCGCGCTTGTGCATGGCATACTGGGGCTTGTGGGGGCCGCGTGGCCCCTGCTCCCCCCACCCCCTGCCGGCTCCATCACAGAGTTGGTCATCGTGTGAGCAGCTGCTCCGGCAGCCCAGGATTCCCTGCCCGCTCACCCGTAGAAACTGGGTTTCACTGATCGTGAGACCCGGTCCAGAGAGTACCATGTGATGGAAGTGATGGAGAGAGTGGAGGTGGGCACTTATCTCTCCCCCACCTTCTACCTACCTTCCTTCCAGTGACAGGCATCCATCTAGCTAGATAGACACCTATAAGTGAAAAGCATGGGGGGGGGAGGAAAAAAGAGAGAGGGAGGAAGGGAGAGAGGGGGGGAGGGAGGGAGGAAAGCACCCAACTCTGCTCTCTCCACCTTCTCTCCCCTCTGCCTCTCTTGTGAAAGGATTTCCCAGCCAGGGGCGGAGCCACCATTGCACAGGGTGGAGGGGTTCAAAGAACCTGGGCTGCAGTGGTCAGGGGCTGTGCCTGGTGTCCCAGCCACACCCCTGCATCTGACCTCGGACAAGCAGGGGGCAAGGTCACATGGCCCTGTTTGCAAGTAAACAGTAAATTCAAACCAGCACCTCAGCTGCCGGAGCACCTTTCCCTGCTTTTTAAGGCAGGGAGATGTATCTGTGGCCCGTCTGGAAGCCCAGCGCTGGCTGAAGCTTTTCAAAAATGGAGCCACACTGCCCTGTTTTTGAGCAGTCAGCACTGGGCTCCCAGCCTGGCCAGGAACAGGTCTCTGTGCCTGCCACGCAGCCCTGTTTGCAGACACGACCATGCTTCCTGCGCGTCTGATGTCAGGCGTAGGATATCAGACTGCAGGGGCGGGGCTTGGGTGGCAAGGGGGTCACCGGCGGTGGGCTAGACAGGGGCCGCTGACATTCTCCCTATGCCAGTGCTCCCAGCTGCCTAGCTTTCCTGGCAGCCAGGCTATGAATCTAGATATCGGCAGAGAACCAATCTATGGCTTAACAGCCTGGCCACCCAGAAGGTTAAGCAGCCAGGAGATGTGTGTGAGGGAAGGGAGGGCGGGGAGGAGCCAGGGAGTGGTGGCGGCAGCAACAACAGGAGGCAGGAGAGGTGATGCTCATGGGTGGTGGAGGAGCAGGAAAGGATGCCCCTGCTCACTGCCCAGGGCGAGGCTTTCACTTCTGCCACCCTCATCTACTGGTGAAGATCACTTGTATGATTTCGTTTCATAGCAAACTATTCCCAAGAGGCATCCTGAGATAGATAGATAGATGGATGGATATTTGCTGTCAGCTGTCATACACACACACACACACACACACACACACACACACACACACACACACACAAAATTTGCAGTTATGTTCCAAGGATACAGTTTTGCTGACAGCAAATATTCACATATTCTCCCACAGTAATGTTCAGGCTTTCTGACTCATCTATAGTGGTATCTCTTGGCTGGTTCAGAAAGGATTATGACTGGCTCTTGCAAACTACAGGGGAGGAATCTGAGAGCACTCAGCTCTCCCCACCCCGGCACACTAGCACATAAGAACAGCCCTGCTGGATCAGGCCCAAGGCCCATCTAGTCCAGCATCCTGCTCCCCACAGTGGCCCACCAGATGCCTCTGGGGAGCCCACAGACAAGAGGTGAGGGCATGTCCTCTCTCCTGCAACTGGTATTGAGAGGCATCTTGCCCATGAGGCTGGAGGTGCTCTATAGACATCAGACTAGTAGCCACTGATAGTCCTCCATGAATTTGTCTAATCCCCTTTTAAAGCCATCTAAGCTAGTTGTCATCCTGTGGCAGAGAATTCCATAGATTACATATGCACTGTGTGAAACAGTATTTCCTTTTGTTGGTCCTAAATTTCCTGGAAATCAGTTTCATGAGATGAGTAGGGGTGTGTGCTTCAGACCGCCCACCTCCACATGATTAGATGGCAATGTGCTGGTGTGCCAGGTGGAAGGGAAGACATGTACACTCACCCTCCTCCCACATGCATTTGTGAGGATTAGGTTGAAGTATCACTCAAAACAAGAGTATTTAGGGGCATGTTTTTATGGTGCACACAATAAGCCACACAAGGATCCAAACCTGGGTGATCTACCTCTAACCCAGGCTTGCATGCTAGTGTGAACCAGGGCAAAACCACTAAGCCCTGGTAGTGAGTAGCCCTGCTTCCAACCCTCAAACTTAACCCAGATGGGTGAAGAGCAGGTACCTGGGCTTGCTGATCGTGTGTCCTCTTTCCAAACTGTTTGCCAGTCCCAGCAGCCATCTGCCATGGTTTTTGGAGAGTGCTGTGGCTAGAGGGGCTGTGATTTGTGGGCGTGCTGCTCTGCACATACCTTCCCTCTCTATGATCATTTGCTGAAAATGACTTGAATGGGGCTTCACCCACCTCCTTTCCCCTTGTGGCTAAATCAGAGGGTGGCTGTGATGTAATGAGCATTTCTCTTCTCCTGACAGTGCAATGCATTGTGGGAAGGTTCTCCTGATGCTTGGGTGGATTCCCTTGTTCCAAGATCACTGCTGCAGCACTCAACTGGGAGTGGGGGTTGCAGAGATCAGCAGATGCTCTGCTTGTGTGCATAGTGAGGGGTAAGGACTCTTTCAAGCCCCAAACCATCCCCTTCTGATCATGTGTAAGATCCACAGTCTGTTGGTCTGGGGGACTAGCCATGTCTGCTATGAATTAAAACAAGTTAATCAGGATTAGTGAGCCCAGCAGAGTTGACTGTATGAACATAGAATTTCAGGGAAATCATGGTCAAGCCACTCCGGTTAACCAGCATTTAACCAGGATAGATATCTAAGTTAAACTATTTAAAACAAGCGTACCTCTCCTGTCACAAACCTTCAGCTCAGGTTGTGTGTGTGTGTGTGTGTGTGTGTAAGTTACTCCCATCCACCCCCAGCACAGTACTTCCAGTGACTGTTGCTGGTGTCTATCTTATGTTTCTTTTTAGAATGTGAGCCCTTTGGGGACAGGGTTCCATCTTATTTGTTTGTTATTTCTCTGTGTAAACCACCCTGAGCCATTTTTGGAAGGGCGGTATAGAAATCGGAAATTGAAATAATAATAATAATAATAATAATAATAATAATAATAATAATAATAATAATAATTCAAAAATAAGTTTTGAAGTAAACTTGCCCCATTAATTTCAATAAGATAGCTTATGAGCAGCATATGAGCAGCGTGAAGGTAGTGTGTGGGGGGGCAGAAGGGCTCTGAGTATCCCCTAGAAGCCCTTCAAGTACCCCCTATTGGGAACCCCTTCCCCAGACCAAGTGAAGAGATGGCGGAGTCTGTAGACTGAGCTGACCTTAAAGGGGCAGAGCATGATTAATTCCCTGTGCCTGAAAACAACACAATTCCAAGAATTCCAACTGAAACCAAAGTATGAAATGTCACCAATTGTATGATAACATGGAACAAATGGGAATATCAGCACCATGGAAAAGTTCCCTCAGAGTCAGCCCTAAGATTCAAGACCATACAGGGATTTGTAGGTTAACAGAATGCCTTGAATGGCACGTAAGGATGTGATGATATAATCACATTTCATCGCACCATCAAATGCTGTGATCCTAAATGCATAGTTTGGAAGTCAGAGCCTTTGAAAGCAATGGGGCGTAAGTCTAAGTAATGTGTTTCAGATCCAGCTATATAGCAACATAAGAAGCAATGAAAGAACTTACCATTTATGGAAGATGACCTGGGGGGGAAAGGAAGCCATTTGCTCTGGGGGGCTATAATTGAGCAGAGAAGCATGGTGGACAGCTGGTTCCAAATGCTCAATCTCTCCCCTACAACCCATTCGCGCTCGGTCTCTTACTCTCTCAGATGGGCAGCACAAAATCCCAGTCATCAGGATTGAAATAACAAACTGGAGTAATTTCCCAGCGGGTGCCCTCAGCAAAATGCTAGTTCTTCTTCCCATATGTAGAAAATCCACATTAGTAATGTTTGAAACTAAGGTAGGATGTGAGACAAATCCATATCAGCCATCAATAAGAGTTGGCAGCACTGATCTCTACTTAACTACACACTGTCTAAAATGTTCACCAGGCAACTAAGATTTAAAGGAGGGGGCTGTATGAGTTCTGCTTTTGTGCAACTTTACTTGCATCTTGGGAGTCTTTCAAGTGCTGCTGTGTAGTGAAAAGTTAATCTTACTTGACGGAAGATGCATCTGGATAATGCTTTCCTGCATTTTATCCTGGAGGCCTGCTACCGCTCAGTGATCCTACACAAACAGTATAGATACAGAAGGGACCTAGGCAGGGAACAATTTCTCTTCAAACCTCCATGCCTTCCATGGCAGGGCATCCTTTCACAAAAGGCCTGTAGCTCAGTGGTAGAGCATGGGTTGCATGCAGAAGGACACAGGTTCAATCCCTGGCATCTCCAGGTCATGCTAGGTAATAATTCTGTCTGAATGTTGTTTCTCTGTGTGGACCGCTTTGGAGGCCTTTGTTGGGAAGCAGTATAGAAATGTTTGTTGTTGTTGTTGTTGAAGCCCTGTGGAGCCACTGCCAGTCAGCGGCAGATAGTACTGAGCTGGATGGGCCATTGAACTGAATCAGTATAAGGCAGCTGTTTTCTAGCTGCTTCTCTCTCTCTCACAAAGTAATCTATATAAAAGTTAGTTAAGAGTTAACTAAATTTGTTCAAAATCAACTTCATTTTCTTCTTCTCCTTCTTCTCCTTCTGTCTCCACCCCAAACCCACTGGGATAAACTTCTAAACAACAAAAGATAAAATATACTGAGCCCTTTCTCATGATCGGTAAGAAAGAGCTTGAAGGGGCAGGAGAGGGAGCCCCCAAAAGCTTACCTCCTCTGCAGACTATCTCCATTGCTTTGCTGGGCAGGCAGATTGCCTGCCCAGATGTATGCCGATTGCCAGCTGCTGTTGGCAGCAGGGAGGTTTGGGCTCCCAGCGGTTCTGATAATCAGCCGAGACCAGGCTTGGCTTCCTTAGCCCGGTTTTGTCTGATCGTCAGAACTGCCTCACTGCATAGAACACAATAGCAGCTTTGTCTGTCCAAACATATAGACAAACTTCAGAAATGCTATAATATTTCTGCATAAAATGTGGTGTGTGGGGGACCTAAACTTAAGGAAAGGCTATTATATACCACTTGTCCACTACAACTATAGATATTTACTTCTGCTTCTCAACAAAGATTCTCAAAGTGGTATATATATATAGTTCCTGTCCCAACAGGACTCACAATTAACAACAACAACAACAACAATTTTTTTAAAAAAGGTGAACACCAGCAACAGCCACTGAATAATGCTGTTCTGGGGTTGGATAGGGACAGTTGCTCTCCCCTTGCTAAATATAAAAGACCCATCACTTTAAAAGGTCCCTCTTTGTGCAGTTCAGGGGAGTTGCTTGATCCCAACATCCCTATAAAGCCCTGTTTGTCTGGCATTGGCCTCTTTTGTGGCAACTGTGTTCAGTTCAGTGCCAGACTTCATCCCAATGCCAAACATTGCTTAAAGCACCAGACGGGAGGAGTGCTGTTCTACTGCCTGGGCATGCTTTTAAGTCATTGTGTACCAGCCCTGGCACGACATCATCAGGACGGATTCTGAAGTTGCATGCCCTTAATAGCAGTGCTGGACTGTTTGTAAGTACAACCATACACACCCTTCAGGATTGTTGTAATCAACTACATCCAGATAATAAATGCAAATGTCTTTGCACATTCAGAAAGCACTATAGAAGTGCTAACTATCAGGCCTCCAAATATTCAGCTCCAAATTTACGAAGCGAAATACTTTGCACAACCTTCCAGTACTGAACAGAGGCGACTATTCCTGCCAGCCACCTCTTCCCAAGCACCAGAAGAGCCCCTTCAGGATAAACGGGGGCCCTGCCAAGGCCCAGCCCTCTCTGGGAAGGACTCAAGGAATGCAAGGAAGTGGACTCCTTTCCAGTGCTTTCGTTGTAGAGCTCTAGGGGGAAAGTGCTGGAAAGGACTCCATTTCCCATCACTCCACCCACCTTCCCAGACAGTCCTGGGCTTCAGTAGGGTCCCTGAAGGGTCTTTAAGCGGCTCCCGGAGTGCTAGGAAATGCTCTAAACTACACAGAGGTGACCAGCAGGAATAGTAACCTCTGTGCAGGACCAGGGAGGCTATGCAAAGTGTTTGGCATTGGGTATTTGGCTAAATAGTCACACAGGCCTACTAATCATGTATTGATTATTGTTATTAATTCAGAGCAGAGGCGTATCTAGGGAAAATAGCGCCTAGGGCAAACACTGAAATTGCGCCCCCTGTCCAAGCATCTGACACCCATCTTTCAGATAACTTTACCATAATATCAGCTGAAAAATACAAGTCAAGCTCGTTAATCTTTTAATATTTCAAAAACTATTTAGCAGTGGACGCAGCCAGACCAAAACATGCTGGAAAACTACAAATTTCAGTATGTGGGGGCTCATGAAATACCCAAATAATATGTGGAGATGTACTTGGAAAACTAAACAGAAGTGCCTGTCTAATTCTCTACTATGCATTGTAGCATCACCATTACATAAGTTTTAAAAATCAATGGAGAATTTGACTTTTCCCAGATACTCTGTAAATAATTAAAGGATATGCAGAGTAAACTGTGTCACTGCTTGGAATATATTCTAGTCTTTCAGAAAGACAGTTAAAATGAGAGAAAGAGAGCAAGAAACTCCCAGTGGGCCTTAATATTAAGGATTTCACACTGATTCAAAGACAAATTCACCATTAATAGCCATATTAGCAAGACAGCACATTTAACTCACTTATCACAAGAAGCAAAGTAAGAGCAAATGAATACAATCCTAACTCTTAAGCGTCAGCTCAGTATTCACAAGCCCTGATTCTCTGTGCATAGTGACAATCTGAATATGTGTACAGTGTCTTATATTATATTATTATTATTATTTTTACCCGTAGCCCCTTTGGGGGGCTTCCTAAAGGCTGGGTGGGGGGGTTTGCAAAGATTCCCCCTCACCCCGCTGGCCTCTAGGGCCTCGCAGGAACCATTTGAGCATGTGCAGTGGCCATTTTTAAAAATAATCTTTTTTTTTAAAGGCCACTGAAAACAAAATGGCCACCGTGCATGCTCAAATGGCCTCTGCAAAGCCTGGCATGACCTAGAGCCTCACAGAGGCCCTTTGAGCATGCACGGTGGCAATTTTGTTTTTGGCATCCATTTTTTTAAAAAAACAAATTAATTTTACAAAATGGCGCCCCCTTCAAGTGGCACCCGGGGCACGTGCCCTGCCTGCCCTACCCCTAGATACGCCCCTGATTCAGAGCTGAATACCCACGCAGGGCTATTACTACTGCTACTTATCATTCATTCATTCATTCATTCATTCCAATTATCATGTGTATACAGACAGATCACACACATTGTGGCAACCACATGTATAGGTCCTAAGTATTTGGCTGTGGATATTCACACAGGCCTACTAATTATGTTTGTTTGTTTATTATCAGCAGCAGCAGCAGGTGGAGAAAGTGGGCCAGGTGTGCCTTTGCACGGCTTCGGCTAGTGCGCCAGCTCGTGTGCCAGCCCTTTCTCAAGAAGGCAGATCTAGCCACTCTTACCCATGCCTTAGTCACGTCAATGAGCTCTACGTGGGGCTTCCCTTGAAGAATATTTGGAAACTGCAGCTAGTGCAAAATGTAGCAGCTAGGATGTTATCCAGAGCTGCCTGCTGGGACCATATTACCTACATTTTGAAAGAGCTACATTGGCTGCCAATCTGTTTCCGGGTCCAATTCAAGGTGCTGGTTTTGACCTTTAAAGCTCTAAACACTTTGGGCCCTGGATACCTGAGGGACCGCCTGCTCCCAAGGGTTTCTGCCCGCTTGATGAGGTCATCAGAGGGGGCCCTGCTCCATGTGCCGACAATGAGGGAGGCTCGCCTGTCGGGTACGCGGGACAGGGCCTTCTCAGTCATTGCCCCCAGACTTCGGAATGCTCACCCGGTGGGCCTCCGCTCCCCAGTCTCCATCACAGTTTTTAGAAAATAAGTACAATCTTGGCTTTTTACCAAGGCTTTTAAATGAGTGTTTTGTTTGCTGCTGCTTTGTATCTTATGGTTATATTGTACATGTACTTTTAATTAGATTTGTATTTTTATATTCCATTTTAATTCTTACTGTGTAGTTTTTATGGTTTTATATTGTTTTTAAATATTGTGTAGAGCGCCAAGATTATTTTAATGAAAAGCAGTATACAAAATTAACAATAAATAAATACACAAATAAATAAAATAAATACATTCAATTATTATGTGTACATAGAGAAATCATGCACTTTGTGGCAATAGCATGTATAGGTCACATGGATGCACCAGTTCATACCGGCGGTGCTTCCGCACATTGTCAACTTCATATTTTTCTGCAAGTGCTCATGTGGGAGCTGCTGACAGTAGGAGCCAGATCTTTGCTGGTTGGAAAAAGGAATGCCCCTTTCTCATCAAGGCAATTTTGTATTGATTTTGTTTGCAAAGCTTCTGGATAAAGTAATCCATTCCAAGGTACACACTATGCTCTCCCCCGCCCCCACCTTTGATCCAAACACAAGACTTCTAAATTGTGCTGAAGCAGTTGACTTGCAGGGGGAAGGAAACTTGAAACGACCCACCAGGGGCTAGTGGAGATGGCTTTTAAAATCTATTTTTGACCTAAACTGGGGGAAAGGAAAAGAGAGAGAAAGGAAGCTGGAAGCTGGCACAGTTCAGCTTTTTACTGGTCCTCTGACAGCCTTAAGTTGACATCTAATATCCCTGAAAGCCAACACCCAGTATGCAGCATATTAAACGCCTATCACAAGTGAATGATATGTGCTGCAGAAGTAGTAGTCACAGCCTCCGGAGGTACGAAAGGTATTGCTAGTATGATCCTGAGGACATTTTCACAGGAGCCTTGTTTCTTGTGTTAATCCCGTGCCTTCCAAATGTGTAAGTGTGATAATGGGAACATCTATTTTAAAAGATGCTAAGGCTCGGTTACGTGTGTCACACGAACCTCATAACAGGAGTCATTGTATCTATATTTTCATTGGGAACATCTGAACTGATCTCCTCACCTCCATCCTTGACACCTCTGAAACTCTCAGTAAACTTGGAATTATCTGCAGAAGGGCAAATTTATTCTTCTCCTGCCTGCCTTGTTCCTTTGTCAGACTGGCACTCTTTGATGACCTGATTTTCCTGGTGTTTGAACTGGAAAAGGCTGATCAGTTCAGCAGTGCTTCAAGGTCTGACTGACTCTTTTCCCTCTCTGGCTATTGTTTTGGCTTCTTGCAATAGCAAGAACATAACTGCTGTCCTGCACTGAATAACGGAAGGCTGCAGTGACCTAGGGGCACATTCATTCCTGGCTGGAGACCTTGAATTTATAAAACTCTGCCCTGAGTTCTCAGAAAGTGAGACCCATCTGCCCACAGATATAACCAGCTAAGAATGAAAGGCGTTTCTGGATGATATTGAGAATTATGGCTGACTCCAAGGAAGACTATGAAATAAGCCACATTTCGAGTACTGCATGCAGTTCTGGACACCACATCTTAAGAAGCATATTGTAGAACTGGGAAAGGTGCAGAAGGCGGCAACCAAGATGATCCGGGGCCTGGAGCAACTTCCTTATGAGGCAAGGCTACAGCATCTGGGACTCTATGGTTTGGAAAAGAAGCGACTATAGGGAGACATGATAGAGTATGTATGGAGTAGAGAGAATGGACAGAGAGAATTTTTTCTCCCTCTCTCAGAACCCAAGAACCATGGGTCATCTCATGAAACTAAAGGCCAGGAATTTTAGGACCAACAAAAGCAAATACTTTTTTCCAGGCAGCACGTAATTAATCAATGGAATTCTCTGCCACAGGAAATGGTGATGGCTACTAGCTTGGATGGTTTTAAAAGGGGCTTAGACAAATTCATGGAGGACAGGTCTATCAATGGCTACAAGACTGTTGGCTATAGGCCACTTCCAGCCTCAGAGGCAAGATGCCTCTCAATTCCAGTTGCAAGAGAGTAATAGCAAGAGAGAGGACATGCCCTCACCTTTTGCCTGTGGGCTTCTCAGAGGCATCTGGTGGGCCACTGTTTGAAACAGGATGCTGGATGGGCCTTGTGCCTGATCCAGCAGGGCTGGTCTTATGTTCTTAAGTCAAGTTGACCCCTTTTGTGCTGTGTGCAATTTTTTTGAGTGACCTTATGGCTGACCAATCAACCCCTCCCATTTTTGCCAGCAAAAAATGGGGTTGTTCACTGAAGTTGAGGGGGCATGACCGTCTCTGAAGCTTTCCACACAGAGTGGGTTGCCTTTATTTCTGGTGGCAGCAGCAGGAGTGCCCTCTTTCTTTTAACTAAAAATGCTCTTTCTCTGCTGGAGGCTTTTCAGACAGCAGGCTTTACCACAGGTTTACTGTGAGGCTTTACTGTGAGTTCGCGGCATAACGGATACTCTGTTGCAAAAATAGGGTTGTTTTTTTTTTACCCTGGACATAAATTGAGGGGGAAATATAACTCGTGTGCTCTATGAAATATCACATGGACTTCAGGGTAAATCTGGCTGATATGTGAATGCAGACCCACCTTCCCAAAGTAAAGTTTTGGTAAAGCTGCCTTCTGAAAGAGCTCCAGGTGGTAGCATGGGCAGCACTGAAAGCACTGTTGCTTTCCCCCTGTGGCTGGTTTTGGGCACCTGCCATTTGTTCCCTCCAGACACAATAGGGAGTGATGCTACTTCATGTTGTAGTGTCATTGCCCAGAGCATTATGGGAGGGGTGGATAGCAGCCCCAAGGGTCTGTGGGGGTGGGGGTGTCACCATTTGGAAGGAGGGGGAGCCGCCTCCCAAATGCTCTGAGATATGATGCTATATCATGATGTAGCAACATTCTCAGTGCATTCTGGGGGGAAGCTGACTGAGAAGAGCCAGCCACTGCTGAGGTACAGCATTTTCAGTTACAAGAAAGACGATATCACTACCACCACCACAAGTTGCAGCACTACTACTACTACAAGTTGCAGCACTACTACTACTACTACTACTACTACAAATATAGGAAGCTGCCTCATACTAAGTCAGACCATTGGTCCATATAGCGCAGTATTGTTCATACTGACTGGCATCGGCTTTCCAAGGTTTCAGGCAGGAATCTCTCCCGGCCCTACCTGGAGATGCCAGAGAGTGAAGCTGGGACCTTCAGCATGCAAGGTGAGGATGCTATTCTGCTGTGCTATGGCCTCATCCCTCAAGAGGAATATCTTACAAGTTGTCACCTATCCAAATGCAAACCAATACAGACCCTGCTTAAGGGACAATTCGTGCTTGCCACCACAAGGCCAGCCTGGCTCCTCATTGGCGACTATTACTAACATTTATATACCACTTTTCTGGTGAGTTGCTAGGTACCTAAAAGATCCAAGACCTGGGTCCACTATTAGGTGACCCTCAGTGACACCCCACCACCACCACCACCACTTTATAACAAAAGTTGTCAAAGTAGTTTACATTAAAATAAAATAAATAAATAAGATGGTTCCCTGTCCTAAAAGAGCTCCCAATTTAAAAAGAGACAAAGGGCAGCCACCAGCAACAACCCCTGAGTGGATGCTGTGCTGGAGGTAGATAGGGCTGGTAGCCTCCCCCTGTTAAATACAAGAGATTATATAATAAAATAAAATACAATCTGTCCCCATGCCAAACATTTCAGGAAAAAATCATCACCCCTCCCTCAAAATTGCTCCTGTTTGTCCTCCTGGACCCCCCTGATAGAATATATTATGTATACTTCCATTGGATGCTCAACTTGTATCTTTGTAAATGAACTAAATATTACAAAGAGACCATAAATCTGCATTAATCTCTTCTTCAAAAGAAGCCAAACGCAGGGTAGTGCTGCCCGAAGCAACTTCTCAGTCTCACCACCTGAGGAAGTAAGGAGCACATAACAATTTTGACAGGCATTTTGCCGATCCTCGAAGAGCGATGTGCATCTCTAAATATGGTTTTCAGCAATCATATGGTTTTCAGCAACCTTCTAGGAAAGCTGGGGGTTCACTATATGCAGAGTTCTCCCATCGACAAAGACTACTCCCTCCACTTCAACTGGAAGGAAAGCTGATCTTGTAGCAGCTAGCATGAATGGTCCCCTGTGCTAAACACTGAGGTGGTTACCATGATCAGTGGGAGCCACCTGGAGACGGTTAGCGAGGTTAGCTCGTAGATAGAGAAGCAGAGAAGTAGATAGATAAGCAGTCGCAAATGAGCAGTCAGTCTGCTCCGGGCAGCCGCAGCAGTCACCCACATGACTGCCGGCTCCATCACGGAGCCGGCGGGGGCTTGGGAGTTTGGGGGCTGCATGACCCCCGGAAGCTCCAGCATGCCCTGTGTGAGCGCGCAGGGCATGCTGGAGAGTCCCCCCGAGTCCTCGCTCCACAAACCTGGTTTAAGGGCAGGGGTAGTTTAGCCTGAATGTCTCCCATCGTGTGAATAGCCTCATGGTCTGCTTTGGTTTGCATTGGAAAGGACTCTTGCCTTGGTTTGCATGCGGAGTCTTACATGTAAGCACTGTAAGATATGCCCTTAGTAGATGTGGCCATAGCTCAGTGAAAGAGTATTTTCATACTTGTATGCAGAAGTCCTAGGCTCACTCCTTGGCATCTCCAGGTAGGGCTAGGAGAGATTCCTACCCAGAACCCTGGAGAGCCACTGCCAGTCAGTGTAGACCATGCCTGCACAACATAAGTCCCCAGGGCCAGATCCGGCCCCTGGGTACTTCTTTACTGGCCCCCCAGGTAGAAATGTCCTGCAGCAACATGGCATCTGGAAACAGCCTTATAATGCCATCCTATGTCTGTTTACTTGGAAGCGTGTTCCACAATGTACCCAGTGAGGCTTCATCCCAAGGAAGCATGCCTAGGATTGCAGTCTGAAAGCAACAGCAATTTAGGGAGAGGAGAGGACCTGGCATTTGTTTGGGGCTGGCATGCACTCTAGGCTCCCCACTAACTCAGCAGGGATAAGACCTATTTTCTGGCTAATGTCCTTGGTTTAAAATTGTGGGTCCCTTGACCTACAGGTTGGGGGTAAGATTGTCAAGTAACTAAGAACTGCTTTCATTAATATTTTTAATAATTGATTTTAATATAATGATTAATATGCTGAACATCGACCTTGGCCCCCGCACACCAAGTCATGGTTGGTTCTGGCCCACTGGGGCATTTGAGTTGGGCACCCTGATGTAGACTGAGCTAGATGAACCAGTGGCCTGACTTGGTATAAGGCAGCTTTCTATGTTTCTTCGAGAGGATGGTGAATATATGACGAATATGATGAATATTTATATACTGCTTTTCAACAAAGGTTTCCAAAGCAGTGTACATAGATAAAAATAAATAAAATGGCTCCCTGACCCCAAAGGGCTCACAATCTAAAAAAGAAACATAAGATAGACACCAGCAAAAGCCAATAGAGAGATGGATAGGGTCAATTGTTCTTCCCCTGCTAAATAAAGAGAATTGCCACTTTTAAACAGTTCCCTCTTGGCTCACTTAGCAGGGGACTGGATGCATCTTCACACCCTGGATGCATTTTCACACATCCCATATTACATGTCCCGTCCATTGACCTGAACAGGACAGCTGCACTACATGGATGTGGTTACTGAGAGCTCTGAATTGGAGTGATGTTCTTTTTAATGCCCGCTAATGCAACTGTTAAGCAAAACTGAGTAAATAAATATGACTAACCAACTCAGTGGCCTCTGACTCTATTTCGGACACCATACAGAGGGAGGAAAAGCGATAGGCAAAGGGAATGTGGCACACTGGCTTATTCCATCCCATGTTCTCTATATATTTCTACTATCTTCTGGGCTTTATTTGCTATGCATTTTTTTGAATGACAAGTACTATCATGCATAATTAAAAATATAACCAATTTACCATGAAATGAAAGTGACAGTGACCAATGAAGTGGGGCAGGGGAAGAGGAATGCAGCAATTGCCTTTGGCGGGTGTGTGTGTGTGTGTGTGTGTGTGTGTGTGTGTGTGTGTGTGTGTTTCATCTCCTTTGGCTGCCAAACATATTGTTGGGGTCTTCTGATCGCTCAGTGCTTCTTAAAGTAATAAAAGAAAACATTTCTGCAGTCAGGATGAGACATTTATCTTGAAAAGAGCCTTTTAAAGGTTACTACTAACTTCAGTGAAACTGGGAAGATGTTTTCTCTCTGTATTGAAATTAGTAGTTCACTCCCTTCCAAAGCCTCGAGGGCCAATAACAATCAAGTCCAAAACAACATGTAAAATAGTCCATTAAATTCTGTTAAATTTTGCCTAGAAAGATGGAAAAGTAACAGATAATTAAGCACCTGAACCTGCCTCACAGTGCCAGATTCAGGCACAAGCTACGTAAGCCACAGCCTAGGGCTTGCAAAAGGCTTTATGTTGTTTTATTGTTTTGAATCTTTTATGGTTTTACTGTTGTGAGCCACCCCAAGCAGAATTGTACTGGAGGTGTGAGATATAAATATTTTTAATCATTATCATCATCATCATCCCACTGATGCACAGGGTCAAACTACATCTAACCTGAAATGCATCATTGGCCCTACCCAATTTTTTTTACGGTTGTGAGGAGGATCAACATCAGGACTGCAGTGCACAGAGCAGAATTATTTAGCCCTTTCCTATTGTACCAGGACTTCTGGGCTGGTCCTAGGGCTTTTGGTGCCCTAAAAGAAGTTTGACTTTGCCCCTCTCCCTGGGCAGCTAAGCAATGTGGAGTGCCAGCTTTAACTTGAGTCGTGCAGGCTGCTCATTCACCAGGAGAAGAGAGAGTTCAGGATGGGAGAGAGAGCAAAGCAAAGTAAGGCAAGGTTGGCTTTGCTTGTTCACTCTTTCTCCCTTCCATGCCCTACACTCCCACTCTGGAGAGAAGAGTGAATGAGCACTCTTAGCAAGTCAGACATGTCAATGGTCATTCGTTATGAACCCCACCGCTATGAATGTTATGAACCCCACCACCCACTGAGATCATCAGGAGAAGTCCGTCTGCATTTGCCACTTGCTCATTTGGTGGCTACTCAGGGACCGTCCTTCTCCGTTGCTGCCCCAGGGCTTTGGAATGCTCTCCCTAGTGAAATAAGAGCCTCCCCATCTCTGACAACTTTATAAAAAGTCTTTAAAGACGCATCTGTTCACCCAGGCTTTTAACTGATACTGTTTTGATTGTTGTCAATGTTGTTTTAGAATATTGTTTTAAAATTTTAAAATTGTTGTGTTTTAAATTTCTGGTTTTTGTTTTTAACTAATGTTTTAATGTTTTTATCTTGTTGTAAACCGCCCAGAGACATAAGTTTTGGGCAGAATAAAATATGTTAAATAAATAAATAAATAAATAAATAAATAAATAAATAAATAAATAAATAAATGGTTGCTTGGAGAGGGAGAGGGAAACACGTAGCACCCCTCCAAGAACTGGCTCCCTAGTCAATCTGTCCGTCTAGTAGGGATGTGCTACTCTAGGATATTCCTAGAATGCCAACAGATCCAGAACCCCGTTTTTGAACCAGTTTAAACATGGGAGCAGGGACACCTTTAAGGACAGGGGAGGGTGCACTCACCCCACCCACACACCCGCCATGTTTTCCCCATCTTGTTTCCCCTGCCGGTGCTCCCTTGAAAACCAGACTGGCAGGTTGGCAGCGTACCTCCTTGACGCCCCATCCTTGCTTTGGTCCAGAAGTGACCGGAAGTAGCGTGTACGTGTGTGCACTTTGTGCTTGCTTACACACATGCTGGGTGCAAATGCAATGTGCTCATGTACATGCCAACATCCACATGCACATATGCTACTTCCGGTCACTTCTGGACCAAAGAGGGGACAGGGCGGTAGGGAGGTACGCTGCTGTCCCACTGGTCCAGTTTTCAAGGGAGTGCCAGTGGGGGAAATGTGGCAGGGGGGGTGAGTGCACCCTCCCCCATCCTTAAAGCTGTCCCCTCCACCTTCAAACCGGCTCCCGCCAGTTCGGTGCACATCCCTACTGTCTAGTGGGTGGGCTGATCTTGTGTCCTGCTAGTGGTGTGCAAGAACCAAAAAGACGTTGCTCCGTTAAAATCTGAACCGATTTGACCTGAACCACGTTGCTCCAAACTGCTTCAGTCAAACCGACCAGCCGGTCCAGTCCATTAGATCAAACTGGTTCGGGCAGTTTGTACAGTCACTGTAAAAGGGAATCTGAGGAGTCCATCTTACAAGTACAGGGGGTAGGGGATCCTTCCTAGGGTAAGGAGTGGCTGGGTGGGTTCAGCAAGAGAGGTAGAAAGCTCCTTACCTGGTTGGCGCAGCTGCCAAAACAGCCAATCAACACTGGCTCTCCCGGCGCAGTCCCAAACATGCTCCCGCCTCCTTTTCCAAGCCACTGGCTAAGCGACAGCTCGGTTTGGGCCTCTGCACATGTGCAGAGGCCATTTGTGTAGCATGTGCACATGCATGGACACCATTTATATGGCCACACAAATTGTGTGGCCATGCAAATGGCCTCGGCACATGCCCGGAGGCCAGAACCGAGCCACTGCCAAGCCAATGGCTTGGTAAAGGAGGGTGAGTGTGCTTGGGGCTGCACTAGGGAGGGCAAGCGTAGGCAAGCGGTGGCAAACAGCAGTGGCAGCTGGGTAAGCTGCTTATTACCTCTTTCACTGCTTATTATTAATTATTATTATTATTATTATTATTATTATTATTATTATTATTATTATTATTATTATTACCTCTTTCCCCAGCCGCTCCTTACCATGCTGCATCAATTTGTCCCAATTGGGCCTGGTTCAGTTTGATCATGGACCAAACCGCCCACAGTTCAGTCCATGATTGAACCTCCAAACCAGCCCCGGTTCATAGGGAGCATAGGAAGCTGCCATATACTGAGACAGACCATTGGTCCTTCTAGCTCAGTATTGTCTTCACAGACTGGCAGGGGCTTCTCCAAGATTGCAGGCAGGAATCTCTCTCAGCCCTATCTTGGAGATTCCGCCAGGGAGGGAACTTGGAACCTTCCACTCTTCCCAGAGTGGCTCCATCCACTGAGGGGAATATCTTGCAGCGTTCACACTTCTAGTCTCCCTTTCATATGCAACCAGGGTGGACCCTGCTTAGCTAAGGGGACAGGTCATGCTTGCGACTACAAGACCAGCTCTCCGCTGTTCAGGTGAACGGATTCGGCATGAACTGTTTGTGCACACCCCTTCCTCCTGCTCAGAAGTCGGTGCACCCCCTCCCTCCCACCATCTCCTGCTCAGTCATTCATCCAGGTACTGACCAGATCTCTAGATCTACTTAGCTTTAGCAAAGTGGGTGTATCATGTCCTTCAGAGTATGTTCAGGCTATGTTGTTGTTGAGGTATACCAGTAGGTGTATAACCCCAGCACAGTTCCTCCAGTGACTGCTGTTGGTGTCTATCATCTTATGTTTCTTTTTGCGAGCCCTTTTGGGACAGGGATCTATCTTATTTATTATTTCTCTCTATGTAAACCACTTTGAACACTTTTGTTGAAAGGCGGTTTATAAATACTGTATGTGTTGGTGTTAGAATTTTTGAACATTTCCCACTCATCTTTTGACATATTAAGAAATACTCCTGGGTTGATGCGTTGCACAAATGCAAAGCCTTACGAGGGTGGAGCAAAAGCTCCATCCTTGCAAGGAGCAACTAAATTTACTGTGCACAAGGCTTGCTTTGCAGCACTGGGCAGAAGGCAGAGGAAGAAGTGATTTTTGCTTTTCTCCCTTCCCTGCAAACACCCTTTTTATGTCCAGGAGTATGTCCATGAGGGCTGCAAAGTATGCCTCACATGCAGTTTAGTGACTCCTTGCAAGGATGGAGCTTTTGCTTGTCAGGCTGCACAGCATGTCAGCCAATGTCAGCATTCACTATATTCACAGAAAGAAGAGCTGGTCTTCAGGTAAAGGTAAAGTGTGCTGTCAAGTCGATTTCTACTCCTGGAGCCCACAGAGCCCTGTGGTTGTCTTTGGTAGAATACAGGAGGAGTTTACCATTGCCTCCTCCCATGCAACATGAGATGATGCCTTTCAGGATCTTCCTATATCGCTGCTGCCCGATATAGTACCTGCGGGGATTCAAACCAGCAACTTTCTGCTTATTAGTCAAGCATTTCCCTGCTGCACCACTTAAGGTGGCTGTAGCAAGCACAATCTGTCCCCTTTGCTAAGCAGAGTCTGCCTTGGTTTATGTTTGGATGGGAGACTGCATCACCATAAGATATCACTTTTAGAGGACAGGATCATAGCTCAGTGGAAGAGCATCTGCATGCTTGCATGAAGAAGGTCCCAGGTTCACTCCCTGGCATCTTCAGGTAGGGCTGAGCGAGACCCCTGCCTGCAACCTTGGAGAGCTACTAGTGGTCAGTGTAGGCAATAAACCGGGTCAATGGGCTGACTTGGTATAAGGCAGCTTCCTATATTCCTCCAACATGTACATCTTTGCCAAGGTTCAGATAATATGGCACATCAAAGAATGCAGTAAATATATAAACAAGACTCCATCAGATCTCTAATAAGCCATGGGGCAGGGAACTCGGCAAAATGTCAAAGCTTGGCCTTAATTTTCATTTTCTCCATCTCAGTATGTAATGAATTGCCCTTTCAGTTTTGTTATGCCAAACTGCTACCTTCTCCTCTCTCAAATTACATCTTTCATAGAGGATGTCTGTCTGTATCATTGTCTCTCACAGCTCACCCATGCAGCAGAAGGGGGTTAAGCTAAGGTTTTGGCTTGTTCTTCCAACATATCTTCAATACACTCCTTCAATTCATTTCTCCGATGTCCCTTTCGTCTGATATTGCTGTAGTTTTCATCCAACAATCCCTATGAAGTTTGTACCTCCCCAATCCAAATAAATCCAGTGGGAAGAAAATGGCTGGGTTTATTTTAACAGTTTCCACTCATGCTTCAGTCTTACAGTACAGTATATTTAACTTTAACATAGGGACAGCTGGAGGCATTTAACAGCACAGCGGAAAGAATTTAGTGAGTATATATTACATTCCTTGTATTTGCAACCGATCATCACATATTTCCTCATAATATTTAGACACCCTGCTAAAGACTGAGGCAGGATGATCAAAGTATGTTCAGATAAGATGTACCATAGGTGTTTTGTGTGTTACAATTTCTCCCCATACTAGGACTTTTCAGAGTGGGAAATCTAGTTTAGCTGATATCAGCAGGTTTACCTCGATTTGCAAGATTGGGTTACATCTTTCTTTTTGCAGAGAGCTAGAGAAAGACTTGTAAATGTGCCAGGACCGGTCCTTCTGATTCTACTCAACAGGGCGTTTTGTGGGATAGGTTATCCCTGTGAAGAGGATGGCTACCTATTTGACTGAAGTCAATGGTCAAACTGCTATTACATGCATTTTAAAGAGAGAAAAGGATGGGCCACTTTGCTAGAAACCTGAGACTATAAAAGAGAGAGAGAAAGAGAGAGAATGGTACAGAACTAGCAAGCTCCGTTGTTTTCTGGTACAAGAAGACCAAACTTACTTACTTACTTACTTACTTACTAGATTTATATCCCACTCTTCCTCCAAGGAGTCCAGAGTGCTATACATGGTTGTATTCATTTTCACAATTACTCTTTGAGGTATGTTAGGCTGAGAGATAAGTAACTGGCCCAGAGTCAACAACCAAAGAGTTTCATGGTTAAGTGGTGATTTGCACGCAGGTCTCCCTGGTCCTAGTCCAACACTCAGACTAACCACTACATCTTTTTTCTGTATAATATAATATAATATAATATAATATAATATAATATAATATAAAAACATTTTTTCCATATAATGTTCTGTACAAAAAAAATGCATTGACATACCATGCTAGTACCATGCTAGGCTATTGGCCAATGTCACTAGAGTGGAAGGCACTCTTTGAAAGATGCCTCCATAGGTTACAAAATGGTCTTATATCAAGTCAGAGCCTAGATTCATCTAGCTCCCTATTTTCTACATTGACTGGCAGCAGCTTTCCAGGGTTTCAGATGGGTATTTCCCATTCCTATCTGAAGATGCCAGGGACTGGATCTGATATAAACAAGGTATAAGATATCAATATAAGACCTTTGCTACAGAAAGCCGATGTTCTTCTTCTGACCTACAGTCATTGCCCAAAATGACCTGAAACCCTAGAGCAGGATTTCTTAACCTTGGGCCCCCAGATGTTATTGGACTCCCAGAATCCCCAGCCACAAAGGCCATGTCTGGGGATTCTGGGAGTTGGAGTCCAACAACATCTGGGGGCCCAAGGTTAAGAAACCCTGCCCTAGAGAGCTGCTGACCCTCAGTGAAGACAATACTGAGCTAGATGGCCTGATAGTCTGACTTGGTCGAAGGCAGCTTCCCATGTAACAAAAGCTTCCCATGTACCAAAAATAATGCAGTTGCAAACATCATTTTTGGGAGAGACCACCGCTCAGTGGAAAAGCATCTGCTTTGCGTACAGAAGGCTCCTGGTTCAATTCCTGGCATATTCAGATAGGAATGGGAAATGCCCATCTGAAAGCCTAGAGAGCTGCTCCCGCTCAGTGCAGAAATTACTTCGTTAGATGGACAAATGGTCTAACTTGGTATAGGCAGTTTCCTATGTAATCAAGACTTCAAAGACTTTAGAACAGAGCTGCTCAACTTCGGCCCTCCTTCAGATGTTGGCCTACAACTCCCATAATCTTTGGCTATTGGCCACTGTGGCTGGGAATTATGGGAGTTGTAGTCCAAAAACAGCTGGGGGGGGCTAAGTTGGCTTGCTTTAAAAGAAGACCTGCATCATGGAAAGTCCCCA
The DNA here is from genome assembly GCF_027244095.1 of Hemicordylus capensis. Classification (NCBI taxonomy): domain Eukaryota; kingdom Metazoa; phylum Chordata; class Lepidosauria; order Squamata; family Cordylidae; genus Hemicordylus; species Hemicordylus capensis. The sequence continues at coordinate 37,752,623 of NC_069660.1, read as the reverse complement.
GATTGATAGCTGCATTTTAAGATTCCTGATGAGCCCTTTCTCACGATCACAGAGAAAGGGCTCAATGCTTTCCTTAAAATGCTTATCTTCCCCGCAGGCAATCCTGATCTTGATGGGTGAGTGAATCGCTTGCCCAGATGTCCACCAGCTGCTACTGACAGCTGGGAGGTTTGGGGGCCGGGAGGTCCCCAGAACTCCCATATTGCACCACGCGAGGGCACCGTGAATGATGGAGAGCCTCCCGATGCTGGCCAGGAGCCCCACAGTCTCCCAGCATGCATGCAGGCAATCAGAAAAATGGGGTTAAAAGAACAGAGCCAAGACCGGGTTTCACCTAGTTAGCCTGGTTTTACCTGCGTGTGAGAACAGCCTTGATATCTGATACCTGCCTTGATACCTGATAAGGTATCTTATCTTAACCTGATACCTGATCCATGCCTTGATACCTGCATTTTAAGAAATTAACCATCGTGTAGCCTCATTTCAGTGTTCTCTTAGGTAACATGGACAAAGAAAGCACTTCCAGGAAAATTAATATGTTATGCATCTTTCTTTACATTGGCTTCTAGTCTATACATCCACATCCAGAAAGACAAGAGAAGTGATGTACATTGAAAAATACAATTACAGCAAGAAGCATGAACATTTAGAACCAATATTTCCACAAAATGGAGTAAAATCCAGCCATTGATTAATTATAATCACACACTGACTGTATGACCCGAATACACCATTCCAAAAACCCAAGCTAAGTATTGCAGCACTCCCATTTCTCTGTTAACAGATGATATTTCAAACATTTCAAATGTCTTCTGGGTCACTTGGAGGCATGCCACTGTCTTGCCTATTACATATTTAAAATTTCCCATTGTTCCCAGGTGTTGAAGAGCAAAAGTCATAGACCTATTTTAGCATCAATAATTCTGAATTTCTTACAGTGCAGCTGTGCTGCCTACTCACACCTTATTCTGCCGATGAAGATTCTTTCGCTGATTTCACACATTAATTTTCTTTTCCTTCATTCTGAAGGGGGGAAAACACGAACACTAGGGAGCAAAGTCCCCATTGCGTGAGGAAAGACCAAATTCTCAAAACCCTCAGAAGTGCTCGCGTTAATGTCATGTCATTACACCGTATTGCTGCGCAGGTTAATATAATTGGGTTACTGTGTATGAGCAATGATCCATAGCATGTTATGGCACTGAAACAAATGACATTTAACTAAGAGATTTGTAAGGCACCTTGTTATCTGCATGCTGAACAATTGGAACGGATAGTCAGATCGCTAGACAAGCGACTGATGTATTAGTTGTTGGGTTTACTGGACAGGTTGGATTTATAACAGCACAATTCTAACATAATTTATTAGATCCATAAACAGACAGATCCACTGTTTTTACTTAGATTACACTCTTGTCACACTCTCTGATCCTGAGCCAGCAATGGGACTGCTATGGCCTATTTTATTATTCACATATTGTGCAGCTGGTTCGGGGAGCTGGGGGGTGGGATGGGAGGGGGGTGAATGGCAAGCACACCTTTCTTTTTTAGCACTTAGGAAACTCAGGCACTGTTTAGACACTGCTATTTAACAGCTGTGCATAGCTCCACTCTCCATCTTCTCCTTGGCAGGGGCTGGAGATTGTTAATGAAAGGGGTCAGCAAAACAAAACAGATTTCATTGGAGAGAGAGAGAGAGAGCGAGAGAGAGAGAGAGAGAGCCAGCCACTCTGCATTCATTCCTACACAATGACAAGCAATGAAATTGTGAATATCTGTGGCAGCTAAAAGGTGAGCAAGCCAATACAAAATGTAAATGCTGCAGTACTTTATTTCACTATGTTCACTAGTGTATGTGTGGTAGCATTTGTTCACATGCCTCTTTTGCTCCCTTTCTGCATTTTCTCCCCTGCCCCCCTGTTGTGTTAGCACAGTCACATTTAGATTGTGAAATCCTGGAATGTGCCATGTATTTGGTGGTGGTGGTGAAGAAAAGAAAATGAGCTGACATCCTGACTTAAGAAGTGCTGGTGTTGCATTCCAGATTAAGACTCCTCTGGTGCACATGAGAACAACCTCCCCTTTCTTTTCACAGCTGCCTGCACTACTTAACCGTATGTCCCCGAGGCTCAGGGTCATATTGGCATAGGCAGCTATGGAAGGAAAGGGAAAGAATTCTCCCTCTCGCGTGTGCCACCACAGCCTTAGTCTCAAATGCAACATTGCTGCACCAGGACTTCATCAGTCAGGATGCTGGCCCATATATTTTTGTTGTTGTTGTTTTTGTTGTTACACCATCATTAATAATTAATCAGGATGTCAGTCATTATTTTTATATACAACATTTCAACAATGCGAAGTTGCTAAAGTGGTTTACATCGCAAACAGTAGGGTGGAGCAAAAAGGTCTCCCTGTTCTAAAAGGGCTTTTGATCTAAAAAGAAACACAAGGGTGATACCAGAAACAGCTAATGGAAAAAGAGGCCATGTTGGGATAAACAGGGAGAATAGCTATTTCCTAGCTAAATATAAGGGACCCTCCACTTAAAAGGTGCTTCTTTGTCCAGTTAGCAGGAATGTCTGTGAAACCACCAGATGAATTATTTTTCCCCAAGCTGATTCAAAGCACCCTCAAGCCACAGGGAGATGGAGCCAATCCTCATATTGGCCCTTGCTAGTCCAAGCTACAGATCAGGTGTTAGGGGGTCAGCAGCACTGATTAGTGGTGGGGACTAGCACAAAAATGTGGTATGCATTTGTACAACAATCCATCCAACTTCATATCCTATTTTCCAACATAGAGTTCCACAACTTCTGTTTAGTAAGGCTGTCACCCAGTTAAAAAAAACTTAATTGATGAATGCCTTTCAGAATAATGATTTTGCTTATATGCAAATGTATGCTGATGTAATCTATTAACTCAGCACAAGTATGCATATGAATTAAAAATTGTTCCAGAGGGGAGAAAGGAATGCTTTCATTGTTTTTATATAATGTACACCTGTGTCATAGATCTGAAGTCATCACAAAAGAAGCATTCCCTCTTCTGTATGTGTCTACAGAGAGGAATGCCTCTTTCAAAATGGCACCTGCTGTTTGCAGTTTGTATAAGTAATGGTAAAGTTGTGCCATTGAGTGGGTGTCAACTCCTGGCAACCACAGAGCCATTTTTATATCAGTACTTGTATTAAAAATGATTCCCATTTTTTGAGGAAAATATCTGTTGCAAGATTAATCAGGAGCACCTTTGTAATAACTGCTAACTTGGCAAAGAGGCACCTTTTGACATGGTGATTCTCTTTATTTAGCAGGGGGAGAGTAACTGGCCCTATCCACGCCCAGCACAGTACCTCCAGTGACTGTTGCTGGTGTCTATCTGATGTTTCTTTTTAGATTGTGAGTCTTTTGGGGACAGGAATCCATCTTATTTATTTATTATTTCTCTGTGTAAACTGCCCTGAGCCATTTTTGGAAGAGCGCTATAGAAATCAAATCAAATCAAATCAAATCAATCAATAACTCAAAAGAGTTTTATCTGATTAATCTAACCAATTAATCCCTGAGTGTTGCAGCCCTATTGTTCAGTGTTCAGTGAAGCAACGAACTACTTGGATGCAATCTGTAAACACAGGTTACTAGTATATACTGAATTCATACATAATACTGGAGTTTTCCTAATAGCTATATCTTTCTCACTGGCAAAATGTTGCCTGTTTTGAGGATTTTATCTCACAACATTGAAAGAACACCAGAATAAAATTCTTACAACTGATGGATAAACTGTGAAGTGAGAGAAACTCATCCAGTTACACAATGTACTCCAATAAAAATGCGGCATGCAACATATAAAAGGCATACAAAAACCTTAGAACACTGGTCAGCAAATTAGGTGCAGCTAGCAATAAAATTCAAAGTTTAGGCAGCGATTACAAACAGATCTCTCAAAGCTTCATGAAAAGACAACCATAAAAAGCAACCCTCAAGCAACCCCTTGCACCGCTTTCTAAACCCTGCATGTGTAACATGCGATTAACCGAGAGAAACCGCAAAGGTCCCTGTGGAATAATCATGACTGCTTCTATAACAAACATAACAAGGGAGCAAGCCCTGCAACCATCATGTGTGAAACAGAGACAGCTGCGATCAGCATTTCACAACCATAAAGCCCACACTAGCACTGAGCAAGTACAGCTTGAGCGAATAGGTGGCTCTTTGGTCTAACCAGATGTGTGTGTTTCCAGTGGTGGTGTATTGGCTTTCCCACAGCACCCAAGAATCTACTGCAAGTTAAATTTACTAGAGCAGATACACTTTTCAGTTGACTTATCAGAAACAGCTGGAAACAGACTAGTCCAAAAATCCATCAGAGAGTTCTCTGCAGCGTGGAGCTTTTATTGTTAAAATAAACATGGATTGCTCTTTTCCATATAATGTTTCTGAAGGCTGAGGCACAGCAGTTGAAACACAATGCACTCACCCTTATAATGAAACAAGGGAGAAAATTAACACAACGACGAATTGCTAACCAAGGGTGTACAACATTTTTGTTTTTATTATATGTCATTTATTATATATCATTTAATAAAACTTTATTATATATCATTTAATGGATGTTTTTATGATCTTAGGGTGTTCTCTTTCCTAGTCTTTCAGAGATTTCATCTGGGATAGACAGACATGCTTTTACCTACCTGGACCCAAATCCAGCAAGTTATATTATTAAGCCCCAATTCTTCTTGCTATTTATCATTTGTACTGCAGTGGCACCTAAAAGGACTAAGCTTCATGCTATCATTATGGTATTATTTTATTCAACATGTATGTATGTATGTATGTATGTATGTATGTATTTCATTTATATCCTGCTCTTCCTTATATTTGTCCTCACAACAAGCCTGTGAGGTAGGTTAGGCTGAGAGATATGTGGCTGGCCCAGAGTCACCCAGTGAGTTTCATGGTGCTAAATGAGGCACATGTGATTACAGCAATGAGGAGGTCACAATTTAATAGTTTGCTGATGTTAATAAAACACACCATGTTGAGAGACTGGAGTTTTGAAACTTCAGGATACAACTAGCTGCAGGTTTCTGGGGAGTCCCAGAGGCTATTCCCGCGATCATCCGAAATTGGGCTAGGGGAGCCCAATTACCCCTCCCCTTATACCGGGTTTGCGGAGCGAGCGCTCTGCAAACCCAGTTTTTCTGATCGTGAGTAGCTGCGGTGTGGCGGTGTGGTTCCGTGGCGCGGCTACTCATGAGTAGACCCCCGGAGGGGAGGCAAAAAGCCATCTCTTGGCTCCAGGGGTCTCTCCAGTATGCAGGGCATACTGGAGCTTCCAGGGGCCATGTGGCTACTGGACTTCACAGCCACCACTGGCTCAGTCACGGAGCTGGCAATCGTGTGGGTGGCCGATCCAGATGCCCAGGGCTCCCGCCCTGCTCGTGTGTGGGGAGAGTGGGCTTAGCCCGCTCTCCCTGCTTAGCTCCCCAAACTGGGTCTCACTGTTCATGAGACCCAGCTCCCGGTCTGCCAATATCTAGGGCAAAAGGCTAACACTTCATATAGGGTGCCACTAGGTTAGAAGCAGGGTGTGCAATTTCTGAACTGGATGGGCCTTGCCAGAACTGATAGTATGTGCCTGGGGCAAAAAACTGGTCTTATAAACATGTGAGGGGACTGTTCACAGGACTGTCCTTAGGGCAGGGCAAGCAGGGCGACCACCTGGGCCCTGCTCTTGCTGCTGCCATTAAAATTAACTCGAAGGGGCCAATTTGATTTGCCCCAGACTGATTTGCCCCAGGCTCCACACACCCCACCAGGTCTTTTTAAGGATACCCCTGGCCGTTCATCTGAATTGCTCTTCTATGTGCACTCCCAATACTGGTTGACACAGATATTGGGAGCGTGTGTGGAGGGTCAATTCAGATGAACAGCCTTCTGACAAGATTAAGGGATGTTCCAAGCACATGTCAGGATGTCCTCTAGTGTGCTCTCAATGTGACCCCATCTTTATCCCAAGTGCCGGCCAGCCTTTCCTCTGAATTGGCCCTGTATCTGCACTCTAGAGGCAGCCTGGGTGTGTGCTGGGAATGGCAGTGGGGGGAGATGGTGGTGATTGTGTAAAAAAAAAAAATACAGCCTCTCTGATCCTCTAAATATGGTTGTTATAGCTAACTGTTGGTGAAAGAAAAACACTCTGCTCATGCCGTTGTAATGCTGGGACTGAACTATGGTATTCAAACTTTTGTTTTCTGTGTTTGCTCTGTGTGTGGGGGGTGAGGGTGGTTGGAGGAGGAATTGCTCCCATTCTGCTGAGAGGTATAGAACTCTTGCAAAGCAAAAAAACAAATTGTTTCTGTTTTACTCGAGGGCTGCACAAGTTAAACCGAACTGCCACTTTCCAACAAACCACTGTAGGTGTGCCTTTAACAGCAGCTTGATGGGTAGACTTTAGCAGGTGATAGGTTCATTTCCATGCTGTGAAAAGCTTCACCTGATGACTTCTGCACATCTGTTAGAATTATGAGCAGGCTACTACTACTATTCAATGCACGTGAGTAGGCCAGGAAGGTTTTTACTTATTAGCTGGCAGTCTTACAAATCAAACCAGAGGGTTTAAAAAATGAAAAGTGTTAGAGAGACAGTGAGGTTGTTCACACAACCGGGTGGGAAGGGCAGCAGGTGGGCGGGCGGGGGGTGGAGGCTGGTTAAGCTTACCTTCCCCCCAGATGACTGCTCCAATGTTGCTGGGAACACAGACAGCACTCCTCAAAGGTCCACACTACATGTCTACAGCACAGAGCTCTGGAGACTGGGACCATGCAGGAGATGGGTGCTCTAGGTGCCTGTCTCTGTGTCTACTGGGGCTACACATAGCCCCGGTGAACACACAATCCCGAAGCCTGGGTTAAGAGCTGGGTTTGAAAGTGGTGCTAGGAGGGGCTAGGAAGTGGTGTCCCACTAGGATTGAGCCTGATCCCTGAAGTTCTCGTGCTCAGGCTGGGCTAACTCAGGCTGGGCTTCTCTAGCCTGGGTTAGGCTGCACATGAAAACAACCACAGTCATTTTCAGTTCAGTCAAGTGTTGCCTTCAGCACCAAGTGGTAAAAAAAATAAATTTGGTTGCAATTGTGTTCATACAAGATATCTTAATCCCACTGATGCTTGATTGTCGCACAGTATGCACTGGTTTACTATTTTCATACAGTAAGGTTCCATTTCATCTATCATGGCTAATATACTAGGCCTGTTTCCTAGGCCTGTTCACACAATCATCAAAATCAGGGTAGGAGGCATTCTACCCCAGCTTCCATGGTTGTATGAACTCATGAAAATCCCTCCAACTTGGAGTTACTCCAGCTTTTGTACTCTGCTCTTAACCAAGGTAGGAGGAGAGGAGAGGAGAGGAGAGGAGAGCTCTCCTACCTTGCTTTTCTGCTTGTATGGATCCACATTTCTATACAGTCACAAGAACACAGCAGACCCCCCCCCTCCAAAAAAAAACCACGATAGAAAGCTATAGCTCCAGGGGCTGCTGCCCATGGATGTACTACTCTGCAAAGCGCACTCTATGGCCGCCTTCACACCTACATGAAACCGGAGGTCCCTTCGCCTCTGCTTTTTCAAACTGTACATCCACAGTTTAAGCAAAAAAATGGATCTGGGGATTCCCTCCCCAAACAGCGAAGTCTACCTTTGGTTTACATTAGGCTTCATTGACTGTACCTCCGGTTTAGCAGTGCTAGCGCTATATCTGAGCACTGGTACTGCAGTTAGCCTTTCCCCCAACTGGAGTTGAGGGACGAAGCTCCTCCCTTACTCCAGCTGCTATTGGCTGTGCAGGCTGTCCTTCATGAAAGAAGGAAGCCTGCATAATCAGCTCCCCCACCTCTCTGTAGTCTCGCTGACTATAGTGAGGACACTTTGCAGTATGTCCGGATGTGGCGGGAGAATGGGGGAGGGGGCACAGAACCGCTGGTCAATTGGACCCACGGTTCTACATTATGTCCGAAGGCAGCCAATGATTCTGTAGATGGAACAGCTTCAGCAGGGCTGGGACCACCTCCTGCTTTTTCATGGCCAATCAGAAGGCAACTGCTGATGTAATGAGGCTTTCTAGTCCACTGGCAGCACAAAGCATGCTGGGAAGGCCTGCTAGGCCTATGGAGGACTTCCAGCTCCCAATTTCAGCAATGGACCTGGCTTAATCGTGTGTTTCCTGAGTTTGCTGACCCAAACCTCGGTTCTGACCATCAGCTGCTACTGGGGTAGGAGCTCTCTAATCCTCAAAAAACAAAACAAAACAAAACAAAACAAACCCCAGTGGTTGTGTGAACAGGCCTACTGACTTATGTACAGCATAGTGCCCTGCTGAAGGAAGAGTGGGGTGTGTGTGCTGGTTCTGTGCTGGACCAAGCCATGCCCACACTGCTAGCAAGTACAGAGAGGCTCCATGGCTCCAAAGAATTTCATCGCTGTGCTCACTAGCAAATAGTCCAGTTTGGAGAACCACCCACCCCTGCTCTTCCTTCAGTGGGTGCTTCACAGTATATAATCCACTCTCTTTTAATGCATCTAATCCTATTGAAAAAGCTCTCAAAGCTAGTGGTCTGTGATGGCTTGTCATAACTGCAAATTGCCTCTTGATTTTGCAGTTGCCAAATGCTGACCAAAGCACGAACCATTCCTGAGCTTCCCTCTAGGGGAAGGACCATAGCTCAATGGAACAAAATCTGTAGTGCACGCAGAAGGTTCCACCTTCAGTCCCTGGCATCTCCAGGTAGGACTGGGGAAAGATTATTTCTTGAAACACTTTAGACAGAACCACTGTCACCTGCCAGTCATGCAGACCAGGGGTTCCTAACCTGATTGGGTCCCCAGTGTTGGTGGACTACAAGTCCCACCATCCCTGGTCAGATGCTGGGGATTATGGGAGTTGTAGCCCAATTCCATCTGAGCACCCAAGGTTGGGAACCCCTGGTGTAGACAATACTGAACGACAGTCATCCCTTGCCAACCATGGTTTTACCAACCACGGTTTTGAGTACATGTGAATGATATTTTTGCAACCAAAGTTTTGAGTATATATGGAATTGTGACAAGTCATGCCAACCACGACCCGAGTATCTGTGGCTGGTGAGGTGTTTTAGTAAATTGGGGGGGGGGGTCGGTGATCTGGAGGGTTTCAGAGGTTCAATCTGCTCATTCCTCTTGGTGACCCTTGCTGAACCTTGTTGTCCCTTGCCAATTTAAAATGCCTTTGAGTGATTTGGGGTAGGGGTTCAAAAATTTCCAGAAGAACTGCTCGTTCTTCTTGGTGGCTCTTGGCGATATTACAGGATTTTTTGTTATTTTTTAGCATTTGGGGAAATTTTTCCCCCTTTATTTTTAGGTCTTTTTGTGGTGACGGTGCCCCTATCCCCAGTTTCCCATAGACTTTAATGCCTTGCCAACTGTGAATTTGCCAATGGCAAGGATTTGCCAGAATTGAACTCTAGCGGTTGGCAAGGGATGACTGTAGATGGGCCAATAGCATTATTCGGTCTAAGGCAGCAATCTGAGTTTTGCTCTGTTACTTCTGTTGGCACTGTGATCCACAAGTCTTCAAAATTTGTGCTTCATACAATTATGTTTGAAGCCAGCAAAAGTTAAAAGTCTTTAAAATGTGCGTGGGGAGGTGTGGGAATACTGTGAATCAATAACAAAGTTGGTTTTGTACTTTTTAGTCCTTAGTCTGAACCTCTGTTCTGATTGGTTAGCTGGCAGGAAAAGGCTGCACAGCCTTATTTATTTTGCCTGACAAATGCCGGGAATCGCTATGAAGTTTGGGGTTTGATGTAGCAGCGTGTGCTCTGCAAACTCTGAAATCTAAATTATTCTCCTTTCAGGCTGAATTTTTTGAGCTTGGCATTGTTATCAGTTTTCAGGAGAAAAGTGACAGTGGCAGCACGGCACCTTTAACTGTTACATTTATCTGGATATATTTCTTCTTTTTTAAAGAAGAAGTTCAATGTGTCTAAGACAAAATAGGAGGGGGGAATTAGCCACTAATCCATTAAAGGTAGCATTTTCTGAAAATTACAGCTTTCATCAGAGTAGGCCTCCTGCCTGGAGCAAGATTAAGAAAACTGGGCTCCTCTTATTTATCTGCTTTCCTGGGGCAAAGGGGGCCAGAGAGGGGGACATAGTGGGTGGGAGCATTTTAAACAGGAATGCAATGGAATTAGAAAAGTCACTCTTGAATGGTAAATTTGCATTTTGAAGGAATACTTAAAATGGCAGAGCAGTCCTAACAGGTACACATCTGAATCTATGCACTAGAATGGCTGATAGATATCAGGGCTGAAGACATTCCAAAATGTTCAGGGTTTCTGCATTCACTGGAGTTAGATCTGTGTTTGTTTATATGGAAGCTAATGTCACATGTGGATTTTTGGGACAATTTTAGGGGGTTTCTAGATGTCTGCTTTATCCAGGGTGACTAACGGACTGACTCATCTTGACATTTCTAATGTCTACTATTTCCTAGTTGTGACCTGGTGACCCTTTACATGCTGTGTTTTCACCACTACTGTAGCAGTCAACATTTTGCAAGCAGGGATGTGCAGGCAATGGGATTTGCATCTGAGCTCGAAAAAATTGATTTGTATGATAACAAGCCAACCAAGAAGCAAAGACATCACAAGTCAATTGGAAGCCAATGCCAAAACTAGTAAGGAAAGGGAAAACAGGCTTCCAAAATGGCACTCAGAACATTCTGACTTGTAATGGGGTCATTCCATTCTGACCTTGAAACAGGGCCTTCATTTGAAAGGCATTCTGTTTCGAGCTCGAAACACTTGAAACGGCCCATTGCAAGTCAGAACATTTTGAGCTAGGAATGTTTGGCACTTCCCAATTAATAACAGGTCTTGTATAACTGAGACCTGGATGGGGGAAGCTAGTGGTCCGGTAAGAGCCCTGCTTCTCCCACCAGGCTACTCTGATGTGGAGCAGGCTAGGGGAAGTGTGTGTGTGTGGGGGGGGGGGTCCATAAGAATACAGTGTGGAGTGGCTGTGGTCCATAAGAATACCATTTCCCTTACCAGGGCCCCTGTGTGACAGTTGACTTATATTGAGTGTGTATTTTTGCAGCTGGGATCTAGGGATAGATTGGGTGTACTCTTGGTGTACTGTCCACCCTGCTGCCCAACTGACTTCCTAACTGAGCTGACGGAGTTTGGTCTCAGAGTTGGTGTTGGAGTCACCCAGACTTTTAATGCTGGGGGACTTCAATCTCCACTTTGAGGCTGACTTGTCTAGTGTGGCTCAGGAGTTCATAGTGGCCATGACAACTGTGGGCCTATCCCAATTAGTTTAAGGACCAACACACGTTGCCGGTAACACACTCAATTTGGTCTTTTTGTTCAGATCGGGGGGGGGGTGTTCCATGGGTGGGGGATCCTGTGTTTTCCCCATTGCCATGGACAGATCACCACCTGGTTATGTTTGGTTTCACGACCACAATCCAGCCTTGAAGGGGTGGTGGACCTATTCTAATGGTCCATCCCAGAAGGCTGCTGGACCCAGTAGGGTTCCAAAAGGCCTTGGAAGGTTTCAGTGTTGATGTTGTCAGTGATTCTGTTGATGCAATGGTGGGAGCCTGGAATAGGGAACTCACCAAGGCAGTAGACATGATAGCTCCTAAGTGTCCCTTCCGACCTGCTTTAAAAGTGGCCCCTTGGTATACAGAGGAGTTACAGGATCTGAAGTAGCAAGGTAGGCGAATGGAACACAAGTGGAGGAGAACTCATCTTGAATTTGACAGGACACCACATAGAGCCCATTTAAAGGTTTATGCGGAAGCGGTGTGTGCAGCAAAAAACCAATTTTGGTCTGAGCACATTGCTTCTGCAAGTTGGCACTCAGCAGAGTTGTTCCGGGTTGTGAGGAGTTTGATTCAGGCTCCTTCCATTTCAAACCAGTCCCCAGACACTATGTTCTGCTCTAATGCCTTTAATGGATTCTTTGCAGACAAAATCTCTTGTATTTGGGCTGACTTGGACTCCACTGTTTTTGCAGAGTCTATTAAGGTGGTGTCCAACAATCCCTCTTGCAGTATTGGATTGGATCAGTTTCAATCTGTGATGCCTGAGGATGTGAACAAGCTGCTTGGGGCTGTGCGACCTACCACTTGCTCTCTGGTTCCTTGCCCAACTTGGCTGGTTCTATCTAGCTGAGAAATTGTTGGAGATGGCCTAGTTAATATCATTATCTCTTCACTGAGGCAGGGTAGGATGCCTCCTTGTTTGAAGGAGGCAATGATTAGACCACTTCTTAAGAAGCCTTCACAAGATCCCTCAGCGATGGATAGTTATAGGCCAGTTTCCAATCTCTCATGGTTGAGCTAGGTGATTGAGTGGTGGCTAACAAGCTCCAGGCAGTTTTGGAGGCAACTGATTGTCTAGATCCATTTCAAACTGGCTTTAGAGCAGGCTATGGGGTTGAGTCAGTCTTGGTTGGCCTGATGGTCGACCTTTATTGGAGAATCAACAGAGGGAGTGTGACTCTGTTGGTTCTTCTGGATCTCTCAGCAGCATTTGATACCACTGACCATGGTATCGTTCTGTATCGCCTGGGAGAGTTGGGGATAGGAGGCACTGCTTTACAGTGGTTCCACTCCTATTTTTCAGGCAGATTTCAGATGGTGCAGCTTGGTGATGGTTGCTCTTCAAAATGGGAGTTATTATATGGAGCTCCTCAGGGCTCCATTCTGTCACCAATGCTTTTTAATATCTACATGAAACCGCTGGGTGAGGTCATCAGGAGATTTGGTGCAGGGTGTTACCAGTAAGCTGGTGACACCAAATCATCAGCATCTTCAGGAAATGGCATCCATTCCCTAAATGCCTGCCTATGGGTAGTAATGGGCTGGATGAGGGACAACAAATTGAAGCTGAATCCAAGCAAGATGGAGGTGCTCATTGTGGAGGATCAGAATTTGAGGGATGAGTTAGATCTCCCTGTCCTGGATGGGGTTACACTCCCCCAGAAGGAACAGGTATGGAACTTGGGAGTGCTCTTGGATCCAGGCCTCATCCTGGTATCCCAGGAGGAGGCTATGGCCAGGAGCACTTTCTATCAGCTTTGGCTGATTCGACAACTGTGTCCATTCCTTGAAGATAACAATCTCAAAACAGTGGTGCATCAGCTGGGAACCTCCAGGCTTGACTATTGCAATGCACTCTACGTGGGGCTGCCTTTGTTCATAGTTCGGGAACTTCAGATAGTTCAAAATGCAGCAGCCAGACTGGTCTCTGGTAACTTGGAGAGACTATATTTTGCCTGTTCTCAAACAGTTGTACTGGCAGCCAATATGTTTCCGGGCAAAATACGAAGTGCTGATTATTACCTTTAAAGCCCTAAATGGCTTAGGTCTGGGCTACCTTAGAGAGCGCCTTCTTCTGTATTATCCCCATCGCACATTGAGCTCATTCAGAGAGGTCTGTCTCCAGTTACCACAAGCATGTCTGGTGGCGACTCGGAACTGCGCCTTCTCTGGCTCCTGGCCTGTGGAATGCGCTCCCAGCAGAGATCCGTCCTCTGGGCTCATTGTTGGCCTTCAAGAGAGCCCTAAAGACTTACTTGATTGGTCTGGCCTTCCAAGGTTTTTAAATGGTTTTAAAGTATTTTAAAGTGGTTTTAAATGACTTTGAACCATTTTAGATTTGTTTTAATATTGTTTTAACCTGTTTGCTTTAAATGCTGTTTGTTGTAGTATTTTACCTGTTGTGCACTGCCCAAAGCCTTTGGATGGGGCAGTATAGAAATGTAATAAATAAGTAAGTAAGTAAGTAAGTAAGTAAATAAGCAAGCAAGCAAGCAAGCAAGCAAGCAAGCAAGCCATACTGGCTACATATTCTTAACAAAAGAGCAGTTATATCTAAAAAATTGCCCAAAGGGCATTCTTGGTTTTTTAATCACTCAGTTAGTTGTGGGTCAAGCCAGGGGTTCTCAAACGAGTCCTGAGATGTTGTTGGATTACAACTCCCACCATCCCAACCAAAATGTCCAAAGACCATTGGAGAGGAGAGCTGGTCTTGTGGTAGCAAGCATGACTTGTCCCCTTAGCTAAGCAGGTTCTACCCTGGTTGCATATGAATGGGAGACTAAATGTGTGAGCACTGTAAAATATTCCCCTCAGGGGATGGAGCTGCTCTGGGAAGTGCAGAAGGATCCAAGTTTCCTCCCTGGCTTCTCCAAGATAGGGCTGAGAGAGATTCCTGCCTGCAACCTTGGAGAAGCCGCTGCCAGTCGGTGTACACAATACTGAGCTAGATGGACCAATGGTCTGACTCAGTATAAGGCAGTTTCCTATGAACATACCTGCCTAGAACAGGTAGATCACATAATATTCATGGAGTTGTGCACGTGCAAAAATTGCACAGAGTTGTGCAACATTCTGTACAAGGGCAGTCATGCCACTCTTATTTGCGCAATGTTTGTATTTGCACAACAGTGCTCTCTCACAACTGTGTGGGTATTACATTCCACTGTGTGTGCAACATTTCACAGTATGTCAGCCCGTGTAGCTCCCCACTCCTATAGTGGCTGCTAAGCTCTCTGTCAAGCTGGATCAGATTTCCATCTGCTCACTGATCCAGGCCAGCCTTGCACCAGCATAGTTAATTAGGACTCTGAAGAATCCAACATCTGTATAACACCCTGGGTTTCATTGCTATTTGCAAAATGGATATTAGTACCTTCTTTGTAAGTGCATGATGTATGAACTGTATGTATTTCTTTGATAAATTGTTTTTAAATATTTCCTCCTTTTTATTAATTGAAGAGGAAACTCATGTATCAATGACAATTTTATGCTGGTTTACACATAAATTATTTCCCCACAATGTTCATTTTTATTATTATTGCCGATATTACAGCAAATGCTTTTTTTTTTTTTTGCCTTGTAAACAAGATTTTGCTTACAGCTAAATGAAAAGAAGTGAAGTTAATCACATTGAAATAATAGGTTTTAAAATGTAATTCAGGAATGCTGGGGCAATTTTTAATCTTCACCAATAGAAATGGTGCCACAAGCAAAGACAGATACTCTTCTTTTTCCTAATTAAATGGTATTTATCATAAGCAGGGAAACATAAGAGGTCCTAGATTCTACCTCCACATTCCTGCACATGGGAAAGAAGGGAGTGGTTAAGAATATAAAGAGCCTCATGAAAAGTCTGGAAAATTAAGAGTTTGCCATCAGGGCCAAGTAGCAGAGATTTCTCTTTTTAGTTCCACATCCTGTTGCATTGCATGCTGCAAAGCTTACCATATGTTGTTGACTACAACTCCCATGATCCCCAGCTGCAATTATTATTATATGTTGGGGGCAATATGCTACATCATTGTAAACCGCTTAGAGAGCTCCGGCTATAGAGCGGTATATAAATGTAAGTGCTATTGCTATTGCTATTGCTATTATTATTTCTTGTTTACACAGTCAGGTAGACTGGTTTGTTTTATCCAGACATCAAGTGCTTCCCAAGATGGGATGGCTGAATTTTATTATCAATGTTGTTGCTGTTATTATAGATATCGTTGCAAAATATAGGCTGTTCCCAGTAAAGCTGCTTTTTGTAATTGGCTGATGGTGATTTCTGTGGGGTTGAGGTGCTCTTCAAGTTATTTTGGAATTGCACCCAGGGTGCCAGTTACCACTGGGATTATTTTGGTCTTTTTATGTCACAGCCTTTCAACTTCTATTTGCAGATCTTTGTATTTTGTTATATTTTCTATTTCTTTTTCTTCTATTCTGCTATCCCCTCGTTTTGCTATATCGATTATTTTAACTTGTTTTTCTTTCTTCTCAATGATGATGATGATGATTAAAACTTTTATACCGCCCTTCCAAAAGGCTCAGGGCGGTTTACATTAAAACACCATTAAAATCAGTTAATAATTAAAACAAAAATTATAAAGCATAAAACAATGATTAACAATTAAAAACATCGTAAAACAGCAATTAAATAATCAGAACAATTTAAAAACAAGTTTTTAAAAACTGAGAAACCCTGGTTGAAGAGATGTGTTTTCAGAAGTTTTTTTAAAATTGCCAGAGATGGGGAGGATCGTATCCCAGCAGGGAGCGCATTCCACAATCTCAGGGCAGCAGCCGAGAAGGCCTGTCTCTGTGTAGCCACCAAATGAGTTGGCGGCAACTGGAGACGGACGTCCTCAAGTGCCCTCAATGGGCGGTGGGGCTGATAGCAAAGAAGGCGCTATCTTAAATACCCAGGGCCCAAGCCATTTAGGGCTTTATAAGTTATAACTAGCACTTTGTATTTTGCCCAGAAACCTATTGGCAGCCAGTGTAGCTCCATCAAGAGAGGAGTAATGTGGTCTCTCCGAGATGACCCAGAGACCAACCTGGCTGCTGCGTTCTGAACCAACTGAAGTTTCCAGACTACGTACAAAGGCAGCTCCACGTAGAGCGCATTACAGGAGTCAAGTCTAGAGGTTACCAACAAATGTACCACTGTTTTGAGGTAATTGATCTCAAGAAACGGGCGCAGCTGGTTTATCAGCCGGAGCTGATAGAAAGCACCCCTGGCCACCGCCTCAACCTGAGAAACCAAGGAGAGATGTTGATCCAGAAGTACTCCCAGACTGCAAACCTATTCCTTTTGGGGAACTGTGACCCCGTCTAGAACAGGTAGATCAAAATTGTCTCTAGAGTTCTGACCCCGCACAATAAGTAACTCCGTCTTATCTGGATTCAGCTTCAGTTTATTCTCCCTCATCCAACCTATTACTGCTTCCAGGCAGGCATTTAGGGAGGATATGCCAACTCCTGAAGAAGTTGACATGGAGAAGTAGATCGGGGTGTCATCAGCATACTGGTAACACCCAGCTCCAAATCCCCTGATGATCTCTCCCAACGGTTTCATGTAGATGTTAAAAAGCATTGGAGAGAGTACAGAGCCTTGAGGGACACCATACTTAAGCTCAGATTTCGAAGAGCAACTATCTCCAATCAACACCATCTGGAATCTGTCTGAGAGGTAGGAGTGGAACAACGGTAAAACAGTGCCTCCCACCCCCAACACCTTCAGACGTTCCAGAAGGATACTATGGTCGATAGTTTCGAAAGCTTCCAAGAGATCCAAGAGGACCAACAGAGTCACACTTCCTCTGTCAATTCCCAATTGGAGATAATCCATCAGGCCGACCAAGGCAGTCTCCACCCCATAGCCCACCCAAAAACCAGTTTGAAATGGGTCTAGATAATCAGTTTCCTCCAAGACCGCTCTCTCAATTACCTTGCCCAGCCATGGGAAATTGGAAACTGGCCTATAATTGCTCAACTCTGAGGGATCTAATGCAGGCTTCTTTAGAAGAGGTCTAATAATTGCCTCCTTAAGACAAGGAGGCATCCTGCCCTCCCTCAGAGAAGCATTTATGATTTCTACCAGACCTCCTACAACAGCCTCCCTGCTAGATAGAACAAGCCATGTTGGACAAGGGTCAAGAGGACAAGTGGTAGGCCTCACCTCTCCAAGCAGCTTGTCCACATCATCAGGAGTCACAAACTGAAATTGATCCAGTTGAATCGTATAAGAGGAGTTGTTGGACACCTCCAGTTCAGACATCAAATTAATTGTGGAGTCTCCATCTAAGTCGGTCCGAATCCGAGAGATTTTGTCTGTGAAAAATTCATTAAACACATCACAGCGGGTGACTGATGCTTCCAAATTCTGGTTCAAAGGAGAGGGGGCAGATACTAGTCCCCTCACAACCCTGAACAACTCCGCCGTAAGTGAACTCACAGAGGCAATACGGGCAGAAAAGAACCGCTTCTTTGCCGCAAGTATCGCCTGAGCATAGATCTTTAAATGTGCTCCATGTCGTAATCTGTTGGATCGAGTCTTTCTCCACTTACGCTCCAGTCACCTACCTTGCCACTTCAGCCCCCGTAGATCTTCCGTATACCAAGGGGACAATTTTAAAGCAAGTCAGAGGGGACGCTTAGGAGCAATCGTGTCTACTGGTGAGCAAATTGTTCCAATTCTTAACTAGGGCATCAACAGGATCACCAGCAGAGCCAACATTGAATCCCTCCAAGGCTTCTTGGAATCCTACCGGATCCAGTAACCTCTTCGGGCGGACCATTCTAATAGGCCTCTCACCCTTGCGGAGGTGGAAAGTGGTTGTAAGTCCAACCTTAACCAGATGGTGGTCCATCCATGACAATGGGGAGATCATAGGAGTCCCCACCCACGGAACATCACCCTGATCAAAGACCAAATCAAATGTGTGACCTGCAATATGTGTCGGTCCAGAGACCGCTTGGGATAGGCCCATAGTTGTCATGGCTGCTATGAACTCCTGAGCTGCCTCGGACAAATTGGTCCCGAAATGAACATTGAAGTCCCCCAGCACCAAAAGTCTGTGAGACTCCAACACAAGTTCCATGACCAAGTCTGTGACTTCAGTAAGGGATTCTGTTGGGCAGCGGGGCGATTGGTACACCAACAGAAGTCCCAATCTATCCCTGTCCCAATCTATCCCAAACTCAAGTACACACATTCAATATGGTCTGATACCCTAACAGGGACCCTGGTAAGGGAGATGTTATCCTTATAGACCACAGCCACTCCACCTCCCGGCCCACACCTCCTCACTCGCTCCTCTACAGAATATCCTGGAGGAAGAAGCTGGGACCACACTGGGCCACTAGCCTCCCCCAACCAAGTCTCGGTAATACACACCAGGTCGGCTCCTTCATCCATAATCAAATCATGGATGAGTACAGATTTATTTTGGACCGACCTGGCATTGCAGAGGAGCAAGGTAAGGTTATGTGGGATGTTGGCAGTGCTCCCCGAGGTCAAAGAGCTGGCAGGACAGCCGGAAGGGGAGACAGCTATTAGGTTTCTGACTACCCTTCCCCTGGAACAGCCTGCTGACCTGCCAATGTTACTTTTTCTTCAATGGCCTTTGGCTGGGGATTATGGGAGTTGTAGTCAACAACATCAGGGAATCTCCCTGTTAGAGGCGACACTTTCCATTACATCAAGGGTTCTGAAGTAAAAATCTTAGTAGTATTTCTAGAGTAGGACAAAAGGGGTACCTGCCTGGGATGTGCGAACCGGTTCGAATTCAAACTGGTTTGAATTCAAACCAGGGTGGTTCGAAGGTTTGAATTCAAACCGAACCAGCCATCAGGTTTGGGTTGCATGTTCGAATTCGAACCAAACCAGGGGGGTGGTTTGATTTGAACTGGTTTGAACTGGTTCAGACATCCAAAAATTGGTAGGATGGTAGCTGACACCCAGGGGTACCTGCCACCCAAACCCCAAAGCAATCGGACACTCGTACGATTTTTTATGAATTTTTGAAAATTATTTTTATTTTTTTCTCATAGGATATAATGGGACTCGAACCAGCCCATTATTCCTTATTGTGGAGCACCCATGGGTGCCAACAACCATGCAAATCCTGAAGCAATTGGACACCCCTATGATTTTTTAAGAATATTTGAAATATTTTTAATTATTTTTCTCATAGTGTATAATGGGACCAGAACCAGCCCATATCCCCTATTATGGAGCACCTAGGGGCACAAATGTGGGGTGGGTGGTAGACAACCGGGGTGCCTACTGGGCTGGTTCAAGTCCCATTATACCCTATGAGAAAAAATAAAAATCATTTTCAAAAATTCATAAAAAATTGTACGAGTGTCCGATTGCTTTGGGGTTTGGTGGCAGGTACTCCTGGGTGCCAGCTACCATCCTACCAATTTTTGGATGGCCAAACCAGTTCGAACCAGTTCAAACCACTTCGAATTCGAACCGAACCATGGGGAGGTTCGAGCAAAACCCAAACCAAACCACCCCCTCCTGGTTCGAACCTGGTTCGAATTCGAACCGAACCGGGCAAACCGGTTTTGTGCACATCCCTAGTACCTGCCTCAGGTACAGTCTGGATAAAGACACCAAATGGGTCCAAAGGGCCATGTAATATATTTACAGCTACTAGAGCAATGGTAAATCATGTAATGTTTTCTTTTCAGCTGGGAGGCTTAGTGAGGGCAGCAGGCCAGGTAAAATGGCACCCTTAAAGCCTCTTATTGGCTCTGTACTTACAGTTTAAGAAAGAATTTTCAACCATTGGATAATGTTGGTGGGGAACCAGGGACGTGACTCTGGCCAGCTACTCAGCTACTAGTGATTCTACAGCAGTAGCCAACACTTCTTAAAATGCCTTTGTACCACAACTTCTAGACTGTGTCATTTCACAACAGCAAACAACAGGAGCAGTCTATTCTGGAATGTCAGCACTCTATATAACTATTTTTGACTTGCTCAAGATTTTCTGGGTTTCCAACTGGATTTTTTGGGCCCAGTCCACTGTTTGTAATCCATCTATAACTAACATCTGGAGTTCAGTGGTGGAGGAGGGAAGTACTGCTCAGGAGTACTGCTCAGGACATTGGCGGGTTTGGATGACACAGAAATGGGTGGAAGTAGATTTACCTACTGGGGAAGGGTGACTAATGTCACTTCAAAACTGTCATGAACCCTGAGGCTTAAACTGAGAGTCTATGGGATTGGGGCCATAGCTACCATGGATGCTAGGTGCTCAAGCCTCAGCATCCCTCTTAGCTAAGAAGGAAGTGGTATACCACTTTAGCATCTGCAACTGGCACGTGATATGACATCAGCTCAGAGTCTTTATGCATATGTTTAGTCTTCTGCTCTCACCTGATCCACAGAGCTATATCTTCGGCTTACTGCCTTCCAGGCTTTAGTTCCCTAGACTTGGATTCTGACATGGCTGCTCACACAACCCTAGGATAGTCCTCACTAAACACATAAAGATCAACCCTTTAGTCATTGCAGCTCTTCTCACGATTGGTGAGAAGAGCTTCCGGTGGGTCTGCGGGGAGAGCGGGTTAACTTACCCCTCCCCGCAGACGATTGCTGAGCAGTCCCTAGGTGGCTGATTGGCTGCCCACACGATTACCAGCTCCGTCACAGAGCCAGTGGGGGTGGTGGGGATCAGGGGCTGCCTGGACCCTGGAAGTCACAGGATGCCCCACGTGAGTACGTGGAGCATCCTGGGGAGACCCCCGGGACCGGGAGGCTTGTTTGAGCCTCCTGGGGGGGGTCTCCTCATGTGTCGCCACGGCATGGAGCCACACTGTGGAGGCACAAAATCAGAAAACCCATGTTAGCAGAGCGCTCACTCCACTAACCTGGGTTAAGAGGAGGACTACTTTGGCGGGCTAGCTGCCAAAGAACCACCGGGCTCACCCGCGGGTCTGGTGGTTCTCACGATGGGGGAAAACCAGGCTGAGCTCCCCAGTTTCCCCCCATCATGAGAATAGCGTCTCTTCTGAGTTATTATGGGCTCTGCATAGTAAGAATGTAGTTTTATTTCTACTCAACTCCCTGACTAAAATCCATCCTTTTAAACTGGATCCAGGAGTAAACCTGAGGTGCACATTTTGCACAATTCATTTTGCTTGCCACCCTCATTTTTGAGACTTGTACATTTCTTTGCTTCTGGTTTTAGCATTCTGGAATGAGAAGACCTTCTGGAACAGGATATAAGATCTCTGGGCCATATTCTTGGCTGGTACAAATAGCTATAGATTTACTGACCTCATTTTAGCTATTTGAACTTTGCCAGGTTAAAAACCTGGTGGCTTTCACCCTTTTGTTTTTACAGCCCCATAATTCAGGATTCCTTGTCCAATTCACTTTAAATTTTATAGAGAAATTGGCTACAAATCTAAACTAACAAATTTTGAGGCGGAGAGAACATATATTCTTGTCCATTTTAGATGGCAGGGTATTGTTTACAGCAAAAAATGGATTGTTACCTTAACATGGAAGATAAGTTGCTGCCCAGACTAAAGAAGAAGGGATAAAAACTTCTCCATGCATGAAAAGGTACACATGGTCACACTTGATTTTTGGACATTCTGTATGTAATGATTTTTCATCAACTTCTTGTTAGTGTTATAGAGAGAGAAAACATGGTCCTAATATCTCCTCATCCTTGCTAAAAAAGCTAATCTGGTTCAAATGATAATTTACCACAGATCAGGTTAAAATCCTACATTTATGTCAGAACTCTTGCATCTTAGTCATTTTTGCTTTAAACTCATACATCTTAGTCATCTCTGTTTTACACAGCATTCTATAAGCAGTCAGAGTTTAGTTCTAGAATATGAAATTTGCCAGTGAGGTTTTGGGTTTTGCCACATAGGACACCCAAGCAGAAAGGCCAGAATGTCAATCAGTGACATGCTGGTCTTCTAGACACATTTCTGACTTGAATGTAAGAGCCTGGCCGCCGGAGGTGGGAGGCAGCGGTGGGAAAGGGGGTGAGAGGGAAGCAGGTGGCAGGACACAGCCCCGCCGCCAGTTGGAGGCTGGGGCGGGAGGGAAATGGGTGGCGGGACTTCCCTGTTTGCTGCCCGGGAGGAGGAACGGCGGCGGTGGGGCCCTTTTTGGCTACCCGGTAAGGAGGGCCTGTGGCAGCGGTGAGGAACAGCCAAAAATGGCCACCTACTGCCTGGTGATGTAAAATGCTCAGTGTGGGTGGGCGGGGAGGGAGGGAAGGAATGGGAGGGGAGGGAGGATGGGTAGGAGGGAGAGGGAAGGAGGGCAAGAGAGAGTGGGGCAGGAGGGAGGGCAGGAGAGAGTTGGGCAGGAGGGGGAGGGAGGGAAGGCAAGGGAGAGTGGGGCAGAAGGGAGGGGGAGGGACAAGAGAGAGTGGGGCAGGAGGGAGGGGGAGGGGGCAAGAGAGTGGGGCATAGGCATAACTATAGGGGGCAGGGGGGGCACGTGCCCCGGGTGCCACTTGGCAGGGGCGCCAAAAAATGCCCCCGCCGATTTGCCGGGGAAATTTTTTTATTATTTATTTATTTATTTTAATTTTTTGCAGAGCAGTCCCCCTCCCCCGGTCCTGGTGCCCCCCCCATTGGCATTGCTCATCCAGCACTGGGTGCCGTGGCGTCTTCGTAGTACAAGTCTCTGACTCTCACTCCCAAGCGCGCCCCGCCACCAGTCGCTCATGCGTCGAGAGGAGGACATGCACCAGAGCAAACTTCCTGAACAACTCCCTCTTCTGAACAACTTCCTGAACGCCCAAACCAGTTCCCCTTTTTGCTCATTCAAGTCCTTCCCCCCCTATAATCTAACCACGTTTTAACTGAAAAGGTTCAGGGAGGGGGAAATGGGGGGATGTGGAACCTTGGGTTCCACATCCCCCCCATCTTTCCCTTCCTGGACTTTTTCACTATGTAATGCAAGCTAATTTAATTATATGTCATCATCAAAATGGATTAGCTGTTTCAGCCCATCAGGAAAGTCTAAACCTCCACCGATTTAATTAACCAGACTGAAAATCAGATGAACAGAGAATGTTTTAATGAAAGGTGGTATATAAATTTAACAATAAGTAAAACTATCATTAGGAGCAATTATCGATTACTTAAACATTGGTGCTGCCAAGCAATTTGTAAATAAAACTTGAAGCCCTTTGAAAATAAGCTGGAATTAATTGTAGGTTGGGCAGGGGGTGAAAGTATATACTTCTAAACATTTATTGTTAAATTTATATACCACCTTTCATTAAAAACAACCCCAAAGTGGTTTGGTTTTAGTCATGGATTTTAATTTTAATTGCTCTTTTTGTCAATGTGATGAAGATTATTTAAATTTGAGTGGTCTTAGGCAACCAATGTTGCATCTGAAATGCCATTTCATTTTTTATTGTCATAAATACTCTCCAACCAATTTAAATAGCAAAGGTGTATATTATCGCTTTATTCAATTGCAGGGAATCTCAAAAAAGCAGGATTTGCAACTAAGGCAGTGCATATCTTCTCTAAAATGGCCCTTTTATACTTTTTCTAACTTTGAAATCGTAACATAAAACAAAGCATAAATGCATAAATGCTTCCCCCTCCATTTGAAACCTTTTCTGGTGTAAAATAGCGCACAGTTTTGGAAAAGGGGAGTCTTTCTTTAACACCGGGAGAATAAGGAGTCTTTAGCACTATCACCCTAGTCCCTTGAATTACTTTGGAGTCCTTGGTTTTCGTTTTGTTAAAATACAGTCACTCACAAGGGAAAGTCAGGAACAGAACCAGGGCATGAGGGAGGGGCATCATAATCATAATAATCATCATTGCATCATAATTCTGATGTTTGAGATACAAGCCAACTTCACAGGGTTGTTGTGAGGAAAAACCTAAGTATGTAGTGCATTTTGAAATTTTTGGTAATTTTTGTAATTGTTGTAATTTTTAAAATAAAAGTTTTCTGAAACATGTGTGTCAGTCAGATGTATGTTGGGGGGGCGGCTGGGGGGGCGCAATTTCAGTGCTTGCCCCGGGCGCCATTTTCCCTAGTTACGCCTCTGGAGTGGGGCAGGAGGGAGGGGAACAGCTGACCCCAAAGAGCACAAAGATGCTCTGTGCGGTTCGGCTAGTTAAGATCTAAAACTAGTCAGTACTTTGAATATTCTGCATGTTTTGGGTGGAAAAACCACATGTTTTGAAGCAAGGACCACACACTCTCCATTCAAAATATGAGAGAGAGAGAGAGAGAGAATCTAATTCATGCAATCATTTGAATCCAGGTTTAATGTGGGTTACCAACATTGTCGTGATTGTGTGAATCTATGGCAGGGTAGTTTGTAGCCCAAGATTCCCACCATGGGATGGGTTCACACAATTATGCAAATGTTGGTAACCCACATTAAACCTAGATTAAAATGACTGTGTGAACAAGGCCAGAGAGTAACTGCAATTGCCAGAGAGTTGGTGAATTTTTGACATTTAATGAGAATTCTTAAGATTTTAGAACAACCATTGGGAAATGGACATGTTTTTGCCATTAGGCTTGATTTAGACATTTACTCATGGCATATAAAAGGCCCTTCACTGTTAAATGTTGGTTGACATTTGGAAATATGCTAAAGTCACTCCGTGGGCTTTTACATTTACCACTGCCAGTATTTTCTGAAATTCCCCCAAGTCTCTTAAAATTTGAATGCCATCATTCATTAAATTTCTGACACATAAGATACACCTATCTGACAATCTTATTGATTTTTAAAAGCTTATTTTAAAAATTGCAATCCCGTCTTTCTGACTAAAAGGCCCTCAAGGCAGCTCACAAAATTCCAACAATAATGCAATAATAATGCAATCTCTAAGACAACCAATAAGAAGCAGTTTCCAGTTCTATTGCTTCTGGCCAACCAACCAGAGGACATAAAATCACCAAGAGTAAAATGAAAAACTGGAATGACTGAAAAATTATTCCAGTTTGATTTATTTCTTTCATGGATGACAAGCTGTATGGGCTACTGAAGCATGAGGGGCAGCGGAGAAAAGAGCGTTGTTGGAAAGCAGCGGCGGGGGGCGGGGAGGCCCTCTGTACCAAGAATTATTCATAAAAGCAATGGGGTTAAGAGGAAGCTGTTGAGATAGCTAGCCCTTGCTACCAACAGAGGGAGCTGCAGCAGTAGCATTATCTGACTTGGTGAGAGACTGGAAACAGGATCAGGGTACTAAGGGAGGAGTCTGTGTCACTGCAGCATAGCATTTTCAATAAAACTTGAGTAACAGCATCTAGGCCTCTGTATTCATTGAAACCCTGCACTAGAAACAGAAGGGACGAGGCCTGCAGTAGAGTCAAATGTCACTCTCGAGCTAAGCTCTTCACATAAGATAGTTTATGTTACTATAGCTCTATAAAATGCAGTCTACGTTGCTTCTACAAAGCATTATCTAAGACGATCATGTAGCATTTGTGTGGTGAAAGCATTTCTGCAGATGCAAAATATTTGGCTGGAAAGTGAAGGGGGTGGAGAGAGAGAGAGAGAGAGAGAGAGAGAGAATGAATGCCAATGTTTCCTGCAAGAATAATTTTACATATTCTATCCTGATTTAATTCCTAATTCGCTGCCTGTCAATTCTCTCTTGTCTTTATAAGCATCAGAAGCAAAGTGTCTAAAGCAAAAGTTATTGCATTTTCACTAAAACCTTAATACACGCGCAAAGGCTTTTTGTACTTTAATGTTCAAAAAGGTGCACGTTCCAGCTACCATCCCCCTAGCAACAGCCTGTATCTTTTCTCATTATAGGCAGCGGTCCAAAACCAATACAAATTAAATAAATATCCCGCTGAGAGCTGTACTTTTGAAAGTAGCCTTATTGCTGTGCAGATGTGCGCTATCTAAAACTGGCTTAAACATCTTTTGGAGCTCTTTTTTTTTAAAAAAATTATATTTAAACTAAAAGAAAAAGAAATTAAAATCTAAATATTATCCTGGAAGGAAGTGTTTGCATTGGTGCACTTTGATTTCATTTCTCCCCCAGCATGGCGTGGACTTTCATCCCATAATGGTTCTTCTTTGTTAATCTCTCCCCTACCCCAACACCACAACCCAAACCGGCAGGGAAAGATCTTGACTGATAAAAAGGCTAATCGGTAGCTCCATTTACAGATCTGTATTAAAGGATACAGTGTGATTTTGCTTAACATCTTCTTACTACTGCAGTCTCAATCAGGACATTTTTGGCATAAGAGGCCTTGCCAGATGGAAGATAAAACTCCACTTTTATGGATATTTTCAGGCAGAGGAAACATTTGGTTTGCATCAGTTCTAAATGAATAATATTTATTGCGTGAACAATTTTGTGTTTTATAGGCAGGCTAAGAAGAAGAACAACAGAAAGGCTCTGCCTATTACATAATTTTTTTAACAAGATGCTTTTTTCCAAAATAAAAATCTGCTAACAGCCAGCAATTTGGAATTATCAAGTGGTTTGAGGCGTTTTGCTCAAATATTGCAAGCCATGGATTATTTACATAACAGAAATAAACAAACAATGGACACAGTTTGGATGTATTTTAAATTTTATGTTATTCGTTACCAGAAATCAAATGACACAGCATGGTTTGGGGAACCCAGAGTGCTACAAATCCCAAACATGTCAAAATGAAACATTTTATCTTTGGCACAGAGCACAGTGCAAAGAAAGCAGGCATGATCAAATGAACGTTGCTTCTCACTGAATTAATTCTCACTGAATTAATATGGGCCTGTCATGCAAGCTTTACTGTGGCAAATGAATAAATGGCTATAGACCCTCGGGGACATAAATGTGTGATGCTCAGCGCAGTTCCAGAGAAAGGGAAAACTGACAAAAATTGCCCCACTGTGCATGAGCACCCACACTTCAACAACAACAACAACAATTTATATACTGCTTTGCAATAAACGTTTCCAAAGCGGTTTACATAGCGAAATGATAAAGAAATAAGATGGCTCCCTGTCCCCAAAGGTCTCACAATCTAAGAAGAAAGAGACATACACCAGCAACTGTCGCTGAAGGTACTGTGCTGGGGTGGATAGGGCCTGTTACGCTCCCCCTGCTGGATAAAGAGAATCACCATGTTAAAAAGGTGCCTCTTTGCCCAGTTAGCAATTGGTGAGCCATCTTTTCTCTGCACATGCAGCAGTCAGGATGTTGGCCATTGATTTATATTCCTGCTTGGCCACTGATTTTTAACTGAGGTCATGTCAACAAGGATTGAAAGTTGGTGTACTCACCGACTTACATTGGTGCCCCCCTTCTAAAGTGCAAGTGCTCATGTGCAGAGGCGGTGGTTTTTGCTGCTCTCCTCTCCCCTCAGAAGCACTCTGAGCAATGCATAATTATTTACTTGAGCCCTGTGCAAAACTCAGGAACATAACTACATGTTGCTCAGAGTGCTTCTAGGGAAAAGGGAGATAAGTGAAAAATCTCCCCTCTGTGTGCACTTCAGAAGCAGGGATGCCACTACTGTGGCCATGCAGCCTTTTGCTGTGCACATGCAGCTTTGGTCAGGGTGTCAGTTAGTCCAAATTCTGAGCCTGTATGTTCTCTAAAAGCTGATGCATCACACAGAGGCATGTACCTTGTGCTCATCTGCCTATCATGGGGCTGCATAACTTTGGCCCTCCAGCTTTTTTTGAACTACAGTTCCCATCACCCCCCAGCACTATGGCCAATAGTCAGAGGCAAAGGGAGTTGTAGTCCAACATTTGCAGGTGGGCCAACGTTGTCCAGTCCTGCTCTAGAACATTGTAAACATTCCATGGGCACTGTCCACCTATCTTGTGATAAGCAAACAGTGACCATGTTTTCTGAACGTCACAGCATTTTAAAGAAGCCTAGACAGAGTCACTCTTACCCCTGGACCTTGGGGACCCAGTCTGTGGCCTCCAAGTTCCAGGAGAGCCTCTAAAGCCCCAGGGGGGCCCTCCTGACACCATTCCACCCCACACCCGACCTGCCACTGCCCTGGGGTGCCAAACTGCAGCACCAAAAACTTCAAGAATTCTAGCTGCGATGTGCACGGTCAAGGGGTGGAGGTAAGCCGAGCAGTCCTGCCCCACCCCTGGGGTTGGGGTGGCGGGAGGAGTGGGAGCAGCCGCTGGGCCTAACTGGCCAGGCAGCCTTGAGCACTGCAAGGCGCTCCAGTGCACCTGTGTAGTTAGAACAGAGTGCCGCAAGCCTATGACATTGAGGTTTTCAACACTCTATTCTGTGCAGGTGCACTGGAGCACCTCACAGTTCTCAAGGGCCGCTGGGATGAATGGTGAGGCCCAGCAGCTGCTCCTGCTCCGCCCGCCACCGCCACCACCATGGGGGTGAAGGAGGTCTGCTCGGCTCAACCCCACCCCCTGGCCGCACACATGGAGGCTAGAATTCTTGAAGTTTTCAGCACCATGGTTCAATACTGTGGGGCAGCAGCAGGGTGGGGTGGTGGCAGGCCCCTGGGCCTTTGGAGCCCCCCCACCCTTTTGGTGTGGTGGGGCAGTGGCGGCATTCTTCTGGGGAGGCCCTCCATGGGGAAAATTCTGGTTTAACTTTAAAAAAACCTTTTAACTTTTTAATTTTAATTTGTGGTGGGGGAGCTCTGAAGCCCTTTAAGTCCGGGCACCAAAATTACCTAGGTGTGCCCCTGAGCTCAGACTATGGGGCAAGAGAATTAAGCAAGAGCAAGCCCCCCAATCTGGCCATGTCCTTGCTCTGTGGAATATTTGGCATAATGATTAATGCAACCCTAAATGTGAATGAAAAGCTTCTGCTGTTTGGATGAATTTTGCATGAGCTTCTAAAATTCATAACATTTTCTTCCAAAGGGACTTCACAGTTTGTGATTCAGCCAGGAGCCCTGTTATGTCTGACACTTAGATGGGCATGTTGAATATGCCTGGGGTAAAACTGTACCCATCTCTTTTCCACAGGAGACTGGATTGGATAATGTTAATGATGTGAAGCTGGAAAGGAAGAGAAGAGGTGGGGATATGGCTAGTCACTCCATTAAAGTTCAATTCCAAACAACATCAGAGTTATTTTGACATGTTCCGTGGGACCTAATATTGATTTTCAGCTTAATTTGGAATGCAGTTTGATAAACAATTATTGGCACTGAGATATGTTGTTGTTGGAAACTCTAACATGTACAGTCAGGTTGTGTTTCCCCCATGGTTTAAAGTATGGCACTTTAAAAAAAATGTTCATAAAACATCTGCTAGCAATTAGGGAGCAACATATCTAAGACATATTAAAGTGCACTCTTATTAGTATTTCAGCAATAAAAGTGAGGTTTTCTGTCTGAACGGTCTGTACTTTCATGCATTGGCCAAGCTTCTGAAATGTGCAAATACTTCTCAATAAACCTTCATTGTCTCAAAAATATAAGAGAAGAATATGCCTTAAATGTTCATGACTATGCCAAGGAAGTGAAAAGTAGCGGGGCGGGGGGGGGGAGTTTCAGCCTGCTCAGGTCCTGCTACATGAACCATAACAGAGGTGCTGCATTTCACATGACATGAATGCCCTTGCAAAACTAAGCGTGTAGGGCTAAGTGGTTCTAAGTTAGACCTGGCTTCAGTCAACTTATGAGGAAAAGCAGGGTAGGGAAGAGGTAAATAAAAATTGCCAGAATGTCAAAAATGCAACAAGAATACAGTAGTGAGCAGTTAGATTACGATTGGCACCAAGATTTCTTCTCTAAGTGAAGTTTCTGAGAGGGTTTCTCCATTTATTTATTCATTTATTCATTCATTCATTCATTTCATTTCATTTATAAACCACCCCATCCAGAAGCTCTGGGCGGTGTACAACAACTTTTAAAAAAGACATAAAACCCACAATTCAAACACAATGCTAAAAACAATATAAAAACAACTCAAAAACGATTAAAACCATTTAAAACAAATTAAAATACTTTGAAAAAACAACAGCACTTTACAAGCCTTGGAAGGCCAGGCCAAACAAATAGGTTTTTAGGGCTCTCTTGAAGACCGACAGCGAGCCTAAACTGCGGATAACTGCTGGGAGTGCATTCCATAGACCAGGAGCAGCTACCAAAAAGGCCCGGTTCCGAGTCGCCACCAGACGTACCAGTGGTAACTGGAGATGGACCTCTCCAGATGACCTCAACAAGCGATGGGGATCATACCAAAGAAGGCGCTCTCTAAGATAACTCAGACCCAAGCTGTTCAGAGCTTTAAAGGTAATAACCACTTATCTATGGTTGGACTGAAATTTCACATAAAGGGACATTCAAAGTAAATTTCAGGGTTCCTCCAAGGAGTAACTTCTGAGAATTTTCAGGGGATGCCAAATGAATTTCTATAAGACCAAAAAAGTTTCTCAGGAATAGATCTATAATAGACCGTAATAAATCAGACAGGTAATAATAGATCAGATGGGTTCCAATAATAGATCAGACAGGTTCCAAGAACCCGGACCTCCTTTGTACTCATTTCCCAGACAGTATTTTCTGGCTGAGTGCATCTATTTTCCTTTCTCTCCCTCACTGGAGAGAGAGAAAAGCAAAAAACCTGCACTAACCAGCAAACGCTAGCTGAGAATGAGCTACAGAAGGCTCCAATGGCCCTTCCGGGGCACTGACCATGCCCCCTTGTGCACGATATCATGTGCAAAGGGGCATGACCAGAGCCCAGAAAAGGCCATAGAACCCTCCAGAGCTCATTTCCAGCCAGCCTTTGCTGACTGGTGTATGTGTGTTTTTTCTTTCTCTCCCTCCAACGAAGGAGAATGGCTGGGAATGAGTTGCATGGGCCCTCTGGCCACGCACAAGGGACATCACTGGCACACACACTGCATGTACCCAGCAGGACTGTGGGGATGGGAACACAAGCCCCCATTTCCCTGGCTACACTGGCGTCAGGAAAGAGTAAAGTCCCCAAGTTGCTCAGACAGTGAGCAAGCCTGAATTGGAGCCAAGGGAGTATCAGTTGACCTGCTGTGGCCTATTAGTGTTATGGGGCTTCCCTATAATTCTCCTTTTGGCTACAGCTTGGTGGTGGCACACAGGAAGATTACCACTGGATAATCCCACAGTTTGGGTCTGCTTCATGTGCAGCTTCTGATTCTAGCTCCATTCACACATGCACACTCTGTGTATAATGGCTGACATACTGCGTAAGGATGTAGTAAGAGAGCTGCCTAGCAGAACTTCCCAACTAACTTCACCAGTGCAGTGGGGAAGGGGCAATTTCCTGTGCTTTCCTCCTTCCCAAGGAACTCCTCTGTGCCCACTTAAAATATGTCCCTGAGGGTTCACAGCCTTTGGGGACATATTTTCAGGTGGCACCGAGGGCATTCTGGAGAAGGGGACAGTGTCAATAATTGCCCATTCTCCAGTGCGCCAGTGCAGTTAGTTGGGAAGATCTGTTAAACTTGCTGCACCAATGCATCCTTGTTCTGTATATCAGTCAGTGTACACTCATAAAGATCTGTACGCATGTACAGTTATTCATACGTTATGTTCAACACACATATGGTATTACACCTCCTATATTCATCCTGCATTTGAGGGGACTTGTGCCCAGGTTCACATTTAAAATGAACACATGTACAGTCATTAGGAATGTGCACGAACCAGTTCAGTGGTCTATTTACAGACTGCCAAACCGGTTCGAAAGACTGACATTCAAGCTGGTTGGAAGGTGTGTGTGTGGGGGCGGGGTGGGGGTAGCTTTAAGGTATGGGGAGGGTGTCCTTACCTCCTCCGCCGTGTTTCCCCCTTCAACGATTCTTCCAAAACTGCTGTCGTGGGGCGGCTGTATACCCTCTTGCTGCCCTGGTCAGTGTAATACCAAAAGTGGCCAACATGCGTGGAATTAATGGCACATGCGCTGGCCACTTCCGGTATTATGCTGATCGGAGGGGCAAGAAGGTATACAGCTGTCCCGCAACAGCGGTTTTGGACGCAGCGCAGGTGGGGGAAGTATGGCAGGGGAGGTAAGGACACCCTCCCCGCACCTTAAAGCTACCCCACAACTCCTGGGAGTGCACAGAACCGGTTCCGTGCATATCCCTAACAGTCATTCATACAAAAAACATAAATGTTTGTAACTGTACAAAAGTTTCTGCAATGTCTGAGCAGGTGACTCTCCCACTCTTTTGGCAGAATACCAGTAATCACTGTGGCAGTGAACAGCCACAGGAGGAATTAATTTGAAGGTACATTGGGGCGGGGGTTGGACAGACAGTGCAATGTGTGAACTTTGTGCCCTTTGAAGCAGTGACAAAAGTGAGGGCACAACTTTGCAGCCTCCGAACCAGCCTCCAAGATTAGCAGGTTGGTTTTGGTGCAGCACCACCCTAGGAAAAGGAAGAGCAAGCCATACTTCTGTAACCGTCACATAAATGAAAAATGAAAGAGTTAGGGTGCTGCTTCTCGTTAAACAGAGGCCCATACTTTTGTTTCCCATTCACTGTAATTTTTCTCTGTGGGTCAATTCACTCTTTATACACCCGATCTCTTTGCTTGGTTTCCTGAGCTACACTGAGAAGATAGTAAAAACAGAGAGGGAAAATGGTCCTTGACCACGTGCTGTCCATCTTTTCACTTTCCTTACTGTACTGTTGTGAATCTTACCCATTTTGTTGCACCTTAGGGCCCAATTCAATGAAGAGAATTGATTTTTTGGTACTTCAGTGGCCATGAGTGGAAACTGGAGATATTATTTTTTATTGAATACAATCCTCAGAGCATGAGCTCTCAAGCTCTCTTCAATACACTGTAATAAAGTAATACCAACATTTTCAAGCTCTCTATAACTTCATTACTCTGAGTCTCTTTGGGATACTGTCATTTCTTACCCACAGTTTTTCATGGATGGTGTATTTCATGTGCATTACTGTCGGCCAAGGGTCCTTTCCTTCTTGAGTATGCACCTGCGTGCATTCACAGAAACAGTTTCATGGCTGTCTGCTTCCCTCTGATGGAATTTCTGCATCAGCTATTTTCCCATGATATGACCCACAATATGAGGCAAATGGCCAAGGCAAATGGCAATGCCTTGCATAAGACGTCTGTCACCATCTGGATTAAAGCAGCCTTTATAACCTTGCTATTAAGAGAGGATCCAATGATCAGCTGGGCTGGATGGGGTCAATCTAGGGCAGGCCTGCTTAACTTTGGCCCCCCAAGCTGTTTTTGGACTACAGCTCCCATAATCCCCAGTCACAGTGGCCAATAGCCAGGGACTATAGAAGTTGTAGGCCAACATCTTCAGGAGGGCCAAAGCTGAGCAGGCCTGAGAGCTCTGTTGTAGGCTGTGGTGGTTCATGTTGACACTAAGACCCTGGTAGCATCAATTCTCAGCTGCAATGTCTCATAGTGACCACTGGGGTGGTTAGGGTCATGGATAAAAGTGCTGGACCCCTCCCACTTTGTTCTTCCAGTGTTAGTCTCCATTTTGTCTCTCCAGAGATGGTTGGTTTTGGTCTCTCTCTTCAGCCATGAGTTACAGCTGAAATTAAGCTGCAGGCTTTTTTTTACATTTGTTTGTAAACTTTTCTTTAAATAAATCCTTGTAGTTCTTCAATACTAAAGAACTATCCTCTTGCTTTGCTGCTTTCTCAACAAACTGGTTTTGCTCTGCTACTTGGGGGCTGAACTGCCATTTCCCCGCTACAGTTCAGCTCTCTGCCATATGCGGCAACAGTGTGAAGAGTTTAAGGTTCACAGCCTCAATCCAGGTGACCCCTGATACTACATATGTTTTTAGCTTGCAGAAGAGGGGGAGGCGTAATAGCAGTCTGGGCAGCTTCACGGGATTGCCCCAAAGTGAGTAGAAAGTAAGTAGAAGGGAGCCGGAGGTTTCTGGAGAGTGTGTGCTCCCAGTGACTGTGTCTGAAGCTGCCAACGGGGCAGAGGGAGCTCACTTGCTCAGTTGCAGAGGTAATGTGTATACTGGGCCTTACAAAGCAAGTGTAAGAAGGGGAAAGCCAAAACTAATATTACCATACTGTGATCATTGCAACTGTGAGTATAAGGATTCATTTGAACATTGTAAAGAAACAAGGAAAGCAGACCACTAGGCATGGCATCTGATCTGTGTTTGATCTCCCACAGGTTTTCAAAAGTAAAAGAGCAACCATGGGGGTGAGGAGGAGACCAATTTCCTGATGAAAATGTGCCTCCCCAAAAAGCCGTTCTTCTCACTGGGCAAAATATAGAGGTATATATCCTTGGTGCGTGATGTGAATGTATAAAGAACCCAAGCCTTTCTATTTCCTTGGGAAGCTAAAAATATATCTCACAGACAGCCTATTTGTTATCATTAAGTGTGCTTGTTAAATTGCAGTCCTTCATGGGAAATCAAGTCTAGAATTTAGTACATTTGTTGTATGCTTCAATCTAAACCTATAATGTGTTAGATAATAATTCAGCTGGACACTAGTGGCTCATTTCATCACTTAATCTGATGTACTTGGTTTTAAGTGGATTTCTGCTGAGAGCTTGCAAACAGCTAATTGCAAGAGTGAAAACCACTTTCTTTTGGAATAGACCTATTATCCACTATAAAGAAGTATTCCAGCATAACCAGTATGAGAATTCCAACACAACTACTTTCAGGATTAAAGCCTTGGGATTAAGGATCTATGCATTTGTTCTCCATACCTGATTTCCTCTGGGAAGAGTGGTGTACCCTAGCCCTCCTCCTATGCCAGCCCTCCTCCGATGCCAGCCCTCCTCCAATGCCAGGGGTGGGCAAACCTAGCCCTCCAGCTATTGTTGAACTATAACTCCCATCATCCCCAGCCCCAAGTGGCTGGGGATGGTGGGAGTTGTAGTTCAACAATAGTTGGAGGGCCAGGTTTGCCCACCCCTGTTCTGTGCTCTCCAACCTGCCATCACACAGGGTTTCCAAGGTTCCCGGAGTGCCTCCAATGTATAGCACAAGTGTGGGGATGATCTTATGTTACCTCCTCAGTTCTAAGCTCAGGAGACACTATGAGAACCTCAGAAGAACTTCATTACAGCACAGATGAGTCTCAGCCCTTCTCCTAAGCTTGAACTTGGGGAAGGGGACTATCCTTGATGTTGTGCTGCACTTTGAAGGTGCTCCAAGAGCCTCAGAAATCCAATGGGAAGCCTCAAAAGGAACTGGTGAACACAGATTTGGGGTGGCTAATAAGCAGCTAACAGGCCCATGCCCCTGCTTGGGCTGCAATTAGGGATGTGCGCAAAATGGATCTTGCGTTCCATTCCAAGATTGGAACACAATGTAAGATCTGCGGAACATTCCATCGGTACAACCAGTCAAGCCAGTTGTTCCGACAAAACAATCCCATTCCATCGGACCATTCAATGGTTTAGGAATCCAAAATGGCACTCTTCTGGCCTCTGCGCACGTGTGGCACCCATTTGCCTGGTGGTGCTGACTGTGCAAGTGGCCACTACGCATGTGCAGAGGCCAGAGGAGTACCATTCCGGAGTCCAAAATGGTGTTTGAAACATTCCGGGTGTTCTGAGCTTGGAACGAAGTAATTCAATTCTGAGCTTGGAATGGGCCCCTCATTTGCAGGGCATTCTGTCCTGAGGTCGGAACACTTGGAACAGCCCAGTTCATGGTCGGGATATTCCGACTGCGAACCATGTTGCACATCCCTAGCTGCAATCATGCACACATTTAAGTTGCCTGAATTCCATATGAGCCTCACATGAAGCCAGACCATTGGTTTAGCTCAACCTTGCTTATGTTGATTGGCAGTGGCTCTCCAAGAAATCAGGCAGGGATTCTGCTGCTGCCCCCAACCCTATTAGTGGAAAATGGCAGGGAATTAGCCTTTTATATTCAAAGCATGTGCATTGCAGCTGAGCCATGGGCCCTTCCCTTTGCAGGCTGGTTGAGCTGAGTCTGGCCTCTACTCCTCCACTGCTCATTAGGGTGCTACCGAGCACCACGATGCCAGAGCTGGTCCTTGACAGCACAGACTTCCAATGGCACGTGCTGTTCTGGCACATATTTCCAGGGCCAGATCTTGTAATACAGCATCAGCCCCACAAACACACAACACAAAAAGCTAAGAATGAGCCATTTATTTATTTATTTATTTAGACACCCACCTTCTCAATTCTTGTGGTAACAAGCATGAATTTTCCCCTTTGCTAAGCAGGGTGCACCCTGGTTGCATTTGAATGGGAGACTACATGTGAGCACTGTAAGATATTCCCCTTAGGGGATGGAGCTGCTCTGGAAAGAGCAGAAGGTTCCAAGTTCCCTTCCTGGCATCTCCAAGATAGGGCTGAGAGAGATTCCTGCCTGCAACCCTGGAGAAACCACTGCCAGTCTATGTAGATCAGGGCTGCTGAAATTCAGACCTCCTGCAGATGTTGGCCGACAGCTCCCATAATTCCTGGCTGTTAGCCACTGTGGCTGGGGATTGTGGAAGCTGTAGTCAAAAAACAGCTGCAGTGGGGAGGGGGGATAAGTTGAGCCGGCCTGGTGTAGACAATACTGAGCTAGAAGGACCAAAGGTCTGGCTGGGTAGGAGGCAGCATCCTATGATCCTATGACACATACTGCAGGGTATCTTCAAGCCTACCGCTGTATTCTTCTAAACCTCTTGAAAACAGCTGGGGAAAACAAATAAAATGTCGAAAGAGCTCAAAGGAGCCTTTAATAATGTTATACCCATACATGGAAGTCTGGTGTTGCTGGAAGCAGCTGTCACATCAGGCAGGGCGATGGGGGGGAGGAACTCTTGCTTCCTACCATGTGGTAGTGGAGTTGGTACTTGATAGGGATGTGCACAGAACCAGGTGGGGGTTATTCGATGGCACCAAGGGTGCTGCTTTAAGAGTGGGGGAGGGTGCACTTACCCCTCCCTCCACTCTTCCCCCACTGGCACTCCTTTATTCCAGAGTTAATTGGGGCAGCAGAGTACCTCCCTGCTGGCCCGTTGCCCCCGTTGTCTGGACACAACCAGAAGTATCCGCTGCACCTGCACATGCCGACACAGGCACGTGTATGTTGTGCCATCACACGTGCGCATCCAATGTGTGTGCCCAATGTGTGCGCCCAACGTGTGTGTGCCTGTGCCGGCGTGCACAGGGACAGCAGATACTTCCAGTTGTATCTGGACAATGGGGGCAATGGGGCGGCAGGGAGGTACTCTACCACCCTGATTAACTTCTGAATAAAGGAGCGCCGGCAGGGGAAGAGCGGAGGGAGGGGTAAGTGCACCCTCCCCTGCTCTTACAGCAGCACCCCTGGCGCCATTAAACCGGTGGAAACGGCTGCCTTTCAAACCGGTTTGGAGACCCATAAAGGGCCTCTGAACCAGTTCTGTGCACATCCCTAGTTCTTGGTAAGGCTGTTGGCTGATCTGGCCTACTGAGAAAGGCATTTGGAAAATTTCAGAGTACAAATGAAACAAAAGAATTTTGATGCAAGATGAGTGCCTTACACATAAAGCTTGAGTGGTTAAAAAAAAAAAAAGCGCAGTGGTAAAGTGGTAAAAGCGCAGTGGTAAAACTGCTGCAGTGGTTAAAAAAGCGCAGTGGTAAAGCGCAGTGGTAAAACTGCTGCCCTGTAACCAGAAGGTTACAAGTTTGATCCTGACCAAGGGCTCAAGGTTGACTCAGCCTTCCATCCATCCGAGGTCGGTAAAATGAGTACCCAGAATGTTGGGGGGCAATATGCTAAATCATTGTAAACCGCTTAGAGAGCTTCCAGCTATAGAGCGGTATATAAATGTAAGTGCTATTGCTATTGCTATTGCTATAAATGCTTTGCCCCCTTTACTTGGAACATATTTCAGTGCTGGCATGATTGGGCAACTGCTTGAGTTCATGCCCCCACTCAAGCTGCCCACTGGGCCTCCCTTTGCAGATGCAGTCTAATGATATCATCGCACTATGCTGCCGCATCCCAGCAACAAGAAGTGTCAGTGTGGTGGCATTATTAGACCATTTCGGCAAAAGGAGGCACAATGAAGGGTCAAGTGGATGGTGAGCAACAGCAGCTGCCAAGGCAGGTGGGCCCTATGCCCATGGGGTGTGGCAGGATGTGGCCCATGGGCATCGGTGAGCATCGGTGGCCTGGGTGCTATGGCACCCTCTCTACGTCTTATAGCTGCACGGCTGGTGCAGTGACTCTTTCAGAGCCCACCCAGGTAGGAGGGAGCCCACGGAGGTCAATTTGCCAAGGGCCCCCTGAAATCTGGTGTTGGCCTGCTATGTTTCGAAGTACGCTCAGAGTCTCATGTCCTTGGTGCTCATTATATCAGTGAGACATATTTCTAACTATGTGGGTGCCAGCCATACCAGACTTCATAGTCATATATACAAAGCACCAAAGCTTCTGACTGAAAGAGCAGCATAGCTGCCTTGTACTTTTGATAAACCGTGTCCCTCCCTGTAGTTGATTATTTAAAGAGGGGTTTTTTGAAAAGAAAAGAAAAGAAAAGAAAGAAATATTTTCTGTTTAGGGAGAATTTTGACTGGAGTGACAGAAGCCATGATTACTGGGGTAAGGGGAAATCTCCTGCAGGTATTAGTCTTATCGTAAGAAGTGCCAAAGGTCACTGTGGCACTTGTGATGTGGAACCATGATGAAATACTATGGGAAAAAAGGCAAGTCCCACAGCAACAGTGTATGCATTTGGTGGTCACAGCTATGCACCACTTGTGATCAATGGGTGTGAAGTCAGGGTCAGGGCTGCCGCAGCGGGAGATGCAGGCACTTCACAATCTAGCCGGGCCCCAACGAGGCGGCTGAATTTCCACGATTCATTTATCATAAACTAGCAATTTGCAAATGTTAGCACTTTCCCCACAGATCACGAACACTGAGTGACTTTAATAAAAGAGAGCAAGAGAGAGAGAAGGAAACCTATATAATTAACACTACTTCTTGGAACTGCTTTAATTGGGAAAGTGTTACCTTTGGTAAGTAATTGCCATGCAGGTTCTCATCTGGCTTCCAGATTCTGTTGTTTTATATCAGTTTTACATCAGTTAATTAGCCACTTGTCTCTGTTCCTGGTATTTTCCCTCCTTTTATCCTTAATTGTTGCTCTGAGATGATTTCCTGTTTTGTTTGACTCTGATGATCATTAAAAGCTTGAGCGC
Organism: Hemicordylus capensis; assembly: GCF_027244095.1. Taxonomy (NCBI): domain Eukaryota; kingdom Metazoa; phylum Chordata; class Lepidosauria; order Squamata; family Cordylidae; genus Hemicordylus; species Hemicordylus capensis. The sequence continues at coordinate 37,713,155 of NC_069660.1, read as the reverse complement.
TTCCATTCATTTAGCTTAGTCACTTTTAAACTTTAAAGAGCTCAAAGGAGAGGAGACTGAACAGCTCGAGAATAGATGTAACGTTGAAGAAGTCTCAGTGCTGCAGACATTTCCAAGGTCTCTTTCCTCCAGTAATTGCGGACAGGCTGTGCATTATCTCTCCCCCGCCAACACACACACATACACACACACACACTTATTTATTCTTTCATTTATTTATTGTACAAGTGAATAGTCTGGACCATCCTTGGGTAGTCTCAAAATGTGTAAATCATAGATCTGATCAGCAGCAATTCCCATGAACAGCTGGACAATATGCCAACACAAGAATAGAAATTTCTACGGTCTATCCCTAAAAGCTGAGCTGAAAGTTCTCAAAGAAAAACATTAGGTCTCAAACCTCTACATGGCTTAGGACCATTCCACCTGAAGGAGTGCCTTCTCCAATATGTTTCCTTAAAATCATCTTTGGAGACTCTTCTCTGGGTTCTGCCACCCACAGTACCATGACAGGTGGCTACCAGGGAGAAAGTAGCAGCATTCGCCTATAATGGGAAACCTTGGGTCCAATGGTTTCAACCGCCCGCCTGTGCACTTCACAGACATTCGACACTGCAGCCTCGGAGACTGTAGAGAGTAAGGGGAACTTGCTGTACAGGCAGGGGAACTGGCTGTGTGGGCTTCCTTCTGGCATGAAGGACAGCCCTGGCAGCCAATCACAGCCGGAGCAAGGGAGGAGCTTTCTCCCTCAACTCCAGTTACAGTGCTCTAAAATTCCAATTCCGCCTTCAGACATAATGCTGCTGAACACAAACCACAGGTAGGAGCAGCAAAACTCACTACAACCCAAGGGTTCAAATCGGATTTTTGAAATGGAAACTTTGGTTCACTTTTCTGATGGAACTGCAGTTGCACAGATGTACCAGAAATCCAACTTCAGACCCCTTCACCTCCAATTTCCCATTACATGTGAATGCGGCCACTCTTTTCGATAGTGCCCCTCCATCTGTGGAATATCCTCCCTAGAGAGACCTTCGTGGCGTCTTCCTTGTTTGCTTTTAGGCACCAAGTGAAAGCCTTCCTCTTCTGGCAAGCTTTCAATTCATAATTGCCATTTCTCCTAATATCAGTTTACTGACTGCTTAATTATTTAGAGTAGGTTTTTATTCTTCTTCTTATCATTTTAGATTTTGTTTTTAATGTTAAGTTAGTTTACTTTGAGAACACTGTCAGTGGAGCAGTATATAAATATAATAAATACTAATAAGTAAATTTGGGGTGCTGGGAAAATTTATGAAGAGCTACAGACCAAGGGGACAATATTGGGAGGGCTGAGTTATAGGGCAGAAGCTTTGGGGTTAGCTTACTGCTGGCCTATTTTTCTTTTCTTTTCTTTTCTTTCTTTCTTTCTTTCTTCCTTCCTTTCTTTCTTTCTTTCTTTTGCCAGTTAATAGCAGCTGGCAGCAGAGGCAATGGTAGAATATTTCTCAGGAGCTGGCTCCCGCTGACTGCCATGATTTCCCCCAAGAATGCCCTGGGAAATACGTTATAAATAGTGGCCAATATCCTACCTAATGCTGCAGGCATGCAGCTAAAATAATCCACATGTGAAGCGCTAGCGTCCCTGCTTCTGAAGTGCAGGTGCTCAAGCACAGAGAGCTGTGTGACTCTCAGGGACCTATTTCTGGGTTGCACAGAACACTTCTGGAGGAAAGAGTGACTGGTGAAAATAACCTCCCTATATGCAAGCTACCACATTTCAGAAGCGGGGTGGTGGTGGTGGTGGTGGGGCACTAGCATTGTCACATGGGTTTTTTAGCTTCATGTGCACAGCTTTAGTTAAGATGTTGGCTGGTGTCATTTCCTGTGTATTCTAGAGGGGTTGCAATCATGACAGCTGGTAGGAGATGGATGACTGCATGTTGCTAACTTGGATGAAGGTGGTATAGAGATCTGTTAAATAGATATATACATATTGGGTAGGGGAAAAAATACACATTATTGTACTGTAAATATATTGCCTGCTGCTTGCCTACAGGTCATCTTTCATGTCTTCTTCTTCCTCTCTGTAGCTCCTCTGACAGCTCCTGATTGTGCATGGCAACAAAGAAGAGGGTGTGAACATCTGGAGCTGCTGAGCCAAATGCCAACTCCTTTCAGGTCCTCTTCCTGTTGCTCCTGATGAAGATCACCTCTAGGCATTGGTCGCAGAACTTCAGGCATTGGTCGCAGACCTTCAGAACTTCAGTTCCACTTTTAGCTAACCACAGCCTCAATTATAAATGCACATGCAGAGAGAGGCATGAGTGGTCAAGCCAGGTGGAAGATGGCCACCTTGTAGAGGGATAGCTAGAAGCCATCAGCTGGTATCCTGATGGTTCAATGTCCTCTTTTTAAACCTCTGTGTCCCTCAGACCTACCTGTAATTCCATTTCAGTCACCTCATATGCTGTGGGACATTGCCCTGCAATGGCCCTGGGGTTTGTATTAGTATATCAAGTTTTCCTCCTGTGTTGCTTCTTCACATGTTGGTTGCTATATCTTCATACACCTTTTGGTTTGCTGAAAAGTGCCCCAAACATAGGAAGCTCTTTTTTTGCTTCTTTGCTGGAGTTGCAGGTGATTCCCAATCTAACCCATCAGTGGAGTACTGGAGGATTCTGGAAAGAATGGCCATCCATTGTGCAATTCCCATGTTTGTGGGGAAAGTTCCCATGTTGCGCAATTCCCATGTTGCGCAATTCCCGTGTTTGTGGGGAAAGCTCTTGTACAATTGCGCAACAATGCAGATGGAAGTCTGTGCAGTATGTCAGCCACAGAGAAAAAAAGAGCTCTCCCCACCCCCGAATTCTTCCAGCCTTCATATCTCTCATGTCACAGGGTGACACCTGTCAGATTGATTCATAGTGTTAAAAAAGTGACCCACCTTGAGCAATAGCTATTTTCCAAAACTTAATACAGGCCTGTTTTCATTAGTCCTGCACTTCTCACAATTGCTCACCAGTATTACTTTTACTGCACTCCAATGCAGTAAAATTCCTTTTACTCCATTCCTTTTATTCCAATTCCTTTTACTCCAATGCTTGCCAAACATATGCTGTAGCCCAGTCAATTTGGCCTCCAACACTTGTATTCAGACAGATTGCTGTTTCATAGTATTAAAAAAGCATTTTGTAATATGCTGATATCTGCGATCACAGGGCAGGTGACTAGGAATGAGTCTTAAAATGTCAGACCAATCTATTACACTCTAACAGGAAACCTCTGAAAACTAAGGTCCTAGTGGTAATGTTAAGACTATGGGGATATCAAAATATGGCCCCTTGACTAGTAATTTATGATGTCACCAAAAGCCCAGGGTATGCAATTCTGGTCTACAAGTCATTATTTCAGCTCGTTTATTTCACAGACTGTTCACCACACTGAAATTCACACACCAGCATCTTATAGGTGGCCTCACTGAAGCTAACCTTTCATTAAAAATATATATATAGTCCAGCAGGGTCCCTATGTTTCAGAGAATACACCATTATTTTATTTTATTTTATGATATAAAGAAAGATAAAAGGAACCAAACGAATCAAGTTACTTCAAAGCATCATTGTCCTCTGATAGCACTATTGAGAATAACCCAAAATGGTCGCCTGTAACCACCAACTAGAGCAAGGGTGGGGAACCTTGGCCCTCCATTGTGGCTGGGGATGGTGGGAGTTGTAGTTCAAAAACAGCTGGAGGGCCAAGGTTCCCCACCCCTGAACTAGAGTGTTGCTATGGAATGCATGCATGCACTCTGCTCAGATGTAGTAACAGTACACATGGAGCTCTGGGTAGGGAACTTCACAAAAAACAGTTGCTAACATCCTGCACCCTCTGACCGACATCCAGACTAGCACTGCACCACCTAGACGCGATAAGTTAGGAGCTTATGTTCCAGACTAAGTGTTGTACTCACAAGGGAGAGGAATGAAGCACCCAGCCAGGCTGGCAAAGAAAACACTCACCAGCTGGATGGGTCACATGACCGTACCCAGCACTAGCAATGCCTCCTGTGTTGGCATGCTGATCAAGGCAGAAGGGACATGGCCTACGCAGGATAGTGTGCTCAGTGGCGGTACACTCACAATGGGGTGGCATGGCAGTGGTGGGGGTAGCATGGCAGCACCCACCCTCACCTTTCATCCTGGGGCCACTGTCAGCTTTCCTATGCCTGAGGGGCACCACCCCAATGGTGTCCTTGGGTGAACCCCTTTAGTCAATGCTTGCATTATAGGATAGTAGGTAGGCACAACCTTAATGAATCTACAAGCCTCACCCCTTATTTTCTCCAGATTAACTAGATCACTGTGCCCCACCCCGAGTAATGTTCTAAGAACAGTGATTAAGGGGGTAAGAACAAAAGGTAAGGGGGCCAGCCCCCAATCCCAACCTGGAATCCAAGCACTGCCTTTACTCCCATTCACTCCTATGGAAATGCTATTATTTGTACTAATAGTAAAACATTCCATCCTGAACATTGAGTGGTTCAGTCCTCACTTACAAACAAGGATCTCTGCATTGCATTCACCAGGGGGCCTTGCAATAAACAAGCCCTTGTGTGCTCTCTCTCTCTCTCTCTCTCTCTCTCTCTCTCTCGCTCTCTCTCTCTCTCTCTCTCACACACACACACACACACACACACACACACACACACTCATCATCATCATCATCATCATCATCATCATCGGCATATTATCCCGATCATGAATGTATATAATTAACAGACAGAGAAGTGTTGTTACCTGGAGATCAGTGTCCAGCTCCTTTTAAAACATTTCTGTGGAGAGATTGTCCCAACCACATTATTTGGGTGGTATCTCTAGTTAATAATCTTTAAGGGGGGAAAATAGTGAGTGAAACAGTTTCTCTCCTCCACTTGATGAGGAAGTATCAGTACACTAACGGGTCATAAACAGATAGTTCAAATCTACCTATTGTCTATCTCGCTTTCTGTTTAACTTTATATCCTGCTTTTCATTAAGGGTTTTCATAGTGTCTTGCAGCAATCATACAATATATTTATTTCTCCTAGGCGTATCCATCGCTAATCTCATGCGTAGCAGCTCTCGCGGGAGTTCATGGTCGAGCTGCTGATTAGCGACGGGGACAGTGGGCAGGAGAGATGTGGTAGCCTGGCGAACAGCCGGTCACGAGAGGGAGACAGAGGAGGAGAGAAGCAGCGGCCCAGCAAGCCACCGGCTGCTGGAGAAGGGGGGCAGAAAGAAGCAGCAGCCCGGAGAACCACCAGACACCAGCGGGAGAGAAGCGAGGGGCAGAGAGAAGCTGCGGCCCAACGAATGGCCAGCCGAGTGGGGGGTGGAGAGAAGTGGTGGCCTGGTGAGCCACTGGCCACTGTTGAAGCTGGAGGGGGGGGAGCGGAGAGAAGCGGAAGCCCAGCAATCCACTGGCTGCCAGCGGGGGGGAAGCAGGGGGAAGAGAGAAGTGGCGGCCCAGTGAACCGCCAACCATGAGAAACAATGACTCGGCAAATGGCCAGCCATGGGGGATAAGTGGGGGGGCTGAGAAAAGCAGGGGCCACTTCTATCTCCTCACCATGGCTGCCAGGGGAGGACAAAATGGGGCTGAAGGGGGGGAAGCAAAAAAAGAAGATGGGGGGGGGGACAGGGAGAACTAGATGCTCTGTGCCAGGTCAGGTAGTACAATATACACTGCTTTGGGATTATTTTATGAAAAGTGATATAGAAATGGTACAATACATAACTAAGATCACCGAGATATGACATAAATTAAAAAATAAAAGTTAAGACTATCCTCCTCCTTGGTAAGGGTTTCTACGTCAGTAATGAATGCAAAGTCTTTCTGGAGATTCTGCTTGCAGCTGTGAGACTGTCTCTCAGAAAAGCAAAATGCATACTTGGAGGAACGCTACATACACCTTGACCTACTGCTCAGTGCAACCTCCTCCTAGCAGGAGGGTCCAGAGCAGCACATGCACCAGGTAAGCAGTCTTTAAACAGAACTGATTGCACAGTGATTGCCCACTGGCAATGCTGCTATTACTGTCACACTTCATCCCTTGGAATGAGCCTGTCCTTTGGCTGTCTTCCTTCATGGGGAATATTACACAGTGGCCTCTTCCGCACGTAATGGCAAACCACTGGTAGATGAACTTGAGGTTAATTTTTGTAAGCATGAATTGCATCACAGACATTCGTCTAACCATAGCCTGACAACCTCCGGTTTCAAGGCAGGGCAGCCACTCCCTGTCCTGGTCTGCTGAGGCCACATCTCTGCAAGCTCCGTTGCACTCATGTCTCCAGACTGTAGGCAAGGCGTCAGAACATCTGCAGGGCAGCAGCCATAGGCCTCGATCCTCAAGCGATCGTGACAGCGCAATTGTGTCTTTACGAAATGGACTGCCCACCCTCGGCAAGGAAAGATATTTTAAATGGCATTTAAACCCTTCTCCTGGGCAGCAATTTCACTGCCACCTTCATAAGAGCCCCAGACCATAACAGATTTGCAAAAGCACAATTTTTGGCAGCAGGGAGATGCTGAAGGGCAATATTTTCCTGAGATCATGATGACTTCCTAGGAGGGAATATGTATATGAGGGAGGACAAAGGATCCTGAGGTTTGGTCCACTGCACCCACGGATGCTCTTGTGATGGCAGACCCCAGGAAAGCAGTCCAGGAACACCCTTGATCACTCCTGCTCCCATGTTTGCTTGCTGCCCGGGGATTAGCCTTCTCATGAGAGGGCCAGTCCACTGGGGAGGACCAGACGTTCGGTAAGCTTCAGTCCTCCAATGGACTGCATTCTCATGAGGTAGGTCATCCAAATCAAGGGTCCCCCCGCTTGTGTGGGGCCCCTGTTTTCTCTAATAAATAATAGAACTTTTACACCATGACCCCTTCCTCTCCAGGCAACCCTTTCATATGCCCAAGGAGTGGTGGCTATTCCATGTGTCTGGGCAGTGCCATGTGGGCAGACTAGGGAAACACTGGGACTGGGGATGGATCTTTACTCTCATTCAAATTTCCCGGACAGGCATTGCAAAGTATGAGGATAGGCCACTGTGGGGAATTGCAGGAGAGGGGAGCCCCAATTATCAGTGGTTCCAGGAAAGTTGGGCCACCATACCAGGCCAAAGCAAACATGGATATGTGCCAATGGATGGCCAGACTGGCAGAGGGACTGTTTGGACTGCTTCACTGAGACAGTTGCCAAGGCAGAAAAAGGTGTTACTGGGGTACCTGTCCCTGGGGATTGCTTGTGTCAAGCAACCAGTCTGGGTGGCAGCTGCCATCCAGCCAATATGCATATCTCTATGGCCTTTCACTCTCATGAGAGAGCAGTCCTTGGGGCATCGTCACACATTATTGATTCCTGTGTCCCTCCGGAGAGTTCTTTTCATGAGTAATGCCATAGAGTGCATGCTTGCATCCAAGTGGTTGGGGGCCCCCTTCCCCAAATTTATTGTTCAAAAAAGAGAGCAGAGACATTCAATAATTCCTTGGTGGGGCTTTTAAAGCCAACACAGGGTATCACTGCCCTGCCATATCTTATCTTTGCAGTGATCTCAGTGGATGGCCCAGTTTATGGTGCCACCACTTCTTGACCGATTTATTTTTGGTGACCAAAACACATAGTGCACGTCTTGCCATCCTGTCCCCTTTCTCTTCTGGTGGGGGGAGGGACTGGAGATACAATGGAAAGCAGGCATCCCCCAGTGTGACTTTTCCCTTTGACAGACTTAGGGGCTTGGGATGGGACAAAGGCAGTGTCCCTGTTGCTTGGCAACAGCTCGAGGAGGGTTCTTGAGACAGCAGGCAGAGCAAGTGCTCAGAGAGGTGGCCAGTGAGAAGCGTGGCAGGCATGGAGTGGGTACATTCCTGGGCAGGTCTGGGCCACCCTCTCTATGATTTCAGTTCCAGAAAAAGCAAGAAACTGTGGTTATGGCAGCATCTGTATTTGGACGTTATGCTGGCACCTTAAAACCTCGGGTTGGAGCAGCGAAACTCAACATCCAAATTGGAATTTGGTGAGGGAAACTGCAGGTCACTTTTGCCACAAAACCGTGGTTTCATGCATTTGGATGTACACAGATTCCAACCTCTGCCCCTTTCAACCTTGGATTCATGTTATGTTTGAATGGAGCCAGTGTCTTGATAATAACGCTCACAAAAGTGTAAGACTGGTGCTGGTGATAATGTGATTCTACCAAGATACTATAATAAGACTTTAGATTCAATTATCTAGGGTTACACTGTTCCCTCCCCCCCCCAAAAAAGTTGATCCCATCTCTATGGCTTTATATGTAGGAATGTGGGTAAAAGAGCACACACAGGTAAATTAATAGCCTCCTCTAGGCTCTTCCTTCTCTCCCTTTTTATTGGCCAACTCCTAAGTCATAAGGGTTTTACCAGGAAACAATAAGTTATTCAGCAATATGGTCCTTATCAAAATAAACATTATCTGAAGGAAAGCTCACATATTTCATTGAGAATAATATAAACAACCCTAATATGTTTACTAGGGAGTAAGCCCCACTGAACACAGTGGGATTAATTTCCCAGTAAACATGCCCCAGATTGCAATATATGTACATTTGTCTAATTTTCATGATCCAAATCTTTTCACGCAGAGTATATCCAGTCTTGAACATAAATAACAAAGTTTCCCTATTCCTGAACACTATTGGCACAGAGGAGATTGAAGAAATTGATCTTTACAACATTTGTTTGCAGAAAATAGATCTGCTTGTGCATGTTGAGTGATCCATTTTAGCAAGGTTGTGGGATGCACTAATTTTCCTTGCAGCATTTAAAGCACAAGGAATCTCCAGTATCAGCAGCTTACTAAGACCACACTATATGTTACATGTGGTTCCATGATTTACACACACACACACACTTTCCCCCGTGCGGGGCAGTTCCTCACCAGCCTTGTGTGCATTCAACCCCTCCCTCCCACCACCAGCTGCTTCCACCTGCATTTCCCACCAAGTATGGTGGCTGACATGCTGCACGACATTCTGTCTGCCTTGTAATGGGACATGCACACAGCTGTAGAAGAATACTCTTGTGAGCATGCAGAAAATGGCAGAAACATAGTTGTGTGATGGATGGCCACTGGAAATAACAGTCTACCCCACAACTGCATTTACTCATTTTCCTCTGTTTGCGCAAAAGTGCTCTTGAGCAACTGCACACATATTTTGTTACAAGGCAGACAGAATGTTGGACAGTATGCCAGCTGGTATGTTTTCCCCCTTAGGGAGAAAAGTCACTGGGAGCCTATTTCAAGGGGACACATGGAGGCAAGGAAAGGGTAAATAACCCCTGCCTCACACTCCACCAACACCCTCTCCACCCCCACCTTCAACTGAAAGCCACCCATAACGGCTTTGTATTTTAAAAAAAAAGTTAGGTAAAACAAACACAGTGCATCTTCAAACACAAGCAATTGACGCATTTAGTGAAAAGATAGCTAATACAGGAGAGTATGGTGGAGACACTGGATCTCCGCCTAATTCTGTTATTTTATGCAGAGAAATTTGACTCAGCAGCCTCAGACATCCACTCATTCACTTAGTCTAAAAAGCAGTTGACACAAAAGGAAGAAGCTTTCGAGGCTGGTATTGCTTGTTGTAATCTGAAAACATCGCCTTGCTCTGCAATGCTGTTAGCCTAACGCTTTTCTCCTTTAAAGAGCAAGCTCTTTTTCATCTTGCCACCCAGTCCCTCTTCAAGTACAGTGGTGAGGCTGACTAATTGTGCCTATCTTATGATAATGTGCCATGCTAAAATATGCTTGCTATCCTAGAATGCAATTGCGGCCTTCATTTCCAGTTCAAACAACGGCCTGAGGTGGTGCCGGATGTGAAATTCTATCGTAACTTCCCTACCATGCTAGAGCTGAGCAATGCATATCTTTTAGTGAGTCGTGTTGTCTTTAATACATTCTCCCTCCCAACCGGCTGCTGAAATGTCTTTACTAAGGCTGTTGCTGCCATCTACACAACACAGGAAAAATGTCTGTGTTAACACATTTTAGGGCTGGTTTTAATTTCTACAGTGTTCCTTTAATAACAATGTCTAATTAAAACATCTGTTAAAAAGTCTGTAACATTAACTTTACAGGCAGAATTTAATAGAATTATGTTGGAATTGCTACCATTTAACGGGTTTCCTAATTGCAGTGTTTTGGTGTTTTTTTTTAATCCACAAATTAAAACCAAACACACACTTTTTTATTATTATAATAATTGCACATACTATGTTGAAAAGAAGGCACGCACTTAGTAATGGAGTGTGACCAAGCCACAATAGCCCATGATCTGTACAGCTGTACCCGTGTACACAAAAGTAAACATGAATTTAAACCAGAATCCACATTAGCTATCGTGGAGTCTTGAAAATCTGAGGGGTTTTCCCCTTCAACAAATATGTTTCTACACCTCATTGTAAAGAAAAATGATGGGCTAACTTTGCCATGAAGCAACACAAAGCAGTTATTTCAAACACTGAATTTTAGAGAAGACAAAATTATTTTTAAAATATATGAACTCCAGTTCAAAGTGGGGACAACATCTATGTTTTTTTCAAAGTGGGAAATTCAAAGTGGGGAATTTTTATGTTTCATTTCATATCTAAGGTTGTGTACATTTCTCACCTATAGAGACATTAAAGGTAAAGTTGTGCCTTCGAGTCGCTATCGACTCCTAATGACCACAGAGCCATGTCATTTTCTTTAGTAGAATACAGGAGAGGTTTACCATTGCCATCGTCCACGCAGTCTTTCAGCATCTTCCTCTATCACTGCTTCCCGACATAGGTGTTTCCCATAGTCTGGGAAATATACCAGTGGGGATTCGAACCAGCAACCTCTTCCTTCCTAGGCAAGTTACTTGAAGTCAAAATCTATTTTCCAAACTATGAGAAAAAATAGGGGGAAATGGCAAATTTCCAACTCCTCTCCCCATAGCAAATCAAGACAATATGCAAATATTCTATAGATATTTCTCTATCTACATAGACCTCTCTGACTATCTACATATTAGATGTGGCATCTAGGGTAGTTGCATTCAATATTGTATATGTGGGGGAAATGACATATTTTTGTTCATAATTTAGAAACTACAGATCAGCAATCAGGAAAGAGAAATTCCAACAACTTGTTGCAGAACTTTTTAATTTTAATAGTCACAATCTTTCTGCCTTGGAAATATTTCCTATAGAGACAGTGTCAAAAGCCAAAGATATTAGGAGAAATGAAAACTTCTTGATATAGAAACATTCCAACCATGGCCTCAGTCTGGAAAATAAAAAACTTACTTTTTTATCTAGCTTTTTGACTTTCTAAAAAACCCACTCTCCTGAGAATTGTTTCACCTTCTGTGTTCTAAAAGCTGTCACCTTGGTTTCCAGGGTTTTTTTCTGAAATCCCATAAATACGCATAAATACAGAAGCCAAAACATTTAACAAAACAATTTTAATTCTGTTTCTGTTTGATGTACTGAGGTACACAACGTAAAGTGCAATCAGTCATAACACTCATGGGGTTCTTTCCTGAGAGAGCCCTGCCCATACAGCCATCACCAACACCTTAACCAATCTCCCACCTCCTTACTTGAATATACCTGGCCTCTGCACATGCCGGCATTGTGCAGGGGCAGCTGCAGGAGAGCACCGCTGGCACACAAAGAGAGCTGGGAGGTGCACCACCGATGCAGGAAGTGGCGACGAGCGGCAAAGGAGCAGGTATTTAAAACTCTCCTCAGTTTTAAAGGGGTGGAGGGGTGTTATGAATCACACTTTGAATCATGATTCATGCACATCCCTATTCCTGGGGCTCCATGAGCTCCACTGAACTTCAGGTTCAGCGTGACATGTGAAACAGCCCTATAGCTTGCCAAGCTCTCTCACACAGTAGCGGGTGGGAAAATACAACTTCCTTCCTCTCAACAGTATTCCTTACCAAACTTATGAAATGGTCTTATACCAAGTCAAGCCATTGGTTCATCTAGCTCACTCAAGTAATCTCTAGACCATGGGTTTTCAACCAGTGGTACTCCAGATGTTGATAAACTACAACTCCCATCACCTCCAGCTACAGTCTATTGATGAAAGTTGTAGTTCAGCAACATCTGGAGTACCACTGGTTGGGAACCCCTGATCTAGAGTGACTGATAGCAACTCTACAAGGTTCCAAACAAGGGGCTTTCCCAGCCTTACCTGAAAATGCCAGGGGCCATACCTGGGGCCTTGTGTATGCAAAGCCAGTGTGCTACCACTGAGCTATGGATCATTCCCAGAGATCCAACAGCCAGATAGATAGTGCTGTGTCCACTGAATACCAGTACAGTATTTATTTATTTATTTATTTGATTGATTGATTGATTGATTGATATACCGCCCATCCAAAATGGCTCAGGGTGGTTTACAACAGGATAAAAACAATTAAAACCAGTTAATTAAAATCAAAACTCTCAAAACAGAATAAAACCAATTTAAACATTCAAACAGCTAAAAACCCTGGAAAACCAGGGCAACCTTTTAAAACCATTTAAAACAGTTTACAGTAGTTTACAAACCCTGGAAGGCCAGGCCAAGCAGATGGGTTTTAAGGGCTCTCCTGAAAGACAGTAATGAACTCAAATTATGGATTTCTGAAGGGAGTGCATTCCACAGCCCAGGAGCAGCTACAGAGAAGGCCCACCTCTGAGTCACTACCGGATGAACCGGTGGTAACTGGAGACAGACATGCTCAGATGACCTTAACGTGCAAGTGGGGATCATGTAGAAGAAGGCGTTCTCTAAGATAACTCAGACCTAAGCTGTTCAGGGCTTTAAAGGTAATGACCAGCACTTTGTATTTTGCCCGGAAACGTATTGGCAGCCAGTGTAATTGTTTCAAAACAGGCATAATATGGTATCTCAAGGTTGCCCCAGAGACCAATCTGGCTGCCGCATTTTGAACTAACCGAAGTTTCCAAATGACGTACAAAGGCAGGCCCATGTAGAGCGCATTGCAATAGTCAAGCCGGGACGATTGCTTGCTTAAGTAAGCAAGTAAGTGCCCATATTAGAATGTGTTTGCACCAGGATAAGGAGGGTGTAAGAGCTCTCAACTGTATCCCTCCTTGCCATGGCAAGTTCTCACTCTAAACGTTTGCAGTCTATTCAAGTCTGTTCTACACACTGTCTGAAGTTGGGGTGGAAACCCTGGAATGGAAGCCCTCATACGGGACAATACTGGGATGAAATGCCATTCAAATCAGTTGTTTTAAGGCTATTTCCCATCAAAAACAACTGCATAGTACATCCCAGAAACATAATACACATAGTGAGAAAAGAGGGTATGGTACTACCTAATGGCACAGTGGGGAAATGACTTGATTAGCAAGCCAGAGGTTGCTGGTTCAAATCCCCACTGGTGTGTTTCCCAGACTATGGGAAACACCTATATCAGGCAGCTGCGATATAGGAAGATGCTGAAAGACTCATCTCATACTGCATGGGAGGAGGCAATGGTAAACCCCTCCTGTATTCTACCAAGGACAACCACAGGGCTCTGTGGTCGCCAGGAGTTGACACTGACTCAACAGCACACTTTACCTTTACCTGTAAGAAGGTGCACAGACATACAGGCCCTTTCAGATGTGAGGACTAAGGCCTTTTCACAAGTTAGGTTTCCCATGTGAGGCTCTGTACTGGAGGACTGGAAAGTAGCAAATGTAACACTGATTTTCAAAAATGGATCCAGGAGTGATCCAGGCAATTACAGGCCGGTGAGCGTAACATCCGTTCCAGGCAAATTGATGGAAAGCATCCTCAAGGATAAAATTGTAAAGCACATAGAAGAACAGGCCCTACTAGGAGTGAACCAGCATGGCTTCCACAAAGGTAAATCTTGCCTCACAAACCTTTTGGAGTTCTTTGAGAGTGTCAACAAGTGTGTGGATGATCCAGTTGACATAGTATACCTAGACTTCCAAAAAGCTTTTGACAAAGTTCCTCATCAAAGACCCTTGGGGAAACTTAGCGGTCATGGGATAAGGGGACAAGTACATGTGTGGATTGCTAACTGGTTGAAAGACAGGAAACAGAGGGTAGGTATAAATGGAGAGTTTTCACAATGAAGGGAAGTAAGAAGTGGGGTCCCCCAGGGATCTGTACAGGGACTGGTGCTTTTTAATTTATTCATAAATGATCTAGAAGCAGGGGTAAGCAGTGAAGTGGTCAGATTTGCAGATGATACCAAACTCTTTTGGGTAGTGAAATCCAAAACAGATTGTGAGGAGCTCCAAAAGGATCTCTCCAAACTGGGTGAGTGGGCGACAAAGTGGCAAATGTGGTTCAGTGTTGGCAAGTGTAAAGTGATACACATTGGGACGAAAACCCCCAACTTCAAGTATACGTTCATGGGATCTTAGCTGTCGGTGAATGACCAGGAGAGAGATCTTGGGGTCATGGTGGACAGCTCATTGGAAAGTGTTGAGTCAATGTGCAACAGCTGTGAAAAAGGCCAGTTCCATGCTAGGGATCATTAGGAAGGGGATTGAAAATAAAACCACTAATATTATAATGCCCTTATACAAAACTATGGTGCGGCCACACCTAGAGTACTGCGTACAATTCTGGTCACCACATTTTAAAAAAGACATTATAGAACTGGAAAAGGTACAGAAGAGGGCAACCAAGATGATCAGGGGCCTAGAGTATGAGGCAAGGCTACAACACCTGGGGCTTTTTAGATTAGAAAAAAGACGATTGTGGGGAGACATGATAGAGGTCTATAAAATCATGCATGGTTGGTGGAGAAAGTGGATAGAGAGAAATTCTTCTCCTTCTCCCATAACACTAGAACCAGGGGTCATCCCATGAAATTGATGGCCAGGAAATCTAGGACCAACAAACGGAAGTAATTTTTCACACAACGCATAATCCACTTGTGGAATTCTCTGCCACAAGATCTGGTGACAAGATCTAGATGGCTTTATGTTGTGACAGCCAACAACCTGGATGGCTTTAATCAGCTACGAGTTGGAGGGCTAAAGGCCACCTCCAGCCTCAAAGGCAGGATGCCTCTGCATACCAGTTGCAGGCGAGTAACAGCAGAAGAGAGGGCATGCCCTCAACTCCTGCCTGTAGCTTCCAGTGGCATCTAGTGGGCCACTGTGCAAAACAGGATGCTGGACTAGATGGGCCTTGGGCCTGATCCAGCGGGGCTGTGTTTGTGTTCTTATGTTCATCTCTGAGCTCCTCTTGCACCATGTTTGTTGATATTGCTCAGGTGTGAGAGAAAGAGGAGGGGCATTTGTCATGTGCATGAGCATCCAGGCAAACGTAGGCTTCACTTTTGCATTGTAAAGCTGAATGCAACCAGACTGGTTTTGAGCCTCATGTGTAAAAACAAATATGAAGGCTATTTCTCTGTGGTTAATATAAACTGTCAAAGGAACTTCCCCTTATTTACACCTGTTCTTTATCTGAATCCTACAGCTGGGCAAGGGAGGTGTTTTTTGGCGTCCCATCTCATCAGCCTTGAGAAAATGAATTACTGAGGGCTGTGCTATCACACACACTCATCCATATCACTGCAACTTGGATAGATTTTTATCTTGTGCCCAGGTCCTTTGCAGGTTTATTAATAATACTTTGAGTGCCTTATCTACCTCTGTACATTAACTAATTAATCCTTTCAATCCCCCCGCTTAGAGGTGTCATTAGAAGGAAAATGTGATTATCCCCATTTGTAAGGGAAAAGCGGAAATGTTTCATTTTTCAAAAGAGTTTTTTGTACCTCTCACCACCCTCTGTTATAGGCAGATATTTCATTAGCCAGCATTACTCTAGCTAGGCTCCATTGCCCAAAGTATGCCTCCTTTTGCAGAGGAGCAAAATGGAGTCACATGAGTTTGTTGTCAGTGGAAGTTGGTTGTTCTAGTACTGGAGGTGAAGGTTGCATTTTGCCAAAATTCTGGTAAATGGGCAGAACCGCTGTCCAGCACAGAAGCTGATTATTCACAAAAGTTACAGAGCTTCTGGCTTGGCCCTTTGATTTTTCTGGCAAGCGGACTCAAAATAACAAACAAAGAAACCCCTGAGTGACCATATTTTCCCGGGTTTATTGGCAATCCTACTTGGAGGTGGGAGTTTCCTCATCAGTAGCAAGACTCTTCTCTCTTCCTGAAAGTCATCTCAACTAAGGTCAGGGGAGGGGGCAGTCGTGGCACCAGGGGGGAAAAATGAGGGGAGCAGAGAAGGAGCAAAGTACATTTCTGTGGGGATTGGAGTTGTGTCCCATATCTTACATTTCTGAAGCAGAAATGTGAGGGGAGGCAGGTGAAGGGCAAACTGCTTCTTTGAGCAAATGCTTGCCACACTAGCCCTCACCCTGGAGCCACCCTTGGTGGGGAAGAAAGAGGTTATTAGTAGGTGGTCAAGATATAACTTATTTCTTTTATAACCACTATAGCAATGTTATAAGCAAAAAGATTAATGCTTTTACATGTATACATGGTAAACCTAAGAGGTTTCATTCATAAGAACAGCCATTCATTTATCCTCTCAAAGACACAGAAACATCTTATATGGTCTAAAAAACAGTGGGATGGAGTGAGAGCAGAACTGACCCAAAACATGTTATTGCTTGAAGCAGAACCTCACATGGTATCTCCTTCCTTCCTTCCTTCCTTCCTTCCTAAATCGCACACACACTTTCTTTCACATATTTTGCTTCCCTCCATCTTCTATTACATTATCCCATTCTTTTATATCTGTTTACAGGAGAAACTGTGACATTGAGAATTTCCACTTGGTTCTCTCTCTCTCTCTATTTATTTGTTGTTTGTTTGTTTGTTTAACATATTTCTATACCGCCCAAAACCCATGTCTCTGGGCAGTTTACAACAAGCAAACAAACGAAAAGTTAAAACATTAGTTAAAATAAATGACAACAGAAAACTTAAAACAGTAGTTAAAACAAAATAAATTATATAGTAAAAGTTAAAACATTACAATTTAAATTTTTAAAACAACATTTTTAAATGATGTTAAAACTGTTAAAATAATCTATATATTTAATATTCTAAGGAGTAACCGTGGCTAATCCCATGTGTGGCAGCTCTCGTGAGAGTTCGTGAGCTTCGAACAGAGGAGGAGCGGGAGTGCAGCGCAGGTGAGGATGGAGAGATCTCTGAGGTGAGGGGGGCTATGGCAGGGGGTGAGAGGAGAAAGCAAGTACGAGCGTGCAGATGCTCTGCATGAATTAAGTTAGTATTAAGCTAATATTTAATTAAAAGCCAAGAGTATTATCTATGACCACCAGCAGCTCTCTGAGATTTTAAGCAGGTATATTTCCCAGTCCTACCTGGTGATGTCAGGGAATTGAACCAGAGACCTTCTGCATGCAAGCAGATGCTCTGCCACTGTGCAGAAACATTATATGCCCCAACCAGCTCCCATTACTACCACTGAGCTATGGCCTCATACCCTAATTAAGAAAGCAAGTATGACAACTGTCCCCAAATCCACCTCCTAAAGCAGCCTACACCCTGCTTCATGGCAGTGCTGGCCCTGGATGGGAGACTGCCTCCCCACTCCCTCAATGCTATTCTTGGGAAGATTCTTCGGAAACCACCTGACTTATCCATCTTGTATGCACAGACTAACACTTCTGTTTGCATTGAAAGCTGATATGTCAAAATACCCTTGGCCCTGCCTCAGGCGGTCTTCAGTATATGTAACATAAGTATTGTTACTGACTACTCTAGCTGGAGATGTGTACATGCACACCCACATGTATGCACACAAACCACTGCTGCCTTTGACACACTGGTTCATTAACATGGTAAAATAGAAGTACTATATTTAACTACAGGCATGTCTCCTCAGGAACCCTTGGAACAAAAGTTCCTTAAAGTGGCTAGGAGCCATTTTAGGAAATAGTTATAGAGGCACAATAAGTGGGATGTCTGAGGTATGGATTCTGACTTCTAATCTATGTGGAAATGGTGTGTGTGTGTGAGAGAGAGGGGGGGGGGGGGAGGGGGGGAGGTGTGAGTGTGTTTGATTGAATGAGTGGGAATATGACCCCTAACCTTCATTTTCGATGAACCTATGACTATAAAACTAGATGCCTATCCATTTAAATGTGTAGTGTTGATACACGCTTTTTTAAAAGTTTCAGAATAAAAGATGCTCTTTAAAGGAATATTGAACTCACAAGTGTTGCATGGAATGCTAGAATAACCACTAAGCTCTCTACTAAGCTATGAGGTCATCAACACAATCAAAAATTGGGTAGGACAAGTGTCAAACCCAGGTTTGGGAGCTGTGTGTGTTCCCAGTTTTTGCTTGGGAGCAAACAGTGACTGTGCAGACTCAATGTAGGAGGAAAAGCTGGATAGGACAGCTTTTTCTCCTACTTTGGTCAAATGCAAGGTATGAAAGCTAGGTAGGATAGCACTGTCCTACCCAGCTGTTCCTCCTATCTATATTCCACACAATCACTTCTCCCTCCTCCTGCCTAGTTCTTTGTTCCCACACACACAGCTCCCAAACTTGAGAGCTCTGAAACTCACAGTTTTCAGTTGTGTGATTGACCTCTATGTTTTCTACCAAGTAGAGACTCAATTTATACTAGGATCCTTTACCATAGTGTTATTATGATGCAATGTGCTCACAAACAATTTTAATACAACATTTTCCAGAAAATTTGATGCGAGGGCGGGGTGTGTGTGTGTGAAGTAAAATTTTTGATTAGCCCACAATGATCACATTCACATGTAACACAAAACTGGAGGTCAAGGGGCTTCCGATTTCAATTTCCAAATGTCTGAATGTGGGCAACTGCAGTTAAGAAAGAAAATGGACCCATGGTTTCCCTCTCCAGACAGTGATTTGTACCTTCGGTTTGTAGTGAGGTTCGCTGCCTGGACCTCTGGTTCTGGCCGAAAGCAAGCACCACAGTCTGGTTGCTTTGCAACCGGAGTTGAAGGAGGAAACTCCTTCCTTGCTCCAGCTGCTATTGGCTGCCAGAGCTGTCCTTCAGTAAAGAAGGAAGCCCAGGAAGCCAGTTCCCCCTCCTCTCTGCAGTCTCGCTGACTGCAGAGAAGGAGCTCTCCATGATGTCTGAATTCAGACGGGAGAGTTGGGGGCGGGCAGAACTGTGGGTCCATTGGACCTGCGGTTTCGCATTACGTGTGAATGCGGCTACTCTATCTGAAATGAGAGAAAGTTCACATTAGTATACAAACTTGGTGTCTGTGTATATTTGAAAATCTGACAGCTCTCTTCTAAGTTGATGAAGAATTCTTTCTGATTCCAGAGCTTACATTCTTTTATCAAAAAGAAGTAGGTCTAATAAAGGGCTGCTGAACTTTGGCAATCCTATGGATGTTGGCCTACAACTCCCATAATCCTTGACTATTGACCACTGTGGCTGGGGATTATGGGAGTTGTAGCCCAGCAACAGTTGGTGGGGCATAATTTGAGCAGGCCTGTTCTAATAAAAATTATCATGCTACCCAGTTTATGTCTGTTTTTCTCTTGAACCCGCTAAGCCATATATATTTGGCTGCAAAGTTGACAGCATAGCTGCTTTGATTTTAGTGGGGTTAAAACTTAAAAAACAAAATCAAAGTTGTTTGGAAACAAGCCTCTGAAAGCCTGACCCAGCTCAAGGAGGGTTTGATGGTTTCGCACAGCATTCTGCCTTTGAAGAGTGGAAATTACAGTTCAGCATGTGGGCAGACTTGATTGGACAGTCTTTCAGTTGATGGGTTCTTGTGTTCAATTACTACTAAAATTCATCAAACGGAACAGAGTGGTTTTAATGCCAGTAATTGTTGTACAGAATGCTCTGTAATTGGTCTTACAAATGAAGCTGAAGAGAGCAAGAGCAACCCCCATTGAAAATGAATCTGTCTTGGCGCTGAAGAGTTCAAGAGTCCGTCCTAAAATCCATTTCATGGGAAAGTGTTTACCCCATTCTAATGCTGGTTCATTTTGTTTAAACTCTTTTTATTTGCTTATTTCTGCGTGCCGTATGCAAATGAAGATGCTAACGCTTTTGTTTTAGTTGTATATTCTCTGCTTGCTAATCAATGGAAGGAAATGCACCCTGCTCCTGATGATCCTCTTAATTGTGCCCCCACAACATTTAAACCTTCCAATTCTTCCAAAGACAGCCCAATCTTGCAACGAGTGCTCTCTTCATGCCATTTTTAGATTGTGTTCCTGTCTCTTAATCATAGACACTTATTTCATTCAACCATCATTCCTGATTTCCAGGAATTTTGGAAAGAATTCAGGTTCAGCTTGAATAATGCAAATAAAAAAGTTCCTTTCATTGGTTTGTGCTACTCCACAATGTTGCACAACTGCTAGCTGAGTAAAGAGGTGCCTTTTAAAGTGGTGATTCTCTTATATTTAGCAGGGGGAGAGCAACTGTCCCTGTCTAACCTCAGCACAGCATCCTTTCAGTGGTCGTTGCTGGTGATTACTTTGTTTCTTTCTGGATGGTGAACCCTTTGGGGACATGGAACCATTTATTTATTACATATTTTTCGACGTCCACCTTTGCTGAAAACCAGTATATAAATGTCAGAAGAAGAAGAAGAAGAAGAAGAAGAAGAAGAAGAAGAAGAAGAAGAAGAAGAAGAACTACTACTACTACTACTACTACACAGGTACAGTCATTCACACAAACACATATACAAGTGTACAGACATCTGTACACTTGTACAGCATAATGTCTGAATCAGGCTACATGAGATGGTGCACAACAATTATCTAGTGCTGTTTTGCTATCTAACTGAGTGAAGAAGCATCTTTTAAAAGAGGTGAATCTTATATTTAGCAGGGAGAGAGCAAGTGTCCCTGTCCAACTCTGTCATTGCATTTTTAGGTTGTTTCTAGTGTCTACTTTGAGTATATTTTAGGTTGGGAGACTTTATTATGAGACATGTAATAATCTTATTTCTTATTTTAATCTTATTTCTTATTTCTTTTTCTTTGTAAACCCCTTTGTCAACTTCTTTGTTGAAAAGTAGTAAATAAGGCTGTTCTCACTTGCAGCCTAAACCAGGCTAGGGATGCCCAGCATGGTTTAGGCTGCATGTGAGAACTGCCTGGATCAGGCCCGATCATGGCAGGGCAGCACTGCCTAGCCCCACTTTGTAGCCCGGCTCTCAGCCAGGGTCAACCTGGGCGCCAGGACTGTGTGTTGGCTGGGGTTGATGTTGAGCCCCAGCAGACACAGAGATGGGCACTAAAGGTGTGCACAGAACCGATTCTGTGCACTCCCAGGAGGGCGGGGGCCTGAGGGTCGCTTTAAGGGGCAGGGAAGGCACTGCCTACCTTCATTCTTTGTCTTTAATTGCCCTTCATTTAGAAGGCTTCTGTCCCATAATTTTAAAACCAAGGGTTGCAGGATACCTTTGTGTGGGGCCAAATGGCAAGAGAGCCCATATCATCTGAGCTGGAAATTAATGTACAAAACACTAAACAGAAAGATAGTTCAATTTCAGATGTAGTCATTATTCTGATAATTGGATTATGATAGTCTTAAACCCTGAGAAGAGCCCTGCATGGCCGAAGCCCCCTTTAATGTGCCTAGAGAACATGTATGGCACAGTGATTTAAGCTCAGGCAAATCAGCCAGCATTAACATTAGCAAAATACGAATAAACAGAGATGCAGAATTTGCTCCATCTGGCTATTATAAATTCAGGTACAATGCACTCGTGGAGGCGTGAAATGGGAATGCATTGGCTAGCCCTGTCTCTCATGCTGACGTACTGTCTGTGCCTGAGCCCAGTGAGGTGAGCTTAGTTATCCCTGCTAATTGAGCAAAGAGGCACTTTTTAAAAATGGCGATTCTCTTTATTTAGCAGGGGGAGAGCAACTGGCCCTGTCCATCCCCAACGCAGCATCCCCCCCAGTGGCTGTTGCTGGTGTCTCTGTTATGTTTCTTTTTTTGGACTGTGAGCCCTTTGGAGACAAGAAGCCATTTTATTCATTCATTCATTTATTATTTGTCTATGTAAGCTGCTTTGGGAACTTGCGTTGAAAAGTGGTATATAAATAGTAGTAGTAGTAGTAGTAGTAGTAGTAGTAGTAGCAGTGAGGGAGATGGAGAAAGGAAGCAAGGCAGCTGATGGAACCAGGAGCTAAGTGAGGGAGCTGCTGAATCAGCAAGGTCAGGCTTGAAATGGAGGGGGTATGGAGGCGCCATGAGCCCTGCCCCTTCTTGGAATTCAGGTTGCCCCTGATCTTAAGCAGGCCCCTGGCCACACAGGTACATTGAGAGGGAGGCCTCAAGCAGCTAGGCAAGCATCTCACCTCCGGGGCTGGAGCTTGGCCCTGGTAGGGCATCACCTCTGTTCCTGGAGTCCCGGGGGCAATGGGGTGTGTATGACAGGACAGGAGTCCTGCTGTGGGGCACGGTGTCCTCAGACATCCAGGGTTCCTACAAGGGGCAAGTGCAGGAGGGTCACAAGCTCTGGCCATAGATCTAGGAGCCTGTTGTTGAGGCCAGGGTCTCAACTGGGGTGCCCTCCTCCTCCTCTGAGAGGGTCTCCTCATGGGTGGAGTTTGGATGGGTCCCGACACACACTCCTTAGTCATGCCCTCCTTTGGTGCTTGCCCCTGCAGGGACACCCAGGAAGCTAAGGAGCGAACCAGTCCTCTTAGCTCCAGCTAAGGAGCAAGGTCAGGCTTGAAATGTTGGCATCGGGCAGGGGTTCCCAACCTTAGGTCTACGGATGTGGTTGGACTCCAACACCCATCATCCCCAGCCACAATGTTGTGGACTCCAACTCCCATCATCCCCAGCCATCATGCGCAACAAGCCACGTACCCAAGAGGTATGTGGGCTCTCTGGCTCCATGGCACTCACCACTATATTGCTGCTCCTAGCACAGGCCGGAGAGACTCTGTGTCAACAACATCGTATGTCAGAGCAGCTGTGCCAACTCCCATTGGGAATGCTGGGAACTGGGAGCAGCAGCTCTGATGCACAGCATCATTAGCATGGAGCCTCTCTGCCTGCACTAGGAGTGGTGACGGAGTGACCATGAAGCCGGTGCCATGAAGCCCTCATCCCTCTCAGGTGCACATCTCACTGTGCAATATGTAAATCACTGTACCTAGACTTATAACGCCTGAATAGGGTGAGGTAGATAGATTTTTTTCCCCTACTCCTCCTTTCCATCAAATTGTCCAAATATCAGCTCATAAAAACTAGGAGGGAAATGCTCCTGTACCATAATATTGCAGAATTGAATAAAATATGAAGGGTTTAAAAATAGATATTGATATTCTCTGTCAGAATTGTCACGGAACAAAAACTAGATTCTGTCAACTGCATCTAAAGAGCAGGCCTTGAATGAATTAATGATGAAGGCCAAAGATTTTATACTTAGATGCTATATCAGACCAAATATGCATCCAGTCCAGGGGTTCCTAGATGTTGTTGGATTACAACTCCCATCATCAATGGCCTTCAGTCATTGTGGGTGGGGATGATGGGAGTTGTAGTCCTGGGGGCCAAAGGTTGAGAACCCCTGATCTAGTCCAGCATTCTGTTTCCAGCAGCACCCAACCAACCTCTAAAATTTCCAAGTAGGAGAGCTGGTCTTGTGGTAGCATGTATGACTTGTCCCCTTAGCTAAGCAGGTTCTGCCCTGGTTGCATCTGAATGGGAGACTTGATGTGTGAGCACTGCAAGATATTCCCCTCAGGGGATGAAGCTGCTCTGAGAAGGGCAGAAGGTCCCAAGTTCCCTCCCTGGCTTCTCTAAGATAGGGCTGAGAGAGATTCCTGCCTGCAACCTTAGGGAAGCCGCTGCCAGTCTGTGAAGACAATACTGAGCTAGATAGACCAATGGTCTGACTCGGTATATGGCAGCTTCCTATGTTCCTATGTAAAGCAACCCCCACCCTCCTTGTTTGTTCTGGAATTCAGAGTTATACTGCCTCAGAGCAGGGAGGTGCCAATTAGCTGCTATGACTAGTAATCATTGATAGACCAATCCTCTGAATTTGCCAAATCCTGCTAAAAAGTCAGCAGTTCTAGAATCCATCTCAATTGTGAAAACCTCTGATCGTGAATTCCATATATTAATGATGCATTGTGCAAAGAATCCAGACATTCTACGAAAGAGGCTTTTCACAAGTAGAAGCCCTCCAAAGCACCCTGCAAACCCCACCTGGCGTGTCACTTACTCGTGGTTACAGCATTCATCAGGAGAAGCACAGTGGCAGGGCTCCCTCACATGCAGAAACCAGTTGGAGAGCATTTTACTCTTCCACCATACTCTGCTGCAGAGCTTAAAATGGCAATTGTTCAAGAGAAAAGCTTCAAAGAAAGTCTGGGGTGAGAATCAACTGAATTAGCATTTATGACAAGGATCAATACCATCACCACAGGCCTAACTGAGACAGTGTGTGTGTGTGTGTTTTTAAAGGAAAAAGAACAAAGAATCACTGTACAGAGTTAATTAATTTATCATTGAAGGTAAGTATGAAGAGCCTCCACGATTCCTAATGATTGTGTCACTGCTGCTGCAATGCTGCTCCCATTGGGAGTGTTGCTACAGCAGTGATGCAATCCTTAGGAGCCACAGAGGCCCTTCATACTTGCTAGTAGCGTACATGAGCTTTCAAACTCATGGAGCCAGTGCACACACTTTGCTCTTCCATGGGCAGTGTGCCGCACCCTATGTGAGCTAGTGGCTGCTAGAATCCCAGGCAAGAGTTAGAACTGCTGCCCAGGATCCTTTTAGCTGGAGATGCTATGGACTGTGTTCATGGATCTTACACATGTAGAGCACACCCTCTTCTGTTGAGCTGTGAGCCCTCCCCTTACAGTACGGACCCCCGCTAGCTACCAACATGGTTTAAGGTGGGATTTGAACCCATATTCCCAAACTGAGGGCACTTACAACCACTATCAAAGCAATCCTAAGCAGGTTTATGCAAAAGGAAGCTCCACCAAATTCCATGGGGTTTGCTCTCCCATAAATGCATAGGGTTGCAGCCTAAGGAACTCCTACGCAAAGTTACATGGAAGTAAACTCCACTGATTAGCATGGGCAACATTTTCCTGAATGGGAAAACTTGAAGAAGTTGTGCAGTCACTCCATTTGTGCAGCTCTGATGATCCCTTTAAAGTCCACAGCAGTGGACTTCCCTGCTAACTGAGCAAAGAGGCACCTTTTTAAAATGGTGGTTCTCTTTAATGAGCAGTGGGAGAGCAACTGGCCCTATCTATCTCCAGCACAGCATCCCTCCAGTGGCTGCAGCTGGTGTCTATCTTATGTTTCTTTTTAGGATTGTGAGCCTCGGGGACAGGGAGCCATTTTACAGGTGGACCTCATGATCCGCAGGGGTTCTGTTCCCACAGATAATGAGTCATTAAGTCTATGGGAACTTGGGGATTAGGTTCCCAGAGGTTAAAAAAACCTAAACAACCCAACAAAACCGGATCAAATAAAGTGCCCTATCATGCTACGCAGGTCTCCTGGCATCCAGCAATGCCCCCCAAATGCCCAAATTGGTCACCCAAATTGTGATTTAAAAAAATATATATATTACTGAAATGAGCCATAAAATGGCTTCCACAGACAAAATGGCAGCCGGAAATTACCTCCACAGTCACTTCTGGCCCTCTTTGAACCATGAATACATGGGTTTTAACCCTTTTGTATCCATGGATAATGAAACCGGGTGTCAATTAGATACTTGTGAATATGCGAAATCGTGGATATAGAAGCTGTGTATAACGAGGTCTCCTGTATTTATTTGTTTGTTTATATCTATGTAAACCACTTTGGGGATTTCTGTATATAAATATTTGACATCGTAAGTCCACAACAGTCCCATAGCACAATGCTGCACATCATGCCAGCCACTGAATTTAGTGGGATTTACTTCCGAGTAAACATTCACCAGTTCAGACTGCACACGACTGTGTAAGGTAGGAAGCAAAATGTTAAAATAGAAGTGATGGGTTTTGGTAGAAGTAAGCATACTCTAAGAACCCCTCATACTGATGTGCAGGAAGGAGATGGGAAACAGAATACTAATTTTGCTTTGCTACATTCTTCCTGTATTTGCTGGAATCAGCTGACTGTAGGCTTTTGTACAGGGAAGCTCAGTAAAACAAACCAATGTAGAGAGTACAAAAACTATGTACACAGGCACATTCATGGAATCTTTGTGACATAAAAACTGTAGCTAATTAAAAACAGAAAGTAAATGAAGGGAACAAGATTCCAAATTGTATGTGAGAAAATTAAGAAAATGTCAGAGACAAGGTCAGTTATATTAAAAAAAAAAAGTGGAGAGGGGGGAGAAAAACACTGCCAGTTCTGTTTACTAAAATGTGATTGCACACTTCACATTTAGTGATAATTAGATAGAAGGTTCTTGAGTTTTTAAAAAGATATATTGATTTAATTTATTCCCCAAAGCTCATTTTATACTGGATCTATTCTCCCTTTCTCACCCATCAGTTGAAAAAACACCCAACAACCCCATAATAGTTTAATTTATGCTTGCATCTTGGCTGGAAAGCTGCAGGTCCTAAACTGATCCCAATCTATCAAATTCATAAGATAACAGGCACCTGTCATTCAAAGGCAGCAGAAAACGATATTTTGTGGGTCACTATGTAAAGGTGTCTCTTTTGAGCTTACATCAGTGTCATATTCTTCAATCATAAATAGCTTTATTTATTTTTCCTATAAAAATAATGATATACAAAATACACCATACACTTCCACCATAAGACCTATACAATATGTAAAGCAGTGAAAGACACAACAGAATCAAAACAGAGGAGAAATGGTTCCCATTCTAAACAAAATCAACAACAAATTATGGAACTGAAGATTTTTATTATTATTATTATTATTATTATTATTAAAATATTTATTCTTAAAGTGGTCTGTTGACCTCTGAGCACTGAGTTTCTAGGCATGTTTATTCAGAAGTAAGTCCCACTGGCTGACATAATGTGCAGCACGGCTGTGCACCATGTCGGGGCTGTTACAGACTCCTACGGTAGAGATGTGCATGGAACTGGTTTGGCTGGTTTGGCTCAAACCCAGACTGGATTTGAGCCGACCCGGCCTGAGCTCAGGCTCAGCCGAACCCGGTCTGGTCTGGTTCGGCCATCGAGCTGGCCGAGTCAGCTTGCAGGCTGGCTTGCAGGAGGTAAACCCAAGGGGGGTAGAGTGGGATTCCCTAGCCTAAGAGGGGGGCAAGTGAAAGGAGAATCCTTTACCTTTAAAATTAAGTCCCTGGGAGCAGTGGGGACGATGGAGGTGGCCGCAGCCATGATAGCAGAGACATAGGAGGTGGTGGCAGGGGCTTCTCCAACCGTTCCCAACAGCCTCCCAAATGATAGCCCGGGGGTTTGCAGCTGTCCTCTTACCTCTTGAGAATCAGTGTGACATTGTCCCCTGCTAACTGGGCAAAGAGGCACCTTTTAACATGGTGATTCTCTTTATTTAGCAGGGGGAGAGTAACTGGCCCTATTCACCCCCAGCGCAGTACTTCCAGTGACTGTTGCTGGTGTGTGTCTTATGTTTCTTTTTAGAATGTGAGCCCTTTGGGGACAGGGAGCCATCTTATTTGTTTGTTATTTCTCTTTGTAAACCGCCCTGAGCCATTATTGGAAGGGCGGTATAGAAATTGAATTATTATTATTTCTTGTTTACACAGTCAGACAGGTGTTATTGACTGGTTTGTTTTATCCAGACATCGAGTCCTTCCCAAGGACCTGGGATGGCTGAATTTTATTGTCAATGGTTATAGATATCGTCACAGAATATAGGCTGTTCCCAGTAAAGCTGCTTTTTGTAATTGGCTGATGGTGATTTCTGTGGCCCCTATGGTGTTGAGGTGCTCTTCAAGGTCTTTTGGTACTGCACCCAGGGCGCCAATTACCACTGGGATTATTTTGGTCTTCTTCTGCCGAATTATTATTATTGTTGTTGTTGTTGTTGTTGTTATTATTATTATTATTAGAATGTTGGGTTAGGATCAAGAAAACCTGGTTCAAATCCCCACTCAGCCCCTGGATGAACCTAGAACATCACTCACTGGGCCTGTTCTCATGATCATTAACTGGGTAGGACAAGTGTCCTAGCCAGCTTCAAGAACTGTGCACATTCCTGACTTTTTGTTGTCTGCCAGGAAAAATCTAGATAGGAGGAGCGAGACGTGGACATGTAGGAGGCGGACACAGACTCCCACCTAGATAGAGATAGACTCCCACCATTGGAGCCAGCACTTTTACCCATCATATTATCAAGGGTGGAGGAAATGCCTTTGGAGCCTGCACCCACCTCCCATACGGTCACTTCCCTCTCCTCCGACCGAGGTTTTTGCTGACAGGTGACCAAAAGTCAGGAGCACGCATAGCTCCTATTTTTCTGTCCTATTATAGGACAATTGTTCTACCCAGTTAATGATCACGAGAACCAGCCTGTCTCTCATCTTAACCTACCTCACAGTGGCTGACATCCTCACTAACAAAGTGCATGTTTCAAGCCCCTGCAGGCATGCAACACTAACCCCACATGCTACTGCCCAAGGAGGCCCCTTGAAGTGAGGGAGATAATGCAGAAAATAGGGAGGGCAGTGTTCCCTCAAAGAGGGATTCTCAGATGTTGTTGACTACAACACCCAGAATCCCCAAGCAAAAGCCATTGCAGCTGGGGATTCTGAGTTGTAGTCAACAACATCTGGGAATCCCTGTTAGAGGGGACACTGAAGGGGGGGTGGAGATGGGGACGCTCAGGAGCTGAGGAGCCCCAGTTCTTTGAACCCATCTGCTCAATTATAGCTACACCCCTGCCCCAGGTCCTCCAGCACACACACTACTGGGAAAGAGGGCTAAGCATTCAGAGCACTCCCCATGCTCTGGACATAGTCTGCAAGATCAGAAATACATAAGTGATCATTGGCAATGTGTTTCCATTCTTACAGGGAGATTTCCCACACATAGCTTCCAATTCTCACGGTAAATGTTGAGCGAAGCCACTTCAAATTCTTTTTGTGAAGGTTCACATTGCATGCCTCCGTGTTTTCCTTCTAGCCAGTGGGGGGAGGGGTGGGGGAGGGAGGGGAAGTTTGGGAGCTCTATGGGCAGAAACACAACCTTCAAAACCTCATGTCCTAGACTGGGAGCATTTGTATACACTAACAGATTTCTTCCCTTTTCCCCAACTCATGTGTGATGTGCTTTACATCAGTATGTTAGTAAAACCTCTTTTTAAACCAGTGAAAAGCTTAAGCAATCAGACTAATATTATTCAAAAAAGTCAACTTGAGCCTATACAGAGGTTTTGTAACTAAAACTTTCAAAGAGGTTGCTTGCTTCTGGAAAACTGGTTTCCCCACTCCTCACATCTAGGCAAGGCAGTTCTAATTGCATTCCTAAAGAGTGCTTTCCTCTTATCATATTAATGATTATGCAAAAACTCTAGTCAGTGCTTCTCCCTGGCATTTGCTGCAGGGTATTCAGAAAAACTCACTTAAAACCAGAAACCCGGAAATACACCGGGATAAGCTAGAATTCGGAAGACGAAGCCCGATTTGTGTGGGTGGTACTTCCAAAGATCTCGAATGGGCTTCAGTATAAGTCTAGCTGGTGTGTGAACACACACACTGAAGCTATCCCCACAATTATTGGGAAGCAGGCTAAGGGAGCCTAGCCCGCTTTCTACCAATCGTGGGAACCACCAGGCTCACGGGTGAGCCCGGTAGTTCCCAGGCAGCTAGCCTGCCTAATTCACCCTCCCCTTAAATGAGGTTAACGGAGCAAGCACTCCATTAACTTCATTTTATTGCTCGTGTGCTGCCGCGGTGCATGGTGACACACAAATAGACCCCCAACTTGGAGGTCCCCCCAGAATGCCCCATGCACTAGCATGGGGCATCCTGGGACTTCCGGGGGCTAGGCGGCCCCCAATCCCAGCAGCCCCCACCGGCTCTGTGACACAGCTAGTAGTCATGTGGGCGGCCAGTCTGGCTGCCCAGGGGTCTGGGCATGATCGTCTGTGGGGAGAAAGGATTAAGCCCGCTCACCCTGAAGACCTCAGTGAGGCACTTCACAGTAATCGTGTGAAGCGCCTCACTCTCTTTCAGAGGAGATTCACAGTAACAGCCCTGTGTGGAAACCCTCTAGGTGCTTCTGGAGCATGAGAAGCACTTAGAAGTCTTAGCCATGTAGTCCCATAGAACGCACACAGGAGGACTGGGCAAGTTGCAAGCAGACAGCCAGAGCATCCTCACAGAATTTGTTTACACATTTGCTTCGTTAGTCAGAATGCCTAACCGTCCCGGTCAACTTAAAGGCACAATTGACTAATAAGTTCTGAAAGCCCTTTGAAATCAATGGAAGCAATGAGATTGCTAATAAATCCCACCCACTGAAATTAGGATTACTTAAAGAATCATGGAAATGAAGAACTGGAAGGGGCCTTGGAGGTCATTTAGGGCAATCCCTTGAGCAGTACAGGAGAGACATAGTTGTCTTTTGAACAGACATACTGGCCGGGCATGTAGGGATAATAGAGCATGAGGGGATGTCCCTGGACTGTGGGGTATGGAGGGCCACCAAGGCTCACCCTTGCCCACCTAGGGCACCCCCTTGTCTGCCCTTTCTATTACCCCTTCCCTGCCTCAGGGAGGGAGGGAGAAAAAGAGAGCACCCAGCAGGTAAGCAAAGTGCAAAGTGCTTTGCTGACTGCAGAGAGTGAGGGGCCTTGGCATTCAGAGAGGAGAGCTGGTCTTGTGGTAGCAAGCATGACTTGACCGCTTAGCTAAGCAGGGTCTGCCCTGGTTGCATATAAATGGGGGACTAGAAGTGTGAGCACTGTAAGATATTCCCCTCTGGGGATGGAGCTGCTCTGAGAAGAGCAGAAGGTTCCAAGTTCTGTCCCTGGCTTCCCCAAGATAGAGCTGAGAGAGATTCCTGCCTGCAACCTTGGAGAAGCCGTTGCCAGTCTGTGAAGACAATACTGAGCTAGATGGACCAATAGTCTGACTCAGTATATGGCAGCTTCCTATGTTCCTATGTTCTGACACAGCAGGAAGGAGCACAGCCAACACAGGATAGCACGTTTGGCCTCGATGGCCTCAGAAGCTTATACTGGGGCCACCCAAAAACCTTGCTAGGCCCCTGATACCAACTGACATTCAGATTAGCACTGCACTGCTACAAACTAGGGTAGTGGTGTGGTGGGGTATAAATATTTTAAATAAACGAACAGGGGCTGACATCCAGATTAACACTGCACTGATGAAAGGGGAGGGGCAATTTTCAACAACCTCCCCTTCACTCTGAAGCCTACGATGTGCCCAAAAATATGTTCTTGAGGGTCATGCAGCAGATTTTTGAGATTGCCAAAAATCACCCTTCCCTCCACCAGTGTTCCTTCTAAGGTGCATCCTTCTTGATGTCTGCTCAGTTAATTTCAGATCCCATTCAGGCTGAATCAAGAATCAAGGCACCACTCTGAATGCATGTGCGCACACACTGCTTTGATACTGCCGCCCAGAACAAAACTTATTCCATACTCTGGTTTCTCTTCAGATTGTATACATCTTTCCTATAAATTTATTCCACACAGAGACGGAAAAAAATGAGAGAGAACACTGCCCGCCACGCATAGCAGCACATCATTAGTCTGTATGTCAGCCAATGTTGCACCAGCATAGTTTGGGTCTGGATGTCAGGCTCTGAACTTTGAGCTGTTAGATGTGCACTTCTACAAATATATTCATACAGCTCTCTACCGCTACTGCTGCTACTTTTACCATTTCTATACCACTTTTCAGCTACAATCTATCAACTATAATCTAATCTAACTACCTCTATCTACATGCACACTCACACACTTTTACATCTATATAGTCACTCCAATAACTTTGCCTCTTTGAATATTTACTATACCCCCATTTTTGTGCATCTGTTTTCTGGGGGAAATGCTGAATGAGGCTGTAGCAAAATGGATAATGCAGGCCTAATGCTTCCACAGGCTAATAGGAAAGCAGCAATGAATCTAGCATTGCAGATTGAAGTACATGCCTTTCATATTATTACCCGAGCCTTGTCTCTACGATGAGATGATTGCATAACCTTAATACAATAAATCTTGCATGATGTGAATTGTGCAGCTGTAACCACAATCAGTTTTTACTAAGGTGGCATTTCTGTCATCTTGTTAAACACAAACATTATATATGCACAAGTCATAATTTTATAACCGTTACTTTTGGCAAAGAGACAGCTTTGTCAGTCAGACAAAGCAGTTTAGCACAAATCAGCTATACAAGTACTTAAGGAGCTGGTTGTATTGTCAGCATTTGCTCTGGAAAATACTGCCTTGCGGATTTCCATATTTGCATATATAACTTCCGAGAGATGGGAAACTACAGGGCCTCTTTTTCCTAGTGCCCAGCACATCCCTGGTTTTGTTACAAATATAGATGCTGCGAACCAGATTTTTGAGCACCAAAAACAGCGATCAGCACCAAAAACAGGGAAAGCTTTGCAGATAAACTGTTGCTCTTCATTAAGCACTACAACTGTCCCCAGTTTGCTAAACATTCCAGGTTGGAGTTTCCGACATGATGGAAATGGACCCCACTTTGAAACATGTTTTATTTCCATGAAGCTGTGCAAGGCACACACTGATTAAAGTCCCATGTTTATCAAGATATAGGATCTTGATATCCTCGATGAGGCTGAATAGCCACATGACATAGCTGCAACTAAAGACAAAGAATTAATCTGTTTTTAATCCATTGCAGAAATAAACAAAGTTCCTGATCCAACAAAAGAGAGTCAGATCAGTGTTCAACTGGAACACATCTAATGCAAATAGGAACAAACATCCTCACTCTAGTCCATTAGCTGCCAGCAACAAAGCAACGCATTTGCTAACCCAAATAAAAGGCATATATACCTCTATTGCATAAACCCTTGACAATAGATTCAATGGGTGGTTCACATGACCACTTGAAAGTACTTTCAAAGTAGGTACGAAAGAAACTGGAGGTGCTGGGGAGCATGTGCTCCTAATGGGCGTGACATCTGAACCTAACCACCGCCATTTTCCACCTTAGATTTTACCAACTTTCTGCAACCACTTGAAAGCAGAAGTTAAAGGTGGCTTGAAGTCAGTGAAATCTAAGGTGGAAGTGGGTAACCGGGATCAGGAACTGGAGGTGGGCATGTTCAGATGTCATACTCGTTGGGAGTGTATGCTTCCCAGCACCTCCAGTTCCTTTCATACCTTTGTAAGTACTTACAAGCCATTGTATGAACCTGTGCAATATTAACATCATGGGTTTGCTGATATTAAAGACCCAAAGGTTGTTCTCACGACCATAACAGAGGTGGGGAGGGCGGGGAAGGGGGAAGGCAGGGTTGAACCTACCTTCCCCCCCAGACAAGCAAGGAGCTTCTCTTTAGCGCACCAGCGAAACTTACGTATGTAGTATACCGCTCTGAGCTCCTTGGAGGGAGATCGGCATATAAAATGTAAAAAAGAAGAAGATCTGTGCTGCTCCTGGCAGCACGGATAAGTGGAAGCTGGGAAAATTAGTCAATCCCTGTTATCACAATTGAAATTACAAAGAGTTTTGCCATTGATTTTGCTCAGAGTGGGACTGGGACCATAATCAATAACGTTATAAATAAGAAGACTATTTCAAAAGTCTCAGCTAAATAAACACATCACCAGGTAGTGCTGAAACATGAACATGAGCTATGCTGGAAAGAGACCCTTTCTAGATACATTCTGAAAAATTCAACATGGCCCTGAGATTTCCCTGTGAGCAAGTTGATGAGTCACTTTTCAGGAAACTGCTAGCATTCTTCAGGGGAAGGTCTCACACCAATTATTTCTTCAAACCCAGTGAACGAACATATTTACAGTAATCCCTCGACCTACGAACTACTCAACTTACGTTGTTTTCGAGTTACGAGCGACAAAAAAGACCGGAAGTAGTTGCCGGTTTAGATTCAGCTTACTCGACCTACGAATTTTTAGATGCGGCTTCCTCGAATTACGAATGTTTTCAGACTTCCGTGGTGCGCTCCTTGACTTACTAAAATTTCGACCTCCGAACGTGCGTTCGGAATGGATTATTTACGTAAGTCGAGGGACCACTGTACTTTACTCCTTTCCTATCCCACAGGCCATTAGAAATTAATACATCACTTCCAAATTAACAGCTTCAAAATTAACTTCCTTATTAGCTGCTAAAAATGAAAGTGAAACTAAACCTAATTCTCAAGGCCCTGACTGGCCAAGAGGACTAAAGAAAATTTGATCGTAGTAGCATTCTGTTGAAAAACAAAGAATTTTGCTAGGAAGGGTAGTGGGAGATCCAAGGAAGACACCCTGCATCATACATCCAGTGCAGTCATGAGAGTCAAGGCAGCAGTCTTTAGTCTATGAATTAAATTTGTGTTTGCTGACTGCAAAATTACCACATTGCCTGTTTCGTTGACTCCTTTGTGTCTCTGTAGTATCAACAAAAGTACCTTTTATGTTAAATGTCATGGACTGGAGTAATATTGCAAGCCCAAGAATGTCCATGTGTCTAGACATTCATATAGTGTTACTGGTCTAAGGAGCTGGAAATACGTTAATTCCCAGAGAGTTGGGGACCATGGACCTTCCCTAAAGTATAGGCTATCTCTCCCTACCTTGGGAAGAGAAACAGTCTATATGGAACTAAAGGCAGTGAAATAACTCTGCAGTAGAGTCCAGAGGAGAACTTTGCAAGAGAGTACAAATCAGAGGAGGAATTTTTAATTCCACATTTGTAATTGCACAAAACCCTGTGTAAAAGGGGGACTTTTCCTGTGGGGAAATGTTCATGACAGGCACAAAATAAGCAAACGCCTGTAGTTGTTGGCTTGGAACTGTGCTGCCCAACTTAGGCCCTCTAGCTGTTGTTTGACTATAACTCCCATCATTCCTGACTATTTAACACTGTGGCTGAGGATGATGGGAGCTGTAGTCCAACAACTTGTGTGACAAAATTGGACATCCTGCACTTAAAAGGACTATAGCAGGGCTGTTCAACAGGGCTGTTCCTCCTACAGATGTTGACCCCCAAGTCCCATAATTCCTGATGCTTGTGCATTTAGGATGGGGATGGGGATTATGGAAGTTGTCGTCTAAAAACAGCTGGAGGGCCACAGTTGAGCAGCCCTGGACTATAGAAATGTCATTTGGAAGGTTTGTATTCAAGTGGTGAGTAGTTGTGGAAAAAGGAGTCGGGAGGCAGAGGAATGGCAAGATTTTGAAAACCAAACTATGTTCCTTTCTTATCTGTGCTAATCAGTGGAGACAGCCACTCCAGTGTGATGGAGAATGTGGTTTGGCAAGGGATGATGAAAGAAAAGATTCCTCTACAATAATAAAAAAATACTTAGCATTAGTGTGGCAAACCATCCAGTATTGGCCTAGAATCTCCAGATATCTGCAATCATCTCCAGATCACTATTGGAAAGCAACCTTGGAGTTTTTAATGGTTTGATATTGTGAACAGTATGGGGGCGGGGGATACTGTGGGGAGATAGCCAGAAATGGTTTCAGTCAGAGTCAGCACCCCACTTAGCATTAGTATAGTGCTCTATACTCTGCGTTAACACTTCACATCCAATCTCAGTAATCCCAACCACAGCCCTGAAAAGTAGGGAGCTGATGTTGAGAGAAGGCCTTGCCCAAGGTCACCAACTGACTTCAAGCAGAGATCATCCTTTAAGTGAGGTTCACAGAACAGTCTCTAAGCTACTGTGCTACACTGATTCAATAGTGGTTAGAGCATTGGACTAGGACTGGGAAGACATCCCTATTCAACCATGAAACTAACTGGTTGGGCATCACTTATCTCTCAGCCCAACCTACATCACAGGATTGTTGTGAGGATAAACATAACCATGTATGCTGCTCTGAGCTCCTTGGAGGAAGCTCTGAGCTCCTTGGAGGAACCGCCCTGAGCCATCTTTGGAAGGGCGGTATATAAATCAAATCAAATCAATCAATCAATCAATAAAATTAAATTAAGTAACACGGGGCGGGGGGAATGTAATTTCAGCCTAATAGCCTCCAGTTTATCATGTTCCCTGCTCTGTTAAATGATATCTAGTGATAACGTGCTTTATTGACTAACCTGTGCTATGTATTTTAGAGCCTCATAAGCCTGGGATACTTGCAGACTAGGGATATGCACAAAATGTATCTTGCATTCTGTTTCAAGCTCAAAACAAAACACAAAAGGGTCAAATTGTTTCATTGAAAGTGATTGAACCAGCAGTTTTGACTAAACAACACAAAACATCTCGAGTGTTTCGGCCATATAGAACAATGGGGAAACTCAAAACACACCATTGTTCCCCATGGGTAGCTCCTGGGGACATCAAAGTGGGTTAGGTGGTAGGGCATGATGGGTGCTACACCACTCAATTTACAAAAGAAATGGGAAAACGGGACGATTTTAAACAAATTTTTAACCTTTCCCCCAAACCCTCATAGGATCCCACCTTGATGTCTCTAGGAGCTACCTATGGGGAATAATGGGGTGTTTCGAGTTTCCCCATAGTTTCCTATTTCCAGGAAAAGCTGCACTCACAGAATGCACACACAAGTTTGGATGAGAAGCTGGATGAGAGATAACAAGCTGAGGCTGAATCCAGATAAGACGGAGGTACTTATTGTGTGGGGTAGGAACTCGGGAGATGATTTTGATCTGCCAGTTCTGGATGGGGTCACAGTTCTCCAGATGGAATAGGTATGCAGTCTGGGAGTGCTTCTGGACACAGACCTCTTCCTGGTGTCCCAGGTTGAGGCAGTGGCCAGAGGTGCCTTCTATCAGCTTTGGCTGATACGCCAGCTGCATCCATTACTGGAGATAAATGACCACAGAATATGAACATGAGCAGTACATCTGCTGGTCACCTCTAGACTTGACTACTGCAATGCGCTCTGTGTGGGGCTGCCTTTGTACAAATTCCGGAAACTGCAGTTTGTCCAGAAAGCAGCAGCCAGGTTGGTCTCTTGATCATCTCGGAGAGACCATATCACTCCTATCTTAAAAGATCTATACTGCTTGCCGATAAGTTTCTGGGCAAAATATACGGTCTTAGTTATAACCTATAAAGCCCTAAATGGCTTGGGCCCTGGGTAGGGGCATAGCTAGGGGAGAGGGGCCCGTGTTCACCCCTCTCTCCAGCGGCCCCTCAGAGTGAGGGAGATAATGAAGAAGGGAGGGAGGGGTAGAGCTGAGGGGCCCTCAGGAGCGGGGGGTCTGGAAGCCATCTGCTCAATTACAGCTACACCCCTGGCCCTGGGTATTTAAGAGAACGTCTTCTTCGCTATGAACCACACCACCTATTGAGATCATCAGGAAAGGTTTGTCTGTAGTTGCCACCAGCTCGTCTCTCGCACACAATTATGACTCCTTACATTACTTCCAAGAGTTGCCACAGCAGCCACAGCAGTGCCCTTACTTAGCAGCAAGCACTTCATCCACATTTTGACTGAGTACACCTTGCAATGCCGATTGCAGAACAGACCATAGCAGTGACTGAAGCGCAAGTTAGTCTCATGGAGCTTATCACAGCAATCACCAAAAAATATTACAGAGAGAGCTGCACAAAATCAAACCTTCCTTCCTCCTCTCCTGATAGGCACGTGATAAGGGCTTGCTCTGTCTCCCAATCCCTTTCAATACATTTTGAAATTCCCTCCTTTTGTGTTCCTCCTCCCTCCCCCCAGCCAATAGGGGCACTGTTGCCCATTACAACACTTGATTTGTATAACAAGCCAATCAAGAAGCAAGGATATCGCAAGCCAATGGGAAGCCAGTGCCAGAATCATTTCCCCAACCAGCAAGGGAAAATCAGGCCTCCAAAATGCTGCTCGAAACATCAAAACATTTTGAGCTCAGAACAAGCCATTTATTTATAGGGTATTCTTACATACAGTTTCTATAATAGATCTTCATGCGACTCCACCTCCACCCCACCTCAAGCTGAGTATTCATCCAGTAGAGCTTGTAAAAATTGCATGCATGTTGGTAGGAGCGGGGCCAGAAAGCACAATCTGCCCCCCATGTATTCCTTGTATATGACATCTTATATGAACAGATCTCTTATCTTTCAGAAAGCTAAGGATAAAAGCAAGGACACTTGGATGATTCTTACTTGCCGGCTGGTCTACAGAGTATTAGCTCATGGTTCCTAGATATCCATAATGTTCATAGAGCTAGAATGCACCAAATTATCTTCTAATCACACCCCAGCAAGTCAGAACTATCAACACCACACCAATGTAAAGCAAGATCAGTGAAGAAAGTGGTCTGCAGAATAAATGGTAGGCCTGTGCAAATTTGGATTTTATCCGCAATAGCTCAAAATCGGTTAAAAATCTGTAAAATCTGAATCCGAGAGTGTGGTTTTTTTAAAACAGATTGGTAAAGACAGAATTAATTCCAAAATATAGAAATTCTTTTCTGAAATAATTTGGAATTTCAGAATTAGCATATCACTCCTTTTTCAATTTTTAGGTCCCGCCCCCCCGCAAATCCCCCCAAAATCAGAGGAGTTACCTATAGCCTTGACAAAAATAACACAGAGTCCTGCCAATGTGTTTCAGATTTCATAACTTAATGTGTGCCAGATTTCATAACTGTATGCCCATCCTTTCAGGAGATATTGGTGTGTGTGTGTGTGTGTGTGTGTGTGTGTGTGTGTGTGTGTGCAAAAGGGACATGCTGTTACTCATTTTCATGACAGCAAAGGCAGATTCCTCCACATGGGGATGGAATGATGATCCAAGAAGGGGCTTCAGATCCAGAACTTTTTGTAAAGTTCTGGCATGAAACAAGCCAGATTTCACCATTTTAAGCCATTTTAAAAGAAAAATTTAAAAAAATCACCAAAAACCCAAAGATTATCCTATAGTTTAAAAAAATAGAAATACACTGAATCCTGACAATGTGGACTTTATGTGTGCCAGATTTCATAACTATGTCCATCCATTCCAGAAATATAAAATGGCATGCTGTTACCCCCTTTCATGAAGGCAAAGATTCCTCTACATGCTAGTGGAATGATAGTCCTTGGAGGGTCTTCGTTTTCAGAATGTTTTGTAAAGTTCTGGCTTGGGTGGGGGTGGGAACCAGATCTCACCATTTTTAGCCATTTTTAAAAAATCAAAAACCCACCAAAAATCAAGAGATTGACCAAGCCCCTTCAAATTCACTAAAGAAGTTTTTGAACCTCAAGCCACTGTGATTCCCGCCCCCCCCCCAATACTAGCTTGTAAGGCAGACCTCCATGCCTGATGGAATCCTCTTCAACATAGGAAGCTGCCATATACTGAGTCAGACCATTGGTCCATCTAGCTCAGTATTGTCTACACTGACTGGCAACGGCTTCCAGGGTTTCAAGCAGGAGTCTTTCCCAGCCCCACCTGGAGATGCTGGGGATCAAACCTGGAACTTCTCCATGCAAGGCAGATGCTCTTCCACTGAACTACAGCCCTGCCCCCAACCAATTGACAGCTTTATGGCTTAAGCCGGTTTGCATGGGCAGCAGTCACCCAGTAAGGAAAGTGTCAGGCTAAGTCTGGTGGCCAGCAATTATTCCTAATGCTCTGCTTGTCTCTTTTGAGCACTGAAATACTGGCAGGCCCTGAAGAACATTCTTTGCACATATTTTGGTGGGGAGAGAGCACCCTGTTTTTAATAACAGTTTGTAAAAAAAAAAGAATGTATAGCCCCTATAAACTGTTAAACTTCACTTTATTGACCATAAATCTGTGTTTTGCTCAATGCAAAAGTTTTTCATCTTCCACAGGGAAAAAATGCTGAAACAGCTACAAACACCCAAAGCAAAGAAGTTTTCTCTCCCAGACAATTTATATGGAAGTTATTGAATTTCTTCCTTAAAAGCACAGTTACTGCCTTGCACTCCTCCTAGGTGAGAATCAACCTTGCCGATCAGGATCAAGTTCTGCACCGACCACTTTCTAAGAGGAGTGAACAGAGAAAGTAAAGATGAGTGTATTTCGTTTTGAGCAAGGGTAATGGGAAGAGAGAATGGATATCTTGAGAGACTGATAAGGATGGAAGTATCGATTGAATCCAAGGCTCACATTTTCATACTTGAAATATAATTCTGCATAATACCAAGAAGGGCTAAACCGGGGGGTTCACTGCAAAGAAGGATTCACTGCAAAATGGTTGAAGCACTTGGCTTAGATACATGGAGTCAGGACTTCAGATGAATTGATATTCTAAGCTTTCTTGGGCAGTGCTGAAGCTGTATCTAGACAGCCACCACTCAAGATGTGGGACTCAGAGTGTTTCTCAACTCTTGATTGGCTGGAAGTGGACATATAACCAATCCTCACCCCATAGAACAGATGGTGAGGAGAGGATACATTTTGGTTGAGGATGATGGGAGAAGGAGAGCTGGTCTTGTGGTAGCAAGCATGACTTGTCTGCTTTGCTAAGCAGACCACCCTCGTTGCACATGAATGGGAGACTGCATGTGTGAGCACTGTAAGATATTCCCCTTGAGGGGATAGAGCCACTCTGGGAAGACCATCTGCATGCTTGCATGCAGAAGGTTCCAAGTTCCCTCTCTGGCATCTTCCAAGGTAGTGCTGACAGAGATTCCTGCCTGCAACCTCGGAGAAGCCACTCCCACTCTGTGTAGACAATACTGAGCTAGATGGACAATGGTCTGACTCAGTATATGGCAGCTTCCTATGTTCCTAGTTCAACAATAGCTGTAGAGCCAAGGTTGCCTACCCCTTCTGTAGAGCTTCCTAGGAGGCTGTTCACACAACCGAAACCTACCCAGGTTTGGGAGCTGTGCACATTCCCAATTTTTGGTTGTGTGGAAGCAAACATCTAGATAGGAGGAGGGAGAGATGACTGTGTGGGAAACAGGTGCTGGGTAGGACAGCACTGTCCTACCCAGCTTTCATACCCAGCACTTGACCAAAGTAGGAGGAAAAGCTGCCTTACCCAACTTCTGTCTCCCACCCAATCACTTCTCCCTTCTCCTACCTAGTTGTTTGCTTCCACGCAACTGAACATTGGGAGTGCTCACAGCTTCCAAAACTGGGTAGGACACTTGTCCTACCCAGTTTTCAGCTGTGTGATTAGCTTCTAGCTCATTTTCTTTCATAATTTAGCATTAAGACTTGAGTGATGGGAATTGGATGAGGTGATATTTTATTTATTTTTCACATTCATTTGCTACTGTTTTCCTAAAAGCACCCACCTTAGGTCTTTACATCTGGATCATGTAAAAAATCTCAAAATTGGGTATGTTAGTGTGGAAGGCAATTCAATTAGCAAAATATTAAAATTGTATGGTAGGGATGTGCACAAATCAAAATGTTAAACCTATTCACACAACACAAGTTGCCTGGGCTACCCAGAGTGATCGTGCACATGATCTCCTATCAAGGTAGAACAAACATTTGGTATCTGCCTTGGTGAAGACCAAGGTAAAGACCTGGGTACTGGAGCTGGGCTACCCAAGTCTGGAGCAGCTGAGACCAGAGGGCTCCTTGTGCTCCAGATGACACGAGCTGCAGCTTTGTTGTACCTTGATAGGAGATCATGTGCATGATTACCCTGGGTAGCTGGGCTCCTGACCAGCCTGCTACCATTTTAGGTAGTGAGACGTGGGGAAGGACCAGCCCTCACCGGCACAAGGGTAACTAGTCGTGTGAACAACTTTTGTGTCTGAATAGGGTGTATACATTAAAATCATGAGTATGCTTTCATCTGTAGGATCATGACCAGCAAGCATAAGTTCATCTTGGTGCACATCTGCTCCCAAGATAACAGTTCAGCCAGATGCAGAAATTCTATTAATGCGGAGGCAAGAGGAACCAATTAACACGATCAGGAGCATAAGGAAAGGAGAGACAGCCATGCAAAGGAAGACAGTGACAAAGGCAGACAGGAAGATGGAAAAGGAATAGTAGGGTGAAGCTGCTGTAACATGAGCCCTTATGTAAAGCAAGCAGACAAAAAGGCAGACTGTCCATAATTCTTAAGTGCAAATGGAGTGGCTTGGCCAATTAAAGTTCTAGACTGTAAGCCAATCAAAGCCCAAGGAAGGTCAGTTTTCTCTCCCTTTCCAGAATGTGTTGACTGTGTCTACTTGGTAACAAAAAATGACTGTTAGGAGTTATCACTTCATATGAACAAGGTTGTGGAGCAACTTTTC
Organism: Hemicordylus capensis; assembly: GCF_027244095.1. Taxonomy (NCBI): domain Eukaryota; kingdom Metazoa; phylum Chordata; class Lepidosauria; order Squamata; family Cordylidae; genus Hemicordylus; species Hemicordylus capensis. The sequence continues at coordinate 37,670,848 of NC_069660.1, read as the reverse complement.
TACATACCTGTGTTCTTTGTCCCCAACATGCACCAAAATGCACTGTCATTCTTCTTGAAACCTGCATCATAATTCTGGTTTTCCTTAATTTTTTCCTAAATGCATCCAAATATTCTTTTTTCTTTTTCTGAGCCATATTTACTACATTTGGAAATAGCCCTCACTTTCCTGAAGAACAATCTCTCAGCTGGAGATTTTCCATATGTAACCCCTCCCATTACTACCAGTATAATTATTGTTAGCTTACAGTGTAGATTAACACTAGAGGCTCCCAGAATTTGGCAATGAAAAGGTGTAAAGTTCTACCCTCCCCTTTCTTAATAGGTAGTGGAGCATTCTCAGACAGTCCTTAGAATCTTCTGGAGGTCCCAGCCCAGCAAGAAGCAGAGAGATCCTGAAATGAGAGGGAGAAAAGGAGATTTGAAAACCCTCTGTAATTATGAACTTGTTTCTTTATTGCAGTTCCTCTTCAAACAAGTTGTATGCCAGTCTGAGACTCTGGACAAGCCCAATCAGCTCATCAAATGCCTGTTTTCTTCGTTTCAGCTGCACACCAAGACCTCTCGTAAGAGTTGTATGAATGGTGCAAAAGTGCTTTTGGGACAATTTTTTTTTTAAAGAAAGAGACTGGGAGTTTGTGTTTGTTATGGTTTTCTTTATCAAGCCACATGCTACTTTGTAAAAGAGAAGCTATCATAAAATAGCCTTATTATATCATTGTATTATGTTTTATGATCTGTACCATTTGTAAACAGGTATTTGAAATTTATCTTTATGTGTGCTTAACACATTCATGTACTTACACAAGCAACCATATACATATACATATATACATATACATAGAAATTTTACATGCTTATAAATCCCTTGAGTCTGACATTAGAATTTTTCATTCTTACAGTCACTGGTAGAAATGCATTGAAGTTCAGAATCCTCCAATATGGATCTGTCCCTGAATCTGTAGCTCTCATGAAAGCCTTTTTGACTATCCTGGCCCCATTTCCCACAAGGCTATTTGACTGCAAATAATTTGGAGGATTCCACTTCCCCTCACTCGCACACCCCTTTTGTTAACATGAGAAACCCTACCCCACTCACTTCATTTGTGAACACATCTACAAATATGGTTGTCTCCATCATATCTAATTTGGCCCTCAGATTGATTCAACTATTTTTATTTACGCTATTTAGATCCCTCCTTTCTCTGTAAAACAAAAACAAACAAACCAACAAACCAGGCACCAGGTAGCTTACTATCTAAACAATAAAACATCATATGCAATACCAGTACAACAACATACTGTAAAAGCAGCAATCTAACATAAATAAAAAGTTAGAGTCAATTTTTGTAGGAATCTCTCTTATGCCAAGTCAGACCATTGGTCTATCTAACTCAAGATTGCCAGTACTGACTGGTAGCTGCTCACAACTCTCATAATCCCTGGCTATTGGCCAGTGTGGCTGGGGATTATGGGAGTTGTAGTCCAAAAACAGCTGGGGGCCTAAGTTGAGCAGGCCTGGTCTACACTGACTGGCACTGGCTCTCCAAAATGCAGACAGAAGTCTTTGCCAGCCCTACCTAGATATGTCATGAATTAAACCCGGGATCTTCCTCATGCAATATTCCTTAAAGGGACAACTTAATTCCTCCAGCAGAGATGGCCAACATTTTGGGCAGATTTGCCACAAGTCAAGTACAGTGTATGAAAAACTGCTTGTGCCACTCTAGAATGCACATCTGTACAATGGAGTCCCTCATTCCATGACTTGGAGTGGTTTTGCCTCTTTTTGCTGGGGATCAGGTAGCAGTTCAGCTCAGATTATGCAAGCAGAAATATAAGCTTGGCCCTTAGCCATAAGACCCCTGGTACCTCTTGTCTATATTTAGGTATGCCAAATTAACTGTCTACTGTAATATGCATACTGCAGGTTAGCCATCCATATGCTGGCTGAAGCATGGCTTGTTCTTCTTGTAAACTTGGAAAATGAAGTACATCTGCCCTGCATACAGATGATCCCAGGTTCTGTCCTCAGCATCTCCAGGTAGGGCTGAGAAAGACCCTTTCCTGAGACATTGGGAAGCTGCTGCCAGTCAGAGTAGACATGGATCGATGGTATAACGCAATAAAAGGCAACTTCCTAGGTACTTATATCTCCTCAGAAAACCAGACACAGGGTGGGTCCTCATGATTCCCGTTAAAGAACCTAGAAATGGAAGATTCCTGAAATTTTTATCTAAGGCGTCTGATCTCTGTTAAATGTTGGGTTGGTACAGGACCAACTCAACATCATGCATCTGGAAACTGGAAATGCACACCTTAGGAATCTCCCATTTTCTGGTTAGCTGGCATCACAGAGATCGTGAGAATTCAGTGGAGCAGATTTCACAATTTGAATAAGAGGAACAAGAAAATGTGATGAAGAGTCTCCATCCATGATGTATGATCCTGTATGAGTTCCTAAACATCTTAAAAACTGTCTGGATCCCAGATGAGTTCCCACCTCTTCAATCCTATGACAAGCTGTTTTAATTGATAGGCAACTGCCCTCGTTTCAGGGGCTAAATGTAAAACTCTCCTCTGCCTCTCTTGTCAAACGTTAAAAGCTTTTCACATCTGTGGTATTTCCCCCCGCCTCCGTCTGCAGGCACCAGTGACAAATACTACATCTCGCTTTGAGTAACTGTATATTGAGTGGCTGGCACAGACAGAATAAGGTACCTGTAATTTATCTCCGGGAGTTTGGGTTGGATGACAATGCTGGGAACAAAAAGGGGCTTGGAGCTGTCACCTGATTACTGATTCTAAGATTTCTCCTCAGAGAGTGAGGAGAAGTGAGTTAGGTTGAAGGGTACAAAAAGCAAATCAATAAACAGGTTAGTGTTTGCATCATTATTAACACTTGGGCTGTCAACACACCCATTGAAACTATCGCTCAAGGCAGCTTCAGATTTAATGGTCACTGCAAAAGATTTACTGTAAATGTTAGCTAAACCTAAGCCAGGGAATGGGGTGGGTGGGTGGGTGAGGGGTACTCATTTGACAGATAACAGATTTCAGCAGCATACATGAGACCTTTAATTTGTGTGCATATAAAATTAAGTGATCTCCTCTTGGAGGCTAGTATTTCCTTGTGGAGGAGTTAAATTCAGTACTCTTTTTGTCTGCCTCTTCTCTCTGGCCCCTGCTAAATCCATCTTCGTAGCCAATCAGAAGAAGGACAGATATGCTCCCTGTGCACATCAGTTCCCTGCAGTTTACATTCCTCAATCCTAAAAGGCCTCCCTTGCCTGTTCATCAGGGACAACTCCCCCATGAGGCAAAGTAAGAAAGCAGCCACAGGCAGTGAGTGAGCCATGGGGTGGCATCAGCACTGGCTCCAGGTAAAGGGCAGGGTCCTTTCACCTCAAGCAGTGAAGTAACAAGCTGGTCCTGCTGTCCATACTGCAGGATGTGGCACGTGAAAGGCCAGCAAGGCACAGCATGAATAAGTTCAGAGGCCCTTTTACAGACTTCCGAACCAGTTCAAAAGTTGGACAGTTCGAAGGTAGGGGGGTGGCTTCCAGGGTGCTCTTGCCACCCACCCTGGAGGTACCCCCAGAAGTACCCTGTACATGTGCTTGCATGCAATGTGGGTGCTTCCGGGAGTACTTCTGGTCCAACATGCACCTGGGTAGCAAGAAGGTACACTTGTCTTTCAACCAGTTAGCAATCCACACATTTACTTGTCCCCTTATCCCATGACCGCTAAGTTTCCTCAGGAGTCTTTGATGAGGAACTTTGTCAAACACTTTTTGGAAGTCCAGGTATACTATATCAACTGGATCACCTTGATCCACACACTTGTTGAAACTCTCAAAGAACTCCAAAAGGTTTGTGAGGCAAGATTTACCTTTGTGGAAGCCATGCTGGCTCACTCCCAGCAGGGCCTGTTCTTCTATGTGCTTTACAATTTTATCCTTGAGGATGGACAGTAGGAATGTGCAAGGAACTTGCAACTGCTGGTTCAAAGGTGAGGGAGGACTGGGGAGGGCTCTCCAACCTCCAAGGACCGGGGAGGGCTCTATACACACACCCCGCCATGTTTCACCCCCCTGGTGCTGTGTTAAAAAATGGTCCCATGGGGCAAGTGTAAGGTGAGGCACATTGGGACGAAAAACCCCAACTTCAAGTATACACTGATGGAATCTGAGCTGTCGCTGACTGACCAGGAGAGGGATCTTGGGGTCGTGGTGGACAGCTCGTTGAAAGTGTCGACTCAATGTGCGGCAGCTGTGAAAAAAGACCAATTCCATGCTAGGGATCATTAGGAAGGGGATTGAAAATAAAATGACTAACATTATAATGCCCTTATACAAAACTATGGTGCGACCTCACTTGGAGTACTGCATACAATTCTGGTCACCACATCTAAAAAGGACATTGTAGAACTGGAAAAGGTGCAGAAGAGGACAACCAAGATGATCAGGGTCCTAGAGTACCTTTCTTATGAGGCAAGACTACAACACCTGGGGCTTTTTAGTTTAGAAAAAAGACAACTGTGGGGAGACATGATAGAGGTCTATAAAATCATGCATGGTGTGGAGAAAATGGATAGAGAGAAATTCTTCTCCCTCTCCCGTAATAGAACCAGGGGTCATCCCATGAAATTGATTGCTGGGAAATCTAGGACCAACAAATGGAAGTACTTTTTCACACAATGCATAATTCACTTGTGGAATTCTCGGCCACAAGACAGCCACAAGACAGCCACAAAATATTGGAACAACAAACGGAAGTACTTTTTCACACAATGCATAATCCATTTGTGGAATTCTCGGCCACAAGACAGCCAACAACCTGGATGGCTTTAATAAGTTCATGGAGGAGAGGTCTATCAGTGGCTACTAGTCAGAGGGCTATGGGCCACCTCCAGCCTCAAAGGCAGGATGCCTCTGAGTACCAGTTGCAGGGGAATAACAGCAGGAGAGAGGGCATGTCCTCAACTCCTGCCTGTGGCTTCCAGCGGCATCTAGTGGGCCACTGTGCAAAACAGGATGCTGGACTAGATGGGCCTTGGGCCTGATCCAGGAGGGCTGTTCTTATGTTCTTATGCATATAGACTGCATGCATGAGCACTGTTTTGTTGATGTAAGCTGGCAGCAGATTGTTAGAACTGATTTCTACTCTTCTCTTTGAAGTCCAACTTATTTTATGATAAATGCATAGTTTGGCTGTGTGTGTATTTAGAGTTAAATAGTAGTCATGGGGGGAGGGATTAGGAGTGAGACAATCATTATGAGAGGAGAGCTGGTCTTGTGGTAGCAAGCATGACTTGTCCCCTTAGCTAAGCAGGGTCCACCCTGGTTGCATTTGAATGGGAGACTTGATGTGTGAGCACTGTAAGATATTCTTCTTAGGGGACGGAGCCACTCTGGGAAGAGCAGACGGTTCCAAGTTCCCTCCCTGGCATCTCCAAGACAGGGTTGAGAGAGATTCCTGCCTGCAACCTTGGAGAACCCACTGCCAGTCTGTGTAGACAATACTGAACTAGATGGACCAATGCTCTGACTCGGTATAAGGCAGCTTCCTATGTTCCTATGTTCCACGAGGTTAGCAATCCAGACTATTAGAGCAGCACAAAATGGAGCTGGCATTGTTTAGGTTTGCCACTTTTCTACCCTTCCATTTAATGAAATGCAACTTTTGCCAGGGTATGTGGTCCTACTTAGTAGATACTTAATTTAATGATAAGAGCCTTATTCTGATGTTCTGACTGGAGGCTTTACTCGAGTACAGCCTCCAGAAATGAGGCAGAAGTCCCACCCAGTGTGTCAATCACTCTTTCTTGCCAAGTAGGTCCATCACACTTACAGCCTTTATCAGAAGAGGTGGAGGCTGTAAGCATGATGAGGAGGGACACTATTGTGATTGGGAGGTTCCAGCGCCCAAGTCTCCCAATCATGTGCCCTCCATCATGCTTACGGCCTTCACTTCTTTATCATTAGTTTCATTATTCATTTGTTAAAATCACATTTATTGCATAGAGTATTTTGTTTTCATTGATCTCATTAATTTTTGTTTCCCATTTATTTCAGTGGGACCCAGCTACCTTTAAAACACTGGCCGACATATTGGGTAGCACCCCCTTGCAGTGTTTCCATGCCCCCTTGCTGCATGCTTGTAACACCTGTGCAATTGCTGGACATTTCACAAGCACAGTTGTGGGATGGTCCAGCCATTATTTCCAATGGCCAGCAGACCATTGTGCAACTGCCTTTATACAATTTCCAGAGAAGTGCTACAAGCATGCTGGAGCTCCTGCAGTTCTGGGAATGCCACAGGACATAGTCTATGGTCAATTCTTCCCAGGTGAGATATTTTTTTAAAAAAGTTGCACCTTTGGAAAACACAGGACATACAGCTGAGATCATGCGGCCACTTGCTAGACTAGTAACTCTACCGCTGTATCTGATTGGGAGCAAAGGAGTTTTGTGAAAGGTAAGGTAACCAAAGAAATGTTGTGCCCAGCTCTGGAAGAACAGGTCAGTACTCAGCAAAAAAAGTCTTGCAGAAACCATAAAGCAGAAAGAGGAATGCTGATCAGCAAGAGCTCCCAATCTTCCCATGTCAGGATACTAGGGCACAGCCTCCCTGGTAGCTTTCTTGTACAAGCTTTGTGCAGAGGAAGAATTCCCATGGGAATTGTATCCAATGCTTTTCTAATGCTCAGCTTCTTAAAAACCTGCACTTGCTAGAGAGCTGGTAGGGAAGTATAATGGGGATGGATGTTGTCTCCTATAAGCCTACTTCTTCTCACCTTCATTATACTGATTTATTGATGGATTGATTGAATTTATACCCCACCTTTCCTCCAAGAAGCTCGGGTTGATTTACAGGATTTCCAAACCCTTATTTATATTTGCAACCAACTTTTGAGGCAGGTCAGGCAGAGGGAGGGAGGGAGAAAGGGAGCACGCCTTTGGACATCACGCCAAACTGGAGGCGAACTCAACTCTGGTTCCCCACCCCCACCCCCATGATGTCCGAATTATTGGTTGGGTTCCTGGACCCAACCGCAGTTCTGATTTTGCCCCCAACAGAGGGTCCCTTCCCTCCTCCATTATGTCCAGGATTTCACCCCAAACCAGAGGTAAGGGAAGAAACTCCTTTACTGGCACTTCCATTGGCTGGCACGGGCTGTCCTTCCAGGGTTGGAGGAAATCAATGCAGCTAGTCCTGTCCCCTTTGCCAGCTCCCAGACTTCAGAATCTGATGGTCTGGGAGTGTGCGGGGGAGGGAGGGAGGCTAACCACAAGTCCAATGGACCCGTGGTTTGCCTTTGTGTCTGAAGGGGGCCTAAGTAACTAGCTACCCCAAAGTTTTTTGAACTGCCAAATGTTTCAGATAATGAACTTAGAACAACAAAATTTAAAAAACTGTGAGAAACTTTCACACACAACAAATTTCTTACTGATTAAGATTCCAGAAGAATCGAAAACAAAAAAATTAAAAATGTTATGCATGCATGCGCACGTGTATGCACACAGACACACACACAAAGCCTGTACCAGGAATGGTCAAACTAAGGCTCTAGTACATGGTGGCTGGGCGTAATGGGAGTTGCAGTCAGGTGTATTTTAATTTTCTACCAGATTCAAGTTGTTGGTTTCAGTATCAAAACATAGCATTTATGGATCCCAGTTGTTTCCTGTGGGCAATAAGAGATAACAGGATTTCCAAGTTGGTGCATCCGAGTCCCCCGATCATAATCTTGCACTCATTTAGTCAAGGCCAGTATAGGACCAAGGTCTGAAAGGCCTTACCCATTGGTTTGGAAGGAATGATGCCAAAACATCATTCCTTCCAGTGCTGTTTCCGGTAATGCAAAAGCTGTATATCTTTTGGTAAATGGTAGCCTTCTTCTAGACTTCCACCTTGAACCATACAGTATTGGCAATCCATCCCTGAGACTCTTTATCTAGGAACCTTTCTCTAAAAGAAGGCAGTTGTTCAAATGAGCTATCTATATAACAGTGCAGGGGGTGGGTTCTTGCCTTCAGGAAGTGATGTAAGAATGGATCTGGGTGAGAGAGTGCATGTTTGGAAAGGGTTATTGTATACTTTCTTCTGTTTATCATTGGAAGTGGGCAGGGGGAACCAATTCATAAAAGGAATCTTGTTCAATTAAGTGGTGTAACCTTAAATGTATTTATTTTGACATATGCATCCCACTCTTCCTCTGAGGAGTCCAGAGTGTTGTACATGGTTTCTGTTTGTCCTCACAACTGTCCTGTGAGGCAGGTTAGGCTGAGTGATCAGTGTCGGCCCAGAGTCACCCAGTGAGTTTCATGGCTGAACAGGGGTTTGAACTCAGGTCTCCCTAGTCCTAGTCCAACACTATAACCACTGCACCACACTGGCTCTCTCAGAGACCAGAAATGCGTCTCTGCTCTGATCCTGGTCAGCTTGGCTATTTGACATATTTATCTTATCCAGTGCTAACTGCCATTTTAGTTGTGTTCTTCTTGTATTCCCTCTGTAGTCTTTGTGCTACTCTCCAACACTTATTCACAAAGGCTTTTCCTAAACAGAAGTTGTTCTCTCCCTTGCTGCATGAGATGTTTGCTTGGTCTCCAAGGCTTGGCTAGGCTTTCTGCATAAGAGGCTATTAAAAAAAAAAGCAATATTGAAAATGTTGCATTTGGGTGGTTGTGTTTTGCTTTCAAAGGGGCTTATAGCCTCAAGCAGAGAGCCAGTGGATTGGTGTCGTCTCTGCAGACTTGCGCTTTAATAGCTCTTGAAGTGAACATACACTGGAATTCAGTGGGGTTTGCTTTCTTTCATTTGCAAGCGACTTACTTGGGGAGGGAGAGGGAATCACTTGCAAGCACTAATTGGTGACTGGAGATTTTTGTTTAATGTCCAAGAAAAGGGGGGGGTGGTGAGGGAAAACCCTGATGGGAATTGTTTTAAAGATCAAAACTTTGCAGCACACAGCATGGACATTAAAAAAAAATCCATACAATAGTAAGCCAAGGAGAGACTGAGGGAGATATTTGGACAAGGTGACCTCCTGGAGTGCACATTAGCTGTCTTATTGGCCAATAAAGTCGCTTGCTGCTTTACATATACATATTCCTCACATATTGAAGGCTAAGATTAGGTTGATTATCAGTGGGGGGATGTGCCAAACAATTACTTTCATTATTGAATATCCTATTAATTATTCAGCAGAGGAATCAATTATTCATATCTCATTTAAACGAAAGGGGGAAAATAACATGGGCACTTGACAGAAGTGTTTCCAGTGTCTTCTGATACTGTGGGGACTCTGTCACTACACTAGCACAGCCGAGGGGGAGAAAATGCCATCGTGTTGGGGTTTTGTTTTGTTTTTTGGTCAGGAACTGATCTTCCAGGTGCCTATTATTCATAGAAGCAAATGCAACCTGCAGGGTCAACGCCAAAAGACAACAATAAGATTCCTTCCAGAGAACGGCCCAATTACGTACTGCTGCTCTTTAATAGTTTATTATGCATCTGGTTAGCCTTCAAGCCCAGCAACTTGCAGGATCAGACAGGAACCCCAAACTTAAGTAAATAGGTGGTTGAAATATAAGCTGAACAACCACAGTATCATCTTTAGAAGGATGATGAGCATGACGCTGCTCAGTTGGTGTGTCAGCATTACTGAGACGGCTTTCAAAATTCGCAATTCATATCATCATTAGGTACAATGAGTTTGTTAGGTAGGTCAGCAATATTCCCATGTTACAGGTGAGGAAATAATAAGGTGGAGAGAGTGTGGCTTGCCCAGAGATGTGCAATAAATTCATATAGAGTTGGATCAGTCCCTCTTACCAAGTAACACTCCTCAGCTGTTTCCCTTCCTTATTTACTCTGATGTGTGCTGCTCTTACTTGCAGTTGGAAAGGGGCTAAAGTTGGAACTGAAATTTCTGCAAAATGAAATTTGAAAGCGATAGACACAGACAACTGTATTATGGTCAAAGACCAGCATCATAGCACACAGTAAACAGCACACAGCATACTGGCCCGCACACAGTATGGGGCAGAGGTTCCATGCATACAGATGTACAAGAAATCCTACCTCTGCCCTGTTTAACTCCGGTTTCCCACTATGTGCAAATGGGGCATTTGTCTTAAAAATCAGGTTGACATTCTGATAAAGGCAAAAACTTGGAAGGTGTGCACAGCATCAAAAGAAAAGAATGTGGTTTAACTCTCTATTACAGATCATTCTTCTGTCAGCATGCACTCAAAAATTAAACAAATGGTGAAGATACAAATACTATGGGAAGGCTAGAGTCTGGAAACATGTCTCAACTTGTCTAATAAAACCTTCATATTTTAGGCAGTGTGATCTAGCAGCAGCTGCTTTAAGCATGCAAGAAATACCAGGGAGCGATTTCCCTTTTGTTCAGAGCAAAATATGTCCCTGGAATACTTGCTATCTGGGAAAGATTCCTTCCATGCCAGGGTCTCTTGGGCTCATTTGTTTTTCAGGCCCCCTCAGGCCAGCCCTGTGGCTGACTCTGTTTTTGCATCGGGTACAAAGAGACACCATATTGGAAACAAATTGTCAATTACTGAATGATCAAGCCCTCCATTTGTTTGTTCAACTGGCTCTCAAATAGTCCAATTAATTATAACACAGCTAATTATTAAGATGCACTGGTAGTCATCTCCTTTTCCAGCTGCAGGAAAGAAGCCTCTCCTCCTCTCTGCAGTGCTGTCACTATTGCGGTCCTATCTAGTAGAGCGATTTATCTCTGTCAAGCCTCTAAAATGATAATGCCAATTAAATCACACAAATAATTGCTGTTGTATCCCAGTGGAATTCCCCCGCATATTCAGGTGGAATATGAATGAAGGGTGGCCAGAGGAGAGAGGTTGATATTAAGGGCAACTCTTTTCTTTTTTCTTTTTGGCCTGGTTCATAGGATGCTTCCGCCCAGGAATTCTAGAGAGATGGTTGGAATTTTTCTCTTGGGGAGGGGCTATAGCTCAGTTGGAGAGCACATGTTTTCCATGTAAAAGATCCCCATTTCAATCCTAGCCTGTCCTAACTGGGAATGACTCCTTCCTAGATAAATGCTGCTGGTCACTGTAGACTAGAGATGCACAACTTCAGCCTTCCAGGTGTTGTTGGACTACAACTCCTATAATTCCCAACTGTTGGCCACTGTGGCTGGGGGTGATGGGAGCTGTAGTCCAACAATGACTGGAAGGCCAAAGTTCTGAAGCTGTGGTATAGACAGGACTGAGAGAGATGGACAATGGTCTGGCTCACAATCGTATGTTGATATGAATCAAATACTGTATGCTGAGCTGACTCAGCTGAGCTGAGCTCATATGACCCCCATGAGCAAAATGCATCCCGACATGCATCTGTGCTGCTCCAACTTCCATCAGCATGGCCAAAGGAAGGTTTGTGCAGGCTATCCCACCCAACATTTAATCTTAATTATTTCTTTATTGGATTTGTAACCCACTCTTCCTCCAAGGAGTCCAGGGGCAGCAAACATAAGCATATCCAGTTCTCACAGGCTTGTGAGATATGTTAGGCTGAAAGATAGTCCAAAACCACCCCGTTAGCTCCATGGCTGGCAAGGATTGAACCCAGGTGTTTCCATTAGTCCAAAACTCTGTTATATGTCAAAGGTTGTCCCATAACACATTGTATTATTTACTTCTGTAGGGAGTCCCTGGGCAGACACGTCTTGAGCTCTGCTGGCTGATTGGACATTAAATATGTGCTGATATGCATCCACTCCATGTAATATGCCTTGTGATACAAATTACTCGCCATCAAAGGCACAATTGATCTGCAGAGTTGTAGGTATATTCCATTTAACTATTGCTTAGATCAGTAAACACAGGCTGGCAGTTATGTAACAGTTTGCAAGCTCCCTTCTTTCCATTTGTTTAGTACCTTTGATGTTACAGAAGCCTGGAGCAGGGAAAGAGGTAGCAAGGCACAGAGATGAGAAGGGCACGGAAATGGGTGGTGGGGGAGAACTATAAGGAGACCTGAAAGCAAGACTTAATATAAACCATGACTCGGTCCTAATACCTACAGTATTTCAAGGGTTCCCAGTCTGTGGTTCTCCAGATGTTGCTGAACTACAACTCCCATCATCCCCAGCCCCAGTGTATTGTGGCTGGGAATGATGGGAGGTGTAGTTCATCAGCATCGTGAGCACCACAGGTTGGGAACCCCAGACCTATTTTTTAGTACTAGGGCTCTGGCCTCAATCATGAAGCAATAATGAAGAGTGAATATGTACAGTAAATACATCTCAACCACTAAATAACTACAACTGGCTCTTACTTGTCTAGGATCAGGAGGAATGCCTTCCAGGACAGAAGACTGACCTTCCAGACGAACTTGGCCCATGATGCCTATTCTTTTAGAAAATGAAGCAAGTAAGCAATGCAGCAAAGGAAGAGAAGTCTCAGAAAGAAGGAGAGGATGCCGCAAAGATTGAAGGGAAAGATGAGTGAAGGAGACAAGGTGTAGAGGGGGCCAAAAGTCGGAGGGCAGAGTGTCCCCCTGTCATTGGCTGACCTGCTGTGATGTCTGGGTGGGGGAGGGGAGAACTTGTATGTGAATATTCTGATACGCACACACAATAATTACCTGTGTGATGGGTACATGCACAGAGAGAGAGACACTTACCTAGAGTTTTTCAGAAATAAAGCCAGAGCATCAGAAATCACCTTTAGAAAACATCTAATCGTTCGCATCAGTGCTAAGCCCAATGAAATGTCCCCACCTCCTGCCCCTTGCCTGCCACATAATATTACAAAGACATGATTTTAGATCTGGACAGACACCAGATTAAAAGAACAGAGTGGTCTAATCCAATCTTGGATCTTATTCAATTAAACACCAAGGATGTAGACGTGTAACCTTGTTAATATCACGTTTAGTTGAGGCAGAGGGAAAGAAAATTAAGATATACTTGGTGTTGTTGCTAATTAGAAAAATTGAGACTTTGCATCTGCGTAATGCAGAGCAACATGTGGTGCTAACAGATGTGAACTCATTACACAGCTGCAGCAAAGTAAATTGTGCCACGGCAACGACAAAACCCTCAAAATCAGATTTCTTTAGATAGGAATGCAATGCCTCTTACTTTCCCCTCCAGCACCTCATTGTAGAAATGCCAGAAAGGGAATTTTGGTTTCACTGGGACAAATCCAGTGCACCTCCTTAAATGTGGGGCAGGCTCTACAACAACTCTCTCTCTCTCTCTCTCTCTCTCTCTCTCTCTCTCTCTCTCTCTTATATATACTTATATACTGTGTTAGTTTTCACTAACTGACAACCTCTGTTTGTGCAAGGAGATTGAGCTAGCACAAGTCTGTTGCGTTAACTAGGTGCATTAAGTCTGAAACATGCATTCCAGACTATTCCAACAAGGTGCACAAGCTGTCATATGCCACATATGGTTTTCAGGGGACTTTTGTGCAAGAGCGCAATTTCAAACATCCCTGATCAATTGTACAGTCAAGTCATCTTCCTGCACTAGCAAGAAGTGCAGCATTAATCAGGATTTCAGCCACTGGCTGACGTCCAGACTAAGTTACTCAATAGTATTACTCAGGAGTTATTCTAACGGAGTACTTAAATTCAATAGGAGTAATTACTCAGGAGTAATTTAGTCTGGATGATGTAGCCACTGTTCCCTGAGATCCCAATCTGACATTGTCCTAAACTAGCTCTGAGTTACCTGTGTACGATGGTGGAGAGTAGCAACTGAACAAACAGAGGCAGTTTAGGCCAAAGTCAGATTAGGATCTCAGGGCACAGTGGCTATTTCATCCAAAATAAATTACTCCTGAGTAATTACTCCTGTTGAGCTCTTTGACATGGCACCCCAGGTACTATCATCACATGTATGTAGTATCACAAACAGTAGAGAAAGATAGAAAGTCACTAACAAATGGCATAAAGAATAGAAGAGACAGAGACCTAGAAGAAGAATGTTGAACAGACTTACTGGGCCTGATGTGGTGCCAGCTTGTTGTACAGTGAATTTAGGGATGTGCTTGAAACACAATTCAGCATCTGAATCGCAACAGCATCCCTTTAATACTGAGACTTTGCACCACCCCTTTAACATGGAGGAAAGCAGGTCCGTACCTGCTCCTCCCCCACTCACCACCACTTCCCTAATTGTGGTGCTCCCCCCCATGCCAGTGGGGCGTCTCTCAGCTGCCCTTGCGCAGCACTGGCACACCTATGGCCTCTGCACATGCAAAGTGGCCATTTGCATGGTCAGAATGGTTGCGTGGAGTCCATCGCTCAGCAGCAGCTGGGAGACACCCCGCCGGTGCACAGTCATAGCTGGGGGGAGCACCATGATTATGGAAGTGGCAGCAATCAGCGGAGGAGCAGGTATGGACTTGCTCTCGTCCACGTTAAAGGGGCTATGTAAGCCATTGGTTTTAAAGAGATTTGTGATTCAGATGCCAAATTGTGTTTAGAGCACATTCCTAAATGAATTTACAACTGTAATGTTAGGAACATAGGAAGCTGCCTTATACCAAGTCAGGCCATTGGTCCAACTGCCTTGAGATTTTTTTTTAATGAAAAGAGGTATAGAAATAGAACAATAAATAAATAAATCTAGCTCAGTGTTGCCTACACTGATTGGCAGTGGCTCTTCAAGGTTTCAGGCAAGAGTCTTTTCCAGCCCTACCTGGAGATGCCAAGGATTGAACCTAGGACCTTCTGTTTGCAAAGCAGATGTTGTACCACTGAGCTACTGTTTTAAACTGGAACCATAGGAAATGCGTGACTAGACTGCTTTGCTTCCCCTGGCACTTTGATTTCAGAAAAGCTGGTCATGCCCAATGCTAATTTTTAATTAGTGCTATAATGCTTACTTTTTAAAGAAAAAAATGAAGTATTCAAGTAATTGGGTTAATAAAAATTAAATTAAAAAAAGAATGAGTTAATGGAAGGGTTAGAAAAATGAGCATTTAAAGGGTGGATGGGGACAGAAGGAAACTGTTTCAGGAAATGATTATTAAAGAGCTACCTCAACATCGGGAGAAGCAGGAATGACTTTGAACAGAATGTAGACCTTCACTGACTGATGGTTGCAATTAAGGGTGTACAAGAACTGAATTTTGTGGTTTGGTTTGAATTCAGACTGAATTCAAACTGAACAGCTGGTCCATGAACTGGTTCAATCTAACCAACCGGCCAGTCTGATCCACTCGACCAAACCAGTTGGGCAGTTCTCACTCACTCATTTTATTGTTACAGTCACAGACCAGTACAATATAAACAGTACATTAAGTAAAAGATTAAAGGAGCTTAAAATACAAGTTGGGCAGTTCAAGGGGATATGTTTGTAAAGGAGAAACTGGTAAAGATTCTACTTTACAAGCATATGGGCAGGGGGGATCCTTGAAAAGTCTTCTAAAGGGTGGACAGGGAGACAGGGAGAGGGCACCTTTAAAAGTAGATTAAAGTTTTTATTAGCCCAGCAGTGGGGGCTGCCACTGCTCAAAGCCCCCTTGGTACAACCCAAGTGTGTGGCGCTCCCGTCCAGAAACCCACTTGTTTGGTGGCAGCGTGTTTCTGGCCTCCATGGATGCACCGGCACCATTGAGGCCATAACCACACCACCACACAGGTGGGTTGCTGGAGGGAGCACCACACACTTGAGCTGGGCCAGGGTGGATTTGAGATGTGGCCGCTGCAAGGCCAGTAAGAACTTTAATCTACTTTTAAAGATGTTCTCTTGCCATCCCCCAGTCCGCCCTTTAGAAGACTTCAAGGATTCCCCCATCTCTTTGCTTGTAAAGGGGAATCCTCACTGGACCGCCAAACTGGTCCACCATGGACCAGGCTCAGTTCGGTTCAATCACTCCACAGAGACCACCTCCAGTCTGGTTCACAACTGAAACATAGAAACAGCCCAGTTCGAGGTGAACTGGTTCGAGATTGAACAGTTTGTGCTCTCCCCTAGTTGCAGTTCTGCAACTTTAAGCACACTTTTAATGCCTGCTTGGAAACAAAAACAATGGCAATGGGGGAAAGGAGGCAAGAGTAGAGGGGCCAATATCTGCTGTGCCATGCCCATATGTGTGCATGCCACATTGTGAGATGTACACACAGAAAGAGCACAATATACACAGAAGTATGAAAAGGCAATTCCAAATTGCTGTTGCTGAAAACAGAAAAGCAAGCATTGTGTAGTGCTAAGTTCCCTTTGTCTGAATAATCATGAATTTTAGCATTATTGCAGCCTGACATTTTAACTATTATTTAACATAGGGGTTCTCAACCTTGGGTTGATGTTGGACTAGAACTCCCACCATCCTCAGCCACAATGGCGAATAACCTTTGTGGTTGGGGATGATGTGTGTTGTAGCCCAACCCAAATTGTAGTCCAAGTTGTAGTCCAGCTCAACTCAACCCAACCTTAGAAACCCTTGATTTGAAGAAAAGCAGCAGCCCAGGCTTTTATGTTTATGGAGAGCAGCTTCGCAGTGTCTGGGGAATACCTGAGTATTTGAGCATCATTTCCAGTATCCAAGAAGTAGAGTTGAAGTGTCCCTATCCTCTGATGGCTACCCTGTTGAAGTTTTAAAAGCTCAAAAGAGCCTTAACTCCTTCAAATGTACATTTTGGAAGCAGATTAGCCTGCTACACCATTCTGTTACTATTGTTCTTTACAGTCAAAGCTCTAGCTTCAGCCTCCCTAGCCATTGTCTCAGCTGATGGTGGTATAGAATGCTTATGAACATTCTGACTGTTCAGATATTAAAAGCAAGCAATTGTTAGCACACACACCCTAGGGAAAAATTGTGCTTTGCTTGAATGGTGGGAAGAGGCTCACTGGAGAAGTGATTAGGCAGCACCCTCAAACTATTGATCAGCTGTTATATTGTGGGTGTGAATGCTATGAATGAGAGCGATATATGAATGGTGAGTAGTGTGAATGAGGGAGTGTATGCGTGGGTATGGACTATGGACACAAAGAAGATATTGTGCACAGAAAAAAACATATTTATGAGTTTACACAGCTCTCCAATTTTATTTTATTTTTGGTCCCATTTTGCATCAAAATCCTGGCAGTAGGAATATAATGGACATCTCTTGCAATAATTCTTCACCTGACCCTCAGAGACACTTAATGCATTAATGGTTTGATTTCAAGCTGCCTGCCAAATTCAGATCAAATGCTGAGCCCTTTCTTCTGCCTCTCTTTTCTTGCAATGTGCTGGCACTGGCAGCTGCCAGGGTTAATACATACAGCAGCTCAGAAAAGAAAGACTGTAGCTGTTCTAGGCTCAGCAAAGCCTTTGATTAAGTTTTACTTTATTGGATCTTAAAGGAGTAAATTTGCACAGTGGTTGTTTTAGGATAAAATTCATCATCTAATCCCTGATCACCTGCCAAAATATTAAGATTATATCTTCCCCTGATGTAAAAAATATAGTTGGGAAAGAGCAGCATGGGTTTTCTTTCAAACAGCTCTTAATTGCACTTGTGTGGCAAATGCAAGCTAGTATAGATTTAACATAAAGCATTCTGCTCAGCCACAAGTATTAATGCTCCTCTGCCTGCATCCATTAATCAAGGTTCCTTTCCTCTCTCTTCCTTTCCCCTCTTTCATACTCCGAGGGCACCCCGCGTGCAACAGCAGTGCTGCTCACAACCTCATTGCAAGGCAGTGGAGGCCTTCGATGGCTTTGTGCTGGCTGTTTTATTTCATAGACTTTGGGGTCACTTTTTCTGCAGTCTCTGTTCAACTGCATTGCAAAAGCAATTTAAAATCACTTAAGCAAATCATGAAAGATGCAATATGGGGGGAAGGTGGTGAATAATGGTTAGCCTAAAGCATCACAACAAAGAAATTAGGTTTCCCTTCAAGCCTCTTCTTTTGCGCTGAAGCTTTCATTGTGGCTTCTTTTCTATTTGACCCTCTCTTGACCTTGGCTGCTCTCTTTTTCTCAGGTTTTTGTGCACATGCTAAAAAGGCTCTAGCAGAGGCATGCTGTGTAATCCACACCATGTTTACTCAGAAGTAAGTCTCGTTGAATATTTGTACAATATTTATATCCCGCCTTTCTTCCATCATGGCACTCATGGTTGCGTATTTATTGATATCATTATTTATCAAATTTATATACCGCTCAGCTAACCAATGTCCTCAAAGAGGTTTACACACACCAAAAGCCATTAGCATCAAAATCTAAAACAATATAAACAAATAACTAAAACAGCAGGTAAGTGTACATAGGGTTCACAGCTTGTATTTATACTGGGCGTTATACTGAGTCAGACCATTGGTCCCTCTAGCTCAGTATTGTCTGCACAGACTGGCAGCGGCTTCTCCAAAGTTGCAGGCAGAAATCTCTCTCAGCCCTGCCTTGGAAGATGCCAGTGAGGGAGCTTGGAACCTTCTGCATGTAAGCATGCAGGTGCTCTTCCAGAGCAGCCCCATCCCCTAAGGGGGATATCTTACAGTGCCCATACATGTAGTCTCCCATTCAAATGCAAACCAGGGTGGACCCCACTTAGCAAAGGAGACAATTCATGCTTGCTACCACAAGACCAGCAATCCTCCTTTCTGGGTAAGGATGCATTTGAAATTATTATTTTAAGCCACAGGTGTTCCCATACTAGCAGTTTCCTTCAAAATTGGCATCATTCATTTATTGAGGTATTCCAAAGAATCTGTATGATATAACCGCCAAACATTGCATTCCATTGTTTTCCTGATTGTCACCTTAAGACTTCATTTATACAAGTTTTTCTTTTTATGTAATTGCAATGCTGGCCTTTCACGTATGGACTAGTAAAGTGCTACACTGAGATGTAAATATATACAATATTTAACAACTAGAGCTCAGAAGTAATATGCAAAATAGACCTAACATTACATTTATAATGCATATCTGAAAGAAATGCATGTTTGTAGAGAAACAGCTGGGAAATTAATATATTCAGCAAAGGTGCCATTTCAGTTGGGGCAGAAATGAATTCTAAGTCAGGTGGAACAATATGTAAAGTCACCTTCTTGGATTCATCCAATATCAAATTGCTGAAAAGCAATAGCTGACCTCCATTCTAGCTCTGCACTGGTGCAACGTGACTAATATCCCAAATAATACAGTGCCATTGTGTAAGGGGAGCAGGGCAATTTTCACTGATCTGCCCTTCCATATGAATTGCACAGTGCCTCCTGAAAATATGTCCCCGAGGGCTGCAAAAAACTCAGGGACATATTTGGGGGTGGGCACAGTAGGCTTCAGAAAGGAGAGGCAAAAAATGCCACTTCCCTCACCACGATGGGGCTGCATTACTCTTATGTCAGCCACTGTAGCACCAGCATAGCGCTAGTCTGGATGTCAGCCAGTGTGTATTAAGGGATTGGTTGTTATTCCTTATATTTTAAAATATAATAATTATAGCATGACACAAATTAAATTGTCATTTTTAAAGCAAAAGAATTTGTGGTTTTAAGCACGCATATCTAGTACATAAGATCATTGCTTTATAGCAATATATTTTATTTATTTGTTACATTTGTTACTTTCCCTTCAGGCCAAAATATCTCAGAGTGGCTTACATTAATGGAAAACAACAACTTACAATATTGAAAAACAACTTTAAAACAATTTCAGCAGCACAAGAACTATGTTAGAAGCCAGTTAAAACCAGTCAGTCATATGAAAATCCAGTGCATTGAAAAGAAATATAGATATTTCTAAACAATAACCACATGTGAAGCATGATGGAAGGGTCCCCCCTCCTTAAATAGCACCAAAATTCAATATTTTCCTTGTGACAGGAAGTATTATATATGAGCAATTTATTTTCTATTCTCTTTCCAACATGTTCAATTTTTCCTTACTAACCTGCGGGGAGAAGCAAGAATGCTAAGAATATCAAGCTTTCTCTGATTTTTCCCAGTTTACCCCAGCACCTAATGTTATTAAGTGCAAGGGCTCATTTCACGGTAAATAGTATACAAAGGAGAGGTGAAATTTCCCTGTAGTCATTTTCACTTTTGATACCTTTTATGGTGTAGGAATGGTGTCATCACAACAAGCTAATTGATGGTAGACTCAGAATATCAAAGAGTCATCAAAATGGACACAGTAAGATATGAAGAATGGAGACCTGTTTGTTCCTTCTTCAAAAAGTCACTCAGTAAGCTCTCTCTCTCTCTCTCTCTCTCTCTCTCTCTCTCTCTCTCTCTCTCTCTCTGTAGATAGAGATAAGAACATAAGAACAGCCTTGCTGAATCAGGTCCAAGGCCTATCTAGTCCAGCATCCTGTTTCACACAGTGGCCCACCAGAAAGGGATAGAGATAGATGAAAATGCATGCACAGTATTAACACTTCCCCTATTGGCAATTAGCCCAAATGATCTTGTTAAAAGCTATTAATAAACCACCTTTAGCTGAGGGCTCTGCGTGCCACCTGTTCGGCATAAGAAGACATGCCAGCTCAGTTGGAGTGAGAACATCAGTGAAAAATTAACTGCCTGAAATTAACTTCAAGTGTCCGAGTGATTAAACCATTGTGCTGTGATTGTGTACAATACTCCCTTTCTTCAGCAATTAAGGCTCTATTGATCTGATAATGTGAGGAAAGGAACCAGCAGAGTAACACACATTCAGGCTGCTATAATGAAGAGTGATCATCTATTGTTCCGGAGTGTGCAACATTCAGCCGGAGGGATTGATTACCGACATGTTCCCTCCACACTATTTCCTCTTGCCTCTTTCACTTCCTCTAGACTGCTCCACCATCAAGCCTTCCCATCACCCACAACTTTTATCAAATTCATTTGCTCAAAAAGGGTAGGGGTGGGGGGGGGACACCTGAAATGGGTTGGTAGATTTATGGTGTTTTGCAACAAGGTCATAGATCCAAAACTGTTGAAGCTGGCAGCTACAAACATTATAAAAATGAAAGCAATAAAAAGGGATTTCCCCAGTGGAAGGTCATATGTGGATTGCTAATTATTTGAAGATGAAAACAATCTTTAATCTAATTATTTTTAATAAGTGGTAGCTACCCCTTTAAAGACTGTTTCAAGGTTACAAATCGTTTACAAAAACAGTGGAGATGCAGAGGAAGGGGGACTTGCAGGTCTGCTTCACACATTATAGCTTTTAGGTAGTTATGTTAGATATTGTACTTGTGCATATAAAATGTGAATATAGAGCATTTGTTTACATCCTACTGTTTACCTAAAAAATGTTTGTGCATATGCATCTGGCCACACCAGAAGTTTTATAAGAGATGTGTTGCTGTCATGTCTCTTTCCTATCTCTTTCTTCCTTTCCAGGTCTAATTTAAATAAAGCAGGATGAGATATCATTGCACTCTCTCCCAGTCTTGCCAGCCAATGAGAGAAGGGCAGGGAGATGTACAGCCTGAAATTGTCACATCATGCGATTCTTGCATTAGACATTACAAGAGAGATGGTGTGGCACCAGTTCCATGTCCTTCATGCAATCCTCATAGACCGACACTTGCCAGGATTCCCAGCTCCCTATAAAGTACACACCCAGAAACAAAGCTAGCTTTGCCACTGCAAATTGTGTGCATTAGCCACTCAGGCATCACTGAACACCTGTGATGTTCAGAACAAGCGCTATCTATGCGGAACTTACAGATGGGATAGTATTGCTTTGGAGAGCAATAGTGGTAGTTGACCACACTGGCCACTTTCACATATAACGCCAAACCGCAGGTTGATGAGCCTGAGGGTTAAATCCTGAACCCAGGAATCTTGCACAGACTATCTTCCAACTTGGGCCAGGCAACCTCCGGTTTCAGGGCAGAGGAGCCCCTCCCACTCCCTGGTCCACCGAGGTTGCATCCCAGCATGCTCCATAGCCCTTGTATTGCCAGACTGCTGGTAAGGCGTCAGCACGTGATCATACCTTTTCAGCATGGAACAGCCACCCTTGGCAGAAAAAGGGCATTTAAATCCTTTAGATGGCATAAAATCCCTTTCCCTCACAACACTTGCACTGCCGCCCTCACAAGAGCTCCATGGAGAAAACAGTCTCGCACAAGCATGCTCATTGATAGCAGGGGTGGGTGGGTTGGAGAGGGGCACTATTTTTCTGCTAATCCAGGAAGTGACCATGATGACTTCCTAGGAAGGAATATGTATATGAGGGTGGGCAAAGGATCCTGGGGTGTGGTCCACGGTGACAAAGGATGCTTTTGTGATGGCAGACCCAGTTGAAGCTGTGCAGAACCCCCAACATACTTCTGCCCGCGTGTCGGCTTGCAGGCTAGGGATTAGCCCTTTCATGAGAGAGCCAGTCCACTGGGAAGGACCAGAGACTTCATGAGCTAGGGGATCCAATTATAGAGGTCCCCACTGATGTGCACCCCCCAGTAGATCTGTTTAAAGAATAGAACTCATACTCCTCGAGTATGCACTTAGTATGCACTTCATACTTTTGCACTTAACCCCTACAGACTCCCAAGGAGCCCGGGCCACTCCATGTGTCCGGCCGTTTCCCTGTGGACTCTGTCAAGATCGGTGATGGCTCCTAGGACACTTGCATAATTCCACAATTGGAAGGAAGCCCCTATTTTCAGTTATCCCTGGCAAACCAGGTGATCATACTAGGCAAAAAATAAACAAGCATATGTGCCAAGGGATGACCAGACTGTCAGAGTGAGTGCTTTCACTCCTGCTGACCACCAGGCACCACAACCTGGAAAGGTGTTGGTGTGGTACCCTTCCCTATGGCATGTCTCTATGGCCTGCCACTCTCATGAGAAAGCCATCCTTGGGAGAAGGGGCATCATCACACATTATTAGAGATCCAGCCTGACATACCCCAAAACAGTTCTTCTCATGCCTTAGAGTTCATGCTTGCATCCAAGGGGAAGGGGTTGCGGCCCCCTTCCCCTACTAATTTCCCCCCCCAAAATAGAGCAGAGCCACTCAAGAATTCCAGGGGTTGCCTTTCAACCTACACCCCAGGTTTCACTCCCCTGTCATGTGTTATCTATATCAGGATACAACCATGTTGCCCAGCTCACGGTGCAACCTGGACTCTACATGCTTGTGCATGTACTTATTCATCACTGGATTTGTGGAGACCTCTCCACTAAGTGCTCTTCTTATCATTCCATCCCCTTTTTCTTCGGACTGCCAATGTGGGCAGGAGACACAGTGGAAAGCAGGCACCCCAACATGGGTTTCCCCCTTGACATGTTTGAAGCTTGGGCTGTGGCAATGTGGCGTCCTTGTTGCAAGTGCAGAGACAGCAGATGGGCAGAGCAAGTACTCAGAGAGGTGACCAATGAGAAGCGTGGCAGGCATAGAGCTGACTCATTTCTGGGTTAGTCTGAGCCACCCTCTCTATTGTTTTGGCAGCAGACACAGCACAAAACCCTGGTTAATTACTGAGCTGCCTTTGGCGGTGACAAAATTTGGATGACATGATGCCACCTTCAAACCTCAGATTGGAGCAGCAAAACTCACTACGAACCAAAGGTTCAAATTATGGTTTGGGGAGGGAAACCTGAAGTCACTCTTGTGATAAAACTTCACGCATTTGGGCAACCATGAAATGGAACCTCTGCCCCTTTGCCTCTGGTTTAGCATTATGTCCAAAGGCAGCTCAGTAAGTTCTCAGTAAATTGAAACTGCTGTTTTAGTTCTGGGGAAAGAAATTCCTTACCACTGAATGAGCTTGCTAGAGAAATGTCAGCTGGGTGCCCTTGACATCATGTGGAAAGGCTCTGAATTCTATGGCACTGAATTTTATTTTATTTTTATTTTTATTTTATTTTATTTTTATTTTATCTTATTGCCTGTTTCTGGGCCTCTGTTTCTTTTTGCCCTGCATAAGCTTAGACCCACTGCCTTGAATCCAACTCCAGTCTTATCTTTGAGTATGCCTCCTGCCTGCTTTGTATCTGACCTTGTCACTCTTGCATCTACACGTGATTTGGACAAAATCTTGCAAATCTCAATAGGCCATCAAAGCTTCACACAGCCCTACTGATAACCTGCTTCAGGTCCACAAAAAGTTATATTCTGGGGGAGTTCTCTCTCTATTTAGTTCCTGTTTCGTGACGTATTAGCTCAAGACTTTGAACATCTCTGCCGTCAGGCTAGGAACCATGTACAGGTGTGGTGGCCCTGTTCTTCAAGACTGCTGCCCATCTCCATTCTCTCAAAAAGATGCCATTCTGCATTATTTTAAATGGCTATGTTATGGGAGTCTGTTTTTGTATGGCTGCATCTCTAGAATATACAGCTATGTTACTCCCTAGGGAGGAATGTCGGGGAGAAGGTGCGAAAAAGTACATAGTGTGACACAGATTGGAAGATGGTTCTTAGCTCTCAAGCAGTATCTGAATCTGAAAAACAAAATAAGGATTTGCAGAATTCAAGGCAAAGAACTTGACTAGAATGTTAGTGTTGTGAGGGACCTTGGAAGAAACATAGTCCAACACCCTGCTCAGGGTAGGAATCTGCGATAACAAGCTCTTGGCTATGAATAGATCTTTGATATGTGGCACCTAATGGAGCAGTGTTGAAATGACTTGATTAGCAAGCCAGAGGTTGCCGGTTCAAATCCCCACTGGTACCTATATTGGGCAGCAGTGATATAGGGAAATGCTGAAAGGCATCATCTCATACTGTGCAGGAAGAGGCAATGGTAAACCCCTCCTGCATGCTACCAAAGACAAACACAGGGCTCTATGGTTGCGAGGAGTCGACAGCAAATCGACGGCACACATTACATTTATGTGGCAAAGGGCATTGTAAAAAGGCATGGACAGTTTCCATTGCCTAGGTGACATGTGGATCCTGAAAGAGGAGATTGGCATCTTGAATATGAGAACTCTTGCTATAGAAGGCTAGGGCTGCTTTTTTTACCTTCCTTGGGCTTCTGGCCAGGTCTGTCATAAAATATGGCATCTACTCTGTAGCTCTCTTCTTCCTCCTTTTCTACAACCAACAGAATTCAGCAGAGCAATAGAACGGTGGAGTTGGATCATAGAAGACTTTCGTTCAAATATCTGCTCAGCCATTGATTCTACAGAGTGCCTGAACTGGGCAGGGGAGGTGGGGCAATGGAAATTTAATAAAACCCATTAGCCCACCCCTTAACTCTCTCTCCAGTTTTATCTAAATGATGATCTCGCAGGCATTCTGAAAAAAAGAAACTAAAGGGGCTGGTACAAAAGCTACGAGGGTCAGACATTCTCTATTCTCCCAGAAGTTTGAGAACCGACTTTATAGGTGATTTGGGGAGAGTCACAATAACTCTGCATCTGTTCCCTACTGGTACAATAGAAGCTAAGAGGCACCCATTTCAAAGAAGTGTTTTGAAGGAAAACAGGTAGGATTGCAAAGCAGTTGCACATTAAGGCTGCCTGCAACCCTGTTATGTTGACTAGAAAGCACATTCCACCAGTGGCATAGCCACCACTGAGCCAGGGTGCACAGTACACCCGGGCTGTGAGGGCCTGGGAGTGCCTGGGGGCCATGCTTGCCACCTCCCCTGCTCCACAGGGTGCTCATACCCCACCTTTGTAGCCCCCTCCCCCACCATCACCACCACACCACCACTCGGCTGCACTCATCCCAATTCTGTGCTGCTATGGTTCCAATCCCAAGAAGAACAGGTGCCCCACTTAAGTAGGCCTGTTCTCACTGACAGTTGGTGTGAGTGTGGCCCAGTGCGGAGGCAGGCAGTGAGTGACTAACAAAGGGGGCCAGGGCCAAGTGAAGGGGATGGGTTAGAGAAGAGGGTGGGAGGCTAATATAGGGATAGCAGGCAGTGAGTGAAGAGGGGAGCAGCGAGCAAAGGAGGGAGAAAGTGGGGGCTGTATTTGGGGTTTTCTCCCAGGCCTCCTCCAACCTTACTATGTCACTGAGTTCCGCTGAACTTAGTGGGACTTACTTCTGAGTGGACATGCATAGGAGGTGGTTGCAGAGCTGCAAACCTAAACATATGCATGGGACGTAGGTTCCATTGAATTCATACTCCCAAATAGAAATAAAAATCCATATAATAATCCATATTATATGGATTGAGTATATAGCGCTTATATTGCACTTTAGAATGCTCAAATTGTTTGACGCATATTAGCTCAGTAATTGTGTAAGATAGATCCTTGTGTAAGATTGCTCCCAGATGCTTTCCTAACAAGAGCTTGCAAAAAGTTAACAAAAGAGTTTAGCAGGAGTTTAGCAGGAGATTTGTGGGGAAAGCTGTGGGGAGACAAACAAGGCGAGAATAAGGTGAGCACTACCCAACCGTTGTAATTCTATTGGAAGACAAAACTGACAACTGTACCCAGCACCTAGCTTCAAACCCCATATACTCTAAATAGCCAAAAGCACTAGTTACGAAGGTAGGATGCCAGCAGGGGAGGGGCTGCTTCCCAGTGTATTGCACAGAATGTCACATGTATGATTATCTGCCTGAGGGGCAGAAGTTGTGGGTGTGCGCTCAGTGCAAAGAGCTCTTGGATCTCAGGGAACAAGTTCATTCCCTTGAAGCCAAGGTGGCTGACCTGGAGAAACTCAGGGAGGCAGAGAGAGGTGTGGATGAGATCCTCAGGGTAGGGATGTGCACAAAACCGGTTTGCCCAGTTCGGTTCGAATTTGAACCAGGTTCGAACCAGGAGGGGGCTCTGAGCCAGCCCAGCACCCCGCAAGTGCAGTTATGGGGCTGCTGAAACCTCAATTCTTCCCTATGGAGAAAACCCTTAAAGCCACTTGTGGGGTGCTGGGGTGGCCCAGAGTGAGTGGTGATCTAGTGCAAAGAGGGTGCCAACCACCCCCATGGGTTGCTAACCCATAGGGTACTGGGTTTTGTTGTTTCTGAAGTGTTCTGAGTGTAGATTCTTTGGTAGAATATTAGATTTTCAATGACAAACCATGAATCCACTCTCATTGCTAACCTTAAAGACAAATAAACTTCAAAAATCACTTAAAAATCAGCCCTTTGTTCAATTCCTTTCAAATAATTCTGATGGCTTCCTTGCCCCACTTGGGCACTACCACCCATCACACTCTGCTCTAGGCCACCCCTTTGCCCCCGACGTGAAGCTATACATTTGCTGACACCTCCATGCTTCTTTATGGAGAAAAAACTTAAAGACGCATAAACTTCAAAAATCACTTAAAAATCAGCCCTTTGCCCAATTCCTTTAAAATAATTCTGATAACTTCCTTGCCCACCCTGGGAACTACCACCTACCACACTCCACTCTAGGACACCCCTTTCCCCCCGACGTGAAGCTATACATTTGCTGCAATCCTCATTATTCCCTATGAGGAATTCAAAAATAATTTTAAAATTCACCAATAATCAGAGGAGTGTACAATTGCCTTGGGGTTTTTGGGTGGTAGGCACCCCTGTCTGTCTACCACCCACCCCACTTTTGTGCCCCTAGGTGTTCTACAATAGGGGATATGGGCTGGTTCTGGTCCCATTATACTCTATGAGAAAAATAATTGAAAATATTTCAAATATTCATTAAAAAAAATCGTAGGAGTGTCTGATTGCTTCAGGGTTTGGGTGGTTGTTGGCACCCATGTTGGCACCCATAATATGGAATAATGGGCTGGTTCGAGTCCCATTATACCCTATGAGAGAAAAAATTAAAATAATTTTCAAAAAATCATTAAAAATTGTACAAGTGTCAGATTGCTTTGGGGTTTGGGTGGTAGGTAGCCATGGGTGCCAGATACCTCCCCACCCACTTTTGGAGGTCCAAACCAGTTCAAACCAGTTCAAACCAGTTCAAATAGAACCACCCCCTGGTTCGGTTCGAATTCAAACCTGTAGCCCGAACCTGATGGCTGGTTCGGTTTGAATTCGAACCTCCCATTATACCCTATGAGAGAAAAAATTAAAATAATTTTCAAAAATTCATAAAAAATTGTACAAGTGTCAGATTGCTTTGGGGTTTGTGTGGTAGGTAGCCATGGGTGCCGGATACCTCCCCACCCACTTTTGGAGGTCCAAACCAGTTCAAACCAGTTCAAACCAGTTCAAATTGAACCACCCCCTGGTTCGGTTCGAATTCGAACCTGTAGCCCGAACCTGATAGCTGGTTCGGTTCAAATTCGAACCTCCGAACCACCCTGGTTCAAATTTGAACCGGTTTGAATTCGAATCAGTCCACACATCCCTGCCTCAGGGATGTGGTAGAGGCATCCCACTCCCATGCTGATGGTGCTTCTGCTGTCATGGAGAATGAGCATCTCAAGGAAGGAGGACATTGGTCTGAGGAAGAGGGAAACACTCCCTTAGCAGGGACCCCTTCCTTGGGTGATGAGCCCATATCCTCTCGCACAGAGGATACTCCTCCAGGGGGTGGGGGCCTCTTAGTGGGTGATTCGATCATTAGGGGCATAGAGAGATGGGTCTGTGATCTGCATGTAGACTGCATGGTTACTTGCCTGCCTGGTGCGAAGGTTGCGGATGTTATGCTGTGTCTAGGTAAGCTGTTGAGCAGTGCTGAGGAGGAGTCAGCTGTTGTGGTGCATGTTGGCACCAACGATGTTTGGAAATGCAGTCAGGAGGTCCTGGAAGCCAAATTTAGGCTGCTAGGAAGCATACTGAAGTCCAGGACCCCCAGGATAGCGTTCTCTGAAGTGCTACCTGTTCCACGCTCAGAGACAGCGAGAGAGGCAGAGCTGAGGGGTCTCAATGAGTGGATGAGACGGTGGTGTCGGGAGGAGGGGTTTAGTTTAATTAGGCACTGGGATATATTTTTGGGGAAGCAAAGCCTGTACAAAAGGGATGGGCTGCACTTGAACCAAAATGGAACTAGACTGCTGGCGCTAAAAATCAAGAAGGTCGCAAAGCAGCTTTTAAAATGACACCTGGAGGATTGCCAGCAGGAACAGGGTGGTATCTTAAAACCCCCTAAGGTGTGCCGGTGAACATGTTTCGGATAAACCAGAAAGGGACAGAGCAGAGCCAGGAGGAGCAGAAGGAAACACAGGATAGCTTGCCAAATAGGTCAAATGATGGTAAGGGGGTTGGCACATGCCAACATCAGATGAGGGACCCAATGTATAGGTGTCTATATACCAATGCCAGAAGGCTCCGAGCCAAGATGGGTGAGCTGGAGTACTTGATTACTAATGAAAACATAGATATAGTGGGTGTAACAGAAACCTGAATTGGTGAGAAGAACCAGTGGGACACAATTATTCCTGGATATAAACTCTATAGAAGGGACAGGTTGGGGGAGGAATAGTGCTGTATATCAAAGAAGGGATAGATTCCAATAAGCTAGAAAACCTAGGTGGACCAGAGTCCTCCACAGAATCATTATGGGTAATATTATGAGGACTGAAAGGAAATGTGTTAGTAGGGAGGTACTATCGCCTTCTGGATCAAAGCGCTGAGAGTGACCTGGAGTTGGATAAACAAATAAGAGATGCATCAGAGAGACAGGGCAGTAATAATGGGTGACTTCAACAGCCCACACATAGACTGGGTAACATTCAGGTAATGACAGAGAGTCCAGATTTCTAGATGTGTTAAATGACTTGTGCCTTAGAACAGTTAGTTGCGGAACCAATCAGAGAGATAGCAACTTTGGATTTAATCCCGTGTGGTGCCCAGGACCTGGTACAAGATGTCAGCATTGCAGAACCATTGGGTAGCAGTGACTATAGTGTGATCCAATTCAGCATATATACAAGTGGGGAATTGTCAATGAAGTCCAACACATATGTGCTGGACTTCAGAAGAAGAAACTGAGGGGACTGGTAAGAAGGAAGTTGATAGGGAAAGTCAGGAGGGTCAGATCACCTCAGAAAGCATGGAACCTATTTAAAACCACAATACTAGAAGCAAAGTTGGAATGTATACCAAGAAGGAGGAAAGGTACCACCAAGTGCAGGAGGAAGCCAGCGTGGCTGACAAGTAGAGTCAGGGAAGCTATAAAAGGGAAGAAGACTTCCTTCAGAAAATGGAAGTCCTGCCCAAATGAAGAGAACAGGAAGGAACATAAACTCTGGCAAAAGAAATGCAAGGACACAATAAGGGATGCAAAGAGAGAGTTTGAGGAGCATATAGCTAGAAGTGCCAAGGGGAATAACAAAAACTTCTTTAAATATATCAGAAGAGAAAACCTTCCAGGGAAGCGGTTGGACCCTTAGATGATGACGGTGTGAAAGGGATTATTAAGGAGGATAAGAAAATTGCAGAGAAGCTGAATGAGTTCTTTACATCTGTCTTCCCGGTGGAGGATACTGACCATATACCCTCTCCCGAATTGAGTTTTTCAGGTTTGGCAACTGAGGAACTGGGTGAATTTGAGGTGACAAGGGATGATGATCTAAACTGTCTTGAAAAGCTAAAAATTAACAAATCACCAGGACCAGATGGCATCCACCCAAGAGTTCAGAAGGGACTCAAATGTGAAATTGCCAATCTCCTAGCAAAAATATATAACTTGTCCCTACAATCAGGCTCTGTACCAGAGGACTGGAAAGTAGCCCTTGTGACTCCAGTTTTCAAGAAGGGATCCAGGGGGGGATCTGGAAAATTACAGGCTGGTCAGCTTTTACTTCGGTGCCAGGTAAATTGATGGAAAGCATACTTAAGGACAAAATTGTTAAGTATATAGAAGAACAGGCCTTGTTGAAGGAGAACCAGCATATCTTCTGCAAGAGAATGTCTTGCCTCACTAACCTTTTGGAGTTCTGTGAGAGTGTCGACAGGCATGTAGATAAAAGTGATCCGGTTGACATAGTATACTTGGACGTCCAAAAAGCTTTTGATAAAGTTAGGAACTTAGGAACATAGGAAACTGCCATATACTGAGTCAGACCATTGGTCTATCTAGCTCAGTATTGTCTTCACAGACTGGCAGCGGCTTTTCCAAGGTTGCAGGCAGGAATCTCTCTCAGCCCTATCTTGGAGAAGCCAGGGAGGGAACTTGAAAGCTTCTGCTGTTCCCAGAGCAGCTTCATCCCCTGAGGGGAATATCTTGCAGTGCTCACACATCAAGTCTCCCATTTATATGCAACCAGGGCAGACCCTGCTTAGCTATCGGGACAAGTCATGCTTGCTACCACAAGACCAGCTCTCCTCTCCAGTTCCCCACCAAAGGCTCTTGAATAAATGTAGCAGTCATGGAATAAGGGGACAGGTTCATGTGTGGATTGGTAACTGGTTGAAGGACAGGAAACAGAAAGTAGGAATAAATGAACAGTTTTCACAATGGAGGTAGGTAGGAAGTGGGGTCCCCCAGGGATCGGTACTGGGACCAGTGCTCTTTAACTTGTTCATAAGTGATCTAGAAGTTGAGGTGACCAGTGAAGTGGCCAAATTTGCAGATGACACTAAACTATTTAGGGTAGTGAAATCCACAACAGATTGTGAGGAACTCAAAAAATATCTCTCCAAACTGGAGGACTGAGTCACAAAATGACAAATGCATTTCAATGTAAGCAAGTGTAAAGTGATGCACATTGGGGCAAAAAATACCAGCTTCACCTATATGCTGATGGGATCTGAGTTCTCGGTGGCTGACCAGGAGAGAGATCTTGGGGTCGTGGTGGATAGCTCACTGAAAGTGTCCTCAGTGCACGGCAGCTGTGAAAAAAGCTAATTCCATGCTAGGAATCATTAGGAAGGGGGTTGAAAATAAAAATGCTAATATTATAATGCCCTTATACAAATCTATGGTGCAGCCACATCTGGAGTACTGCGTACAGCTTTGGTCAACGTATCTTAAGAAGGATATTGTATAACTGGAAAAGGTGCAGAAGAGGGCAACCAAAATGATCAGGGGCCTGGAGCACCTTCCTTATGAGACTAGGCTACAGCATCTGGGTCTCTTTACGTTGGAAAAGAGGTGACTAAGGAGAGACATGATCGAAGTGTATAAAATTATGTATGGAGTGGAGAGGGTAAATTTTTCTCCGTCTCTCACAACACTATAACCAGGGGTCACCCCATGAAAGTGAAGGTTGGGAAATTTAGGATTGACAAGCGGAAGTACTTTTTTACACAGCACATAATTAATCTATGGAATTCCTTGCCATGGGATGTGGTGATGGCCACCAGCTTGGATGGCTTTAAAAGGGGTTTAGACAGATTCATGGAGGACAGGTCTATCAATAGCTACTAGTCTCCAGCCTCAGAGGCACAATGCCTCTCAATACCAGTTGCAGGGGAGCAACAGTGGGAGAGGGGGCATGCACATACCTCTTGCCTGTGGGCTCCCCAGAGGCATCTGGTGGGCCACTGTGTGGGACAGGATGCTGGATTAGATGGTCCTTGTGCCTGATCCAGTAGGGCTGTTCTTATGTTCTTATCCTGTAAGGTAGATCAATAGTAGAGATGTGCAAAATGATTCAAGTTTGAATCGTTTTGAGCTCAAATTGGGC
This sequence comes from Hemicordylus capensis, assembly GCF_027244095.1. Taxonomy (NCBI): domain Eukaryota; kingdom Metazoa; phylum Chordata; class Lepidosauria; order Squamata; family Cordylidae; genus Hemicordylus; species Hemicordylus capensis. The sequence continues at coordinate 37,638,439 of NC_069660.1, read as the reverse complement.
CATTTTGAGTAATTCAAACTTGAAACAAAACTCCTTTAAAACAAAGGGCCTGATCTGAGTTCAAATCAAAATGACCCTGATTCGAGCTCGAATTGATTCAAGTGATTTAAGCTTCTGATTTGCTTGAGATCTCCTTGCTTCTCGGTTGGCTTGTTATCATACAAATCATGTGTCATGGGCAACTGTGCTCCCATTGGCTGGGGTGAGGGAGGAGGGAGGGGAACAAAAAAAGGGGGGTTTCAAAATGTTTTCAAAGGGTCTGAGGAGGGGAGGCAGGGAGAGGCCTTAGTGTGCCCTTGAAGAGGATAGCCAGGAAAGGAGAGGAGGAGCAGAGGAAGGAATCAAGGAAGGTTTAGTTTGGGGATTTTCTTTTCTCAACACTGAGTATAATATGCTGCGCTATTGCTGCTATATTATGAACTATGTGGTTTTGTTGGATCTCAGATTGACAAAGGCAGAACTTGGGTGCCTGCCTGCCAGCCTTGAGTTTGTGGTTTGGTCTGTTTGTGAGATGGGGTTTTTCTGAAAAATGGACAGTGTGGCAGCTCAGGGGTGTGTGTGTGTGTGTGTGTGTGTGTGTGTGTGTGTGTGTGTGTGTGAGAGAGAGAGAGAGAGAGAGAGAGAGAGAGAGAGAGAGAGAGAGAGAGAGAGAGAGAGAGAGATTGAGATTTTCTTGGTGATTGCTGTGGGATGAGCCCCATAGGATCCTATGGGGTTTTTGGTAAAGGTGAAAAAAATTAAATCACCCACTTGCCTATTTATTTTGTGGGTTGGGTGGTAGGTAGCACCCATCATGCCCTACCACCCAACCCACTTTTGTGTCCCTAGGACCTACCCATGGGGAACAAAGGGATGATTTAATTTCCCGATTGTTCCCTATGGCCGAATCACTTGAATCATTTGAATCGATTTGAGTTGATTTGTGGAAACAGCCAGCAATGGCTGCTGTTTCAGTGAATTGATTTGAGGATGTTGCAATTCAATTCAAGCTCAAATTGAATTGCAAATCCAATTCGGGCACATCTCTAATCAATAGTATCATCCCCATGTTGCAGACTGGAGGCCAAACTATGCATGACGTTAAATATGGCAATTAGTGCTTACTATATGGAGCGCAGTTGGGATCTTACTTAAATTGGACCCTGCTAGATGTTATATAAACTAAATTTTTTAGATCTGTTTTTCAAGCACCAAGATGTGTATCTAACTCTGCCGGCCTGCAAATGTGGATGGGTATATTTAACTCCTTGCTGAAATTAAATTTTATCCTAATAGTTTAGCAACACTGGTATTAATTTATAAGTTTCAGTGGAAGTGGAGCCAGTCAATAAAGGACAAATAATTGTCCTATAGATTTTCCACAGAGTTTTTACTGTCCCAGGGCTTTGGTGGGGCAAAAATGAAGCTTGAACAAAGGATTTTGGATATGGAATTTCAGAATGAGACAGGCCAGCTCTCCAATTCTATTACGGTGGGTATTGCCATCCTCAAAGCCAGATGATTCCCAAAATGATGAAGAGCATTTACCTAAACTCGATTTAATGCTTTTCCATTAGGGATGTGCATGAACTACAGTTCAGAGCTGCGAAAGGAAAGCAGGTCCTCACCTGCTATCCTCCACCACATGCTGCTTCCTGCTGTGGCAGCACTTAGCCCAAGAACCCCTGCATGGCGCCAGCATGCACATGATGTCCGTGCATGCATGGATGCCATTTGTATGGTCAGCAAATGTAAGGACCTGCTCTCCTTTTTTTAAAAAAAGATCCCGCTCCCCACTCACCTCCCCATGGCACTGAACTTCGGTTTGTGCACATCCCTATTTTCCAGCAGTGTGGTTGGAGGGCAGATATAAAAGAACTCCATATTATTTATGTAAATGTCCATGTGGCTTGAGGGAAGTAGAAACTATGGGGCATATTTTACTTAAATGTGTGCTTAATTGCAATTTGCATAGTAAATTAGTAGTCCCTTTTTAATCTCGTTTATCAAGTAGGTCAGGGGAATTTTATGTTTCTTACCTCCTCTCTGACAAAAATGAACATGTACCTTCATGTAGTGCTAGAATTTGTGCCATTGCACACAAAGTGTGTCAAGAAATTGTAAAGGCTTCCCCTGTTATAGCAGATGGTGATAATTAAGTAATTAAGTGTCTGTATTTATTTAGGTTATATGGGTTTTCCTACATTCCAGATTGATTTATTAGATTGATAGTTTCAGATTGATGGTGGATAGATGGTGATGGGTTTAATTCTGATGTACTGGTCAATGACCGTATTAAAGATCTGAGTCCGAATCTATGGCAGTCAGTGTAGCTCTTTCTCTCTGTCTTTCTAGCTTTCTGTCAGACACCAATGGCAACTTCCTTCCCAGGGCAAATGAGAACATTTGGCTTGGGGCTGTGGCAAGAACAAAGGGTTCATCCTCCTTTCCATGCACCATGTTCATGATACAGTGTAGAAGGTCTCTGCAGCTGGTTTTTTTCCTTTCCTCCTTTAAGAGACAGACTCATTGAATAGCATGTGTTGCTTGGACATGGAGAACTGAGAGCATGTGGCTCACTTAAGGTCACCTGCTGAAGTGAGATTCGAAAGTGGGAATTCCCAGCACACAACTCACATTCTTAGTCACTAAACAAAGAGCGAGCAGATCTCAAGCTTCCAGGCTATGCAGTACTTTGTTATTTACTTGACTTCCGAGCTTCACTAGCCAGAGTCAGGTATAAAATAGTGTCCTGGGGGCAAACTCAGATGCAAAGTGATGGCTTGGATGCAAAGCCAATTACCAAGGACCACTTTGCATGATGATCCACTGACTTATCTAAAATGAGTGCGGGGGTGGATTGCGAGGACATGCAATCCCCCCACCTGGTGCTCTATCCTGCTGAACATTAACTGTCCCTAAATGCGTGAATTAAATGGATTCATTGTATAAATATTCATCGTATTTGTATTTGTATTAATTCACACTTTTAGGGGCAGCTTGGATAACCACTCCTATGCAATTAAGTGGCACTGGGACAGCACGCTGGGTGGGAGAAAGACATGCATCAGTGCTCTTTCCCCATATGTTTAGGACAGGCCAGCAAATGTATCATCCAATCTAGTCCAAATGCCATGAACCACACAATGGGATAACCTATATATACAAGCAAAAATCTACATCTGAATTTCTAAAGATCAGCGATTCTCTAATACGAAACTCTAAAACTAACCAGTACTGCTGGCTTCACAAAGATCTGGTCAAAGGCAACCAATTAAGACAAATGTTTTAGAGGTGACATATATTGTGGCTTTTTACCCAGGCTTTTATTTTATTGTCTCTGCTGCTGCTCTTTGTACTCTGTATTGCTTTTATGTTTGTGTTTTAAATTTTTAATCAGCTTTGTTTTATATTTTTAGCTTAATATTTTAATTGTGTCTTTTTTACAATCTTGTTTTTACATTTTGCTGTAAACTGCCTTGGGATTGTTTTAATTAAAGGCGGTATATAAATGTAACAATAATAATATATGGAAGCTGGAGATAAGCGATTAGCATAAGACCAGTCATGACAGTAGGGCTTGTTTGTTTGTTTACTTGTAGTTTTACTTGCTACTCTTAAACTATTGGATGTCAGAAGCCTTTGATAATCTACTGCATATCATCCAGAGATCTACCAGTAGATCCTGATCTACCTTCTACCTGCTCTTTCACTAGACTACACTAAAGGTAAAGTGTAATGTCAAGTCAGTATCGACTCCTGGCAACCACAAAGCCCTGTGGTTGTCTTTGGTAGAAAACAGGAGGAGTTTACCATTGCCATCTCCCACACAGTATGAGATGATGCCTTTCAGCATCTTCCTATATTGCTGCTGTCCAACATAGGTGTTTCCCATAGTCTGGGAAACATAGTCTCCCATAGTCTCCCATAGTCTGGGAAACATACCAGTGGAGATTCAAACCGCCAACCTCTGGCTTGCTAGTCAAGTCATTTTCAATAAGACTAATAGTGTAACCGCCACTAAGGCTGTTTTTCTCTCTTGATTTCCTGTATCTGCCTCCTGTCCCAGTATTATTCAATTGTCCCAGTGCCATAAAGCGTTAAGCATGAATCCTCCAGTACAGGCAACTCTGTTCACCTACACCTCTGCCCTTTGCCTTGGTCCTAGGCACATGCCCACGGTAAGCTGCATTCCTCTCTAGTTAACCCCATTAAGCTTTGGCCTGTGCCAGACACAGAACAAACTGTGTGCACACCTGTCCAACCATAATGACCAGCTATTATCATTTTCCACCCCTCTCTTTGATTGATGGCTATTATATGCATAATGAACCCCAGGTTTTCTTTCCCCCCTTTTTGTTAGGATTTGCTAAAGCAACCTGCAAATTAATTTAATATCCTCTTTTGGTTGGTAGCTATGAAACTGGGGCTCGAGGCTGATGATGTGTAAACCATTTGTGGCATGTATTTAATCTCCGGACAATGGATAGAGATGTTAGTGCATGCTACACTAAGTTCTATTTACGCTGGCTATTAAGTGCAGCCAAGCTGAAGGCAATCGGCGCACATTACAGGGCCTAATGGGAGAGGAAGCTAAACAACAGTACATTAAAGACTGAAAATGAATTAAGAGGGAAGCATGGTAGAGAAAGCAGACAAGTAAAAGGGTTTTGTCTATAGATAACTCTCATTGACAGGACAAATATTCATGTACTCCGAGTTCCCCAATCCAATTTGGATATTGGATATCACTCTGGAGGAGAGGCTGGGATGTCCATTTTCATGCAGATGCAGAATTACTTACATTTTCATATGGAGATAACATCAGTAATTTCTTAAAGCACCTTGGCTAGAGTTCAACATCTATGTAAAACTTATATGAACCCTTCCCCATTCACTAAGGACCTGTCAGTAGATGGGCTTTGTGTCTTTGTACTCCTTTTGGCTGCTAGGGAAATTTGAGTGCTGGAATGTGTGATCATTATGAATCATGCCCTACGTTCCCTCTCCTCTGCATTCCTCTGGGCATTTCCTGTGCCTGCTGCTGAAAAACAGCTTAGTAGCAGTAGTGATACCAGTAGTGATTGTGGTTGTTGTAGTCGTGGCAATGATGAATCGAAGTAGGAACCAAAATATTTCACGAATTACATTGAGAGAAGCAGTTCTGGGAGCACTCAGCAGCCATCTTAAATTATGAAAGGACTGTGCAGAGCTGACAGTAAAGTTCCTTTGTTTCCTACTCCAGTCCCCTGTGTGCATAATTTTTATGGTATTTGCAATTGCTAATGTTATAGGCACTTTGTAACTGTAAAAAGAGCAAGTCCTTTAAGAGAGAATGGGAAGCAACTCTGTCCATCAGGAAGTGGCTAGTCCTCTATTCATTGCATGTTTCCTTTGAGCTTGGGCTGAATTAAAGCCATGCCATGTGATCACTTGGCCCCATAGTCCTGTTCTGGGGTGTAAGGAGAAACATTAAAACCCTCACACAGCAGAATATGCCCTGATGCTAAAGAAGTTTAGCCTAAGTGATTATCTGGAGACAGTAGGTTGTATTAAAAACAAGTTGTTCGAGTAAGAACTAATCAGCCTACTTTCCTTTCACCATCTCTACAACTGGACTAAATGTGGTACAAATCAAGGTTCACAAGTTAGATCTCTTGCACCTCAAATGTTCATGCATCCACCATCTTGGATCAGGGTGGATGACATATTACAAACTATAATGTAATGTACAAACTATAATGAGGTGTCCTTGTTTGTCACTCACTACAACTGTATCAAATTTGGTTCACGTGGGTTAGACAGTCCTCAAATTACTGCACTTGCACCTCAAAAGTTCACATGTCCACCATCTTGGATCAAGGTGGATGGCATCATCACAAACTACACCTTTGGGGAATCTCTATGTGTCCTTACAGCTGTAGAAGATTTGGTTCAAATCTGTTAAGCAGTTCGCAAATTAGCCCACTTGCTCCTCAAATGTTTACATGTCCAACATCTTGAATTGGTTTGGATGACATTGTCACAATCTATGCTGTTGAAGTGTCCCTATGTGATCCTACAGCTATAGCAAATTTGGTTCAAATCATTTAAGTGGTTCATAAGTTAGCCCACTTGCGCCTCCAAAGTGTATGTGTCCGCCATATTGGATCGGGATGGATGGCATCATCACAAACTATGCCATTGAGGTGTCCCTGTGTGTCATTCACTGCAACTGTCTGGGATTAGGATGGCTGATTTGTTTCCATGAAGGTTTTCTGATCAAGGTAATCTGGGTAAATAGACAGTCAGGTAATGACAAAGAGATCAGATTTCTGGATATGCTGAATGACTGTGCCCTAGAACGGCTGGTCTTGGAACCAACCAGAGAGAAAGCGGCCTTGGACTTAATCCTGAGTGGCACTCAGGACCTGGTGCGTGATGACAGCGTCATCGACCCTTTAGGGAACAGTGACCATAGTGCAATCAAATTCAACATACATGTTGGGAGAGATTCAGCAAGGACGTCTAACACAGACACATTGAATTTCAGAAGATGAAACTTCTCCAAAATGAGGAGTATGGTTAAAAGAAAGCTGAATGGGAAAATCAGGAGAGTCACTTTGCTCCAGAATACATGGAACATAGGAAGCTGCCATATACTGCATCAGACCATTGGTCTATCTAGCTCAGTATTGTCTTCAAAGACTGACAGCGGCTTCTCCAAGGTTGCAGGCAGGAATCTCTCTCAGCCCTATCTTGGAGAGGCCAGAGAGGGAACTTGGAACCTTCTGCTCTTCCTAGAGCAGCTCCATGCCCTGAGGGGAATATCTTACAGTGCTCACACTTCCTTTCATATGAAACCAGGGTGGACCCTGCTTAGCTAAGGGGACAAATCATGCTTGCTTCCACAAGACCAGTTCTCCTCTCCTACTCAAAACCACAATACTAGAAGCCCAGTTAGATTGTATACCCAAAAGGAGGGACTGTATACCCAAAAGAAGGAAAGGTACCACTAAGCCCAGGAGGATGCCAGCATGACTAATGAGTAAAGTTAAGGAAGCCATAAAAGGGAAATGGCCTTCTAAAATTGGAAGGCCTGTCCAAATGAAGAGAACAGAAAGGGACACAAATTCTGGCAAAAGAAATGCAAGGTGACAATAAGGGAGGTGAAAAGAGAGTTTGAAGAACATTTAGCTAAAAGCATCAAGGGGAATAACCAGGGGCATAGCAAGATTAGAGTGGGCCCAGAGACAAGATTTTAAAATGCCCCCCCACTGAAGCTCAGCTTATGAAGTAAAGAAATCTTAAATGAGGCTGAATAGTGGTAACAAAAACCATAGTTATAACATATGTGCCACAATAGAACATCATCCTAAATTATTTTTTTTTAAGGTTTTGTAAATTGTGGATGATGCAAGTCATTGAATGGTACTAGGAAAGACATGCGGTTCTGGTAGCTCCAGGTCTTAACACTCACATCCATTTTGGAGGATGAATACAACTGAAGGAAGCCTGGGCGGGTGCACAGCTGGGGGCGTCAGTCATGTGACCTGCCTCTGGGGCCCCCCAAGGCGGTCCCCGCCAAAGGCAGTTGGCTCCCAGACAACTGTCTCCCCCTGCCCTATTATAGTTACACCCCTGGGAATAACAAAAACTTCTCAAAATACATGAGATGCAGGAAACCTGCCAGGGAGGCAGTTGGACCGTTAGACAATGAGGGAGTGAAAGGGATTTTTAAGGAGGATATGGAGGTTGCAGAGAAGCTAAATGAGTTCTTTGCATCCGTCTTCACGGCAGAGGATACTGAGCATATACCTGTTCCTGAACCAGGCTTTTCGGGGTTGGAGGCTAAAGAAGTGAGTCAGATAGAAGTGACAAGAGATGATGTTCTAAACTGTCTAGAAAAATTGAAAACTAGCAAATCACCAGGGCCAGATGGCATCAATCCAAGAGTCCTCAAAGAACTCAAATGTGAAATTGCCGACTTCTCTGCTAAAATATATAACTTATCCCCACAATCAGGCTCTGTACTATAGGACTGGAAAGTAGCAATGTAATACTGATTTTCAAAAAGGGATCCAGGAGCAATCCAGGCAATTACAGGCCGGTGAGCTTAATGTCTGTTCCAGGCAAATTGATGAAAAGCATCCTCAAGGATAAAATTGTTAAGCACATAGAAGAACAGGCCCTGCTGGGGGAGAACCATCATGGCTTCTGCAAAGGTAAATCTTGCCTCACAAACCTTTTGGAGTTTGAAAAACGGGTCCTGGGGCCAAAAGAATGGGGTTGGGTGGTAGTGCCCAATGGGTGGAGGCTCCCACCCAAATTTCAGGGGGATTGGGCAAAGGGCTGATTTCTGGTGATTTTTTGAAGTTTTAGTGTCTTTGGGGCAGATCGGGGGCAGAAAGTGGGATCTGGGCCAGAAGAGTGGGGTGGGGTGGTAGTGCCTAATGGGTGGAGGCTACCACCCCAATTGCAGAGTGATTGGGCAGAGGGCTGATTTTTGGTTAATTGTTGAAGTTTACGCGTTTTTAAGGTTTTCCCCCATTAGGTAGAATGGGGGGTGTATCGCTTCACGTCGGGGGGAAAGGGGTGGCCTAGAGCGGTGTGGGGTTGGTGGTAGTGCCGGGTAGGGGCAAGGAAGCTGCCTGAATTTTTTCAAAGGATTTGGGCAGAGGGCTGATTTTTGGTTAATTGTTGAAGTTCATGTCTTTAAGGTTTAGATTCTATGATAGCAAATTAGAGTGGATTCATGGTGTGTCATTGAAAATCTCATTTGCTATCATAGAATCCACACTCAGAATACCTCAGAAACAACAGAACCCTGTACGCCATGGGTTAGAAACCCATGGGGGTGGTTGGCACCCTATGTGCACTACACCACCACTCGCTCTGGGCCACCCCAGCACCCCCCAAGTGCACTTATGGGGCTGCTGAAAGCTCCATTCTATTATAACTTATGAGGAAAAACCTTAAAGACGCGTAAACTTCAACAATTAACCAAAAATCAGCCCTCTGCCCAAATCCTTTGAAAAAATTCAGGTAGATTCCTTGCCCCTACCCGGCACTACCACCAACCCCACACCACTCTAGGCCACCCCTTTCCCCCTGACGTGAAGCGATACACCCTCCATTATACTTAATGGGGGGAAACCTTAAAGACACTAAAACTTCAGAAATTCACCAAAAATCAGCCCTCTGCCCAATCACTCTGAAATTGGGGTGGTAACCTCCACCCATTAGGCACTACCACCCTACCCCACTCTTTTGGCCCAGATCCTACGTTATGCCCCCTATCTGCCCCAAAGACACTAAAAATTCAGAAATTCAAAAAAATCAGCCCTTTGCCCAGTCCCCCTGCAATTGGGGTGGTAACCTCCACCCATTAGGCACTACCACCCCACCCCACTCTTTTGGCCCTAGGACCTTTTCAATTAAAGTAAAAGGAAAGCAATTTCTGCATTGAAATCAATGGAGGCAAAAAGGCGGGAAATTCAAAGAGACATCAAACTGAAAATGAAGGGGGAAGAAGAAGACAAGGCTGGCACTTTTCTAGGGCACAAAAAGGAGACCCGAAACACCCGAAAAATTCGGACCCGAAACAGGGGTGATTCATTTCGGGTCCGAAAATTATCGGGTCTCATCATGGGTGATTCGGTTCGGCTCCGAATCACCCGAAATTGGTCGTTTCGGGCACAGATCGTTCTGTGCCCGAAACATTTTGCACATCCCTACTGTGGAAGGATGTGCTTCATGACATGGCACATTCTTCCCCAGTGCATTCTGGGAATGGTGCTGGTGGGGAGATCAGTGGCAGGTCTACCACTGTTGCAGCTGCCCACTTATATGGAGTGGTCTTTTAATACTTAGAAGAAGAAAAATGATTGCCACCACTGTCATTTCTGGTGGGCTCTCCCACCCCCCTCATATTTCCCTATAGCTTTCATTGGTCCCACATGATCACTTCCTTCAGCCCAGGCAAAGGAATTATGGCTAGTTGCTGGACTCAAATTATTTGCCCTCAGCACTTTTTTCCAGTCCATCTAGGCCTAGGACTGTTCAGGCCCCTAAGGAGAGCACACAAGCCTAATCACTCTCACCAGCTTCTGCTGCAAATGAAACATCCTGCTCCCTAGTTCTCTCACATGGCCTGTCTCATCCTGAGGCCTTCTGGTCCTGCATCTTAAGTAGGCAGTGTAGAGCTACAAGCTCAGCTGTCATTTGAACTGGCCCATATATGACACTGAAAGTGGATCAAAATGTTGGTCTCCCTCTACGAACCTACATTTTATCAAATATCCGATATGACTTGAGGCAAAATCTCATTCTTTTCTATGAGACTTGCTTTCCAATAAAGTTACAAAGGATTGCGGCTCAAAGGACAAGGTTCAAAGCATGTGTGATACCAAATATATCATTTTATTTTTTAAAAAGATTTTTAAAAGGATTTTTAAAAGGAAGTGAAGGCAGGATAATTCTTGTCCAGCTTCTATTATTAGATCTTTCAGACTGTGTAGTGACACTTTATTATTATTATTTCCCCTTGAATTTTTAAAGGACTCAGAGTAGCCCCTTATATATCTCAGTAGCTGCTGAGGGTTTGTATTCCTCTAATTGGAATATACTCCTTATATGACAAATAATAAGGTGTCTCCTCAGGATTTTTTTTCAACCAAACATCAAGCTTTTAAAAACAAGAACATCCAGTGTTTGCTTGTTTAAATATACAGTAATAAAACATTTCTCCCTGGAATTGTACAAACGGCTCTTAGGGTCTAGCTGTTCTATCTGCAAAAAGCCAAGATTATTCCTAGAGACAAATAAAACATAATTGCTGAAATATGTTGTATTTTCAAAGTTGGAGGATATAGCTTCTTCCAGGGTTTGCCGGGTAGGATAAATAGTGTGTCCTGGGTGGGGAGTGCTCTTCTCATGCCCCGCTCCACCCTCTTGCATATTTAGTTTATCACTGATGATCAGTGATGTATGTGGGATGTATATATTATTTCATGTAACTGTTTTTCATTTCATGTAATTGTAGGTTTTGCAGTCCTAAACAAACCATGTAACTTGGCAACACTGATAAACTATAAACAGCAGGGAAAAAACCTGTAAATATTGGATTCACTCCTAATATAGATATAACCCACAGAATCCATAAAATAACAATGTATTAAAATTTTAAAAATGAATCAACAATGAAAAACAATTACATAAACTATTACATATTACTATCTAGTAATAGTTTGTGTTGTGTTGTTTGGATGTATAGTGGGAATCCTGTAGTGAGTGTGGAGGGTGGAGTCAGAAAGAAAAGGGAAGGGAAGGAGAAGGAGAAAATGCAGTTGTTTCTGAAATAAAGTCTTAGTTAAATAAACATAAAATTGCTTTGTATTTACAAGGGAAGCAGCTATAAAATATTTGGTTTTATACATTTGCATCTTAATGTCATTGCATCACTGGGCCTCCATTCCTGAACTGCTGGTTGTTTCTCCAGTTTCCTGACCTTCCTGCATAGCCCCTGAAGGTACCTTTTCCTTATCCATACTGGACTCTGTTGTTCACAGGATGCCCACTGCAGCACGGCTCAGATCACTGGCAGAGGAAGCCAGCCGGTGGCCCATGTCCCTCTCGCCGGCAGCCGCCACCACCATACCCCCTGCATCTGACATCAGACACAGGGGGCATGGCTTCACTCCCAAACGGGGCCACGCGGCCCCGTTTGAGAGCAAATACCAGCCAGTGCTGAGTTCGCAGTGTGGCCAGGAGCTGCTCTCCCTGCTTTTAACCCTAACCCTTTAAAGGCAAGGACAGCGTTCCTGACCATGCTGTGAATGCGGCGCTGACCGTAATATGCTCCCAAACGGGGCCGTGCAGCCCTGTTTGGGAGCAAAGCCACGCCCCCTAAGTCTGACATCAGACACAGTGGGTGTGGCTGGGGCACCAGGCGTGGCCCCGATTGGCGGCAGCCCCGGTTCTTTGAACCCCTCCGCTCAATGGTGGCTCCACCCCTGTCTCAGATCGCCACCTTTTTTCTTGTCCATTCCAGGAGAACCTGATCTTCCCTGGAAACAATGGAGGTCCTATTTCTGCAATTATCTCCTCACTATACAGAGCCCTGATTTTGCTTCAGCAAAGCAGAAGGCTACATTGCTTCACTGCGTGGGCTCTGAAGGCCAAATAATGTATAATAATTTGCCATTTCCTACCAACTTGGATGATGTCAACCCTTATGAAGCTGCTCTTCAAGCCTTAGATGATCATTTCAGCCCTATTTTGAATGTGATTGCTGAATGTTACAAGTTCCATTCTTGATCCCAACTGCCTGGTGAATCTATTGATCAATATGTCGCAGCATTGTGTGTCTTAAGTGTAACCTGTGAGTTTGCTAACTTTACTGATGAAAGAAATGATCAGGGACCAGATTGTTATGAGAACAAACTGCTCCAAACTGAGTGAAAAAACTGCTACTGGGAGGGAAACGTACCTTAGATAAAGTTATAGGGGTGGTTAGGAGGGTAGAAAATTATCTTCACTGTCCCTAATCAGTCTCTTTGGTATCCCAAAACCAACTTCCTGAAATCCAGGCTGTTCAATCTAAAGCCTTCCAAACCCAATCTTCTCATATGGCAGCACAAGAAAGGAAGAGCTACCACTCCTACTGAAGTGGAGACTCTGCCCACAAAGCCAGTTTTGCTCACTGTCCTGCACTGAAGGTCACTTACAACAGGTGCAAGTAAAGGGGACACTTTGCTTAGGTTTGCAAATCTGCTGTCTATTCCATTACTGATTCACTACGATAAGGATGAGGCAAATGAACCATTTCCTGACAGCATTTTAAGTGCAACAGAGTCAAAGCCTGCTTCTCCACATTGTGAAGTTCAACTTAATGGCCATGAAGTGCGGATGCTGGCTGATTCTGGCTCTCCATACACTATCATTTTCCATCTCTTTTACAAGAAATTCCTTACTAAAGCAGATCTATACCTTCAGCCTTCAGACATCCACCCACTGAAGGTTCCCCTATTGCCATAAATGGATACTTCACTGCTGCCCTTGAATACATACTGCAGAAGGGAAAGTGTACAGTATGTGTCACAAAAAGGAGCCTCAGTATTGGGCTGGAAACATCAGAAATATCTACAGATAGTGTTCGGCCCAAATAGCACAGAAGCTGTATACAGATGATGGAGCATCCATCTGCCGATATGATTGCTGATCTCTTGATTATTTTTTTCTAATACTCCTGGCACTGCCATACATTTCAAACATAAAACTTAGATGAAGGCAAACACAATACCTGTACAACACAAAGTGAGGAATGTACCCACAGCAACCACTTAAAGAGGAGCTTTCAAAACCACAGCATGCTGACATCATAGAACCTGTTGATTAACCAGAATGGATCTCTCCCATTGTGTGGAAATCAAATTGTACACTTCAAAAGTGTGCAGATTTAAGAGATGTGAACTCCAACATGGTAGTGGATTGTCATTCATTACCCAAAATCAATGCAATGCGGCTTACTCTGAGTCCTCTGTGTCCACCACTTTGGACTTGTCTTCAGACAAGTCCAATTTTCTTCTGCTCAAAGGTTCTTGCAAATACACAGCCTTTGTTACCCCGTAAGAGGGACTTTTCCAATTCAAAAGACTGCCCTTTGGATTCGCCTCGACAGCTTCGGTATTTCAAAAATGACCCACTCAATTTTTGGGAATACAGATGGCATCACTTACTTTCAGGACGACATTTTAGTGTATGGCAAAAGCATTGAGGAACATGATACTAAACTGACAGCAGTCTTAAGAAACCCACGACAGCACAGACTTACTATCTCTGCAAAGAAATGTCAATTTTGCACACTCTCAGTGACGTGCTTGGGACACACAATATCTGAGAGCAGCGTACATCCCAAAACAGACTTGTTGAAAGCTGTTCGGGAAGCACGAGAACCACACAACAAGGATGCACTTTGATCATTTTTACTGTAAATTTGGTAGACAGTTTGCCTCCAAAGTTGCTGCATTGCATCTTCTTTTTAAAAAGAATATAGAATTTTAACTGGGGTGCATCCTGCAAGACTACTTTTTCTAACTGGCCATTGCTGAAAGCCCTGCTCTCACTTCTTTTGACACCAACAGCCACACTACTATAGCCACTGATGCTTCTGAATATGGCTTGGGTGCCATCTTGACCCAGCAAAAAGGGGAAGTTACCGTTGTCTTTGCTTCCAGAGTGCATCAGAGAAGATGTATTCTGTCATTGAAAAATAAGCTCTAGCATGATTCTGGGTGGTGAGGCACTTCAAGACTTACTTGTGGAAAAAAATCACTTTATAGTCACACCATAAACCCCAATCTGCTTTATTTACTACTTAGGAATTGAGTCGAGTGACCCCAAGAATGGCCAAAGGGATCATCAGAATTTCATTTTGGGAGAGAATAGCCAAATGGATCACCAGATTTTCATTTCCAGGTGGAATACCTGCCAGGTATTCAGAATACAACTGCAGATTATCTCGACTTCCACTTCCAGGCCAAAGGGAGAGCACAGAAGAAGAGGATGGAGGAGTAGTAATTGCACAGAGAGCTTCATCCACTCATGGAATGATCATGACTTCTGAATAGAAAGCAACCTTCAGTGTTGATCAAGTGCTTACAGTACTTAAATCTTACATAACTAATGGATGGCCATGAAAGAAAAAAAAAAAGGTACCTGAACATTTTCAACCATACATGCACGTAGTGAGGAGCTGTCTCTTCTCAATGTGTTGGTGCTGAGGACTGATAGTTTGGCGCTGCCAAGCTCCTTACAAGCAAAAGTGATCAAAACTTGTCCATGAAGGTCACCTGGGCATGAGCTTGACTAAAAGGTAAATCAGAGAAAGTTCCTGGTGGCCAGGTATGGACAAACACATTGAAATCAGGCACTATATGGCTTGTGCTGTATCTGACAAATCGCAGAAGACTTTTACCACCCCTTTGATTCCAGTAGAATATCCCAATGGTTTCTCGGGAAAACTTGCTCTGGATATACTGAAGCTATTTACACATGAAGCCCAGCCCGGTTTTGCACATGCGTGTGGACCACCAGGATTGGGCCTGATCCTGGTGGCACCTCGGTGGCAAACACACCTCCGTAGCCACCCTGTTAAATGAGCCACCCCATTTCTCTGATCGTCTGCCACCGTCTGCTTGAAGCCATAGCTGGCTGACTGCAGGGATCCCGGCCAGCTCCAGGGAGGGGAGGGGGATACCCATAATGCACTGCACGCTCTGGTGGTGCATCATGGGTGCTCGGGGGGGGACACACCCAGGCAACCCAACCCCCCAAGCTACCAGCAGCAGCTGGAAATTGTCTGGGCAGGCGCTCTGCCCACCGAAAATTCTTGATACCCCTTTGAATATGGAGGCTCAGATCATGGAGGTCACTCAAAAGGCCTATTTACAGTTACGCCAAATATGGCGGCTAGCCCCTTTTCTGTCCCCTCTGGATTTGGCCACTGTGATCCATGCGATAGTCACTTCTGGGTTAGATTACTGCAACTCGCTTTATGTGGGGTTGGCACTGCGCCTAACCTGGAGATTGCAACTGGTACAAAATGCAGCAGCCAAGGTCCTTACTACGGTGCCTTGGCGAGCACATGTGGCACCTTTGCTCGTTCAGCTGCACTGATTGCTGGTTGAGTCCTGGGTTATGTTTAAGGTATTAGCTTTAACATTTAAAGCCCTACACAGTATGGGCCCTCCATACCTCCAGGACCACCTTGTTTGATATGTCCCTCACCGGGTCCTGAGATCGGCCACAAGTAATACCTTGGTGATCCCAGGCCCTAGGGATATTAAACTGCAATCAACGAGAGCCAGGGCCTTCTCAGTGGTGGCCCCGGCTCTATGGAACAATGCAGAGCTTATACAGGTTTCATGTCAGTGCTGTATACAGTTGATCATAAAATCTATGTGTGTGCTCTCAATAAATGGCTTTGGATATGCACATATATATGCAACACATACAAACCTAGAGCTAACTATCCATATACAGTAGCTATAGTTCCTGTAAGATGACACTCAGGAACCAGCTTTATTCAACATATTTCCACTGGGAGCCCATTATGTCATGCCTGATCTATGCAATTGACACTGGGAATTTTGAAGTACTTATACTAGGCGAATGTCCAGAAACCTTTAGCTATGCCTCTTGAAATGGCCAGCCCTTCACAAGACTTAAGCAACTTGAGTCAGGCTGCTCTGCAGTTCCTTCACCAGTTTCTGACTGTGGAATGCTCTGAAGAGGCAAAAATGATGCCTTTGCATTCCTTCTGATAGCGTCACATGTGGATACGGCATGTCATTTCACAAGTTCCAGCAGAGCAGAGTGAAGTGTGCAAGTGTTGTTCTGATGCACTGTCAGCTGGGTCATGCCATTCATTTGGCAACAATGGCCAGCAAAAAGAAGTGGCTCCTTTTAGACCTCGATGAACAGCAGAATCTCATAATCCCACTTGCCCAGAGAAACCATCAGAGAATGAGAGAATACGTTTTCTTGCACCCAACCAGAGATTTAAAAACAAACAAACACTAGAATTGCCAGGCTCAGGTGTTCAGAGGAAAATAAAAGTTACCGACCCTCATTATTTTTATCTTCATCTCCTGAGTCTAGCTCTTTTATAAAGCAAAGTAGTAGGAAAATCAGAACAAAGATCTACACACTGAGTTTCTTCATGCCTCCCCATAATGTTTAGAATGGATGCACTTCCTCACACCGTCTCTTTGTATTTCTCCACCTTCACCAACAGCTGACAATGAGGAAGAGTGGGGACAAAGAAATCCACAGTAATACAACATCACAGCTTGTGGAACTCTAGTCCTGACCTAAATTAGATTACAAAGAGGCTGATCTTAGCGAGAGACCCCTATATTTTAAATAAATAAATAACTATATGTGGTATATGTGGCATATGTTCGGGCCGACTTGGACTCCACTATTTCTGCAGGGTCTGTGAGGGAGGTATCCAGCAATCCCTCTTGCAGTGTTAGGTTGGATCAGTTTCAATCTGTGACTCCTGATGACGTGGACAAGCTGCTTGGAGCGGTACGGCCTACCACTTGTTCTCTGGATCCTTGCCCGACCTGGCTGCTTCGATCTAGTGGAGAGATTGTTGGAGATGGCCTAGTTAATATCATAAATGCATCGCTGGGGGAGGGGAGGGTGCCTCCTTGTTTGAAGGAGGCAATAGTTAGACCTCTTCTTAAGAAGCCTACCCTGGATCCCTCAGCGATGGATAGTTATAGGCCAATCTCCAATCTCCCCTGGCTGGGCAAGGTAATCAAGAGGGTGGTGGCTAACCAGCTCCAGGCGGTTTTGGAGGAAACTGATTATCTAGACCCATTTCAAACTGGCTTTAAAACGGGCTATGGGGTTGAGACAGCCTTGGTCAGCCTGATGGATGACCTTTACCGGGGAATCGACAGAGGGAGTGTGACTCTGTTGGTCCTCTTGGATCTCTTGGCGGCGTTCGATACCATCGACCATGGTATCCTTCTGGGTCGCCTGGAGGAGCTGGGAATAGGGGGCACTGCTTTGCAGTGGTTCCGTTCCTATCTCTCGGGTATATCCCAGATGGTGGAGCTTGGTGACAATCGCTCCTCAAAGCAGGAGCTGTTATATGGAGTCCCTCAGGGCTCCATTCTGTCACCAATGCTTTTCAATATCTACATGAAACCGCTGGGTGAGGTCATCAGGAGATTTGGTGCTGGGTGTTATCAGTATGCTGATGACACCCAAATCTACATCTCCTTTTCATCTTCAGGAAATGGCACTCACTCTTTAAATGCCTGCCTAAAGGCAGTAATGGGCTGGATGAGGGAGAACAAATTGAAGCTGAATCCAAGCAAGACGGAGGTGCTCATTGTGGGGGCTCAGAATCTGAGGAGTGAGTTAGATCTCCCTGTTCTGGATGGGGTTACACTCCCCCAGAAGGAGCAGGTGCGCAGCTTGGGAGTACTCCTGGACCCAGGCCTCACCCTGGTTTCTCAGGTGGAGGCCATGGCCAGGAGTGCTTTCTATCAGCTTCGGCTGATTCGACAGCTGTGTCCATTCCTTGAGGAGGATGACCTCAAAACAGTGGTGCACCAGCTGGTAACCTCCCGGCTTGACTATTGCAATGCGCTCTACATGGGGCTGCCTTTGTACGTAGTTCGGAAACTTCAATTAGTTCAGAATGCGGCAGCCAGATTGGTCGCTGGGGTAACCCGGAGAGACCATATTACGCCTATTTTGAAACAATTGCACTGGCTGCCGATATGTTTCCAGGCAAAATACAAAGTGCTGGTGATTACCTTTAAAGCCCTGAATGGCTTAGGCCCAAGTTACCTCAGAGAGCGCCTTCTTCTGCGTGATCCCCACCGCACATTAAGGTCATATTGCCCCTGGTGGCGCAGTGGTAAAACTGCCGCCCTGTAACCAGAAGATTACAAGTTCGATCCTGACCAGGGGCTCAAGGTTGACTCAGCCTTCCATCCTTCCGAGGTCAGTAAAATGAGTACCCAGAATGTTGGGGGCAATATGCTAAATCATTGTAAACCGCTTAGAGAGCTCCGGCTATAGAGTGGTATATAAATGTAAGTGCTATTGCTATTGCTATTGCTATTGCTATTCATCTCCAGTTACCACCAGCTTGTCTGGTGGCAACTCAGAGGCGGGCCTTCTCTATAGCTGCTCCGGGGCTGTGGAATGCGCTCCCTGCAGAAATCCGTAATTTGAATTCTTTGTTAGCCTTTAGGAGAGCACTTAAAACGTATTTGTTTGGCCTGGCTTTCCAGGGTTTTTAAATTCTAACCAAATCTTGGGGCTTTTAATTACTGGAATTGTTTAATTGCTGTTTTAAAATGTGTTAAAATTGTTGATTGTTGTTATATTGTTTTTAATTTGTTTTAGCTTTTTATTGTTTTAGTGGTTTGTTTTAATTGTAAACCGCCCTGAGCCATTTTGGAAGGGCGGTATATAAATCAAATACATAAATAAATAAATATGTAGCATATTATTGTTGTTAGCCTCCCAGATGAAAGTTTGGGGTGGCATACAAATCTGATAGAAATAAATAAACATAAAATAGATCTTGCTGATTTTTAAAATTCCCTCCCTCCCTATTTTCCTCTATATTTCTTCCAGAATATTGGTTTGGGTCGAATTTGTACTTTTGTCACAGACTGTGGTTCTGGAAGACACATTAGTCAAGCAATACCTTATGGTACTAGCCATAGGCCATGAGAAACCACATCCACAGCATATGCACATAAAACTTTATGTCTGTTTCAGTTCACTCCTACTTTTCCTTATCTCCATAAGAGTTTACAACATTTTAATCCAATTTCTTCTTTCTAATTTTCCTTGCTGCCAAACCAAACAATGCTACCATATGTGTTATATAGGTATTAATATCATGCAGTAAGTAGTATAAAAGTTTAACTAGAGAATTAAGTTCCTCCTTGCTCAACAAAGGGAGGGGACACATTAGGATTCATCAGGACTGGTTCTAGATGGTGGACCACTCTTACCAATCAATCCTTCTCTCATGGTTCAAACATTAATCTGGCATAAGGGGAAAGGAGGAGCATGATATAGCCCAGTGATTCTCAAACTTGGGTCCTCAGGTGTTATTGGACTTCAACTCCCATAATCCCCAACCAAAGGCCACTGAGGCTGGGGATTATGGGAGTTGAAGTCCAATAACACCTGAGGACCCAAGTTTGAGAATCACTGATATAGCCAGATCCTGGGTGTCTCTGCAACAGTTAGGGATAGCAGTAGCAGCAAGGGTTGATGGGAGCTGCC
Organism: Hemicordylus capensis; assembly: GCF_027244095.1. NCBI lineage: Eukaryota > Metazoa > Chordata > Lepidosauria > Squamata > Cordylidae > Hemicordylus > Hemicordylus capensis. The sequence continues at coordinate 37,618,645 of NC_069660.1, read as the reverse complement.
ACTTTCACAGTCACTGCTTAAGACATTAGAAAGGGGATTGAATCGCCCTCAGCTCCTGTCTGTGGCTTCCAGCGGCATCTGGTGGGCCACCGTGTGAAACAGGATGCTGGACTAGATGGGCTGTGGGCCTGATTCAGCAGGGTTGTTCTTATGTTCTTATGACAGAATCCCATTTGCCCAATAAGTGGCTCAATCCAGGGGACCAATAACCAGCAACACCCAGATTTTATTTTTATTTATTTATTTTTGCATTTATATACCGCCTTTCGTTAAAAAGAACCCCAAGGCGGTTTACAAAAGTTAAAAACATACAATAAAAAGACAATAAAAATATCATGTTAAAAATATAAAAACATAAAAACAGGCATAAAAACAATACAACAAATAAAAACACAAAGAAGCTGCAGTAGAAAACGATCATGTAAAAGCCTGGGTAAAAAGCCAAGTCTTTAAAAGCTTTCTAAAAGCCGTGATGGAGTCCGAGGAACGAATGGCCACTGGGAGAGCATTCCAGAGTCTGGGGGCAGCAACAGAGAAGGCCCTGTCCCGAGTGCACAACAGCCGGGCCTCCCTCATTGTCGGCACCTGGAGCAGGGCCCCCTCAGATGTCCTTGTCAAGCGGGCAGCAACCCGTGGGAGCAGGCGGTCCCTCAGATACCCCGGGCCCAAACCATTTAGGGCTTTAAAGGTCAAAACCAGCACCTTGAATTGGACCCGGAAACGAACCGGCAGCCAGTGCAGCTCTTTCAAAATGGGGGTGATATGTTCCCAACGGGCAGCTCCGGATAAAACCCTAGCTGCCGCGTTTTGCACTAGCTGCAGTTTCCGGATATTCTTCAAGGGCAGCCCCACGTAGAGCACGTTACAGTAATCCAGCCGCGACGTGACTAAGGCGTGGGTAACCGTGGCCAGATCTGCCTTCTCGAGAAAGGGACGCAGCTGGCGCACCAGCCGAAGCCGTGCAAAGGCACCCCTGGCCACCGCCTCCACCTGAGCTTCCAAAAGCAGAGCCGGGTCCAGTAGTACCCCCAAGCTGCGTACTTGCTCCTTCAAGGGGAGTGCAACCCCATCCAGAACCGGTAAAATCTCCTCATCCCGATTGGCTCTCCTACTGACCAACAGTACCTCCGTCTTATCCGGATTCAATTTCAGTCTGTTAGCCCACATCCAACCCATCACGGCCTCCAGCCCCCGATTCAGGACATCCACCGCCTCCCTAGGATCAGATGACAAGGAGAGATAGAGCTGAGTGTCATCCGCATATTGCTGACAACTCAGTCCAAATCTCCGGATGACCTCTCCCAGCGGCTTCATGTAGATGTTAAACAGCATGGGGGACAAGACCGATCCCTGCGGGACCCCACAGGCCAACGGCCACGGGGCCGAGCAGTAGTCCCCCAGCACCACCTTCTGAACCCTCCCCTCAAGAAAGGACCGAAACCACTGCAACGCAGTGCCTCCGATTCCCATACTCGAGAGGCGGCCCAGAAGGATACCATGGTCGATGGTATCGAACGCCGCCGAGAGGTCCAGCAGAACCAACAGGGACGCACTCCCCCTGTCTAGTTCCCGGCGTAGGTCATCCACTAGGGCGACCAAGGCAGTCTCAGTCCCATACCCGGGGCGGAAGCCAGATTGAAAAGGGTCCAGATAATCCGTATCATCCAAGACCCTCTGCAGCTGGGACGCCACCACACGCTCCATCACCTTGCCCAAAAAGGGGAGGTTAGACACAGGTCTATAGTTGTCCAGGCTGGAGGGATCAAGGGAGGGCTTTTTTAATAGAGGTCTTACCACCGCCTCCTTAAGGCACGATGGCATCCTGCCCTCCCTTAATGAAGCATTAACGATCACCTCCAGCCATCTACCTGTCCCCTCCCTGGCAGCTTTTATTAGCCATGAAGGGCAAGGGTCAAGAGCGCACGAAGTTGCCCGCACACTGCCAAGGATCTTGTCCACATCCTCAGGCCGCACCAACTGAAAAGAATCCAACACAACGGGACCAGATGGTACCAAAGGCACGTCTGCCGGAACTGCCAAAACTCTGGAGTCCAGGTCAGCACGGATGCAAGCGACTTTATCTGCAAAGCGACAGGCAAACCGATCACAAAGAGCTGTAGATGGCTCCTCCCCCATTGTCTGGGGGGATGTGTGGAGCAAGGTTTTCACCACACGAAACAGCTCTGTTTGTCTGCACTGAGCAGACGCAATGGAGGCGGAGAAAAAGCATTTCTTCGCCGCCCCCACCGCCACGGCATAGTCCCTAAAATGGGCTCTAGCCCGTGTTCGGTCGGATTCGTGACGACTCTTCCTCCAGCGTCGCTCCAGCCGTCGCCCGAGTTGCTTCATCGCCCTAAGCTCCAAGGAAAACCAAGGAGCCGAACGGGCTCCACCAAGCCGGAGAGGGCGCTTGGGGGCAACCGTGTCAACAGCCCGGGCCATCTCTCCATTCCAGAGATCAACCAAGGCCTCGACAGGGTCACCAGCTCTGGACACTCGAAACTCCCCGAGGGCCGTCTGAAATCCAAGCGGATCCATAAGCCTCCGGGGGCGGACCATCTTAATCGGCCCACCACCCCTGCAGAGGGTAGACGGAGCAGTCAAACTAAACCCCACCAGGTGATGATCTGTCCATGACAAGGGAGTGGTCTCAAATTCCCCCACCTCCAGATCATTTATTTCCCAGTCGGCAAAAACCAGATCCAGAGTGTGTCCCGCCACATGGGTAGGGCCCGATACCAATTGAGACAGGCCCATGGTTGCCATGGAGGCCATGAAATCCTGAGCCGCACACACTAGGGGAGCCTCAGCGTGGACATTGAAATCCCCCAAAACAATAAGCCTGGGGGAACCCAAAGCCACCTCCGAGACCACCCCCGCCAGCTCAGGTAGGGAGACTGAAGTGCAGCGGGGTGGTCGGTACACCAGCAGAATCCCCAGCCTATCTCGGAGGCCCACCCTCAAGGACAAACACTCAAAATTCTGAGATTGCCTGACCGGGTACCTGGAAACGGGAAGAGTCTCACGAAAGATGACTGCAACGCCTCCTCCCCGACCCTCGAGGCGGGGCTGCTGCACGATCTGGAAACCTGGAGGACAAAGCTGAGAGAGACCAACCCCGCCCAGCGGATCCAACCAGGTCTCCGTCACGCATACCAGGTCAGCATGCTCATCCACAATCAGATCGTGGATAAGAGATGTTTTTGTGTTAACTGACCTGGCATTCAGCAGCAGCACCCTAATCCTCGAAGGAGTGTTCCCAGAGCTCCCTAGGGTCAGAGGGTTGGGAGAAGGGCCGGAAAAAGGAACAGGCCTCAATTGCCTGGACCGATTTCCCCTGTAATGGCCTGCCGAACTCCCACCGCCATACCTCCCTCTGCCCGCTACCCATGATATTGCCGCCCCCACTCCAGACCCACTTTTTCGCTCCCCCAGGCACATCTCCCCAGAATAAACCACCTCGGCTTCTTGGCTTAATAAAAAACCAAGACCAGACTTGCGTGATCTCCTGCTAGCTTCTTGATTGTGGGAAGACAGATCTTCAGGGCAGAAGGAAAGGATCTTCAGGGCCCCAGGCAGCTCACCCCACAGCTGAGAGCCACAAGGACGAGAGCCCTTGTGCTCTCGCCCTTCGGCTCACGCCAAGAGGCTCACGCCCCTGGCCCAGCCTGAGCTTTAAAGCAGCAGAGTCAGCCCCACAGATGGAACACACCTGAAGAAAGGTAGGGCAGAAGCAGAAACACAGTCACTGCCAGCCCAAGATCTTCCCTCTTCCCTTCTTCAGGCCCTGGCCCAGCCTGAGCTTTAAAGCAGCAGAGTCAGCCCCACAGATGGAACACACCTGAAGAAAGGTAGGGCAGAAGCAGAAACACAGTCACTGCCAGCCCAAGATCTTCCCTCTTCCCTTCTTCAGGCCCTGGCCCAGCCTGAGCTTTAAAGCAGCAGAGTCAGCCCCACAGATGGAACACACCTGAAGAAAGGTAGGGCAGAAGCAGAAACACAGTCACTGCCAGCCCAAGATCTTCCCTCTTCCCTTCTTCAGGCCCTGGCCCAGCCTGAGCTTTAAAGCAGCAGAGTCAGCCCCACAGATGGAACACACCTGAAGAAAGGTAGGGCAGAAGCAGAAACACAGTCACTGCCAGCCCAAGATCTTCCCTCTTCCCTTCTTCAGGCCCTGGCCCAGCCTGAGCTTTAAAGCAGCAGAGTCAGCCCCACAGATGGAACACACCTGAAGAAAGGTAGGGCAGAAGCAGAAACACAGTCACTGCCAGCCCAAGATCTTCCCTCTTCCCTTCTTCAGGCCCTGGCCCAGCCTGAGCTTTAAAGCAGCAGAGTCAGCCCCACAGATGGAACACACCTGAAGAAAGGTAGGGCAGAAGCAGAAACACAGTCACTGCCAGCCCAAGATCTTCCCTCTTCCCTTCTTCAGGCCCTGGCCCAGCCTGAGCTTTAAAGCAGCAGAGTCAGCCCCACAGATGGAACACACCTGAAGAAAGGTAGGGCAGAAGCAGAAACACAGTCACTGCCAGCCCAAGATCTTCCCTCTTCCCTTCTTCAGGCCCTGGCCCAGCCTGAGCTTTAAAGCAGCAGAGTCAGCCCCACAGATGGAACACACCTGAAGAAAGGTAGGGCAGAAGCAGAAACACAGTCACTGCCAGCCCAAGATCTTCCCTCTTCCCTCACTATATCAGATCACTATATCAGGCATTCAGGCTAAATAGTCAGCACGACTGCAAATTGTTTTATGTTAATTCTATGTCTATGACTAGAAGTTGTACTGGGACAATAATCATTCAGACATTATTTTTGCTCTATGCAAAACCTTGACAGGAAGCCCCTTGGTTTCATGATAGGCAGACAAGTGGGAAATACCTGTAGCTTTGCAATATTTCCTTTGCATTTACCAGCGCGCTTGCTGAGAGTTATTCTTCCCTTGTCCAAGAACTTTCCATGATTTGATCATACTAAAGACATCTGGAAAATGAAATAATGAAGCACAAAAGTGCATGCTTTAACTTATTTTCTTCAACTGCGGTCAGATGTAGTACCATCTACTCAAAGGGGATAATTGCTTCATTTTGCAAATGTGGAAATGGTTGCCCTGTTCCACCTGGCAGGTTTGCTTTTGTTTACCAATTTGCTGTTAATTGAAGAGGCTGCTAGAGATTTGGAGGTGAAGAGAGGGCTTGTACATTGGGTCTCCCAGAAAATGAACAAAATGGTCCTTGAATGATATAGGCCTTGTAGCAATGCTAATTTATTAGAAGCAGATGCTGTGTCCTTCTGGTCAATGAATGGGAAGCAGGCAGACAGGGGGCGGCAGTTAGTTCTCTAAGCATGGAAGCTTCCTTTTGTTAGCTAGAAGAAACACCAGAGAAGAGTAAACCACAAATTAAAGTGAGATATATTAAAGCAGACATGGTGATGGATACAGGATGTCATACATCCAACACTGACACTTCATTAAATGATGTACCATGTAACTGTAGCCATCCCGTGAAACTGGATGCATTCCTCCTGAAAGGAATGCAAGTCAAGGAGAATACAAAAGGGCACATGGTCAGGGGCACTCCTTCTATGAGGCAGGTTGAGGCATTCACCCCAGGCAGCAGATTATTGGAGTGACAACAGAGTGGCAAGATACCCCCCATCATTGGAACAGCTCTCTGGGACTGATCTGATCCTTGCAAAGAAATGTCTCTCCTCACACTGATCTTGTGACACTGAATCACACTGATTCTCAATGGGAGACTCATCACTGCAGCGATTACACAATTCTTAGTAGTCAGAGGCAGTCCTTCTATGAGGCAAGTTGGGCATTCACCCCAGGCAGCAGATTATTGGAGTGACAACAGAGTGGCAAGATACCCCCCACCACTGGAACAGTTCTTTGGGACCAAACTGATCATTGCAAAGAAATGTCTCTCCTCACACTGATCTTTATTCCTAATGGGAGACTCATCACTGCAGTGACTGCACAATTCTTAGTCATGATGGAGCCTCTCTGAACTTGGGAGAACATGGTTTGGAGATGAATGGAGATGGCATATATGCCCAGCACTATATGTGAATCAGTGTGCCCATTCTCACATTTGTAAATGCAGTAGGACAAGCATCCTAGTAAGTTTCAGGAGCTGTGAGTGCTCTCAATTTTCAGTTATGTGTGAACAAAAACCTCAAGGGCAGAGCTTCAACTGAGGAGACAGGTCCAAAGAATCTGCACCGCCCAGCTTTCCAAAGCTGTCTGATCCTGAGAAAGGCTGACTCACTTGCTTCCCCTCCCTTGCTGCCTGGTGCAACTGTAGCACTGTCCATCCTCAGTGCAGTGCACAGGCTAAACCCACTTCTCAGCCCTAGCCACAGCTGAAGCATGACCATGCCTCTGCTGTCATGATCCGCTTATGCTTCCCAGGCTCAGCTGCTCACCTGGCTGGAGTGTGGGGGCTTGAACTGTGCCGTCACTGGGGTGGGGAGCAAAAGGCTGCTGGAGAGAGTGAAGCGTTGGCAAGGTAGTTTCGAGTTGGCACCCAGGCCACCTTCAGCCTCATTATGCCACTGGAAAACCTAAGTAGGAATTGGGGGGCGTGATCATCTGTGTAGCGTCAACAGCATAGGATGAGCACACCCTACTCAAATTCTGTCTCCAGCATTTGAATGAGTGTTTTATAGCTGCTTCCCTCATAAATACAAAGCTCTCTTATGTTTGCACTAAGACTGTATTCCATAAACAGCTCCATTTTCTTCTCCTTTCCCTCCCTTTTTGTTCTGACTCTACCCCCACCCCACACATTTCTATAGGATCCCCACTGGGACAAACTTCTAATCCACAAACCATAAAGGACTGCTAGATATAATATAACACATCACACCTTTGTAACAAACAGAACTGAATTGATTAGAATTTGGTGACAAGGTCTTGAAATCTTTTAGGTCGTCTCCTGTCATGCACACTTCTCCTAAGTATTGGGGTGTCTGGCACAGGAGCTGTTGGTGATTTGTTTTCTGGTCAGGGGTGTAGTTATAATTGAGCGGATGGGTTCAAATAACCTGCCCCCCCAGCTCCACCCCTCCCTATTTTCTTCATTATCTCCCTTACTCCAAGGGGCCGCCAGGGAGAGGGGTGAACATGGGCCCCTAGCGATGCCCCATTTTTGGTACAGAGGACTGTCCATCACTTTCATCAGTCTCATCCGTGATGTCAAAATTTGCGGCAAGATCAAATTCCTCTACAATTCCTCTCTTGCAATGAGATTCCCTTCCCTCTTCTCTCATAATATACATGCTTGAAAGTTGAACTGTTCAATTTGTTTCCATCATCCAATATGAGATTTTGATTATTTGTTCTGGTCCAGAATATCGGGAACATCTGTTTCTAAATTTATAAGGCAGCCATATTTGAACAAAGACCCCCACTTGAAGGGTGTGAAACAGCGAGCCCTTTCTCATGAGCAGTGAGAAAGGGCAAGAGGGTTAGCAGGGAAGAAGCCTTAAGAAGCTTACCTCCCTGCGACAATCGAGGGCTCTATTTTTATTTTATTTTATTTTATTTAGATTTATATGTCACCTTACTCCCATAGGACTCAGGGCGGCTTACAAACAATAACATATACAGCAACACAATTCTATAAAATACATCTTACATAATGTCATAACCCCAACACCATACAGTACTCATTCCACATGACATAGTAACCACAGGTTTGCTTAACCCCAGCTAAACATCAGTAAGTGAGCTTTGCGCGGATGTATGAAGCACTGGAGCAACCTCACTCCCGGTGCTTCATACGCACAGCCTAACCCAGGCTGGGCTGCTCTACTTCATGCACGTACCCATCTTCACACATGTTCAATGCAAATACAGTAGCACACTAGGTTGCTCTAGCCTGGGTTAGGCTGTCTGTGTGTATACCCTTATTATTAGCTCTTGCTAATTCTTTGGCTTTGACCTTTCTTCATGTGGGTGAAGGTCTATTTTCCTCCTTCTGCATCCTTCAGAAGGCAACAGGAATTCCCAGCAAGCTCTATCCTAAGAACGTTTTCCCTCTACTTGTTGGTACTTATGTTCTGGTCAGGATCTTGGCCATTTTGTTCAAGGCACATTCAATCTGTGCACAGTGTACACACATATAAATCTGTATGCCTGTACAGTTATTCACACATGTTCAAGGCAAATACAATAGTACACTCTCTACCATTACTCTGCATTTGAGGAGGCAGGCCCATACCCAGGTTCACTTTTAAAATTTTAACATTTTATACAATCATTCACACAAAAATATGTTCATACATTCAAACACCCATATGCACCTACAATGTAATGTCTGAACTTAGTTGTCCAGCACATCTTCACAGAATGCACAATATCTGGGCTCTCAAATGTACTCATACCAAGGCTTACTAAACCAAGGAAATATATTGATCTGAGATTGGGGGAAATGGATTTTCTGGCATTCTGAGAGGGAAAAGTACAAATGAAACGAGAAGGAAATAGGGGGCTTAAAAGCCAGTCCATGATGGCCACAAGGATGGAAGAGCCTGCAAAACATGGGGGTTACACCACATCATTATCACCTCTTATTTCTATAGTGCTTAATGTGTACTAGATGGTTTATGTCCAGATGCCATGTTACCTGGTTGCTTGGTTGGTCCTGTGGAGTCTGTAAAAGGGCATGGCATCCCTCCTGTGGGGCTTTTGTTCCCTTCAGGGGGCAGTAGGGATGAGAAGGATCCAGACTGGTTGGATCCCAGTGGGGTTGAGAGAACAAGGTAGGGAGAGCTGCAAGAAACAGCTCTAGGGAGACAGCTAGGTTGGGTGTGGCAGGAAACAGGTAGCAAGCTCAGGAAAGGGGTGGGGCTGGAAGTGGGCTTTAAGCCCTGTCAGCTCTGCACTGGGGTATAGACAAGGCAGCTGATGATGAGGAGTATCTTCTGAGTATGGGAGCCAGGAGTTCTCCAGGAGAGGGAACTGGCTAAATGCAGCAAGCCAGGAGGAGGACTCAGGTGACCAACTAACCTTATCCCCTGGCTGTTCCTGAGGCTGACCTTTTTTGGTGCTGACCCAGTCATTCTTGAGTCTAAGAAGGGCTAGGAGCCCACCCTGTCACCTGGGAGTCTGACAGTTTACAATAAATTAGAATTCACAACAATCTAATAACGATGGAGACAAGATGAACAGAGTGGGGGAAATAAGAAAAGGCCATGGTGGGAAAGGAAAAATAAAACAAAAAGAAAGTAGAAGCGAAGAGATCAAAGACTATATCGGAACTCTATTAACACAGAGATTGTCAGCCATCACAAGGGGTGGCGAACACAGCCTTGGGTTTTAACAGCTACGGACATTTCCCCAGAGCAGAGCTTTGTGTTCTAATTTAGAGTACAGGTGGCAAATTAAGAAGTGCAGGGTTTGTGACAAGTGGGCACCTTTCTTGGGGAGCTTCAAGCATGATTCTTGGAGTCTGGATGGAATGACTCATGGAAGTTCAGAATTAATCCAAGCTCAATTGCCCCCTCCTGTGATAAACTGTATCACTTGCCTCAGGGCCACTCTACATGTCACACTAACACATGTCACACTAACATCACACATGGAGAATGTCATACACAGACCTTCTGCAAGCAAAGCTGCTCTATATACCAGATCCATCTAGCTTACTGTTTATTGGTCCATCTAGCTTACTGTTGTCTACCTCGACTAGCCGCTGCAGTGCTAGCAGGTCTCATGCAAAAAGGGGCCTTCCTCAGCTATGACACCAGAGATATGTTTAACTGGAGATGCCAGGGACTGAACCTTTTGCATGCAAAGTATGAACTCTGCCACTGAGCTATGGCCCTTTCCCCATAGACATGTATTTTCTCCACAGTTCATTTATCATACAGCTCATCCTATATCATGAGAAGGGTCTCCATGCAGACAAAGGTTCCTGGAGGATGCCCGTGATCCACAGCAGGAGTGGCTCACCCATGAGGCCAAGTGAAGAAACAGCCTCAGGCGGGGAGTGACAAAGCAGATAAATTTGATGCTTGGAGGGGAGGGTCAGGCAGAGAGAGAGAAAGGAAAATAACTGCTGTGGATGCTGTAGCACACAGAGAGACCAGCCAGCACTCACTGCATCCAAAGCCTGGAGGAGCTACCCTGTAATAGGTTTTTAGTCAACCATCACATGGCTAGCATTATGTATAGATAAGCCTGAGACACACAGAACGAGGAAGGGAAAGGTCAAAAGGAGAGACTCCTCCTTTGGGAAGTGCAGAAGAGGTATGTGTGAAGTATATGTGAGATATACCAGGTATATCTCACACACTGAGAACCATGCACTGTCCCACAGATTGTCCCAGTCAAGAAGGTCAGCTGACCTCTTACTATTACTATTACAATCAATTACCTTTGTCCCAGGTTCAATCCTCAAGGTTCTTCTTCATATGAGCAGCCCTATCTGAGTTTGCACAGCCCTACCAGGTAGGACTGCTTGTGCAGAGCACCAGGATTGATCCTGATCCTGGTGCTCTTTGCTAGGGTGGTACCCTTCCTCCCCACTCCCCCCACTCTGCCTGAAGCCTGCACAAAGTTGAGCAGCAAGAGCACCTGGCAGTGGGAGAATCCCCCAATGCATCACACTTCTGGCGCGGTGCATTGTGGGATGCTGGAGGACTTCACCCTCTGTCTTCTGGCCCTGCCGCTTACTGTGATGCCACTCATGTGCCATGCAAGCAGCAGAGTCTACTGGGCAGAGCTGATCGTGTGTGAGGAGGCAGGTAGGAGATTGCCTCCCCACCAACCCTCCCCAGATCGATCACAAGAACAACCTTCCTGGCTTCTCCAGATAGGGCTTGGAAAGACGCCTGCCTGAACTTTGGAGAGTCACTGCCGGTACTCAGCTAGATAGACAAATGGTCTAAAAAATTGGTATAAGGCAGCTTCCTATCCTTGTCGCAGATTCCAACAAGGGTGTATAGGGAAGAGTTCTAGACAACTACTCCATAGTTATGGAACCTTCCTCCCATTTGGTTTTGATAAAACTCTACACTAAGCATTCTCTGAAAGGCTAGCAATTTTGTCTGTTTCTGGTAGCAGTTAATGGTTGAAACAAAAAGCCATTGGGATACTCTGGTTTAAATTTAAGTGATATTTATACATTGTATTTTAATATATTTTAAAGCACCACCTTGATCAAACTGTGTAGTAGAGCTGTATATTAGCAACATAGGAACATAGGAAGCTACCATATACTGAGTCAGACCATTGGTCTATCTAGCTCAGTATTGTCTACACAGACTGGCAGCGGTTTCTCCAAGGTTGCAGGCAGGAATCTCTCTCAGCCCTATCTTGGAGAAGCCAGGGAGGAAACTTAAATTTTCAGCTCTTCCCAGAGTGGCCCCATCCCCTGAGGGGAATATCTTATAGTGCTCAGATGTGGTCTCCCATTCAAATGCAACCAGGGCAGACCCTTCTTAGCTAATGCTTGCTACCATGCTTGCTACCAGCTCTCCTCCCTATATTCATGGGCTGTATATTCATAGACCTATCAAATAATCAGCAATTGTGCTGATTGGCTGTTTGACAAATACTAGTACCTGAGCCAGCTGGGGTGGTAGGTACCATCCTGGAGGATGGATGCTCATTGTGATTTTTGAGAAGGTTTACACTGCTACAGATGAAAAATAGGTGATAGCATTGCAATACTTCAAGCTTTCAGTGTTTTATCATGGTTTTATTGTCCTGATCATTGGGTTGGAAGTAACCAAATTTGCTATGGTGTTTTAAAAGCTTTTAAAGGTCCTAAAAATACACCCAAAAAATACTATACAGTTTTATTGATGTTGTGAGAGAAATGAAAATGAAAATGAGTGGGAATGTTCTCCCAAGATTACTCCATGAGGAGAATGCAAGTTGTTCATTGTTCCCTTAACCCTTCCCTCTGTGCAAAAATGACGGCAATTTTACGGTAATCACTTGGGGTGATAACACAGAGAAAACTGTAAGTGCAACAATGTTATCCCCTATTTTCCATCTCTAGGGAGTAGTAGATTATTTTTTTAAAAAAATCACTCGTCCCCTGAGATGGTATCGATGGCCAGTATTTGTGGGGCTGGCTTGTGAAGCCTTGCTACCTTGGCAAAGAGGCACCTTTTAACGTGGTGATTCTCTTTGTTTAGCAGGGGGAGAGTAACTGGCCCTATCTACCCCCAGCACAGTACTTCCAGTGACTGTTGCTGGTGTTTATCTCATGTTTCTTTTTAGATTGTGAGCCCTTTGGGGACAGGGAGACATAAAGAAGGGGAGATTGAAATCTAGTCTCACCTGCTCCCCCTACTAGGGGCGTAGCAAGGTTGGAGTGGGCCCAGAGGCAAGATTTTAAAATGGGGTCCCCTCGCTATTTTTAAAAAGGTTCTGTAAATTGTGGATGATGCAAGTCATTTAAAGGTACTAGAGAAAGACATGCTGTTCTGGTAGCTCCAGGTCTTAACACTCACATCAGTTTTGGAGGGTGAATACAACTGAAGGAAGCCTGGACAGATGCGCAGTTGGGGGAGTCAGTCATGTGACTTGCCTCGGGGGGGCCAAGGCAGTGGGCCCCCAGACAACTGTCTCCCCTTGTCCTATTATACTTACACCCCTGCCCCCTACAGAACAGCTGATCTGCACTAACCCTGGCTTTCTAACATTTCTAACATATATGCAAAGCCCTTAGAGTTATGGTTTCTCATCTAGCCATGGATACGTGTACCAAAACTGTCTTCCACAACAGCATGCCTTCTAACTAGATTAGAATGTGTAACCTATAGCAGCCTCTGAGGATAGGGCAGGGTACCAGTCAAGTGAAATAGATTTGTGATTCACTTGTGAATCACAGATGTGATCCTAGGTGATGTTGTAAAGTCAGCCAAAGCCATTTTTTCTTGATGGATGGATGGATGGATGGATTGATTAAGTGCCGTCAAGTTGGTGTTGACTCTTAGCAACCACATAGATAGATTCTCTCCAGGATGATCTGCTTCAACTTGGCCTTTTAGGTCTCTGATATCTGGATCAGGAATATGAGCTTAGCTTTGCTCGTGTATTTCCATAACTTGATTCTTTAACAGAGGCTCTCCTGAAAGCATTCTGAAAAGGTTTTTTATTTTTTATTTTTTTTAAAAAAGCCTGAAACTGTACGTGATTTTAGCCTAATTGGAATGAAATGTAAGGCCCAAATCTTGGTGCTCATTGGCATTGAGACACTTGTGTACAATCATGCTATGCAAAATAGCAGAAGCCTGAATTCATAATTGGACGTTCCAAAATGTAATTATGAAAGATGAAATGCTCCTTTCAATGAGAAGGCCGTAAATAGAATAATTAATTTTGTGTTTGCTTGAACAATTCTGTATTATGGACCTTACACTGGAACTGAAATTAATTAAGTGCACCAGGATTTATGGAGGAGGTGAAGAGAGAGAGAGAGAGAAAGAATTAATCTGAAGTAAAAGATAGATGACTTTGTGAGTGTAATGATGCGTTAGTCTGGGGTATTCTTTAACAAATTTAGCAGGCATGTTCTGGGTACAAACAGCATTCACTGACAGAATTATCTCAACTAATGCAGCTGCTGGACTCGATGCAAATTGAGACTGCAGATGAGTACTTCAGATATTAAAGTGATTAACTCTATCTGCTCATAGTGCTCTGTTTTTGAGGGGAAATTATCAGATATATTATTGTATTTTTAAAATTATGGTTGTATTGAAAAGGCCACAGTAAGAGAATCGAGCAACCATTGCATAAGACTAATAAAGAAAATCATATTGAGCTTCTGTCACACTCTAGCGTGACCATAATACAGAACCTGGGATGGGGCTGTGCAAATAGGAGCAGACTTAATTCTCATTGCCACAGCCCATCCTTGAATGCGTTCCTCTTCACTGCTTGTGCGTACTCCTGTGCCAGAGTGAGCAAAGACACCAGAAGAGGCTGCAGCTGAAAGAATTGATTTCTTCGCTTTACTGTTGTGCTTAATTTTGGATGAATTGTGCCAAAATTAATCATTTTTCTAACTATAAGAATACAAAGCCCATGATGCACTACAAGCACCAGAAAAAATATATGTACAACAACTGACAAAGAAGTGAAGGACAGAAATCCATACAGAATCATATTCCTGTATATTTGAATAATATATTTTCTGGTAATTGCATGTAAATCCCCTGCTAACTGGGCAAAGAGGCACCTTTTACTGTGGTGATTCTCTTTATTTAGCAAGGGGAGAGTAACTGGCCCTATCCACCCCCAGCACAGTACCTCCAGTGACTGTTGCTGGTGTCTATCTTGCGTTTTTTAGAATGTGAGCCCTTTGGGGACAGGGATCCATCTTATTTATTTATTATTTCTCTGTGTAAACCACCCTGAGCCTTTTTTGGAAGGGAAGCATAGAAATTGAATTAATAATAATAATAATAATAAATAAATAAATAGTCATCCATTTGGAACACAGACTGAAAGTGTTGCCCTCACTCGAATTTGTCTTTGTGACATCACAATGTCATATTGGATTAGCTATGTGGCATCATCAGGAAGTCTGCTCAGAATGAGGGCAATGATTTCTGCCCTCACTCTGATTTGGCTTTGAAATGTCACTATATAGCTAAATGTGATTTAGCTATGTAGCTAAAATAAGATGGCATAACAGCTGCTTGATGCCTGATTAGTTGGAATTTTCTCAGGGAAAAATCCCTACTGTGAAAAAGAGGTGCAGAATCTGCAGATCCGGGGGAAAGCAGTGTGACTAGGCAGCAAGTGGTGCACAAAAACTGTAAGGAACAGGCAAGTTCATAAGAATTTCCTTTCCTGCCATCCCTTCCATTCCAAAGAAATTTCAGAAAGGAAATTTTGGTGCCACCCTTCAAATCACTATTCCACACCAAGAAGAAGAGATCAAAATAGCAGACAAAATATGCTTCATCAAGGGCGTACGGTACATTAGGCAAGGGGAGACAGTTGTCTCCCGGCCTGCTGCCTCAAGGTCACCACAAGAGCGAGGCCAGCCACAATGTGAGAGGCCCTGCACTGGCGGGCAGACACTTTGGGTGGTGAGAGGAAGGTCTTGCCTGCCCCTCCTTGCTCTACTGCTGCCTCCCGCACCCCTCCATGGCCCGGTGCAACTGCCGATAAAGATCTGCTTGTAGCTAGCTAGGAACAGGAAGTTCCCTGTTCCCAGCAACCTGTGAGGGGTGACCTCACACTGCAGAGGCCATATTGAGTGCCCAGGGGCTCAAGATGGGACTCAAGATGTCAACCGCAGTGTGAAGTCACACACACACACACACACACACACACACACACACACACACACGGGATGCTGGGAACAGGGAACTCCCTGTTCTCAGCTAGCTACAAGCAGATCTTTACCGGCAGCAGAGACGGCGTGACTGTCTCAGTGTGGTGGCACCAGGGCCACAGAGAGGTGGTGGGGCTTAGCAGCAGAACACAGGAGGGGCAGGTAAGACCTTCCCCTCCCTCATCTAAAGTGCCTGCTGGCTGCCTGACTTGTTCATTCTTTGGGAACAGACTGCTACTACATACAGAAGAACCTTTCCACCTTCTTAGGGGTTTCCTCTAAACATTTTGTATCCCTCAATCATTTTTGTTGCATACCATCCTGAGGTATCGACCAATTTGAAATTAAACCAGCTATGACCATTTATACCAGGCCTGCTCAACTTAGGCCCCCCCAGCTGTGTTTGGACTACAACTCCCATAAACCCCAGCCGCAGGGGCCAGTAGCCAGGGATTATGGGAGTTGTAGGCCAACATCTGCAGGAGGGCCAAAGTTGAGCAGGCCTGATTTATACTAACGACAAACTGAGCCAGAACCCACTTTGGGACAAAGGGTTTTTTGTTCTGCTTTTTAAAGATTTGCTTTTTAAAGATTTTTTTCTTTGAACCATTGTAATACAAATGTCTGACTGTGCTCAATTGTCAAGCTGCATGCATGAAAAATTGGCCAGTCCAAACAGTGTAATAGTCATTAGCAAATAGAACTTTTGAATCCACTAAGTGCTTTCTTGTTGTTTTAAAAGGTAGTACAATTATTTAGATTGGGGCAAAACAGATGTTTAACTTGATCTTTTGGGAACAGGACCACCACCCATTTCATGCAGTTTGTGGACAGACGGTATTTTGACATTCAGTTTTGCTATACAGAAACAGAATGACTTGTTCGCTGCCTGGCTCTCTGCTGGCCCTGTCCATCCCCAGAACAGCATCCCTGCAGTGGCTGTTGCCACTGTTGAAAAGTTGTGTATAAATATACCACGAGGGGTCCATTTTAAAATCTCGTCTCTGGACCCACTCCAACCTTAGTACGCCCCTGTGCTTTATATACCCAAGAACAAAATGCCCAAGGTGACTGTTGAGGTCTGCCTAGTGGACAGGCTGGGCCTTCCAGCTGTTGTTGGACTACAACTCTCATCATCCCCAGTCACAATGGCCAGTAGCCAGGGATGATGGAAGTTGTAGTAGGCCAATCATCAGCAGGAAGGCCACAATTTGAGACCCCTTTTCTAGGGCCTGTGTTTCAAATGCAGTGGAGGGTGGGGGCTGTAGTGCTGTCCTAGAAACATATGCTTTGAAAGTAAGAGTTTCCTGGAATCACAAGGGGTAAATAGGAAAGTTTCCTATCTGAAACCCTGGGGAGCCACTGCCAGACAGAGCAGACAATGCAGTCCGGATCGGGACCACAGCAGTCTACTCCCCTGCCACAGTTCTAGTCCGGACCGTTCTCCTTCTGTTATGCCGTGGTCTCAATCCAAATTTGCACTGTGAAAAAGGAAGCATCACTAGGGTATGGTGAAAATCACATCTAGAATCACTGTATGCTCTGGACCATATTTGTATAAGTCTATATTGATATTTCCTTTTGTTTAACCATAATGCAATGCTAAATATGGTATGAACTACAGCCAGTTTCCAATTTTCAACAAAAGCTGCATTATCCACTTGCTGGGTTATAGCTCTTTAAGTGATACATTATATTGTTTGCAGGGATCCTCCTATTGTGCTTTCACTTCATTTAGCTTGTAGTACCATTCAACCAAATTGGCCTATAAAAGGTGTACTTAAACTCAGAATTACCCTGGGATTCACCAGTGCTGGGTATTGTTATGCAGCCCTTCATTTCCCATGGCCCTCCAAGCATTTGCAAACATATTTATACCTCCTGCATTGCAGCAAACTTAATCAGAAGGACAGGCTTGCAACATCTGTTCATTCCACTCACTTCTGAAGTCCTCTCAGTCTCTTAAGAAACTTGATTCACGCTGTCAAAATGCATACTTTTCAATGGTGGGTATTATTTGGACATTTAGACATCTGTCATCAGGAGGTGTGACGGATGGCTTTGTTAACACACACAGTCAAAGACTGTGATACAGAAAGTATTTTTTTAACCCCTACAAATCTTTCTCATACTTTTTCCTGCCCATTGTTGGTTCATACACTGATCATTCTACTAATCATTCATTCTGCAATACATCCAATATAATAAATGTCTCTATATAAATCTCTGGTGTGACTGCATTTGGAATACTGTGCGCTGTTCTGGACACCCATCGCAAACAAGATGTCACAGAGCTGGGAAAGATACAGAAAATAGGCAAGCAAAATTATGAATTGGAGCACCTTCCCTACAAGGAAAGGTAAAGTGTGTAGAACTTTTTAGTTAAGGGGGGAAAGATGAATAAAGAAGGTTATGGTAGTGGTTTCTAAAATGATGCATGGTGCAGATAAAGTAGGTATGTATTTTTCTCCCTCTCTCACAGTGCTGACATTCAAGATGACCCATTGAAATTGATTGACAGTAGATGCAGAAGAGTTGCAAAAGTACTTCTCCACATGATGCATAATTAACTTACAGAACTCACTGCCACAAGATGTGTTAACAGCTAGTGGCCATTTAGGGCCAAACTAGACAGACTGTTTAACATGACAGTAACTCCTGCATTTGATTGATTTAGTGATTAAATGGCATCAAGTCGCTATCGAATCTTAGCGATCATATAGATAGATTCTCTCCAAGATGATCTGTCTTCAACTTGGCCTTTAAGGTCTCTCAGTGGTGCATCCATTGCTGTCGTAATTGTGTCCATCCACCTTGCTGCTGGTCGTCCTCTTTCCTTCAACTTTCCCCAGCATTATGGCTCCACCCTTGAGGAGCTGAGTTTTCGCATAATGTGACCGAAGTATGACAGTTTGAGCCTGGTCATTTGTGCCTCAAGTGAAAATTCTGGATTGATTTGTTCTATGATCCATTTGTTTGTTTTCCTGACTGTCCATGGTATCCTCAAAAGTCTTCTCCAACACCAAAGTTCAAAAGCATCAATACTTTTTCTATTTTGCTTTTTCAAAGTCCAGCTTTCGCATCCATAGAGTGTCATGGGAAAAACCACTGTCTGAATGATTCTAATCTTTGTCGGTATAGACACATCACGGCATCCAAATATCCTTGCCAAGGCCTTCATTGCAACCCTACCAAGTGCTAATCTGTGACGTATTTCTTGAATGCTAGATCCTTAACTATTGATGGTCAATCTTACAAGGCAGAAGCTACACCTACTTCAGTGTCTTCATTACCAATTCTGAGGCTGGTCACTGTACCCATTGTCATTAGTTTAGTCTTCTTTACATTTAGCCATAGTCCAATTTCTTCACTGTGCTCCTTGACTTTCATTACTAGAGCTTGCAGATCATCCGCATTCTTAGCTACCAGAGTGGTGTCATCAGTGTACAGATGTGTCATGTGCTACCAGAGTGGTGTCATCAAGTTATCTCCCCCACTTTAAAGCAGCAGCTGATTGGAGGAGGTGATCAGCAAAAAAAAAAAGGAAAAAAAGGTGGGGCTGCAAAGGGTTAAAGCCCTCTTTCTCCTGTACTGTGGTCCCAGTCCAGATTGCCAGGATTCCTGTTTTAAAGAGGAGAGATACAGTAGATGCAGTGGTAGCTCTTTCACAAGGCAATGATTGGGTGTGAGTGAGAAGCTGGATGGGATGGGGCTGCCCTACCCAGCTCACACCCAGCACTTTAACCAGGTAGGAGGAAAAGCCATTCCACCCAACTCCTCTCTCACACACAGTCACTCCCTGCTCCTCCTGCTTAGTTGTTTGCTCACACAGGATTGAAAATCAGGAATGAGCACAACTCCCAAAATTGGGTAGGAAGCTTGTCCTGCCCAGTTATTGGTTGTGTGAACTGCTGTACTGTATTATCAACTTTGTCCCTTAGATGGCTCTAAAAGAAGATGAGAAATTCCTTAATGTCTGTTAATGGTTAATTAACAAATTAGCAAAATGGAACTTCCCTTCTGAATAGCAGGGATGACCTGTTACCCTTATGCCCTGTTTTGGGTTTTTCTGAAAGAATCTGGCTGGACATTACTCAAAACAGGATGCTGGGTTAGGTTGACCCTTCATTTGATCCAGCAGGATTCACTGGGGGAGGGGAGAAGGAGAGAGAGAGAGAGAGAGAGAGAGAGAGAGATATTACACATTTTTCTTTACAGTCTTTGGGCAAATCCAGCGTGGTGTAGTGGTTAGAGTGCTGGACTAGGACCGGGGAGACCCAAGTTCAAATCCCCATTCAGCCATGATACTAGCTGGGTGACTCTGGGCCAGTCACTTCTCTCTCAGCCTAACCTACTTCACAGGGATGTTGTGAGGAGAAACTCAAGTATGTAGTACACCGCTCTGGGCTCCTTGGAGGAAGAGCGGGATATAAATGTAATAATAATAATAATAATGTGCTTTGATTTGCTCAGAGAAAGTCACATGAGAAAATCATGAGAAAATTGTGTTCAGGATATGCTCACCACCAGAGCAGAGCAACAGGTGTCATTAGCAATTTTTAGAATAAGTTTCTACTTTAAAAACCCCAGTATTTTTCAGTTTATGTAAAGGAAGTTAAGAGCAACATGCATGTGTGTGTGTGCACGCACGCACGCGTGTCTGTGTTTAACAGGGGTATTCAAACTTCTGTATCAATTTGATATGTTGAAAATCTAACTCCACCTGTTAAAAATGTTACACAGCCAGGTCCATCCTGTCAACTATCATTGGCTGGCATGATCCATAGCCCTTCAGCAATGGAAGGAAAGCTGCAGAGGGCTACAAGCCACAGGAAGACTTCAGCAACCCTGCGCTGAAGTCTTCTTTCCACAGGGGACCGAGTGTGGAGAGGGAGAGGGGAATGATTGTCACATTTTTGCCCTCCCTCCAAAAGCCCTTTACAATTGCATAGGGTCACGCAGCCCTCAGGAACATGCTCACAGAACTGAAAAGGGCTTTGGGAGTGAAGAAACAAAAATTGCTCCCCCTCCCCCTCTGCACAATGGGCCATCACCACACAAGCTAGAGCCTCCTGGGGTGTACACGATCCCAAAGTCATGCATTCTGCCAAACCGATTCGGTTGAACTGACCAGCTGGCCCAGTCCATTCAATTGAACCGGATCGGTGGTTCAGGCGGCAATACTTGTTAAGGGAAATTTGGTGAGAATTACCTTTTTCAAGTGAAGGGGTGGAGGAATCTACCAAAGGGCGATGGGGGAGCAGTGAGAAAGGCTGTCTAAGGTTCTTACCGGCTCCCTGCCTCTCACCTCCCCCCCGTAGGCCTCAATCACCTCCAGATCACTATTTAAATAGGCCACCTGCACAGAGAGGTGCGATTTTGGCCTGTGTAGATGCCCAGAGGCCATTTGTGTGGCCTCCGTGCATGCACGGAGACTAGTGATGTGCCTGGACTGGTCCGGAGGCCATTCTACAGGCCTCCGGACTGGTCCAGACAAGGGCGGTTCGGGTTCGGGTGGATTAGAGTGGGGGGTTCCTTTAAAGGCGGGGGAGGGTTTACTTACCCCTCCCACCGCTTTCCAAACTCGGGCGCCCATATTTCTTTTAGTAATCGGGGCGGGAGGATACCGCCCTGCTGCCCCTTCCCCCGCAGGGCTGCTGCAGCCTGCAAAAGGCTTTAAGAAGCCTTTTGCACACGCGCACGTCAACTTGTCTTTGCCAAGTTGTAGGACACGACCCGTGAAGATAACTCTGGCAGGCCTTAGGGGGGATGAATTCCAAAGGAAGGGTGCCAGAAGGAAAGTCCTAATACCTTTGGCCATTGTGGTTGGAGATGATGGATGCTATAATCCAATTTTAATTTGGGGGCTCAAGTTTGAGAATCCCTGGCCTAGTGCCTTCTTTTAGGCACCTGATCAAGCCAATCCTGGCCTGTTATCCAGTGCTTTTCATGACTTGGAACATTTGTGTCCTATGCCTTTGCTGCTCTGTAGGTTTTAATTGGTTTTACTAGCTATTTTGTTGCTCTGATTCTGTTTTTCCTATTCCATTAAATAAATTGCCCATATTAATCAGTTAACTCTGTCTGGACAAGCAGGTTGCAAATGCCTGGATCTCATTCACATAGCAAAACAATCCAATGTAGCAACAACAGATATGCTGTTTTAATATGACAGGCTAAATCTCAGGGGCTCCAGCTTTATTCTTATTATATGTCTTTTAATAAAAAGTGCCTGATTAAGACATCCTTTAAAAAAACCTTTAATTTGAAAGCATAAAAATTTCAAATGACTGAAATAGATTTTCTTTGATAAGTTAACATTGCATTTAGGATAATGGATACGGAGAAGGATGGATTTCATAGGTATAAATCAATACTGGGGGGGAGGGGTCTGATGAAATTGCGACCTATGAGAGTAAAGCCCCATGCTTTGTGATATCATCAGGGGCCCAAGATTAATTCATTGAACTGTCTATTCTTCTGCATTCATTATTTTAATAGCATGCACTTGGGACCAGTTACACATCATGTTAACCAACTCAGTGAATGTTTATATTCATGTTGAACCCAATCCTGCACCTGCTCCTGCTCCTATTATGCAATTAGTGAACAAATTCCAATAGGTCTCAAGAGCAGCAGCAGGGTTAAGCTCTTTGCTTTCAGCGTTTTGGAGGCCAATAGGACACAAATGCAAAACATCTGACTATGCTGAAAACCCAGAGCATACTATAGAATTTGGAACCATTTCAGACAGAGTGAAAAGGGGAGAGAGAACACACAATTGGCAAGCACTTGTTGTTCCCCTGCTTCCAGGTCTTATCTGAAATCCAGCTTCCACATACATTAATTTTCAGCCTTCTAGATGGCAGGGATATGCACATGGGCATCCACAGGAATTTTACTAGGGATGGGGCAGAAAGACAAAGAATATTCGTACAACAATATACATAAAATATATAAATAGACATCTAAATGCAGCCCCCGCCATCCCCCTTACAGACACCAACACATATGCGGCAAGGGTAGCTTTAGACATTTTGCTGCCTGAAGTGAAGCCACCCACAGTGATGCTACCCACTGTGGGAGGGTGTCCAGCATTCTGAGGCAGCAGCAGCACATAGGCACTCTCAGACTATGCCACAAGTCAGGCAATGGCTGTAGGGGCTTTCCTGGCTCCTGTTGGAGGAGGAAGAGGGGGAAGAAGAACATTGTATTCTATCTAGTAATCTTTTGTGTTTTGTTGTTTGGAAGTTTGTCCCAGTGGGGATCCCGTAGAGAGTGTGCGGGGTGGAGTCAGAAAGAAAAGTTAACACTTCTAACAGAATAGTTAACACTTTTAACATGTTTTACATTTTAGATTGTTTTAATGTTTTAATTTTGTTTTAATGGTATTTTTATTGTAAAACGCCCAGAGACATGCATTTTGGGTGGTATAGAAATTTGTTAGATGGATAGGATAGATGGAAATTTGTTAGATGTATAGATGGATGAGATAGATAGGTAGACAGACAGACAGACAGATAGATAGACCAAAACAGTCCCGAAATGGGCTGAACTGCCCAGGGAGGCTCATTGGGGAGGCTGGCAGGGGAAGGAGGAATAGCCAGAGACAGGCACACCCCTGCCATGGCTTCCTCAGCATCCCCCAATGGCACCATAGCCCTCAGCAGCAGCAGTAAGTCAATCTTTTTAAAATGAATTTTTATGCCACTTGCCACCCTGAAAAGTGGCCCCGAACTGGTTATAATTTGAGCTGGGCTGGGGCCCCCGTTCGAGGGGGAGAAACTGACCATGCCCAGTCCAGTTCAAATCCAATTCGTATTCAAACCAAACTGGGCAAATGCGTGTTGTGCGCATCCCTACCCCTAAGGGGAATATCTTACAGCAGACAGTGCTCACATGTAGTCTCCCATTCAAACAGCTACACTCATTCCACACATTCAAACCAAGGTGAACCCTGCATAGCAAAGGGGACAATTTATGCTTGGAACTCCACAACATGCCCCAGTGCGATGAGGAAGGGCAGAATAGCAGATGGCAGAGAGGCCCATGGGGTAGCACATGCTGGTGGTAGTGAGGGCTGGTGCTTGCCATTCTGTGCACCCCTCCTTGCAACCACACCTGAGGTGACCACATTATCCTGCCCAATGGAAGGGCCGTCCCTTTTTTCTGGAGACCATCCTGCTCTGAGGGGAGGAGAGAAGAAACAAAGCCTTAAGAGCACAACATGTAAAGAGCTAGCTCATAAGAGTCTCTGTTGCTTGTTGTATGGGTTTTATTAATTCTTACCCTTTCGATGCTTTTATGTAAACCACTGGGGGGGGTTCACCTGAAAAGCGGTGAATAATTGTCAAACAAACAAATAAATAAGTTGAATAGTAACATTTTAAGTACTGTGCAAGGAGAAGAAAATCCATTTGTCTTTAAGGAATCTTATTTCTATACTATTTGTTATTCCTTCACATTTCCTTGCATACTGCTGACAGAGTCAGTAATGGGCTTTTCTTCAACACACTGTGCCTGGCTGTTGGCTGGTGGCAACCAAGTCAAAGAGGCTCTTCCCAGCCTCTAGGGGGTTTGCGGGAAGAGCAGGCTTAGCCCGCTCTCCCCGCACACGAGCAGCAGTCTGCTCTGGGTGGCCGCAGCAGCCGTCCACACAACTGCCAGCTTTGTCACAGAGTTTGGGGGCTGTGCAGCCCCTGGAACCTCCAGTATGCCCTGAGCGAGTGTGCAGAGCATACTGGAGAGACCCCCGAGCCGGGAGGCTGCTTCTAAGCCTCCCGGCCGGGGGGTCTACTCATGAGTAGCTGCGGCATGGAGCCCACACCACAGCTACTCACGATTTTAGAAAATGGGTTTGTGGAGCACGGTTTAAGGGGCAGGCTAACTAAATGGGCTAGCCGCTTGTAAGCCACCAGGCTTGCCTGCGAACCTGGTGGTTTACACGAGCAGCAAAAATCGGGTTAGGCTCTCCTAGCCCGATTTTTGCTGCTTGTGGAAATAGCCCCAAAGTAGGTCAAAATACATGTTAAAGCAGTTCACAATATTACAATTAGGGTCAAACAAGTATCCTACCCTGCAGGAACACAGGAAGCTGCCTTCTACCGAGTCAGACCACTGGCCCATCTAGTTCAGTATTGTCTACACAGACTGGCAGTGGCTTCTCTAAGGCTGTAGGCAGGAGTCTCTCTCAGCCCTAACTTGTAGATGCAGGGAGGGAACTTGGAACCTTCTGCATGCAAGCATGCAGATGGTCTTTCCAGTGGAGTTTCCCATTCAGATGCAACCAGGATGGACCCAATTCATCCTTGCTACCACCAGACCAGCTTTGCTCTCCTGAGGGGGAGAAAGTGATTGTCTGGAAGAGAGAAACTGGGTCAGCTGGTATTTCCTCCTACCTCGGTAAAGTGCTGGGCACGAGAGCTGTGTGGGACAGTGCTGGATGACCCAGTTCATTTCTCCCAATCACTTCCTCCCCCTTCAACCTTGCTTTTCCCCTCATACGTGTGTCATGACATTGGTCTCTCCATGGCTGTTCTCTTGTTTACTTCTTCTCACCTTCCCCAGGCAGGGCCTCAAAGGTTTTGAGGGGAGGGGTTTAGTTAACCCATGTCCTCTTCCTCCAGGTTCCTTGGGGTCACTGTGGCAATCTCTCTCCGGAGGCCTCCGCCACTCACCCTCCAACCACCCCTCATCACTGGCTGAGACTGCCTTAAATCCGTTCTGACAACTGCATCCCATGCCCTCGCTAATTGGACCTCCATCTGCCCAGCCGTATCAGGCCACTCTCATCTTTATCCCCCTCAGCTGTGCCTCTGTCTGCTGCTGCCACCTCCTTCACATAACCCCACCCTTCCACCGCCCCCTCTAGTCTGGCTCCTTGGTCTTGCAGCATCTTGGCTGGCCACCCATCAGGCTACACTGCCTGGCCACACACCCTGCCTGGGGCCTTCCTTGCTTTGGCTGTCGAGGGAATGTCAGAGCCAGTAAGGCTGGCTGGGGCTCCCGCTGGACAGCATGATCACTAAATAAGAAAATGCACAGCTCTCAAACTAGGGTAGGGTACTTTCTTCCCCTAATTATAGTCATGTGAACTGTCATATTATAGGTTACCCCTCCATATCATTTTGGGGTTGTTTTTTGTTTTGTTTTGTTTTTAAGTTAAACAGTAGCTGCAGGGTAGTTGAACCAGGTATGGACTGCATCATGCAGGGATGGGTTATTTCATCCTTTCTTACTGTGCCACAGTCTGGATTAAAATTGTGCCCCTGAAGCTTCTATAGAGCCCTGGAACTGAAGCTTCTATAGGTGCCAATAACAGCTTCCTTCCTGGGGCTAACAGCTATGGGGGCATGGTTTTCATCCGGGTCATAATATGTCTCCCATAACACTAGAACCAGGGGTCATCCCATGAAATTGATTGCCGGGAAATCTAGGACCAACAAACGGAAGTATTTTTTCACACAACGCATAATCCACTTGTGGAATTCTCTGCCACAAGATATGGTGACGGCCAACAACCTGGATGGCTTTAAGAAGGGTTTGGATAACTTCATGGAGGAGAGGTCTATCAACGGCTACTAGTCGGAGGGCTGTGGGCCACCTCCAGCCTCAAAGGCAGGATGCCTCTGAGTACCAGTTGCAGGGGAGTGATAGCAGGAGGGAGGGCATGCCCTCAACTCCTGCCTGTGGCTTCCAGTGGCATCTGGTGGGCCACTGTGCAAAACAGGATGCTGAACTAGATGGGCCTTGGGCCTGATCCAGCAGGGCTGTTCTTATGTTCTTATGTCAGGAAAGAGTAAATGTCCCCTCCCCATTGTCCCAATTCTGACTGCCACCCCCAAAGTTGCTGTTTAACTTACACACACAAACACACAGCCTAGATACATATTGAACAGTGTTTGTTTTTGTTTGTTTGTTTGTTTGTTTTAAAGCATTCCACCCCTCACCTTCACCACAGTCTCAAGGGCGCTTACAATCAAAACCAGAAGATACAAAAAATACTAGAGAAACAACCACAAAATCTGTAAGTGCCTATCAAATCAGTTCAGGAAATTAAAGACACACTGTTTTAAAATGCAATACACACTAGCCTATTGATGCTTGATTAAATTAAAAAATATCTTTACTAGGCATGTCAAACATGGGAGGTAGGAGGCTAAATTGACCTCCTGAAGGAGGGAGTTCACAAAAAGGGGGCCACCCACCACATAAGAGACCCTATCACACATGGCCACCAACCAAATCTCGAAGAGAGATAGCTCACACAGGAGGCCCTCCCTGTGTGATCTGACAGGACAGGCAGATTCATGCAGGATAATGTGTAGTTTGGCCCTTAGCACCAGTCAGTTTGGACTCCTATCCCTTTTTGACACACATTGCATTGTTGACTGTGGCTGGATTCGATGTGTGACACATCAGGCAGGATTTGGCACTAAGTCTTGCAATTTCACAGCCCATTACAAAGCAATATTGTGTGGAGGCTCTAAGCTCCGTTCAATCCTTTCGTTAGGGACTATGACATGACTCTCTCCAGCTGGAGAACCAGGTATGTCATCGCTCAAGGAAATTAGGAATTGGATATCGCCTCACTGATATATAACATATTGTCATGATTAGCAGTGGCACATGGGGAGCTCTGGAAAGTGTGAATGGACCTATTTCATCCGTTTGCGAATGTGCTGCCATACTAATTATGTGAAAATATACCATATAGTCTGTTAGAATATGCACTGCCAGCTGCATTCATTTCTTCCATGGCCAACCTTTTTAGAAATGCCCTTAATGTCAAATAATTATCATTTGTGATTTTTACAATAATTGAGAAAATTGGAAGAGCCCTGTTGGATTGGATTGGGAGTCCATCTAGTCTCAACCTTCTGTTTCCAGCAGCAATGGCCTCTGGAAAGTTTACATGCTGGGCATGAAAGTAACAACTCTGTCCTAGTTAATTGTATCCACTGCAATCACCTCTTTCATTATCACAACCTATTTATTAGTATAAGTCCCACTGTACAAATGTTGGGCTGAGAGAAAATGATTTGCCCAAGGCACACAGTGAGTTTATGGTTTAACAGACATTTGAGCCAACAGCTCCTTACCATCGCATCATATTTACCCTCAACATTTCCATCTGCTTTAAGATTGCTAAAGTTAACCTTGTGAAGGGATGGAGGAACTGGTGGTGGAAAAGGCCCACTGGAGATCAGTGCATTCTCCTACAGATGTGCAGGGGCATCATTTCCTGCTGGGATTCATGGGGTTTGCAGTTTCCTATGCCTCTTGGTACAATTCGTTGGAATGGGAGGCATAGAAAATCCCAGTTCTCAAGAACCCCAGCAGGAAGTGATACATCTCTGTTGTCATCAACCCTCCTCACTGCTGGTTTCCCCTCTATTGTTGCAAAGTTGCTTGGGGGAGTGTGACTGGCACAGAGGGCTGGGGGTGATTCCCCGCCCCCATGTTTCTTTTTTCCAAGCTTTTGTACTTGGCCCAAAGGTGTGTGTTTTCCCCAATGATTATCTTAAAAGTTTAGAAAAATTCAATATAGTCCATGGTGAGCTGGGGCGGGGGCTCGTTCATCACTAGTCAGCAATGATTATGGTCTCTTTTGCAGTACCTTCGCCATTGTGTTTCACACTTTCCACAGGAATCTTCATAGCCATTTGCTAATTGGATCTTTGCAACTTGAAAGAGAGCTTTGTTCACTCTTTGTTCTTCACTTGCTTTGTCCAATATTTTGCAGTGTCATAGTAGGTTGACACATGAGTGGCTTTTTGTACTAACATCTTTGGTAATGCAATTATAAAGTGTACAGTAGGAGGCACAGTGGAATTCTATCCCATATTCTTTCCTGTATTAAGAACATCCACACATGATACAAAGACCATAAGGGAAGTTTTTCTTTAGAGTATCTCATCATGCACAGCCCCCTTGCTGAATCAGGCTCAGGAATCTGTGCATAGCATCCATTTTTCATGCTATTCCTCATCTGGTTAAGAATGTGCCTTTAGAAGCCTCCATCAGTCCATAGCTGGTTTGGAGCAACTATTTTTCCAAACAGATCTTTTGAGTGTCAGATGTATCTGAGACCTACAGGCCTAGTTGGGATACTTGCCGACTTCCAGATGAATGAAGCACTGATCCTCTCCTCTTATAAGGCCTGTTTTAGGATTAATATAAGCCACTCTAACTTTTTAATGAACCCAGTTTTCATATTGTCCACACATAGATACAGTTAAGAAATTACCCTGACAGTGATAAAAAATGTTAATTTTTCTTTCCAGATGCTTGTAAAACAGCCTTAACATATGTCCGCTGTTTAATTAACAGAGCGCCTGGATGGTGGAGAGAAGCCAAGCTAATAATTTAAAGAAGCATTCTCCTATCCTTGATTTGAATCCCAAAACACATCCATCATGTGCATTTCTGAAACTGCAAAAGATTTAATTTTCTGAACTTTCAAGAAAACATCATAAAACAAGTCAAATTGAAACCTGGAGTCAGAACAAATGCTACAAATAAAATAATAATACAGCTTCAAAACTTGCTTAAGAAATCAATTTTGTTAATGAAAAGTGGGGGGAGAGGACTTATTTTTGGCAATTCACTTTTATGGCCATTTATGTTTTGAGTAGCTATCGGGGTACAGTTTGTGAGCCTTTATTCCTCTGCTGTTTCTCCTTAATCTCGGCTGTTTACCTTTTTTCAGTTGTCAAGGTTAGACTGTGGGTGGTTGTAAGTATGATAACCTACAGTGACTCTACACCTTGAATGTGTTCTGTGTTTTGGAATGGGGCTGTCGCTCAGTGGAAGAGCATCTACTTTGCATGCAGATGATCACAGGTTCAATCCCTGGCAACATCTCTAGGTAGGGCTGGGAAAGACTCCTGTCTGAAACCTTGGAGAGCCGCTGGCAGTCAGTGTCATCCATCCTGAGCTAGATGGTCCAACTTGGTATAAGGCAGCTTCCCATGTTTCTGTGTTCCCTAGCCCAGAGTCAAGCTCAGAGTTACTTGAAACTGGAAGCTGGAGAGACCAGATACAACCCTACACGAGTCATTGCTGATTGCATTTTTCTTTGTTCCATGAAATAGTAACCATAGCAGGGAGGGGAAATCAGGATCAGGATCATAGCACATGGTATGGGGACATGTGACCCTTTCACACGACACTCTTGACAAAAACAGCCCATCTCCATCATGGAAGCTTTCCGCCCAGGTCTCAAAGCAGTTCAAGGTTGCCCTTTTGAGTCAGGGCCACAGTGTAAGAGGAAAGGGTTAAATGCTTCCTCATTGCATGCCATGGTCCTAATCCCAGTCCCCAACCCAGCCCCTGCAGCTGCTCTTTTAAGAAAGAAAAAAGGCAAATGGTAGTGACACATTTATTGTCACATTGGGTTTGACCCCACAAACCCTTCGGCACTTAAAGAGCAGAAGGTCAAAGGTGTGACTTTGCTGGCCAGGGCCCAGGCTAGGGCAAAAGTCCAGATTCCAAGTGTGTATACAATGCCTGACCAATCCAGAGGCCTCATAATCCCTGCTAACTTGGGCAAAGAGGCACCTTTTAACGTGGTGATTCTCTTTATTTAGCAGGGGGAGAGTAACTGGCCCTGTCCACCCCCAGCACAGTACCTCCAGTGACTGTTGCTAGTGTCTCTATCTTATGTTTCTTTTTAGATTGTGAGCCCTTTGGCGACAGGGATCCATCTTATTTATTTATTATTTCTCTGTGTAAACTGCCCTGAGCCATTTTTGGAAGGGCGGTATAGAAATCAAATAAATAAATTTTAAGAAAAATACTACCTGTCAGTCACAAACTCTGTTCTGGGAGTATTTCCAGACAGCAGCAAAAACAGTGTCTTTGCCAGCACCATTTCTCTCTTTACCCACCCATTTCCACTGACATCCATAGTCTTAAGCACCATCAATCAACAGTTTGTCCAAATAGACAGAAAGGTCTTAGCACAATTTTCTCAGTACCACCTGCTGGCCAGACCTTGCATTCCATCAATCCAGGTGTTGCATTCCATCATTCACCATAAAAGTGGTCATGAGTTCCCCAGCCAGCAAATTGTCTGCAGACTGGGAGAGGCTGAAAGAGCGAGTGAAGGAGGTGGGCTGGCTCCGCTCTTGATGCTGCTGTTGGTGTGAGGGGTGTGGCCAGAATCAGGGGGCGTGGCCAGCGGTGTCAGAGCTCTTTTGCGGAAGAGAATGCAAGCCCTCCAGCTAGTGAACCAGCTCCAAGCTGGGAGAGGCTAAGAAAAGGTTAGGGAAGGATGCTTTGGCATCAGGCACCAATAGTGTCTGAAGTCATCACCTCACCTCACCTCATTTGTGAGCTGCCCCTGCCAGGCCTAAACGATGTGCACATCTTCTTCTAAAACAATGTAACAGGTAATACTAGCACCATCAGTTACATGGAGTCTTTTTCTTTGGCTAGGGAGGTTAACACATGAAGATATTAATTCGTTCCATGTGAAAACATACTGATAAATGAAACGGACAGAAGGTAGAATAGTGCCACCTCCAGTGAATTAGAAGTAGGGCCCAAGCATCAATGTGTAATTAAGAAATCATGAAGACAAGAATAAATTCTTGCTAGAAACTCCATCCTCTGCTATATCTGCAACTGCGTGGCTGGATTCTCAGCTGAAACTGGGTGGCAGCCCTCTTCAGGGCAAAGCCCCCAGTGCTAACAAGCCTTTTAATATATGGTCTCTCCAGACACCAGCCCAGCAATGCAGCCCGTAGGCTCAGCAAATGCGTGTATGTATTTTTTTTCCCCTCAAAAAACCCCCCACCCTGCTATCACCATTATGGTTAGTTCGCTAAAGGTACAAAAGCATGACAAATATATGTAATTTGTAAATTGGCCCATCTTTTACAATAATTTAGAGACACTCGTTAGTGGCAATAGAAACCCAACAATTACTGATGTTTAAGGTTTGCATTGTTGCTCTGTGAATATTTCATGCATAAATGAACTTCCCCTGGACCAACTGCTGTTTCTGATGAGGCACTCTGAGGCTTTATTGCCAAATACTCAGCAGGACTCCACCAATGAGCCACATAACGGATGATGCATCGCCTTCAATGCTTAAATAATGCAGGGTAGCTGCGGTTTATAGAGTGGTGGCCCGCTTTATTTACATATCAATTGAGCAACCATACTGAATATGAAGAAATATGAGCAGGAAAGGATATCACACTTTTAATATTTCATATTGGTAAGCACCCTGCAGAAAATAGATACCTAAACGGAGGTTTTAGCTGAACTGCATATTTGTATATGTGCGAGGCTGGGAAATTATGCACATGCATAAGTTGGACAAAATCCTTCCCAAAAGTCGGTATAATATATACACATCTCCCTTGTTCCTAGGCACTTTGTCACAGCTAATAAAAACAAACTGCACATAGCTACTGGTTTGAAGCTGCATTTTATTAGGAAATGGAAACAAATTTCTACCCATATAATTGTGAAGAGGGGGTGGGGGGCTTTTGAGCACGCTGGGATATGTAGTCTTGAGTGTTCTTGCTCTATCTGGCATACTGAAGAGAGCCCCAGAGGTGAGAAAATAGGAAACAAAATGCTAGTGAAAATGCCTAGGGTGGTCATGTTCCTTGCAGAACAAGTGTCTTACACAGAAATAGAATGGAATGCAACAGCTGGAGAGAAATGAGGACAGAACATAAGGCTTGTTTGGTTTCATGTAAAAGAAATGTAGTTTTGTCATGTCTACTTAAGGCTTAGGGTCAGGAACTGGTCAACCCTATATTAAGCAGAGGGGAGCTGATTCAGAAGCAAAAATAACAGGAGAACAGGAAATGCAATTAATCTGTGCTTTCTGACTTCCTCATTTCTCCATCATAACCAAAGGGAAACTTTCAGATCTCCTATCATGGGCTGATGCACAACCTGTCTAGCATTGGGATCTTGTGCATCTTATTGGTTCACACATGCATACCCATCACATGATAACTTGTGATGCCTTTTATGTGTGAATGATTCATCACAGATTTCATAAGAACACAAGACACTCTCTTATAGCAAGTCAGACCATTGGTCTATCTAGCTCAGTATTATCTACACTGCCTGGCAGTGGCTTCTCCAGGGATTCAGGCAGAAGTCTTTTCCAGACCTACCTGGCGCTTTCCAGATTACCCGCTACAACCACGGTAAAATGCTTCGGCTTGGCAGGATCGTATTCACAATGATCCCCAGAATCAAAAAAATCCTACAACGGGAAAATACAGCAACCTTTTTGCAATGCGTCTACAATGTTACAGCACTATATCTCAGTGATTAAATCTGAAACAAGGCATCCGAAAAGTGAATGGCACCCTGCTGACAGCGTAGGAACTGCAGTGTCACATCACAGGAAGTACGGAAGCACACTTAGCAGATATGCCGTGACTCCACTGTAGGGTCTAATCTAGAAAGCTCCAGGTATTGAACCTGGGACCAGGTAGAGAGAGGCCAGGTGTTGAACCTGGGACCTTCTGCATGAAAATACTCTAGCACTGAACTATAGCTTCATACAGGCAGAACTTTCATATCCACCAGGTTCAATTCAAACATAATACTGTTTGATGGAGAAGTTCACACACTTGGCAGAATGTGGAGTAATCACGTGACGTGCATTCTAGTGTGCACCAGTCCCCTGGAATAGGCACTAACCCCATTTCTCTTGGTGGATTTGGCTCAAGCTTAGGATCTGAATGGTTGCCATTTTTAGAGTCTTGGTAGGGATTTTTTTTTTCCTCTGTCAGATTTCTAATGATGTTTATGTATTTGTTTCTGTCTTCGTTTTCCTATTGGCATGAGCCCCCTTAAGCCATTTGTTCTGCAGGCATGTTTCTTACTGCCCAGCTCGGGGCTTTTTATAGGAATGCTGCTGTGCCTCAGTTTACTAGAAGCCCAGCAGAGGAGAGGAAGAGACCATCTGTTTCCCATTCAGTGCTGCTCAGGGTGAGAGACGGAGTGTGTGCTCTTGGCTCCTTCTGCTGTCACCTACCTGCTCCTTGCTTCCCCTGTTGGACTAAGGCCTGCTGCCTCTGTGGAGCATCTGTGGG
Organism: Hemicordylus capensis; assembly: GCF_027244095.1. NCBI lineage: Eukaryota > Metazoa > Chordata > Lepidosauria > Squamata > Cordylidae > Hemicordylus > Hemicordylus capensis. The sequence goes on along the minus strand of NC_069660.1, from coordinate 37,585,257 downwards.
GAGTGTGTGCAGGACTGGGGCCAGGCTGAGTGACTTGGCAGTTCCTGGTACCATCTGCCCAGCTCTGGAATGCTGCCCAGCTAGGAATGCTGCCTGGGCCTCAGTTTGCTAGAAGCCCATTAGAGCCCATCTGCTTCCCATTCAGTGCTGCCTGGGGTGTGTGTGCGTGTGTGTGTGTGTGCGTGTGTGTATTTCTTCTGCTATCACCTGCCAGCTTGCTTGGTACCAGCAGTTCCCGTTACCATCTGCCCAGCTCTGGGCCTTTTATAGGAACACTTCCTGTGGCGGCGGGCCCACCACCAAAGGGGCCAAACCAGTTTGGTGCACATCCCTAGAAGTGGCTCCTCCAAAGGGGGTTGCCCCTTGTGGGGAGCCCCTTCTAGGGATGTGCACCAAACTGGTTTGGCCTGTTTGGAATAGATAGGGCAGCTATTCCAGTAGTGGTCAGGAACAGAAGAAGTAACACTGACAAGTCAGCAGGCCATTGCAGGGGAAGGGAAATCAGAAACTTAATTGCTGTTTCTCCTTCTGTCTGTCCTTGGAAACCGTGTGAACCACCCACAGAGCCTTGGCACCCTCGCTCTGGGCCACCCCAGCACCCCTCAAGTGCAATTATGGGGCTGCTGAAACCTCAATTCTTCCCTATGGAGAAAAAACTTAAAGCCACTTGTGGGGTGTTGGGGTGGCCCGGAATGAGTGGTGGTGTAGTGCACAGAGGGTGCCAACCACCCCCATGGGTTGCTAACCCATGGGGTACTGGTTTTTGTTGTTTCTGAGGTGTTCTGAGTGTAGATTTTTTGGTAGCATATTAGATTTTCAATGACAAACCATGAATCCACTCTCAACTGCTAACCTTAAAGACACATAAACTTCAAAAATCACTTTAAAACCAGCCCTTTGCCCAGTTCCTTTCAAATAATTCTGATAGCTTCCTTGCCCCCCTTGGGCACTACCACCCATCAAACTCTGCTCTAGGCCACTCCTTTGCCTCCGACGTGAAGCTATACATTTGTTGACACCTCCATGCTTCTTTATGGAGAAAAGCCTTAAAGATGCGTACACTTCAAAAATCACTTAAAAATCAGCCTTTTGCCCAATTCCTTTCAAATAATTCTGATAGCTTCCTTGCCCACCTTGGGAACTACCACCCACCACACTCTGCTCTAGGACACCCCTTTCCCCACAACATGAAGCTATACATTTGCTGCAATCCTCATTATTCCCTATGAGGAATTCAATAATACTTTTAAAATTCACCAATAATCGGAGGAGTGTCTGATTGCCTTGGGGTTTTTTGGGTGGTAGGCACCCCTGAGTGCCTACCACCCACCCCATTTTGGTGCCCCTAGGTGCTCCACAATAGGGGATAATTAGGGCTGGTTTGGGTCCCATTATACCTTATGAGAAAAATAATTAAAAATATTTCAAATATTCATAAAAAAATCGTAGGAGTGTCCGATTGCTTTGGGGTTTGGGTGGTAGGTACCCATGAGTGCCAGCTAACACCCCACCCACTTTTGGAGGTTTGAAGAAGTTTGAACCAGTTTGAACTGGTTCAAATCAAACCACCCCCTGTTTGGTTCAAATTCGAACCTGCAGTTTGAATTCGAACCGGTTCGAATTTGAACCGATTCTCACATCTCTACCCTCAGAGTTAAGCAACTACAGGCCTGTCTGCAACTTTCCATGGCTGGGCAAGGTGATTGAGAAGGTGGTGGCCTCCCAGCCCCAGGCAGTCTTGGAGGAAACTGATTATCTAGACCCATTTCAAACTGGCTTTCAGGCAAACTATGGGGTGGAAACTGCCTTGGTTGGCCTGATAGATTATCTACAATTTGGAATTGATAGAGGGAGTGTGACTCTGTCTGTCCTTCTGGATTTCTCGGCGGCCTTCGATACTATTGACCATAGTATCCTTCTGGAATGTCTGAGGGGGTTGGGGGTGAGAGGCACTGCTTTGCAGTGGTTCCACTCCTACCTCATGGGGAAAGAGCTACACTGGTTGCCAATAAGTTTCCTGGCAAAATGAAAGGTGTGGGTTATTACCTATGAAGCCCTAAACAGCTCAGGCCCTGGGTATCTAAGTGATTCTCTTCTTCACCATGAGCCCCATCGCCCATTAAGATCATCTGGAGAAGTTAATCTGCGGTTCATCTTTGGAAGACTCAGGGACGAGCCTTCTCTGTTGCTGCCCCTGGACTTTGGAATGCGCTCCCTGTTGAAATAAGAGCCTCCCCATCTCTGGCAACTGTTAAAAAGGCACTGAAGACATATTTATTCACCCAGGCTTTTAATTGGATTTATAGTTTTAATTCTTTTAATGTCGGGTTTTAAATTGTTTTAATTGTTGATTTTAATGTTTAGATTATTTTAATAATAAACCGCCCAGAGATGCAAGTTTGGGGTGGTATAGAAATATGTTAAATTAATGAATGAATGAATAAATGTACTAGTCCTCAGCATGAAATTTTGTAGATTGATCTGGGAAGAATGGTCCCTGCTGCTCAACAAAGAGATGGGTGAGATGGCTTTATAATGCTTTCCACTTACTAACCTTGTGAGGCTGGTCATTTAGAATATAAGAACAGCCCTGCTGGATCACGCCCAAGGCCTATCTAATCAAGCATCCTGTTTCATATAGTGACCCACCAGATGCCTCTGGGAATCTCCCAAGCAATTGCTGAGGGCATGCACTCTTTCCTTCTGTTGCTCCACTGCAAATGGTATTTGGAGGCAGGGGCGTAGCTATAATTGAGCAAAAGGGTTCAAAGAACACAGCTCCTGAGGGCCCACCAGCTCCACCCCTCCCTATTTTCTTCATTATCTCCCTCATTCTGGGGGGCCGCCAGAGAGAGGGATGAACACGGGCCCCCTCTCTCCTAGCTAAACCCCTGCTTGCAGGCATCTTGCCTCTGAGGCTGGAAGTGGCCTATAGATTAGTAGCCATCAATAGATATGTCCTCTGTGAATTTATCTAAGCCCTTCTTAAAGCCATCCAGGCTGGTGGCTGTTATCACATCTTGTGGCAGAGAATTCCATAGGATAATTATGTGTTGTTTGAAAAAGTACTTCCTTTTATCAGTCTAAATTTCTTGATGATCATAAGAACATAAGAACAGCCCTGCTGGATCAGGCCCAAGGTCCATCTAGTCCAGCATCCTGTTTCACACAGTGGCCCACCCAGGGGCATAGCAAGGTTGGAGTGGGCCCAGAGACAAGATTTTAAACCACCACACCCCCCACCACACACACTGCTTTCCTCTCCTTCTCCTGGCTCAATGTCTCTTGAGTAAAAGCATAATCTGAAGCTCAGCTAATGAGGTAAAGAAATCTTTAATGAGGCTGAATAGTGGTAACAAAAAGCATAGTTAAATAATAGTAATATATAATATTATATATATATATATGTATCATCATCCTAAATTATTTTTTTAAATGTTTTGTAAATTGTGGACAATGCAGGTCATTTACTGGTCCTAGAGAAAGACATGCTGTTCTGGTATTAAAAAATATTTTGTATCTGTACTTCTGAACTGATATTTGAGCAAGAGAGTCCCACTTTATGACATTAAGAGAAAGTATTTATCACTGTTAGATTTGAATTGGTATTTTGTGTAAATGAAGTATTCTTTAAAAGGATTATTTTTATAGTCAGTATATGCATTCCATAAATATATAGAAGGCAGAGATCCCCGCAGAAAAAGAAACATGTTAAGCCCTCTGTAATGTTTCAGATAAAGCCTGTCCCTTTTAGAATTATAAATGTTACTGGAAATTAAATACATGCTGTGAATCATTTTAATTATCTTTTTTAAAAAATAAAATGTGTTTTTAAAAAGGCAATAGGTGAACAAATCTAAAAGGATCTTGTTTTTCTTTTGTTGGACAAGAAAGAAGTACAGCTTGATATTGCTTAGTGATGAACTCTACTTCATTGTACTATTCTTTTGCAAAGAAATTGGCAGTTTCCATAGCTCAGCTTTGTATGATAATTAAGTGAAATATTTAAAAGGCCTTCAACTGAAATGAGCACCTAAGAGAAAGGAGCACTATTTTCTAGTGAAGTGCTTAACAAATCACAAAAACTACACTAACAAAAGCTGGTAATGTGGCTTTCTCAATATTGTTTATTGAACATTTAGTTGTATCTTAAACATCTTGATCCTCAAGCACAACTGGAACACTCAATCCAAACTGTGACTTTGGTGGAGAACAAACCAGGGAAGAAGTGGGGGAGAACAAACACAAGCAGATTGGCTTTTCAAATGCAAGCACACACACATAGTGGCTTAATGAAGGGCAACAATAAAACCAAACAGATATGGGTTGAGGAACACATTTGTTGTTGTTGTTGTTGGTGTTTTGTTTTGTTTTGTTTTGTTTTACGTTGCTTGAGAGAGGAAGTTCGCAGTCCCTCCACTTCCCAACCGGCTGGGCTGAGGTTCCCTCCTTGCCACCTGTGATTTGCTGAGAGGGACCAGAAAGAAGCTGACCGAGGCTGTTAGGGAGAAGGGCGGGATTCTCAGGGTTAACCCTTTGCTAGTGCTGATGATTTCGCCACTGCAAGCTCCCTGCCAGCGAATGCTAAATTTGCAGGGTGACTCATGGGGGGGCGGAAACTGGAGAGTCATGTGACTTGTCTCTGGGGGAGCCCTTGAGGTAGCAGACCCTGAGACAACTGTCTCCCCTTGCCTAATTATAATTACGCCCCTGGACCCACCAGATGCCACTGGAACCCTACAGCAGGAGTTGAGGACATGCCCTCTCTCCTGCTGTTACTCCCCTGCAACTGGTACTCAGAGGCATCCTGCCTTTGAGGCTGGAGGTGGCCTATAGTCCTCCAACTAGTAGCTGTTGATAGACCTCTCTTCCATGAAGTTCTCCAAACCTCTCATAAAGCCATCCAGGTTGTTGGCTGTCACCACATCTCGTGGCAGAGAATTCCACAAGTTGATTGTGTGTTGTGTGAAAAAATACTTTCGTTTGCTGGTCCTAAATTTCCCGGCAATCAATTTCATGGGATGACCCCTGGTTCTAGTGTTATGTGAGAGGGAGAAGAATTTCTCTCTATCCACTTTCTCCACACTATGCATGGTTTTATAGATCTCTATCATTTCTCCCCGCAGTCGTCTTTTTTCTAAACTAAAAACCCCCAGGTGTTTTCAGCCTTGCCATAAGAAAGGTGCTCTAAGCTTCTGATCATCTTGGTTGCCCTCTTCTGCACCTTTTCCAGTTCCATCTTTTTGTATAAGGACATTATAATATTAGCAGTTTTATTTTCAATCCCCTTCCTAATGATCCCTAGCATGGAATTGGCCTTCATGGGATGATCCCTAGTTCTAGTGTTATGCGAGAAGGAGAAAAATTTCTATCTCTCCACACCATGTATAATTTTTTATGGATTTCTATCATGTCGTCCCTCCG